>NC_133620.1:170788934-171535184 GCF_048593235.1 Sminthopsis crassicaudata
TTAGAATGAGAAGGTTTGATTTCTCAGTTGCTCCAGTCCTAAATTTATGATTTTGTGATTTTTGAATGCAATTCCAGATAAGTTATGTGAATCTTATAAAGTGAATTCACTTTGTTAGGTATTTCCAGATACTCCATAATGCTTTATTTTTAGTTTTAGATGAATATGAAACTTGAATTTTCATTAAGGTCACCCTCATTTGTATAATCTTCATTTTAGCATATAATAAATAGGGAATTATAGAAGCTTTTTGCTAAGGGGGCCAACAGGGTCATACTTATATTTTGGAAGATTATTTTGATAGCTGCGTGACAAATGGATTGGACAGGTGAGAGACTCAAGGTAGTGAAATCAATAGAAGGTTGTTCAGGTAGTCCAGGTGAAAAGTGATAAAGACCTGAAATATTGTGGTAACCAAGTAAAGAAAATGGAATAAAAGTGAGAGATTTTATGGAGCCAGAATTGACAGGATATGGTAACTGATTGTATTGAGAGAAGATGATCTAGGAAGACACTAATGTTTTGATTTTGGGTAACTGGAAGGGTAAGGTGTATAAATTGCGACAGGTGAAGATTTTGCAAAAAAGTCTATGAGGTGGAGTAGGTCAGAACCTAGGCCTGGGGGAAGTTACCTTATCCCTATCCTCAGAGGTCTGTAGAGCAGGAAAGGTCAGCCCCTAAGTCTAAGCTCCAGGAAGTAGACAGCATTGTTGATCATTGGTCAATAGTTTTTCAAGTCCATCCAATGAAAAGACTTGGGTCTTTTACTATTTAACCAAATTCACTACTTCCAGCTCGGTAGGCCAGGTACAGTGCTGGAAAGCTGAGAAGCTCTATGTCTGCTAAGGTGTGCTTGGGTCTCTCCTTGTAAGGACCAAATAAATGCTTCTTCTTTGTATCTGAAGATGCCTCTGAGTAGTCAATTTGGGTAAGGGGTTCTAGCCCTGCCCCACACAGTGTATATTCAATAAGAAAAGGAAATTCCCAAGGAGAGATCAGTTTACAGGGAAGCAGGAAAGGTAATGAGTTCTGTTTCAGTCATACAGAGGTGGTGGTGTTAGTGGTAGTGGGAGGTTTGAGAATTGGAGTGGGAATCCCCTCTGGTCCGTACAGGTCCAATGGGAAAGAAGAATTCGAAAACCTGTGAAAAGTCTATATGGCAAAAAGGAAGTTCACTTAGAAGTAGACCTTTTTAGCAAGCAAAATTTCTAATTAGGAATTTGGCAAAAATGTGTTAATAGACCCCCTAGTTATATGGGCAAATGTTGTCCTGGGGCTGGGAGCTGTTTGGGCTATTCAGTAAAGGACCATCAGACAGAGATTTCCAGTTGAAAAAAATCACTTAACTGGGAGTTTGAAGGCTTCTTCCCAGAGTCTGGGAATTTCTTGAAGGGGATCTGGGCTACCCTAAAAGATCTCAAGTTTCAATGGAAGGTGATTTGACCAAGATCTCCAATTGAATGAAGCCACTTAACTTGGGAAGGGCTTTGTCTGGGAAGGTAGGCTTTTGCCAGGGGTTGGGAGTAGGGATGGGGTGGGAGGCCTAAAGGTTACCTCATTTTTCCCAAAAAGATCTCAGCTTATAGCAATATCTGCTTTAACAATCTTATAAATCTTCTGTTGGATACCTCCAACCAAAAAGTAGTTCATGGTGCAATATTGAAGTTCAGGATAAATATAATGGATATATAGAAGCTTATAAGTTATTTGTGGGAGTCATTTAAAATGACTAAAATGAGAATGATGAGATCACCAGAATACATGAAGTGAGTCATACAAGTTTAGGAGATTAGATGGGATGATGATCCAACAAAAGAGACTGAAGAGTTCAGCCAGAGAAAGGGTATTGCAGAGGGAAAAGTATTGTTATTGCAGTTAAAGGTGTGAATTTAAGTTCCATGCCTGCCACTTGCAACTTGTGATAATCTTTCTGGGATTTCTTAAAAATGAGCAGGTTGGACTAACTAGCTTCTAAGGGACTCTTCTGGCTTTCAATCTCTTATCTTATGCAGTAAGAGAACCTGGAAAGAATATGAGGAAAGATGTGTTTATTTGAGCGAAGGAATGGTCAGACATGTCAGATGTGGCAGAGAAGTCAAAAGGATGAAGAATGAGAAAAGGCCTTATGTTTTAGCAGTTAAGAGATTATTTGTAACCTTGGAATGAACAATTTCAGTTCTCATCATCATTATGTCATAACTCTGTCACAGTTAATGCTCATATTCAGTAGTAGTGTAATAATGTGAATGTATTATTTTCTTTAGTTTTGAAACATTTTAGGTGTCCTAAGAAACATAAAAAGCAAAACAGTCCTAGTTAATTCCTCTTGAGCAAGGAAATGCCACCATTATAGAAATTAGAATAGGTTCATAATCTTTTTTGTTAGCTTAAAAACTGTACCCCTAAGTTTAAGGTGTATACCTTGTAGATAGACACAAAAATATCAGTTTTCTATACTTGCTGTTTGCCAGCCTCTTGTTGCTTAGAGGATATAAATAAGAAAGCCAGAATGAATAGTTATTGAACATTTCACCAGCTGGAATACTGTATTACCTATAAGTCCCTGAATTTCACAGATGGATACTGTAAGTTAAGATTAGACTGGGAAGCATTGTGGAATCTCAATGTGTTTACTGTATTATTAGAAGAAAAAAGGGAGATATAAAATAAATGAAAATTAACTTCAGTACAATTTGTCTTAATTATACTTTATTGTATTTTAAGTGTTTGGAAATTACTGATCTTTCTATAATAGCCAAAATTAATTGTTTATTAAGCATGATGTTTGATTAACTGGAATTCTTTACTCAGGTAGAAAAAGAGGTGGATTTATTTCTACCTGGGATAAATTATTCTAGAAAGTTGTAGTTGTCTTATTTTCATGAGTAAATTTCACAGGTTTGCTGTGTTGCCTAGTTCAACTAATAGCCTGGGCTGACCCATTTATTGTTCACTTATTCTCTTGGTTGTTGTTCCTGCTAATCAGATGCCTCAAGTCTAAAATTAACATAGAGTCTGAAAGAAGGCAATTAAAGTCATTTGTCTTCCAAATGAGTCAATGTAGGTACCACTAGTAGTTTAAATTTATATACTGAGAGCACTTAAGCCATTAAAAATGGTAATGGATGCCCAGAAGGCATATTTTGCAATGCTGTAAGTCATTTTAGCACTCTGACAACAAACTAAATTTGGTGGAAGACTTTTCTTTTCCATGGTACAAAAATATGAGTACCATACTTTAAAAAAAAAAAAAAAAAAAGATTATCTGTTATAAATTTCATGTGACTTTCCCTCCTCCCTGCAGGAAATGATAGAGAAGGATTTTAAGAGCAAATCTTTAGGATAAAGTTCTTTTAGATACACAATTATTTATAGAAAACAAAACAAAACAAAACAAATTATTTGCTGTCAAACATCCCTTCACATCTCACTGAGAAACTCTTGGACATAGACAGACAGGGACATTTCTGCCCATGACATAGCGTACTATATTTACATTTTAATCATAATTGTCAGAATGATGCTGAATGGAATTAATTTTCAGCTTGTGAGTCAAAAGGGAATATTTTTTTCTTTTTAGGTTGTGAAATTAATGGAGTTCATAAAAATCAACTATTTCCATATCCTTTTGTTTTCCAAAAAGTAAGCTAAGAGAATTCACTTATTCCTTATTCCTCTGAAAAAAGAATATGCAAACAGATTGTTTGAAAGGAACTACGATATGTATTTTTTTCATTGGGTCCATTGATTAATTGTGTCAGTTCTACCTGCTTCCTAAAATAAATACTTAGAGGCATGGGCCATTATTTGCATAGCATGATTAAAATAATTATAGAACATGATATTATTTTTAAAGCCATTAAAAAAAAATCACCAAGCAAAATCTTATCCTCTTTGAGTTCCTCAAAAATTCTCACAAATTAGAATCAAATGTACAGTTGACTTATATTATGGAGGAAAATTATTCTTGTTTTCAAAAGGCCAGAGTATACATAATTATAAAATCATATGAAAGTTAATCTTAATTACAAGATTATTTTGCCCTCCAAACTAATAATACAAAGTGAAATAAAATGAACCATCCTTTTCTTACATGGTATCTTGTGACCCTGAATTAATTTGTATTTGGACTGAGTTAAGGTCAGGAACATTAAATCTATTTTGTAGTAATTGAAATACTATTTCACTTGAACGGAACTAATTATGCCATTGGACTCATTTTCTGTTCTTTTAGTTGGTCTTGCTATAGGTAATTTGCATATCAGGGATTTTGAAGTGTACACTAACATAATATTGCCTTTACTAATTAAAATGCTAGCATTTTGGGTCTCTCATTCAGGACCCACTTATATCTTCAGTTTAGTAGCTCAATCTAGTTACTTCCACAAAGGGAATGTCCTACTGTGGAGAATTCTCTTGAATAGAGTAGAGAAATTTAAAGAGCTTGTTGATAGTTGGGATGCTTAGGAGGAAAGTAAAGAATTGAAGTTCTAAACTGTTATAACAAGCCACTTTGAAAATATTTATATACAATACTTTGAAATTTTAATTTTTCTGGAAATTAATAAAAGGCTTCTCTTTGGTTTCCTTTAGGTGGTTGTACTTTTGATGATGGTCCTGGAGCTTGTGATTACCATCAAGACCTATATGATGATTTTGAATGGATTCATGTCAGTTCTCAAGAGCCTCATTATTTGCCTCCTGAAATGCCTCAAGGTAAGAAGCATTGTGGTAATATTGTGTTTTATTTCTTTCTTTTTGTATTAATAACTGATTATTGAATTAGGGCCAAGATTTTTTTTCCCTTTTTTACTTCCTCATATAATGAATATACAAAATCCTTGGCAAAAATGTGTCAGGTCAAAAGTCTAAGCAAAGATTGTAAAGAAATTCTGAGTTTAAGGGAATGGCTGGATTCTTGGTCTTTGTGTTTACCTATACAGGTCTGGAAAAATGTAGATTCACCCTTTTGTCTGACTGGGGAATAGGAAAATTGACCAGTCTTTTTCACTGTGATTTGGGTTATTTCCTGTCACCTATCTCTAGATACTCATTCTTTCTTAATTATTTAACCACTTAGAGTTCATTGCTATCCTCTAAAACATCGACTCTTCCTTAGTCATTTAAGCTGTGTTCTCACAGAACATGAGAGTCTATGGCATTTTATTAATAACATACAAAGATTATTAATAAGATGATTAATTAGCCTAGAATATACATCTCTCAAACTTTTAAATATATCACAAACCAAAATACATTGTTTGGTATGTTCTTTGCTCTTCCTTATTTTAACTGCCACACTCATATATTACCAGGGATAATGTGATTTAAATTTGTTATTCCCTTGGAAGCTTTAATGTTTTGATTTAAACCTTTGCCTTATCTTCACAAGTATTATAATAGTAGAGTAGCCAATAAATGCTTGCTAACTGGCACTGTCTCTGGAGGAAAATGTAAGAGATAACATTATATGTATTATATTTAAATAAAGAAAACATTGACTTTGGCAGAACTAGTAATAATACTGAGTTGACCAGGCTTAAAAGTTAGCTTCTTCTGTTGTGCCACAGTTCTCTGAAACTGACTCAGTTTCCCTAAATTGTCCTGCCTCAGTTTCCCTAATTGTTCTGCCTCACTTTATAATTGTGCTGCTCAATCCTGCAAAACCACCCTTCCCTCTTAATCAGAATATTTGATAAGGATAAAAGATCTCATATTTTAGAATATCAGAATGCCTCTCCCCATCCCCTGCTATTAGAAAGTCAGATACTGTCTTATCCAGATGCTTCTCCCCATCTCCAGGGTGTCTCCCCCCATTATGTCATCCCCATCTCCTAGTGGCTAGCCCCGCCCTGTCAGAGGCTCATTGTGCTCTTAGCACTCTGACTCCACCCCACCTCAGTCTACCCCTTGTGTTTGAGCCACCTCTGAATCACATTGTTTTCTGGATTCTTGGAGACCATAGTCTCATTCAGTCCTAGGACCAAACAATGGATCCATTTGGTCCCAGTAAATCTCTCTATTTTAAATAAATTATTAAATACTCTCTAATCTCTACTATGCCTCAGTTTCTCTGTCATTACATTTAGTGCATTTTCTTACTATATTATGCATCTTTTTGCCAGTTACATATCAATGTAAATCCAGAAGGAATTTAGGCAAAGGGGGAGGGGGAGAACATTTTTGACAGAAATCCCTTTTGCCTCTTTATTCTTACTTTGCTGGTATATTTTGGTTAAAAGAAAAAAAAAAAAAGCTTTTTATGATATAGTAAGAAATATACTGTTCCTAGAGTCAGAGCACCACCTGATTTTTTTTTTTTTTTTGGTCCTTGCTCTGGCATTCACTAGCTGTGTGACATTGAGAAAATGACATAAAAATATCCTTTATTCACTTCTGTTCCATATTCTACCCATATTCCTACTTCCATGCCTCATTGTGTTGTGATGACCCTGATGTGTGCCAGTTAAATGTAAACTCTGGGAGTTTGTATTCTGTTAGAAAGGCTTTTTGTATATGTGCTCAGTTAGAGATTATTATTATTATGACCTAGGCTGAATGTGGAAAGATTCATTACCAGTAGGCTGACTACTTGATGAATTCTTTGGCCATGATGGTTCATGAAATAAAATAAAACACAAGTCCACTCTATCATATACTCCTTTCTGCTTCTGTAGTGGTAGTGGTAGAATAGCAGAAAAATGGACTAACAATCATGCAGATTTTAGACTACATATGATATCCTAATTATTGAACTATTGAAATGCTATTATAAGAAGTAAATCACATAAATCTTGATATTCTCATTATGAATGAAGCCAGGAAGTTGAGAAATAAGAAGAAAGATGGTATATGGTATGTGTGTGTGTGTGTGTGTGTGTGGTTTCTTTTTTTTTTGGAAAGCAAAGGATTTGGCAGAATTAGTTTTATCTTTCATCCAAAGCCAACAAAAAATACTACATGTGAAACTGTCATTATAACATGACAATTCTCAGATTGTAAGGCTCAAGAGAAACATATCAACAAAGATCACATTCAAGATTACTGTAGTATATGTCTCAAATGTGTTGCAGGATAAATATTCTATTGAATTCAACAAAAGCCTCTAAATGAAACCACTATTTTTATTAGTGACCTAAACAAATATAAAAGTGGCCATAGAGGAAGATAATGGAAAATATTGGAAACTATGTCAGAAGAATAAGATAGAAAAACAACTTAAGGCTGTTGACCACATAGAAACCACATCTGTATTTATCAAAAAAAGTTTTTTTTTTTTTTTTTTTTTTTTTTTTTTTTTTTTTTTTAAGAAAAGAGTAAGAAAGCTTTGGAAACGGCAAATATCTAATAACAGCACAAAAAATAAAGTTAACTACATCTGCTTATATAAGAAATAATTGCTTACCAATGTTGGAGTTATTTCTACCTCAATTTTTGTGTGTGTTTAGGTAGATCATAGACTTAATGAGGCAAAAAAAAAAGTGAAATATCAAAGTAAGAAAAAATAACAATTGTATTGATGATGTGTAATATAATAAACTAGTTATATTATGATCTAAGCTCTTAATGCCAAGAAAAAGGAAGCGACCAAAAAATAGACACCGAACACTTAATTCTTTGAGGACAAGGACAGTTTCATTTTTATTTTTTTTTATACCCAGCATCCAGCACTGTACTAGGTACTTTCTGTTTTGCTGATTAATTTTTATTTTCTAAGGAAGCTCTTCTATCAGTTCTCACAAGGAACAGAGCCAGAGAGCTTAGAAAAGACTTTAATCAATAGACTCTTGAGATCTTTGAAAATGGGGAGAGATGGCAGCCATTGGCAACACTGGCTTGGAATATAAACTTGTTTGTAATATTTCAGTGCCTCTGAAATCTCTTTAAAACTATAAGTTTCGAATAAGGTCCTGATCTTCATCAAACAAATGCATTTCTCTCTGGATTTCTTAAAACTGATGAAATGACAGATTTAGTTAAAAACAAAATAGAATTAGCTTAACCAAACACACAAACAAACCAAAAAACAACTTCTTTCCCCAAAAAGCCCAAATCAAAGCAAACAAGGCCAATGAAAAATACAAACCTAAGAAGTAAAACCTGCTATAGAAAAGTTAAAATTTATACTCTTTAATCCCACCACAGAAAAGAGGTCAATTGCCATAGAATTATGTTACCAATTCTGTCTTGCAGTGATAAAGCTGATAATAAAATGAATGAAATCTATGTTCTTTTCTAACTGCTGTTTGTCATGGATGAATAGGCAAGTTGTGGTTGTTGAAGCTAAATTGAGCTGTCTGCAAAAGAAAAAAAATTCACTGTGATGCTAAGATCATTTGTTTTCTAGATTTTATTCCTATATTGTCAATAGATATATTTCATTTTTGTACATAGGTTTATTACTCTCCTTTGATGATGTTTTGTTGGTGTATTTTAATTAGAAAAACCTGTGCAATTTTTTTTTAGCATCACTATTCTCTGGCATATTTAACTTGACGTTTTAGGACAAATTTAAAAAGGGAGAGGATTGGAACATACACAGTTTTGACTGGTCATCATAAGAGAATAATTAGAAAGCTTTTGATTTATGGAAATCTTACCATTGTTAATTACTACTGAAGTTAGGTAATGAATAACTCGAGATCCTGACTGGCTTAGATGACCTTGATGACTCACCTTTGATGAACAACTTAATTTGTGGTTCCTAGATAGGATGATATACAGAGAAAATGAAAGGGCTTGAAATTCTGCTACATCTTCCAATTAATAGGATATTAAGTAATTAATCATGCAGAGAAAGATAAAAGGCCATGACCATTTTATTTTTACCCAACATAACTTCTGTTAGTTCAAAAAAATAAGGTGGAGAAAAATTTTAACTAAAAAAAAACCAAACAATCATTCCTTCACATCTGCCATTCCATTTCTGTCCTCATATCTTTATTATATTAATTGAACACTGTCATTTAATGTTAACTCTGGAAGGTAGATGTTTAGATGTAATTCTTGCTATGGGATAGATAACTTAAAATAATTACCATTTGTTATAAAGCAGAATCCATTGGTTTTGATTCAATAAATTGTTGTATGCTAGATAATTAATGGGATAGCAAGAATGAGCTACACATATGAAATTGTGACATATGATTTCCTTTAATCACATTTATTAAATGTTTACTACGTATCAGATGTTATCCTGAGAGCTGACTCAAAGAAAAAAAGGAAAAATGAAAAAATTGCCTTTTTCCTCCAGCAGCTTGTTCTCTCTTAGAAGTAAACTCTACTTATAGATAATTCAAACTTAATAATGTCTATTTCTAAGGAAAAGTTGCTAATAACTTGGTAATCTGGGAAAGCCTCCCTTAGGAGGTGAAATTGAGCTGAGGTGGAAGTGAAATTGAAGAATTTGAATAGGAGCCAAGATGGGATGCCTTAGATAGAAAATAGTATATAGTACTTTTGGGTTAGACAGATATAGTATTTTTTTTTCCCTTAAACTTTTTGCATTGTCCCCCACAAAGCCCTACATAAATCTTAAGAGTTTAGAGCCCTTCTTAACTCAGAGAGTGTACCCCTTTACCCCTACCCAAGACCCAAGACCTTTATTTCTTGTCTTTATTAACATCTACAGAACTGATCAGTTTCCTACTCCTATTTTTTCCCTTATCATTATTTATATTATTATTTCCCTTATTATTATATTATGGAGAGTATCTGTTCATTGTACTCTTTTCTTAACATCTGCACAGGAGTAGAGGAACAAGTTTCTGAGCTCATTATTCTGTGTGGTTTTTGCTGATTCTCTTGCTATCTTCTCCAGTAAGATGAGGCTAGTTTTCCTTGTCATTCTTGGACTGAGATTGAGCTATGACTATACTTCAGTCTTTACTCTTAAAATTTACAAGAATTCCTGAGTCTGGAAGTAGTATATACTGAAATGAATAGGTGTCTTTATTTTCTGATCTAATTTGCATATTGAATGGTGAATCTATCCATCTCCCTGCCCTAACTTCTTTTATTGGGTAACTTTTTGGTTCTATCTAATCTTTTCCCCCATCCATCAGATCTCTAATTAGTAATAAAGACTAGGGTCCTTGACTTCAGGGAGAGCCTAGTGGGATCCATAGAGCCATATATCTGCATGTTGGGGAAAGTTAATGCTATAAGATATATTTATACTCATATTTGTTGCTAGTATTTAGCATCCGTGTTCTAGTTTATCATTTGAATTGCATTGTAAATTAAACATAGCATGAAACATTAGATGATCAGTTTAATCTTTAAGTTGTCTTCTAGATTTGAAAGATTATGTAGTTTTCTTACCTTATTATATTGTGGTCAATCTAGAATAAAATAGGATAGCGAACTGAATTTGGAGTCAGAAAGATATGGGTTCATATCCTATTTAAGATACTGAGAGATCCTTGGTATATTTATTTAACATTTTGTAGTTCTCAAGTTTTTAACTTTAAAGTTTTATTCCATATCCCAGTTCTTTCCATATCCTAGTCTATGATCTTATAATATATAATTTTACTTTTTAAACCAAAAAAAAAACCCATATAAAATGGCAACATAATTACATTATCAATTGTCTTATACTCTCAATGCTCATGTTTCCCCCTGAAATTATCTCCTTTTTCCCCATTATATCATCTATATATGTATTTTTTTTTAAATTTATTTTCTACATTAGAAAGTAAGGTCCATGAGGGCAAGGACCTTGTTTTTATCTTTCTTTCTATCCTTAGTGTTTAGCACAGTGCTTTGCTTATGGTAAGCACTTAATAAAATACTTTTTAACTTCATGTTGAGGATAAAAAACTATTCTTTTATTTTTTTTCTATCCTTTTATTTTTAAACATTTCTATTAATTTCATTTCCCATTCACTTAGTCTTAAAACTTCATTTATCTTTGACTCTCCTTTTTACAGTCTCCCTTTTTGTTTTAGTTTCCAAGTCTCAATTGTATTTCTTACATTTCTGCAATTTTCTCTAGTCATGCTACTACCATTGTCATTCAAACTTTCATTTGTTTGAGCTGCTATCTCTCTTCTCCATTCTGACCTTAAAGGAGCTTTCAAGACTATCTTTGCAATACATAAATGAATTTGCCATTTGCCCAATCAAAGTTCTATTATCTTTATAATAAAATATAATTGCTTTGCTGGATATCCTTGAAGATCTCCATAGTGTGGTTCTAGCTGACATTTCTAGCTGGAATCCTTGCTGTCATACTATAGTTATACAATACTTTTATGTGTTCTAGTTTCTTGAATTTACATGAGTTGTTCCTTTTATCTAGATAAACCTTTTTTCACAGCATCTCAAAATTAGCAAGTTCATCTGTGGATGTCTTAGCTCAGTTCAGACCTATTTTTTTTTTTTTTAAATTTTTTTTTTTACTACCATATGTCACAACTAGGTTTTGGTTTTAGAAAGCCAACGAAAGAGAAATACACTATCTCTAAGCAGTCTTTTGCACTTTTAAATAGTTCTAATTATAGGAAAAGTTTCCCCAATATTAAACTCTACAAAGCTATATCCATCACTTCTTCATATTAATTTTAGATCTTAGGTAAAACTCTTTGGTTAAAGAAATATAATCCAGTACTTTTTTCCACATAATTGTCTTTCAGATACTTTAGCTGACATACCTTCTCTAATGTTTAGCTGACATACCTTCTCAAAGTGAAACATCCTGGTTTCTTCAACTGATTGTTTTATGATATTAACTCAAATTCTTTACTCCTTGTTTATCCTCTTTTTGACTTTGTCCACTTGATCATTCTTATCTTGTAGTCCCTCAAACTAGACACAACATTCCAGATATGTTCTAAAGTAGACAGAATATATTTGGACTCTTGCCACCTTATCCCTCAGAGATCTCTCTCTCAATAAACACCATAGTGGAATTAGATTCTTATTTGCCCTTTTGCACCATTTGCTCATGTTAGGCTTGCAATCCTCTAAAACTCATTGATTGTATACTACAGTGGAGAATGATCCTAGCTCTGGAGTCAGAGGAGCAGGTTAAGAAATTCAACTTGGATGTTTACTGATACATTTATTAAGCATTTATGTTTTAGGTGCTGTGTTACTTATATGATCTTGAACAAATATCATAATCCTTTTCTTCTCACTTTCCTTCTAAAATATAAAGATTATAATTTAGATTTTTTGTAGCTCTATATTAAGATCTTATAATGATTGCCAGACTTCTGTCTTACTATGACTCCTCCATCTTATATTTCTCATTTTAAAATCCAAATGAATTTTTCTCTGACTAAACTGAATCTACTAAATTGACTCCCATATTCTTAAGAGATTGTAGAGATCTTGTTGATCCTGACCCTGTTGCAGTCCTCTCAGATTTACATAATCTGCAGATTTGTAAATCATATAATGAATTCAAGACATTACTTTGAAAGCTTTTTTGTTTGTCTTTTCTTTTGAACATCTTTCTGTTCTTTACCTTTAAAAATCATTCTTTTTTTTTTTTCCTTGAGGCTGGGGTTAAGTGACTTGCCCAGGGTCACACAGCTAGGAAGTGTTAAGTGTCTGAGACCAGATTTGAACTCAGGTCCTTCTGAATTCAAGGCTGGCGCTTTATCTACTGCGCCACCTAGCTGCCCCCCAAAATAATTTTTTCTTATTTTCTTCTTAGATAGGCAACCCTATCATTAAATCTTCTCAAGGCTCATAAAAAAGAAAAATTCAGTAACTGTAACAAATAAGCATAATCCAATAAAACAAACCATGACTTTATCATGTCCAGAAGGGACTGTCTATGTACCATGAATCCATCACTTTTCTGTTGGGAAGTGGATAGATGAATGGTATCCTTCTTTATCCATCCTTTGGAGTCATGGTAGATCATTGAACTGGCTAGTTTTTTTTTTTTTTTTTTTAAATAGTTTTTATTTACCAGATATATGCATGGGTAATTTTACAACATTGACAATTGCCAAATCTTTTGTTCCAATTTTTCCCCTCCTCCCCCCACTCCCCTCCCCCAGATGGCAGGTTGACCAATCCATATTAAATATATTAAAGTATAAATTAAATTACAATATATGTATACATGTCCAAACAGTTGTTTTGCTGTACAAAAAGAATTGGACTTTGAAATAGTGCACAATTAGCCTGTGGAGGAAATAAAAAATGCAGGTGGACAAAAACAGAGGGATTGGGAATTCTATGTAGTGGTTCATAGTCATCTCCCAGAGTTCTTTCGCTGAGTGTAGCTGATTCAGTTCGTTACTGCTCTATTGGAACTGATTTGGTTCATCTCATTGTTGAAGAGGGCCACGTCCATCAGAATTGATCATCATACAGTATTGTTGTTGAAGTATATAATAATCTCTTGGTCCTGCTCATTTCACTCAACATCGAACCAGCTAGTTCTTAAAGCTTTCCATGTTGTTTTTCTGTACAATGTTGTTCTTAGTGCATAAATTGCTTATCAATAAGTATGTTGAACATCTAAAAGTCAAGCACAGTTCTCAAAACAGTCCTAGAAATTGCTTTCCACATTTCATTGGGACAATAATAACTAATCTTGTGTGTGGCTATGCCAAAGGGAGCCTCGTAACTCTCTCTCTTTCTCTTTCTATGAGTTTGGGGGTGAGCCATGAGGTAAAGTACTTGAAAAGTTCCTTGAAGGAGAGCTTCTCCTTAAACCCTGCCTCTGTGCCACACCTGCCCCAGGGAATCAAGATAAAGTGGTTTCATTCTGTTATCTAGGTGGGACTACTTGAGTCTAGGACCACTCCTAACTATTGAGTTGGAGATTAGCCCAAAGACACTCATTCAATTCCAAGATTTTCTATTCTGATTTCAGCTCAAACTGCTCCCAGCCCCCATCAAGAGCTGCTTCTAGCCAAGGTTTCAATTATAAAAAGAAGCAACTTGGGGCTCACTCTTTGCAGAGGCTGAATATATCATGCCAAGGAACTACTTTCTCTCCCCTTGGCATATGCTGCAATCCTCTGCCCGCCAAAATGATATTCTCTTTCAGTGTTACTCCCTCTTTATCTTTATCTCTCTGTTTCTCTAATAAGACCTTATTCCTTTTCTCTGCTACAAGATTTCTCTGCTAGAAACTTTCTCTGCCAGGACTCCTCCACTAGAACTTTATATCCCTCTGTCGGGACCTTGCCACCAAGGAATTCAATCTTTCTCTTCACGCATAGCAAAGACTGACTTTCAATGTCAATAGTAAACTTCTTTCTGCCAATCTAGTTTTTGGGTTTGTAAATTCCTTTACAAAGGACCTCTGTGCCCATCAAAGGGGTTCCCACAACTCCCTGCCCTGTGCTGAATTCTATGCCAAACCTCATTAATTGGGGACACAACCCCAAACCTCTTCCTTTGATTCCCTGACCTCCAGGAACCCTAAACCTCTTCCAGTTTAGCGTCTAAAGGTCTATACTGATAACTGATGCCCATCACTGATTCACAGAAGAACTATGCAATTTCCAGTCACACATATACAATGTGATTTGGAAAGATTTTCTACAGTAGTGGCACCTTTTAAAAAATTTTGATTTATCTTAATTAGGAAATGCTGTAAGCATTCTGATAGCTGAGAATTTATTGTAATTTGAACCTAGCCAGGTTCTTCAAGTTTTCCTTTTCTTACATGTATTAGGCAATTTATTTTTAGGCACTATTTCATTTTTAAAATTATATTACTTCCAGAGTTGTTTATGTTATTGATAATAGCAACTATGATATTTATATGGTTCTTTACAGTTAAAAAACAATACTTTATTCTCTCTTGCTGGTCATGACTATTAATTCCCATCTTTTTTTTTTACACCTGAAACATATGGAAGACAGTAGGGGAAATATTCAGCCTAGGGAGGAATGAGTATGGGAAAGAAGAAGAACATAACCCAGACTTCTTGGCTGAAAGCAGCCCCCTAGGCTACAGTTGATCCTTGACTAATATGGAGAATATTTTTACACACAGAGATGAAAACTTTTAGGCTTTTGGGTATTTTGCCAAAATGCTTCTGAGTTACTGGAAGGATGGCTGGTGATTGAAATTCCCCAAAATATATGTATATCTTTGTCCCACTGAAGTTACTATTGCTGTTTTTTCCTTTCAATCTTTTCAATGCCTTATTAGATTTTGAGCAATATTCTCTGACATACCTTTTAGATGATATTTTTCAAATTATAAAGACATTAAAATTTAGCTTTAGTCTAGCACTTTATATATATTTGCTAATATAATTCTCTTTCAAATTTTTTTTTCTTAAAGTAAGCAAATACAAGGACTATAATTATCATCATTTGAGCATTGTTAAAATGAATGATTCATCTTCTGGGTTATAAAATTTACTGAGATATATTGTTATTAAGTAAAGGCCTATTAGTTTCCCAGTCTGCTCTTGGGGAAGGTAAGGCAGATGACCTTGCACAGTCCTACCTCACTTAAATCCAATTCACTTGCATGTCATGGCATCACCTCCCTGATTTCATGGTCCTCTTTGAAAAATAAGTTAGAAAACATACATGAGATTAAAAAAAAATGTCATGAACAAGAGATACTAGTAAGCATTGTGACTTTTTAGGCAATCAGTAAATATTCATTAAGCACCTACTGTTTGCCAGACACCATGCTAAGTGCTGGGGATTTAAAAAAAAAAAAAAAAGGAAAAAAAGAGGCAAAATACTCCAGTGCAAATACTTTAGGAGCTTGGAATTTGATAAAAGAAACAAAATGCAAATATATATATATATATATATATACAAAATAATTACTATGCAGAATAAGTAGAAAATAATTAACAGAGAAAAGGCTGTTTTGAGAAGGCTTGTATTGAGATACTTAGGAAGATTTTCTGTGGTAGGTGGGATTTTTGCTGGGACTTGAAGGAAGCCAGTAGAGTATGTCAAGTAGTCAAGCAAAGTAAAATACCATTCTAGGCATGAAGTACAGCTAGAAAAAGTGTTAGCTGAGAAATGGAGTGTCTTCTTTGTGGGGCAGTCACAAAGGCCAATGTTATTGGATTGAAGAGTATTTATTGAGCAGTAGATACAGTATAAGAACACTACTACTAAGGTAAGAAGGGGCTAGGTTCTGAAGGGCCCAAAGGTGCCAAACAAAGCATTGTGTCCTACTGGACACAGTAGGAAAGGCTGCTGGGTGCCAAGCTGAGTGTCTACTACTTCATTCAATTTCCTCATTGCCAACCTCCCTTGGTGAGATATCAGATTTTGTTTCTTTCATCTGTTCACAGTGTCTCCCTGAGGTAAAGTTGCTAAGGGCCAAACTGGGCATAGTTGATTTTTGTTTCTGAGAAACATAATAAAGCTATCCTTCAATAATACTTACCTTTTATTTATAAAACCTTCGTGTATTGTTTGGGAGTATATATTGTTCACATAACATGTCAGATGGTGTTAAGTAGTGAAGAGCAAAGAATTACCAATAGCATTTGAAATTAGAAGTACAAATACCTATTGACCCAGTAGTGCCATTACTAAGTCTGTATCCCAATGAAATCGTAAAGGAGGAAAAAGGACTCACGTGTTATTATTATTATTTTATAAAAAATGATGAACAAGATGATTTTAGAAAGGCCTGGCAAGATTTACATGAACTGATGCTGAACAAAACAAGAGGGATAGGAATACATTGTACACAATAACAGTAAGCGTGTGTGATGATTAACTACGAAAGATTTGGTTATTCTCACTGGTTCAGTGAGTCAAGCAATCCCAATAGACTTCAGACAGAATATGCCATCTGCATCCAGAAAAAGAAGTAAGGATACTGAATGTAAATCAATACATGCTGTATTCACTTCCGTGTGTGTGTGTGTGTGTGTGTGTGTTTTTAAATGTCTCCCATGATTTTTCCCTTTTGCTCTGATTTTTCTCTCCCAACATGATTCATAAAGTAATGTGTGATAAAAATAAATTTACTAAGAAAAAAAAAAAAAAAGAAACTAGAGTTACATTACAGTTATAGAACCTTTTGAATTGGAATATTTAGGCATCTTGGTGTCTAGGCTTATAGTGAAGAAGAAAGTATCTAGGTTTAGATTTAAGCTCTGACACTTGTTAGTTGTGTATGACCTCCATACAAATAATTTAGCCTTTGAGGTGGCACAGTGGATAGATTGTTATATCTGGGGGTCAGGTAGATCTGAATTCAAATATGTCCTTGCCCAGATACTAACCGTGTGACCCTGTACAAGTCACTTATCTTTTGTCTCAGTTTATTCAACTATAAAATGTGGATAATAATAATACCTGACCCATCATTATGAGGATTGAATGAGTTATTTTTAAAGTATTTAACACAGTGCTTGGCACTTAATATACGTGTTCCCTTTTCTCTTTGCTTCTCATATAATATTTTTTGGATTTAAGTATTAAGCCATGATCCACTTTGATGAAAGGTAATCATAGTGATCAAAAATCAGAAACTCTTCTTGGATTCTTCTGGAGATACATTTATTAAATTTTATTTTATTTTCCCTTATATTTACCCCAATGTTACTTTTCTTCAGGGAAAACAGCTATCATTTAAGACAATATTATGTATGTAGTATAGTGAATATATTGACTTTTTACTATAAAAGAAGGTTTCAGATGTTGACTTATCATTTCTAGTATGTCATCTGCCTCTTAGAACCTGATTTGTCCATTTAAACTGGGGGGAAACTAACAAAATTTTTATATGGTTATAACTGCTGAAATCTCTGCACTCTCTTGTTGATAGTTACTTGACCATAAACCTATGAGATCTTGGAACCATAGGGAGGCTTTAAGATGGTGGAATGAAAATGTGGGCATTATAATACTGATATTATATAGTTGAATTGCTGGCATTCAGTAATAATTAATGTTACTTAAAGATTGGTGTTGATGAGATCTAAATCTGATGTTTCATATCTAGTTAGCTTTGATGACCTTTCACTAATTTCTATCTCATCTGTTCTGCTTTATGTTTGCTTGTCATCTGGAGTGCATTGAATAAAAGACTTTATAGAGAACATAGAAAGGGAGCCAAGATGGTGGAATAAAGTCAGAAAGCTGCTTGAGCTCTCCCAATTTTCCTCAAAAATCACATGAAACTAAGCTCTGAACAGAATCTAATGGAATGAAACCACTCTCCAGCTGAAGACTGAAAAAGCTTCAACAAAGGTCAGTCTCCTTGGGGTAAAAAGGTGTCTTCAGCCCAAATCAGATAGGCTCTGGGAAACCTGAGGATCTTAATTACAGCAAATCAGTAACTAAGATCCTCAGTCCTGGTTCAGTAGAGAAACAAATTAAGGGGACCGTTTTCAGTCCCCAATCAGAAGACAAACTCTGGGAAACCAGAGTGTTTCCAAACAAAAGGAGCTCCTGTGCTGAAAGTCAAGGTTCAGAGCTGCATAGGAAGCTTGGGACTGCTTCCCCTTTATCTCAGGAGCTGAGCTCCACCTTAAAAGTAAAGAAAAGAAGAAAAGGAAAGAAAATGAGCAAGAAATAAAAAAGTAACCTTGATCATAGACAGCTACTATGGTGATAGAGCAGAAGAAAATATAAATTCAGAAGAAGACAGAATGTCCACAGAGGAAATCTCAAAGAGTGAGGTAAATTGGTCTCAAGCCCAAAGAAACTTCTTGGAAATGCTCATAAAAGACTTCAAAAGATAATAAGAAAGGTAGAAGAAAAAAAATGAGAAAAGAAATGAGAGATGTGCATTCCTTTATTTGGAAAAGGAAGAGAAAAAATTATTTGAAGAAAACAAATCCTTAAACAGTAGAATAAATTAAATGGAAAATGAGATACAAAAGATAACTGAAGAACATTGCACATCAAAAACTAGAACAGGGTAAATGGAAGCTAATGACTTTTTAAGACAGCAAGAATTAGTCAAACAAACTAAATAGAATTAAAAAATAGAAGAAAATGTGAAATATGACTGGCACAACAGCCAACCTAGGAAATAGATCTGAAAAGATAATTAAAAAAAAAAAAATATTGGCCTACCTGAAGCCAAGACCAAAAAAAAAAAAAAAAAAGATCCTGGATAGCATTCTTTAAGAGGTCATTAAGGAAAATTTCCCAATATTCTAGAAACAGAGGGGAAATTAGTGATTGAAAAAATTCATGGATCACCTTTGGAAAGAGATCTTACAAGGAAAATTCCAAGGAACATTGTTGCAAAACTCCAAAATTATAGTGTCAAAGAAAAAAAAAAAATACCACAAGCTGCTAGACAAAAACAATTAAGATATCAAGGAGAAACAAGCAGGATTACCCAAGATCTGGCAGTTTCTACAAGAAAGGATCAGAGGGCCTCCAGCAATACCATATTCCAGAAGGCAAAGAACCTGGGATTACAACCAAGAATTAATTGTCCAGTGAAGCTCAGCATCATCTTTCAGAGGAGGTGATGGAGCTTCAATGAAGTAAGATATTTTCAATGATTTCTATTAAAAAAAATAGAACTAAACAGAAAATTTAATCTATAAATTCAGGATATAAGAGAACCATAAAAAGGTAAACAAGGGGAAAAAATATATTTAATATATTTAAATATTTTACATTCCTAAATAGGAAAATGATATTTGTAACTCCTAGGAATTCTATCTGTCACTGGGGCAGACAAAGGGGGCCATCACATGGACTAATAGTTTTGAATGGTCCCTGATGTGATGACATCAAAGAAAAGGACATTAAGGGATGGAGAAAAGTCTGTACTGAAAAAAGAGAAAAGGGGAAGATATAATGGGACAATTAGTTCACATGAAGAGGTGCAAAAGAACTATTACAATCTAAGGAAAGAAAGGAGGGGGATGAGCATTGTCTGAAGATTGATCTCATCAGTTTTGGCTTTAAGAGAGAGTAGTTTAATCATTCAGTTGTGTATAGAAATTTATCTAACCCTATAAAGAAGTGGGAAGGGACAGAATATAAGGGAGGGCAGAAACACTGGTGGGTGGAGTGAGTTTAAAAAAATAAAACAACAAAAAAAAACACTTCTAAGAGACTTTGTGCTGGAACTCTGTCTTCCCAGAAATCAGCTGGAGTCAGGATCACTAAACGTCTTTATTTTTGATCTTTTACGGTCAAGGTCAGGGGCTTAGGCCTAGCAACCTCACACACACCTTCTCCCTCAAACCACCAGAGAGACTGCCCCTGCCTCTGCGTCTCAATTCCTCTTCCTCCTCCTACTCCTCCCACACAGGACACTTCCCCCTCTTTGTCCCACCAATCAAGTCAGCACAGAACATCTGGGGAACTTCAAACAAGTTAACCGGGAACTGTACAATTGGCAATTAGTCTCACGTGCTTCATTATCAAAGTGCATTGCTCAGTTCTAGCCCTTTACATCTTTGTATAAATATATTACCTCTATTGGGAAACTAACTCAAAGTACAAATAACTAAGTCCCCTTTTTGTCTATTTTCCTAGTGTATCTCCGAAGGCTAGAATTAAGAATTGGATAGGACCTCATAAGTCCAGCTTGATGTAGAAACCTCTAGTAGGAATTCTTTTTTGTTTTTAAGTTAAACTTTAATTTTTTAATCAACTAAAATCTGCCTTTCTTCCTCCCTCCTTTTTCTTCCCGATTGAGAAAAAAGAAAGAAAAAATAAAAAGCAAACCTTCTGCTCTATATACATGTATAGTCAAGCAAAAATATTCCTTTTTGTCTTTTAGACTTTTAGACTTCTTTTTTTTTTTCCTCGTGGTTTTCTTTGGCTTTCTGATTAAACTTGTAAAGCATGGCTCCAAATGTTATTCTTAAATGCATAAAATAAAATCTTAGGATTACAGAAAACACCAAGGTTAGTGAAAATAATGATTCTTAATTTCTTGATTTCCTCTCAAAGTTCACAGATTCCTCTAAAATCTATCTATATCTTTTGGATTTTTTTTCTTTTCTTTTCTTTTTTTTCTTTTTTTTTTTTTTTGTCCCATGGTGGGAAGAGAAGAAGGATAATATGAGGTGAAGGAATGGGAGCGAGGGTCCCCTGACCTCAGTTTAAGAATTCTAATTTTAAACATTGTGCTCTACTTCCATGATCTTGGGGAAGCCATCATTTATTACAATAGGATTATTATTCTTTATCCTTTACAATATTCTTTAAAATGAAGTATTAGCTTTTTATAATCTCATATTCCATTCTCCTTAGTAAAATGCTACTTCTTGCTAAGATTAGAAAGTTTCAAATGAATGTATCTTCCCCCTCCACATCTTTGTAATAAAATACAAAATATTCTTTGAGAAAATTAGTTGTTTTGAAGAGTTGTGGAACTTAAGACTTTTTGTGTGATGTTGCATTTACATATAATGTGCTTCTGCTTTTCTTTAATTTAACACCTCTCTTCCTTTCTTCTTCCCCCCTTCAGTGGGTGGGTAGGTGAATGGGTGTGGGTGTTGCCCTCTGGCACAGTGTTTTCTGCTTCTTTGAACAAGCAAACTTTTTGGAAAATAAATATTATACCCTCCTTAAACATATGGGATAAGGGAAAAGAAATCTTGGTACAAAGACCATTTGTTGCTGAGAAGCAAATGCTTTCCTAGTTAATTTGTGAGTGAAAGTTTAAAAATATTTTTCAATGCATGACTTTATGCACAATGGAGCCTTTCAGGAATAGAATTATGGGCAGTTTCATGGTGTTCTTTCCATCTATGTTCTCATATACCTATTGGTATATTTAACTTCAACTCCAGGAAGAGAGTTTATTTACTACATTTGGGTAGCAGTGGGGGGGTTGGCCATGAATCCGGGTCAGTGAGTGAAAGAAAGCCTATAATGGACTACTTGAGGGGGAGCCACTTAATGAAGGCTGGTTTTTAAATGTAGGAACCATTACCCTCCTGGACACAAATGCAGCATGAACAATGTCTAAATTATAGTGGACAGAAGTGGCATGCTGAGGCAGGCATTTTCTTCCTGATGTTTCAGGTACATAATGTATTTGAGTTGTAGATGTACTAATGTTTCATCAAGAGGAAAGCATAGAAACAGAAGAGGAAAAAATATTAATGCCAGTGCCATCAGACATTCCCTGACTCCACCCTATAATGTATTAGGGATAAGATAATGAAGTGATTTTAAAAAATGGTACAATAACCTTTTACATGTATCTTTAAAAAATCAATATGTGATTCCCCAGAAACAAAATTACATTATTTTAGAGTACTATAGAAATTGCAGTTATGACCTTGTACCTTCCCCCTTTACAAATAAACTTTGTTTATGACGGTATGACTAATGTCTACCACATTTTTAAGTTAAAAGACCCTTTACTCTGAAGTACTTGATGAATGTAAGGGGAACATACTCAACGGTGACAGAAATAAGCTTTGGGGTTGCAGTATTATTGAAATGGATATGCCAGGAAACTTCTGTCCATCTGATATGTCCACATTCCCATCCATTCCACTTTCCAGCAGCCTCCATTTCTACGAAACTCCTGAGGAAATAGTAAAAAGATGACTGTGAATAACTTAGAGTTATGAAAGAATCCCAAGGTCTGGAATGATGAATCTGAATGCTGGATTGTCCTGCAACATTTTTTTGCCTCTTACTTCAACATTTACTGAGCTGTGATTTTTCACAGTAACAAATACTTGGTCATTCCATTATCCCACTTGTTCCTTCTTCCAAAAAAAAGAACAATAATCCTTGAGACTAATTAGAATAGATACTGAGCAAAGATCACTTTTTAATTACCTTTGTATCCTAGTGAATACCTTGCAACAGGTATTCTGCTTAATAAATAGTTGTTGAAAGAAAAAGTGCTATCCATAGACATTATATAATTGAATAGTCATTGAGTGATAATGTATCTGGAACATTTTAGAAATGTAAGAATCAACGAGTTTCACATATAACACAGTGGTGCCGTAGGTAGAGCATGTGGTCTGCATTCAGGAAGATCTGAGCTCAAACCTGACCTCAGACATTTACCAACTTTGTGACCTTGGGCAAGATGCTTAATCCTGTTTGTCTCAATTTCCTCATGTATAAAATGACCTGGGGGGAAAAATGGCAAACCATTCCATTATCTTTGCCAAGAAAACCCCCAAATGGATTCACAAAGAATCAGACATGAATGAGCAACAGTAATAATACAACATATTCACATTAAGAAATAATTGACTGAGAAATAAGAATTTAACAACAAAAATGAGTATTAGGTACTTAGAACACATGAAAGGTAATAGATACTAGCAACATTAAAAAGTGTTATCTGGGATTTTAGATTCATCATCAATATTTAGCAGCAATACAGTAACGTGTTTTTTTATATCCAATGAAATTAGAATTAATGTTCAGTCAAAATGGGTGTATAGTTTTTTTTTCTCCCCATCTTTTTTAGCTCTTGTAATAGTTGTGGTCATATTCTACTGCTCACTCTTACTCCCTATATCCAGTCTATTATTAAGTACTATTATTTTATTTTTACATTTATCATATATTATTTATATAACTTTTTCTCTACTCACAATGTCATCTCTTAAGAATAGGGTCTTATGACTTCACACTTAGACTAATGAAATAGCTTTCCCATCTATAGTCTCTCTGAACTCCATTTTATCTTCTCCTGAGTTGAAAAGTCCTTATACTGAAATATAGGTCTGAACACGTCATCCTGCTATTCAGTAAAATCCAGTGGCTTTCTATTACCTCCATAAAAATTATAAAATGTTCTGATTTGAATTTAGTATCATTTACAAGCTGACCTCTGCTTATCCTTCCATTTATGTTACACTTTATTCCTCTCTGAGTCTTCTTCAGTCCTGCTGCATGGCCTCCTCCCTGTCCATTTCCCATCTCAGTGCTTGTCATTGGATTTCAGGAAGTGCTTTGTCTCCTCACCCTTATTTCCTGGCTTCCCTGGCTTTCTTCAAGATTCTTTCTGAAAGAAACTTTTCCCACTTTCCTGTAGTCTAATTTGTCTGAGATTACTTTTCACCCAAATAGCTTTTACATACATAACTTCATTTGATTCTCACCGAAATCCTGTAAGGTAGATAATGTACCAGTATCATAAGCTCCATTTCCCACATGAAAAAATGAAAATCCAAGAAAAATTCATTGATTTATTCAAGTTTTATAAGTGTTTGAAACTTTATTGTAGCAACTTGTTCTAATAAGCTTAGTTTAATGACTCCAGGTTCAACGTTCTTTTCATTGAATTATGCTGCTTCTAGAAGGAATAACATTTTTTTCCCCACTAAACATCTTCAGTAATTATATATTTGTCAAGAAATGAAGCTGTAATTCTAGAAATTTAACAGAGCTGCTTTCTTAGTGAGTAGAAAGTAATGATCCAGAGGTGGCTCTGGGAAATTGCAGAAGAATTTCATGAAAAATTATATGTGAAAGTAGAATGTGGAGATAGTAAAGGTAGATAATGCAATGAGCAGTTTTGAATGGATGGGACAAGAATAACCATATCCTCCTGGTAGCTTTTTCTGTATTCCAAGTTCCTCTGTTGCTGAACTCTTGCTTTGTCTTTTCCTTACTTGATTTGATATCTACTCACAGACTGAAGCATTGGGGGCAATACAAATATAAAAGGGAATTATGAGAATATAGATGTTTCATCATGTGATAAATGAAGGAATTGCTATGATTTCAGAGGATTCATGATATTCATGATATTACATTCTGCTCACTTATTGACAGGAACATACATACATGGACATATATAAATGATATGGCCAGTAGGGGAATAGGTTTTGCTTGACTAAGCTTTATTTGTTACAGAGGTTCTGTTTCTTTCTTTTGACTTCTAATGATAAATGTAGGGATGTAAGAGAGAAAAACATAGATTTAAAAAAATTAAAAATAAAATGGATTTGGACTAATATGTCTCACAGTTTTAAATGTTGTGAACTCAGGTTGTCATTGGGGATCATTATTCCACATATTTCTTTCTCAAGCAATACTAGATTCACTTTGTCTTATTCTAATTTCCAATCTCTTTACTATCCTTAAGAAGTGGTAGTCCTAAAAAAAAAAAAAAAGAAAAGAAAAAAGAAAAAAAGTGGCAGTCCTTCTTTTGGCATACTATATCTTCTACTGGGTGTTAGGAGAAAGAATAGCAATGTACTTCATGGAACTTTTAAAAGTTCAGATGGAAATTAAAGACATAAACCGCTTGGTCAGCTAAAAATTGAAATGTTGACACTAGTTTTTCTGCTGAATCTTGCTGTAGAGTTGACCAGTATCCCATTATATGAGAGTAAAGTTATTCTATAATAGGATGAAAGAAGTAAATAAGCAAAATGTCTGTTTGAAAATATATTGCGATAAATCACCAGTGGATTTCATTGGAGGCAATAAAAATATCTAAAATTGCAAGAATGCACTTCCCAATTTAGATTCTGAGACAAACAGATCATTCTTCCCCAGTAAAGCTACAAAAAGCTAAAGAAAGAAACTGAGCAGCATACTATTCAAACCGTTTGGATATTGCAATCATTTGTCTCATAGAGTTGCTGGTTTGCTGTACTGCACTTGGGGCCAAGTGCCAATATAATCCAGACCTTCCTATGTAGAAAATGAAAGCTTGTCAGCTTGATCTGTTAAAAGGCCATCATGAATTTTCTCTACTAAACAGCACCCTTTGTTGGTTGATATGGAATGTTTTTTATTAGATTTAAAGCAGTTTGTAACTTTGTGATGAACTAAATGTTGATATCTAAGGCTAATTCAAGATATGACTTAACTAGGCAGAAAAATTAAAGATAATTAACTTAATTCATTACTAATGTTGACTTGGGGCAGAATGTTTGATTTTATAGCCTAGAGAAGTAATTAAAATAATTGGAAAGAATGTGCTAGTCTTTACAAAATAGTCCAGCTCTTTAAATATGAGTCTAGAAATATGTAGTCAGAGTTGTGGAAGCAGATATTTTCCCCAGCTGTTTAATGTGTTTGTATATTTTTATTCATACGCAGAAGTTAGTTTTGCCATTTTGCTTTTTAGCATATAATTTACATTTTCTTTTTATGTTTTGGTGTATTATCTATTAACTTATCAATTGATAAATGTTAAATATTTAATGTTATAAGAAGAAAGGAACAAATTTTGATTATTTCAGTGGCTATCAATGAAAACCCCCTCACCTTATTTTCCTACTTCTATGCTAATAAATGGGGGGAAAAAAAAAGAATGTTTTGGGAAATGGTTTGAATTTAACATACTGGATATGCTCTTGTACTGCTGCTTAACTGGCCTTTTTGTTAGGTAACACAATTACACAATGACAGAATGCATAGGGCTTGATTATTGTCAGCTAAAGAAATACATGCATTTTTTGCTGTGTGTGCTCGCACACGCACACACACACACACACACACACACATACACACACACACACAATGATTCTTATTGATTCTATCTACACATTTCTCTTATTTCAAAATGACCTACTTCAGGTCATTTTTACTTCTTTCCTGGACTATGATTTTGTAGTCAATCCAATATAGATTATCTAAAGTAGTGGCTCTCAAAATATGGTGTGATCACTCATGGATATCCCTGAAACCCTTTTAGGTGGGTGTAAGGTCAAGACTTTCCCCCTAAATACACTGCTTACTTATTAAAATACTACATCTTTTTCCAACTACATATCTGTTTGGCCAGATATTCTTTGTATATATCAACCAATGCAACATATTGAAACATTGCATTCAAAAGTAGATATGAGAATCCACATATTTTTAAAGTCAAAAATTAAAGAAAATTTCAAAAATGTATAAAACAATGAAACTCTTCTAATTAAATTTTTGTTTTCAATAATAGTTTTTATTTAAAATTTATATTTATATGTAATTGGTTTATTGCTATTTTAACTACATTAATAAATATATAAAATTTATCAGCTTAAAATTTAAATTTCTTGAATGTTGATAGATATAAACCAAATAAAAAATAGCTCTTAATTTATTAACAATGAAAAGTAGTCCTATAACTAAAAAGCTTGAGAACCTTAGGTGCTAAAAACATACATATCTTATTGATTTATTCTCTGCTCAAAAACCTCCGTAGTTTCTTATTGCTTCTAGTTATGTCTTGTCATTGCTAAACCATGCTATCTTCACGCTTCCTCAAATTGTCTGGGCTACAGCTCGTAGGGCACCAATCAAGGTGTATTTTGAGTGAGATGTCCAGCTTCACCTAATCAGAAGATCCTACATCATCCCTTGGGACTCCTTGGTTATGATAGGTTAACTTATATCTATATCATATTTTGCCCAGAACTGGAGATTTCATATCATTTGTCAGCTTTTTCCAGATCATGGAGCTTAAGGAATTTTTCTCTTGGTTTAGTTATCATTTTGCCTGTCCAGTATAATTCAACCAGTCATCAAAATCAGTGTTTGGCCTCAAAAGCAGATGCTTATATTAGAATCCTAAATTTTTTTCAGCCACATCCAGACATAAAGACATAAAGCTCCCACAAAATCACATCTCTAAATGTTCGTGCACTTATAAGTGGAAGGAGGAAATTTCTATACCACAAAGTAAAAAAATATAGATATTCACTATCATGGAATAAATCCACAAATGGGCATAAATTACTGAAATATTTTCATCTTAACTAGTAGCAACTACTCAGCATTACCAATGGCAAGTGTTCATAGGGCAGTATTCTCTTAGATCTACAGCTGAGACTTTAGAAGTCATATTGTCTAATGCTCTTATTTTTATAGACAAACTGAGGCTGAAGGAAGGTAAGAAAATTGCCCAAAATCAAACTGGTAATCTGTGATAGAGTTGAGATTTGAACCCTGATTCTGTTGATTTCAGTTTCCTTTCCATTTAGCCTGAACCTGACAATGTCGAATAGTCCAAGAACGTAGGATATATAATCCCCCAGTCCTGTTATTTGGAGCAAGTTCCTTAACTTCTTTTAAACCTCTTTTTTATTAGGTATAAAATTAAAGACTTATAAAGTCTTTGGACAAGATGAATTCCAAGGTTTCTTTCAAATCTAAAATCTTAGGCAACATCATATCCATTATTTCTATATAATAGTTATTGTACAAGAGAAAGAAAATACAGTACAACTTTTAAAATATTACTTTTTTTCTGATGTGAATACTGTACCCACTGAAACAGAGTAGAAGTAATATATGACAATATAGTTTTTCAAGGTATTCAAATCACTATATCATTATTATTTCGTTAACCGTCAAAATAACAGTTGGGTAAATATTCTCTTAAGGCTACAAATGCAAAAACAGAGGGTCAGACATTTTTTGGTAGTCGCAAGGAAGTAGAAATTGAGTGGATGTCCATCAGTTGGGGGAGTGGCTGAATAAATTATGACATATGAATATAGTGGAATATTATTGTTCTATAAGAAATGATGAGCAGCCTGATTTCTGAAAAGCCTGGAAAGAATTACATGAACTGAAGCTAAGTGAAGTGAGCAGAATCAAGAGAATGATGTATACAGCAATAAGATTATGTGGATGATCAAGTGTGATGGACTTGGCTTGTTTCAGTGATAAAGGGATTCAAGGAAATTCCAGTAGACTTGTGATGGAAAGAGACATTCATACCAGAGAGACAACTATGGAGACGGAATGTAAATCAGAGTATAGTATTTCATCTTTTTGTTATATGTTTACTTGGTTTTTTTGTGTGTGATTTTTCCCATTTGGTCTGATTTTTGGTCTGATTCCCAAATGGTCCCATTTGCTTAGCAGATAAATATGGAAATATGTTTAGAAGAATGCCATGTTTAAAGAATATCAGATTGTTTTCTGTGTATGGGGGGGAAGGGGGGAAAAAGGGAGAAAAATTTCGAACACAAAGGTTTTGCAAAAGGTGAATCTGAAAAACTATCTTTACATGTATTTAGAAAAATAAAATCCATTAAAAAAAAACAAAAACAAAAACAGAGAATCAAAAAGATTAAATGACTTACATTATAGTCATATAAGCCCAGTCTTAAAAGACTCGAGCTCTTCAAATTAAAACAGGTGTCATTGTCTTTCATTATTCTATGCTATTTTGCTCAGAATGGACTTGGCTTTTCTATCTATCTGTCTATGTATCTTCTATCCCACAAACATCAAAGGTTTATTTATAGGAAAAGAATGTTCATATTAACCCTTTAAGTTTCATCTATTTTTGAAAGTAGCAAGTTGACCTAATAAAGAGAATTTGTCAATTTCACTTTTAGTTTTTTCTTTCCTTTATCTTCTATAGCTCCTGCTATGCTTCCAAAGGTTTCCATTTTATATAGATAGATCATGATGATAATGATGATTTAAAAGATAGAATTCCCCAATTGGTTTTGTGCAGTCTTATGTGAAAATCATGTAATATGAGAATTATTTTTTGGTAGATGCCTCCAGAACCAATGAATATGTAACATAACTTAATAACAATGCAAAAATAGAATATTTATCTGCATCTCATTAATAGTTTTGAAATTTTATCATAAATTTCTTTGGACACTCTTAAGATTTTTGTTGATTATTTTAATTCCCTTAGGGAGTGTATGACATGATGGAAAAAGGACCAGCCTTAAAGACACAAAGATTTCTGCTTTAGTCCTAAATCTGATCCCTCCTGGCTTTGGACCCCTAGATAATTATTTACTATCTCAGCACTCTGTGATGCTCTCTTAAGATTATAAATTGAAGAGAGGCCTTAATGTCTATGTTAGCTCTCTGGAGGGCCTCAGGATTAGCCTGAGTCCTTGGTCTTTAGATGGAGAAGTGAAGGAGAGCTACCATGTGACTTATCCAAGATGGAATCAGAGCTTGATGTTTTCTCTGTGGCTTAGAGCTGCTGCAGAGATATATGGCTGAGAGAGAGTCCTCTGTGTTTGTGTCTCCCTTAAATACTCCAGTATGATTACATCACACAGAGCATGCCCAACTTGTCAGGAGAGCCGTTACATCATCTTATTACCTTAAGTATATGTACTTTACTAGAGTGAATACATCAATAGTTAGAGAATCATTATTTCATCAACTATACTGAGTCTTAAGTATGCCTTTTCAGAGTTCCAGCCCTCTACAAGAAGGTGCCAAACTTTCTTTTTATGTAGGATTGTCTTTAACAGTGAAATCACAGGCTTTATCCTTATCCCTATTCTTTTATTTTTCTAGTTTAATATTTCAAACATCTTAATGAGAATTATCTTTCTTTTGGTTTTTCTGTATATTGTCACTCATCTAATAATACCATCTTATTCTTTATGTAGCACTTTAAAGATTACAAAGAGTTTTTCCCCTAATAGTCCATTGAAATAGTTACATTGGAAAAACCATAATTTTTTGCAGGATAGCTATTTCATACAAGCTCATTGCTAATGGGATATAGTGAAGTTGTAAACAATTTATAAACTCTTCATTCCAAAAAATTTCTGCCATACATTTGTTTTTTAATAAAAGACATGATAGATGAAATGTGTAGAGACTGTTTTAGCAGGACTAACTTTTTTTTTTTTTTTTTGGTACCTTTTATTTTACTTAAGGTTTTGTGTTTTTTTTTAAAGCAGTCTTAATTTATTAAATTATTTATTATGTGATGATCATTCTTACCCTGAAAAAGGTGGTTGTGAAATACATTGTTATTATTGGAGTTTAATTTCATGTTTCCAGCAGTTTCCATTAATCTGTCCTCTCTTAAAGGCAAAGGAGGAACATAAACATAAACAAGAGGATTCTTGGCAACTGCAAAAAATGGGGGAGAAATTATTGGGGAAAAAAATTCCTGAAATTCCTAAAAAAAAGTTCCTAAATTTTGAAGATAAAAGAGAATTATTGTATATATGTCCAAACAGTTGTTTTGCTGTACAAAAAGAATCGGACTTTGAAATAGTGTACAATTGTCCTGTGAAGGAAATCCAAAATTCAGGCAGACAAAATTATAGGGATTGGGAATTCTATGTAATGGTTCATAATTATCTTCTAGAGTTCTTTTGCTGAGTCTAGCTGGTTCAGTTCATTACTGCTCTATTGAAACTGATTTGGTTCATCTCATTGTTGAAGAGGGCCAAGTCCATCAGAATTGATTATCATACAGTATTGTTGTTGAAGTATATATGAAGTATATAATGTTATCTTGATCCTGCTCATTTCACTCAGCATCAGTTCATTTAAGTCTCTCTAGGCCTTTCTGAAATCATCCTGTTGGCCATTTCTTATAGAACAAAAATATTCCATAATATTCATATGCTGCAATTTATTCAGCCAATCTCTATTTGATGGGCATCCACATAGTTTCCAGTTTCTGGCCACCACAAAGAGGACTGCCACAAACATTCTTGCACATACAGGCCCCTTTCCCTTCTTTAAAATCTCTTTGGGATACAAGCCCAGTAGCAACACTGCTGGGTCAAAGGGTATGCACAGTTTGATAACTTTTTTGAGCATAATTCCAAATTGCTCTCCAGAATGACTGGATGTATTCACAATTCCACCAACAATGTATCAGTATCCCTGTTTTCCCACATCCTCTCCCTTTGTTGAGGTTTTGAAGGCTCTGGGTGTGAATATTATAACAATTATAAATTCTGTTCTAGCCAGAAACTCTGAGGGTCTTCTGCTTCCTGATTGTGGCGTTTTGTTTTGTTTTTTCTTTTGTTTGTTTGTTTTTTTGAGTAGGGAAAAGAGGCATTTCTTACCTAGTCTTAATCTCTGAAATGGTACTACCTCAGACTTACTGAGACTCAGAAAAGATCTTAGATTTTTATGTGATAACAAAACCATGAAAGTTGTGTTCTCAAAGAGCATGAGAGAGATGAATAGAATTTAAGGAGGCTGTGGCATATTACTAGCAAAGATTTTTGCATAAAAATTAATGCAAAATATATTGCCAGGAGATGGATCAATAGAAAAGGTGTTTTCCTTTTTTTCACTGGCTGCTGTTAAAATAGTTTTAAAGCTATTAATAACTTAAAATGCACTAAGAATTTTGTTATTGTGTGGGACAGGGTGCTAGACCCATCTTACCCAAATTGACTATTCAGAGGCATCTACAGATACAAACAGAAAGCATTTATTTGGTTCTTGCAAGAAGTAGGCCAAGAATGCCAACTGAACAGTCTAGCATGGTGTATGATCCAGTACAGAAGTGGAACCGATTATATAGTAGAAAAGACATGGGTACACTCCGCCCCTTCCTGTTGATTTTTAAATTCATTGAATGGACTGAAAAGGAAGAAACCATTGACCAATGGTCAATAACGCTGTCTACTTCCTGGGGGTCATATGGCTTCCTGAAACTTAGGCCTAATGTCTCATCTACTTCACCCTACAGTCTTTGAGAAATCTTTACTTGTCCCATTCATTACCCATTATTAAAAGATCTTGAAGAAGGCCTTCATAATAGATATATTTATTCTTCCTCCCCCCTAGGCAATTAAGTGACTTGCCCAGGGTCACACAGCTAGGAGGTGTTAAGTGGCTGAGACCAGATTTGAACACATATCTTCCTGACTTCAGGGTTGGTGCTCTATTTACTGTGCCACCTAGCTGTCCCAAGTCCTTCATAATATTGAATGAATTTTGAATGAACTCCCATACTGACTATTTGGAGTATTATTTAGAAAATAATTTCACAGCATAAGAAGGAAGTTTTTATAAATTATGATTTAAACATTTGGGAGAAGTAGAGAACTCACTTTTATGAAATCATAGATCCACTGGAGGATAAATGAGTAGAAAGAAGTACTCAGTTCTATGTGTCATGGACTGCTTTAACAATCTGGGACTAAGCCCCTGGGACTAATTATTAGAATGTTTTAGAAGCACAAAATATATAACAGAATTTTAAAGAAAACCAATTATAAAGAATCAACAGTTATTAGACAATCTTTTTTAAAGAACCAGGTCCCAGATTAAAAAATCCTCTTGAGTGGCTCAAAATGATGATTGATCACCATTAGCAAAAAAGCTGGAGATATCTCTAGGATAAAGCGAATTTTATTATATGTTCTTTCAAGAATCAGGTGTCCCTCCAGCTAAATAAACAATAGAAAGGAGACATCTTTGAAGCAGGTGCAAATACCCCTTCTATCTCTGACCCTCATTCTCATTGGCTGAGGATCTTTCCTTCTAGATGTGGGAACTACCCAGGAAATTGTATTTTGCCTAATAGATACATAGCTGCCCATATTTGATCAAGGTAGGAAGAAAATGATGTCATGGGAGAATAGTAGAAAGGGCTCTTAGTCCTTGAGTCAATGCCCAAGGATTACCTTCAGGCCCACTCCAACTCTGGGATAGATGAAGCCTTACTCAATTTTCACAGCTATCTTGAGAGATACCACTCCATCTTTTTCATTCTTCTAAAGGATAGAAGCAGCAATTAGGGGTAGAAGTTTCAATGATGTAGATTTTTGTTTAATATATGAAGAGACTTTTAATAATTATCCAAAAATTAAATAGATTGAAGACATGGTGAGTTACTTGTCACTGGAGTCCTTCCTCCTTTCTTTACCTTCATTCTTCCTTTTCTCTTCCTTCCCCTTCCACATACAAGATTTACAGAGGATATCAGTTATACTAGAGAAGAAAAAAATTAGTGAAATTTTATATTGGACAAAAGTATGAAGAGGATCTAGAAAGTTAAGCCTGAGTCAAGTGGTAAAAGGGTAGAGAGAATCCCCTTAGGCTGTTTATTCCTTTGAAACTGATGTCTGAGGAACAGCTAAGTGGTGCAGTGGATAGAGCACCATCCCTGAACTCAAGAGGGTCTAAGTTCAAATCTGGCCTCTGATATTCAAAACTTCTTAGCTGTGGGACTCTGGGCCAGTCACTTGACACCAATTGCCTCGGGGGAAAAAAATGAAACTAATGTATAAGAAACAAAAATTGACATTGAAATGTTCTACGTGGAAATTAACAGTAATCATTGTAATTATAATCATATTTACTATTTATATGCCCTTTAATGTAACTGGTATTGAAGATATTGAAAAAAAAAAATCCAGTCCCTTCTTCCCTTTGTAAAATGGTAGAATAGAAGAGCATTCTAGAATACAAGTTATAAAGAATAAAGTTAAAGTTCTTTTCTTTTGTAGTTTGGTCTTTTCAGTTGTGTTCAACTCTGTGATCTGATTTGTTTGTAAAGATACTGAAGTATTTTGTCATGTCCTTCTCTATCCTTTTTTTTTTTTCTTTTTCTTTTTTTCTTTTTGAGGCTAGGGTTAAGTGACTTACCCAGGGTCACACAGCTAGGACCTGTTAAGTGTCTGAGACCAGATTTGAACTCAGGTCCTCCTGAATTCAGGGCTGATGCTCTATTCACTGCGCCACCTAACTGCCCCCTATCCTTTTTCATAAGATGTACTTTAATTTATTTTGAAAAGAATTAATTAAAAATAACTCATAGATCAAATATTATATTAACACTATGTTTTGTGTGTTTTAAATGAATTCAGAATAAAAACTTAAAAGAAAAAAAGTTTAAGTTATTCAAACCATAAAATATGTATGTATATCCTTAATTGGCACTGATTGCCTACTGCTCTTTTTTTTTTACTTAGAATATTAGAGAAATAATTTCTTTTTAATATTAAGTAATATTATTTCTCATTCTTGTTTATTACAAGAAAGTTTTCAATTTAATATATGAAAGTGATTTGTTAATTTTAAGGTAATATCTATAAAACAATGTGCACAAAAGTTAAACTTTGCAGTTTTTAGTTTCACATTGGAAACATGGATTTGGAATGCCATATTTGAGTTTAGAATATGTGAAGAAATAATTTTTTAATGCCTTGAAAAATTAAATATCTGAAATACAAATTTTCAAAGCTGCATTTTCATATTTTCAGATTCCTTTGGATTTGATTAAAATCTCTAACAAGGAAAAATTGCATGTTGTAATCTTTGTAAATGACCTTCCATCTTAATTAGAACATTTTTGTTTATCTAAGGGCTGAGTATAATATTTTGTCTGATAGTCACTTCAATTATTTTTAAATTTTTTCTTTCTTAAATGTAATAGAACATCCTGAGATATTTCTTTCTGTTCTATGTACAAACTTTTATGTTCATATAGCAATAGCGTAACCTGGCTGTCATTCTTGATATCTACTCATTATGTGTATATTCACCTTCATCTCTATTGCATTTATTTAAAATAATGTACCTACAACTTTTCAATCATATATGCTTAATGAAACAGAGCAATAAAATTGGCTTCAGCAGAGCATATAATTTTTTGAATACCTATACACAAACATAGATATATTATACATATATATACATATAATTATACAATTAATGATTCAAGCTTAATTTCTTATTTTGATTACTTATCAACCATTTGTCAAGTGCATGATTGACCTTCGAAAGTAATGAATTCACCAATAATTCTTGTTAAAAATAATCTTGAAAATAGTTCTTAATATAGTATCATGATAGATTATAAAATGTTTTTTTTTTTTTTTCTTTTTGATGATGAGTAGGAATTGATTGGGTTTTATCAGGAAGAACTAAAGGAAAATGCAGAAACTACTTATTTTACTATCTTATTAGTAGTAATATTTAATTATTTCATTAGTAAATTAATCCAACATTTAGATTGGAAATTATTTAGCTCTAAGTACTGAAGAGACGTTACCTAAGAATCTTGAGTGCATATTACTGTACAATATTTTATCTAGATGATAACTAGTGATGTATTTTTTATTAAAATGAATCAATTTTCTAGAATTAATTGATCTAACCCAGTTTTTTTAAACATTTTAGTCTTGACAAATAGGTACATTCTAATTTCATCTAGCCTGTTTGATGGTCTGTATGTCAATGCAGCCATAATTTCAGTGCCAGTAATGTTTTTTGATGCCTATGCAAATGTTTGTTTCTTTTATTTTATTTTTTTAGTTTTTACTTGTAGATATATGCCATCTTGTTGACAGAAACATCTTTTGTCATGTGAGCAAGAGCAGATATTGTAAAAATTATTTTTATTAATTTAATTAATTTAATTTTAATTAATTAATTAATTTAATTTAAAATATTTTTATTAATTTATTAAACATTTCCAAATTACATGTAAAAATATTAACAATCTTTAAAAAACCAAATTCCAGGTTTTCTTCCATATAACCTTCTCTGTCTTTTCTATCCTGTCCCTCCTCTAAATTCTGTTTTGCTTCTGACTACTGTCTTCTTTAATCTGCTTTTTTGAAATCATCTTTTCTCCCTTTCCCTCATCCTTTTTCTTTCCTACTTCACTACTGAGTAACATAGATTTCTATTACCAATTGAGTATGTATATATCCCTTCCCTTTTAAAACAAATTTAAATATGAGTAAGTTTCAAATATTAGTCACTTCCCACCATTTAACTCTCTTCTGTAAAAGTTTTTCCTTGCCTCTTTTATGTAATATAATTCCCCCATTCTTTATCTCCCTGTTTGATATTATCCAAACATAATCAATTTACTCCAGCATCCTTTTCCTACGTAGAATCATTCTGACTGCTCTAATAATGACAGAATTATTCAATTGTGCATATATCATCTTCCTATATGGAAAGTTAAACAATTTAATCTTACAGAGCCCCTTTTCATTTCTCTTTCATTTAAAAAAAATATTTCTCTTGATTACTATATGTGAAATTCAAATTTTGTAATCATCTCTGTCTTTTCTTCAGAAATGCTTGAATATCCTGTGTTACGTTATCTATTTTTCCCTTGAAGGATTATGCTCAGTTTTTTTTATATTGTAATCCCAGTTCTTCTGCCTTTCGGAAAAACATATTCCAAAACCTTCAGTCCTTTAATGTTGTAGCTGCTAAATTTTATGTAATTCTGGTGGCTCCATGGTGTTTCTTTCTTGCTGCTTGAAGTAGTTTCTCTTTGATCTGGAAGTTCTGGAATTTAGCTCCAGTAATTCTGGGAGTTTTCATCTTTGTATTTCATTCAGATGGTACTCAATGGAGTTTTTCCATTTCTATTTAACACTCTTGTTCTATGGCATCAGTTCATTTAAGTCTTTCCAGGCTTTCCTGATATCAGTCTGCTCAACATTGCTTCTTAAACAATGATATTCCATTACATTCATGTCAAATAACTTATTCTGCCATTTTCCAGTTGATAGGCATTCATCTTCTATAAAATTTTTATCTTAGGATCTCACATGTTACTTTTTAATTTTTGAATGCTCTTAAATGTGGAATTGGGACTTATCATCTGATTTTGTGCCTTATGCTAATTCTTGTTTCATTCATCTCTAAGCTCTTTCTTTGATCATGGATTTTGGATAATCTAATAATATTGCTTCTAGATCTGTTTTCCAGGTTAGCTGTTTTTTTTTTTGTTTGTTTGTTTGTTTGTTTTTTTTGTTTGTTTGTTTGTTTGTTTGGTGAGATAGTTCACATTTTCTTCTATTTTTTTTTCTCCTTTTGGCTTTGTTCTTTTCCTTATGTTTTATGAAGTTATTGGCCTCCACTTTCCTATTTCTAATTTTTAAATATTTATTTTCTTTAATGACCTTTTTGTGCCTCTTCTTTCACTTGGCTATTTCAGTTTTTCACAGTTATTCTGTTGTGTGTGTGTGGTGCGTCTCTTTTAGTAAGTCTGTCTTTTCATAACTTTCTTCCTTTGCTTTCATTTCTTTTTTTTTTTTTCCCTACCACTCATTGATTTGCAAAATTATTTTATTTATTTATTTATTTTTTTTTAGCTCTTCTAAGAATTCTTTTTGGATTCTTATTTTCCTCCCTTTGGAGATTTTGCTTGTAGCTATTTTAACTTTATCGTCTTCTTCATTTGTCTTTTGAGCTTTCTTGTTACCATTGTAGTATGCTATTGTTTGATTCTTTCTGTTATTATTTGCTTGTTTTTTCTTTCTCTCTCTTGATTTGGAACTTTATTTTAATGTTGGACTCTGTGGTTTGGGAGATAGGGTAGTAACTGTCTTAAACTCTATACTTCCCCCCCCCCCCCCCCACTGCTTTTTCACACTATTTCCAGAGCTAATCTTGGAGTTTTCCATGGTTTTGGTGTTTCCACAGTGATGTGATCTAAGGAAAGAGCTGATCCCTGCATTCTTAGTCTATACTCTGGCCTTACCGAGTAAGATTCCCTGATCTTTGGGAGTTGTAGTCATTAAATGATCAAAAAATATGAACAGGCAATTTGCAGATGAAGAAATGAAAACTGTTTCTAGTCACAAAAAAAAAAAATGCTCTAAATTGCTGTTGATTAGAGAAATGTAAATTAAGACAACTCTTTTGTGTTACCTTATACCTCTCAGATTGGCTAAGATGATGGAAGAGATGATGGAAATATTGGAGGGGATATGGGAAAACTGGAAAACTAAGGCATTGTTGGTGGAGTTGTGGAATAATCCAACCATTCTGGAGAGCAATTTGGAACTAAGTGCTGGGTCTTTATTCTGAAGAGAATTAAAAAGGGAAAAGGATCCACCTGTATAAAAATGTTTGTAGCAGGTCTTTTTGTTGTGTCAAGCAAACTGTGAGTGGTTGCCTGTCATTTGGGGAATAGCTGATTAAGTTATAGTATAGGAAAATAATGGAATCCTGTTTTTCTCTAAAAAATGATAATAAGGTTGATTTTAGAAAAGCTTGGAAAGACTTTCATGAACTGATGCTGAGTGAAAAAGCAGAACTGGAGGACATTTTGTATAGTACTAACAAGATTATGTGATGATCAACTGAGATGGACTTGCCTCTTTTTAATAATGTCATGATTCAAGGTAATTCTAATAGCCTTGGGATAGAAAATGCCATCTGTATCCAGAAAGAGAACTATGGACATTGAATATGGGTTGCAGCATCATATTTTCACTTTTGTTTATTCCTTTGTCATTGTTTATTTTTCCCCCTTTTGCTCTGATTTTTCTAGCACAATATGACAAATATGGAAACATGGTTAAAAGGATTGCAAATATTTAATCTATGTCAGACTTCTTGTTGTATTGGGGAAGGAAGGAGAAAAATTTGGAACACAAAAAACTTTATTATTACAAAAATGGATGTTGAATAATATCTTTACATTTTTGACACTATTGATAATTTAAAGAAAAAAAGCCTTTTAATCATTACTGCTCCTTAGTGCTCTTCCACTTTTGGAATCAGAAATGATATTGCCTTTCATGATCCCTGATCCTTTGGGTCCACAAAACGATACTGCTCCTTAAGGCTACATTCTCTCTTGTGTTAAAGTGTTCCTCTCCACTCTTGAAGTATGATCTAGAAATGAATATATAGGCAATGATGCCAAAGAACATTTGGTCCTGGATCTAGTCCTAGCACATGGGATCTTTGTAGTTCTCCTTCCCATTTCTGCCTTGAGAGCTTCCAAAGGCTGTTCTTGTTTTTGTCACCACTGGAGTTTCAGACATGTGTCTGTCATCACATGGAGTGCCTCCTTGGAATTTCATAGAAAACAGCTTGTAACACATGTTGTCTTGGCTTAGAAGAATTTCCCACTCTACTTTTTTTTTTTCCCACCTGCCACTCTAGAATTGAATTTGAGGTGCTTTTTAAAGTTGTTTGGAAGGGAATATTGGGAGAGTTTTGCAGAGTCCTTCCCTACTCCATCATTTTGGCTTTACCCTTGGAAAGCCTATGCAAACATTTGAAGCCTATACCTACTCTTATATTCTATCATGTATGTATGTTGCTATTTGTGTTTATATGTATGTATCAATGTAGGAAACAAAGGTGTTTTTTTTTTTTTTTTTTGGTGGAATACATTAGCATATGGTGGGTTGTGGGGGAGGGCAGTAGTCAAAAAAGGCCTCAAGCAGAAACAGAAGGTTGCACTTGATTTGAACTTTTAAGGAACTTACCAATTCCAAGAGACATAAGTTAAGGAGAATGTTCTAGACATAGAAGACTGTCAGGGTCCAGGCACAGAAGTAAGAGAGTGTTATCTAAGGAATAGCCGGTAGGATTACTACCCTTAGGTCATTTATTTATTTATTTATTTATTTGTTTATTTGTTTATTTGTTTATTTGTTTATTTATTTATTTATTTTTTTGGGGGGGAATTCTAAACTGACCTCTTTTATTTTTTGAGTAAATGTATTTATTTTAAATACACATTACTTTATGAATAACATTGGGAGAGAAAAATCAGAGCAAAAGGGAAAAATCATGGGAGATATTAAAAAAAATAAAGAAGTGAACATAGCATGTGTTGATTTACATTCACTTTCTTTATATCTTTTTATGGATGCAGATGACAAACCCCCAAAGTCTATGGGGTTTACTTTGGATCATTGAACTGCTGAGAAGAAGCAAGCCTTTCATAATTGATCATTGCACATTATTGCTGTTATGGTGTACAATGTATTCCTGGTTCTGCTTGCTTTGCTTGGCATCAGTTTATATAAATCCTTCCAAGCCTTTCTAAAATCAGTTTGTTAATCTTTTTTTTTATATAGAATAATAATATTCTATTATCTTCATATATCACAATTTGTTGAGCCATTCCCCAATAGATGGGCATCTACTAACCTTCCAATTCTTTGCTACCACAAAAAGAGCTACTCCAAACATTTTTTCACATATGGGTCCTTATCCCTCCTTCATGATTTCCTTGTGATGTAAGCCCAGTAATGGCACTGCTGGGTCAAGGATATGCACAGCTTTATAGCCCTTTGGGTATAGTTCCAAATTGCTTTCCAGAATGGATCATTTCACAAATCCACCAACAATGTATTACTGTCCCAGTTTTCCCCGCAAATCCTCCTGTCATTTTTTTCCTGTCATTTATCCAAATTCTCTTTTCCTGTCATTTAGCCAATTTCAGAGGTGTAAGGTGGTACTTCAGAATTATTTAATTGGCATATCTCCAATTAGTAGTGATTTAGAGCATTTTTTTTTTTCATATAACTATAGATGGCTTTAATTTCTTCATCTGAAAATTGTTCGTATCCTTTGACTCTATTATTTGGGGAATAGCTTGTATTCTTATAAATTTCACACAGTTCTTTATATATTTTAGAAATGAGACCTTTATCAGAAACATTGATTATAAGGATTCCACCCCCCCCCCCCGGCTTTGTATTTTGCTTATTTCTGCAAAATTTTTTTAATTTAATGTAATCAAAGTTGTCCATTTTACCTTTCAAAAATGTTCTCTACTCTTTGGTCATAAATTCATCCCTTCTCCAAAGATCTGATAGGTAAATTATACTTGTTCTCCTTATTGACTTATGATTTCACCCTTTATGTTCAAATTATGTACCCATTTTGACCTTATTGTGGTATGGGGGTTGAGATGTAGGTCTGGATTTTTGACATATTTTCCACTTTTTCCAGCAATTTTTGTCAAATACAGAGTTCTTATTTCAGAAGCTGGACTTTGAGGATTTATCAAATACTGGATTCCTATTGTCCTTAATTATTATGTGGTGTGTATCTAATCTATTCCGCTGATACACCACTCTATTTCTTAGCCAATGCCAAATAGTTTTGATAACTTCTGCTTTATAGAGTTTTAGGTTTGGTATTGCGTGTGTGGGTGTTTTTTTTTTTTTTTTTTGTTTTGTTTTGTTTTTGTTTTTTTGGTTTGTTTGTTCTTTTGTTTTGTTTTGTTTTTCATTTAATTCCCTTGATATTCTTGATTTTTTTGTTCTTCCAGATGATTTTTGTTATTATTTTTTCTAGTTCTGTAAAATAATGTTTTGACAGATTGATATGACACTGAAAAAGTAGATACATTTAGGTAGAATTGTCATATTTGTTATATTAGTTTGGTCTACCCATAGCAATTGGTATTTTCCCAGTAATTTAAATCTGACTTTATTTATATGAAAATTATTTTGAAATTGTGTTCATGTAATTCTTGATCTAATCTTAGAAGGTAGAACCCCAAGTATTTTATTTTGTCTACATTAATTTTAAATGAAATTTCTCTATCTCTTGTTCATGGGCTTTGTCAGTAATCTAATTACAATAATTACTTTTTCTTAATTGCTAAAGCCACCCTTTCTAGTACAATGTTGTGTAATTGTGATTATAATGGGCATCTTTGTTTTTACCCCTGATCTTATTGGGAATGATTCCAACTTCTCTTCATTACAAATACAATTTGCTTAGATAGATACTGCTTATTATTTTAAGGAAAATTATCTTTATCCCTATGCTCTCTAGTGTTTTTACTAAGAATGGGTACTATATTTTTGCAAAAGCCTTTTCTGCTTTCATTGAGATTATCATATGAATTCTGTTGGTTTTGTTATTGGTGAGGTCAATTATAATAATAGTTTTCCTGATTTTGAATCAGTCCTGCATTCCTAGTATAAATCCCATTTGGTCATAGTGTATTATCCTGCTAATATGTTGCTGTAATCTTTTTGCTAATATTTTATTTAAATTTTTTATATCAATATCCATTAAGGAGATTGATCTGTAATTTTCTTTCTGTGTTTTGGCTCTAACCAGTTTAAGATATCAGTACCATATTTGTATCATAGAACGAATTTGGCACTAGTTCTTTACCTAAGTTTTCAAATATTTTCTGTAATATCGGAATTAATTGGACTTTAAATGTTTGGAAGAATTCACTTGTGAATCCATCTGGCCCCAGGGATTTTTTCTTAGGGAGTTCATTAATGGCTTGTTATATTTCCTTTTTTCTAAAATGGGACTATTTAAGTAATTTATTTCCTCTTCTGTTAATCTGGACAATTTATATTTTTATAAATATTCATCCATTTCAGTTAGATTATCAGACTTGATACAATACAGTTGGGCAAATAGCTGCTAATTATTGCTTTAATTCCTTTTTTCATTTATATGTTAAGTTCAGTTTTTTCATTTTTGATACTGGTGATTTAGTTTTTTATTTTCCTTTTTTCTTATCAAATTAACCAGAATTTACCTATTTTGTTGTTTTTTTTTCATAAAACCAACTCTTAGTTTTATTTTAGTTCAATAGTTTTCTTAGTTTCAATTTTATTAATTTTTCCTTTGAGTTTCAGAATTTCTAATTTGGTATTTAATTGGGGGTTTTAAATTTGTTCTTACTCTAGCTTTTTTAGTTGCATTCTCAATTCATTGATCTCCTCTTTATCTATTTTATTCATGTAGCTATTTAGAGAGATAAAATGTCCCCTAAAAACTGCTTTGACTGCATCCTCTAGGTTTTTTTCATTATTGTCATTCTTGTGTATGAAACTATGAATTGTTTCTATGATTTGTTGTTTGACCCACTCGTATTTTAGAATTAGATTATTTAATTTCCAATTAATTTTTAGTCTATCTTTTCCTGGCTCCTTATTGATAATAATTTTTATTGCATTGTGATCTAAGAAGGAAGCATTTACTATTTTTGTATTTCCCCATTTGATTGTGAAGTTTTCATGCCCTAATATATGGTCAGTTTTTGTGAAGATGCCATGTACTGCCAAGAAAAAAAGATGTATTCCTTTCTGTCTTTATTCAGTTTTCTCCAGAGGTCTTCATGTCTACATTTTATAGGATTCTATTAACCTGTCTAGTTTCTTTCTTGTTTATTTTGTGGTGAGATTTGTCTGATTTTTAGAGGAGAAGATTGGGGTCCCCACTTCTATAATCTTGCTATTTCTTATTGTAACTGGTTTAAAAATCTTCTCTAGAAATTTGGCTACTTTACCACTTGTTGCATACATATTTAGTATCCTTACTACTTCATTGTTTAGTACCCTTTATCAAGATGTATTTTCTTTCTTTATCTCTTTTAATAAGATCTAATTTTACTTTTGCTTTATCTTAGATCAGAATTTCTACCCCTGTTTTTATTTTATTTTTTTAACTTTACCTGAAGCATAATATTGCTCCTTGTTATTTGAATTGTTTTTGTCTGGCAGCTTGCAGTATTTTTTCCTTGAGATTATAGTTCTGGAGTTTCATAACAATGTTCCTTAAGGTTTTCCTTTTGAGATCTTTTTCCGGATGTGCTCTGTGGATTCTATATGGGGCAATTTTCCTTTATGATCTCTTGAGGAATGCTATCCAGACTCTGTTTTTGGTCATGCCCTCCAGACCAATAATTTCGAGATCTATTTTCCAGGTGTGCTGTTTTTCCAATGAAGTATTTCACATTTTCTTCCTTTTTTTTTTTTTTTTTTTTTTTTGATTTTTTTTTTTTTTGATTTTTTTAGCTTTTTGACTAATTCTTGCTGTCTCACAAAATCTTTAGCTTCCATTTCCCTGTTCTAGTTTTTAATGTACAATTTTCTTCAGTTATCTTTTGTATCTTTTTTTCTATTTGTCTTATTCTACTGTTTAAGGATTCTTCATTTTTTTTTTCCCTTTCTTTTCCAAGCTGTTGACTCTCTCATGAATACCTCTTGTTTCCTTTCTCATTTTTTCTTCTATGTCTCTTATTTGTCTTTTAAAGTCTTTTATGAGCACTTCCAAGAAAACTCTTTGGGCCTGAGATCAATTCATATCACTCTTTGAGATTTCTTCTGTGCACATTTTGTCCATGTCTGAGCTTGTGTTTTGATCTACCCTGTTAACATAGTAGCTTTTTATGGTCAAAATTTTTTTCTGCTTCTTGCTCATTTTCTTTCCTTTTCTTTTGGTATTTCTTCTTTTTTTACTTTTATGATTATGCTCTGCTCCTGGGTTAAAGGTGTCACTGTCCCAAAATTCCTGTATAGCTCTGAGCTTTGGTTTTGAGCACAGGGGTCCCTTGTGTTGGTAGAAAGTAGCTTTGTCTTCTCTTTTTAGGAAACAGCCTGGTTTCTCAGTATTTGCCTTTTGACCTGGTACTGGAACCGTTGCTGTACCCCTCTCCTGAGCCAGGACTGAGGATCTTAGTTGCTGATTTGCTGTGATTAAGGCCCAAGGCCCTTTCACTGACTCTCCCAGAGTCTGTCTGAGCTGGGCTAAACATCCTTTTCACCCAGTGAGAATAACCTTTCTTAAAGTTTTTTCCAGTCTATCTTGAGCTAGAGAGTGGTTTCATTCCATCAGATTCTATCCAGAGGCTTGGTTTCATGTGGTTTTCAATGGAAACCAGGAGACCTTAAGCAGCTTCCTGGTTTCACTCTGCCATGTTGGCTCTATACCCAGAAGTATCCCTAGTTTTTTTTTTTTTTTTTTTTTTTTTCTATTATGTTCTACTCCTGATCCTTTTATAGTGTTTGCGAATATCTCTTATTTTCTATTCCTTCTAACTCTTCTACTTTAATACTACTCCTTCACTTGCCTTACTATTACTAAACCTCTCTTCACCCATGGATCCTTCTCTTATCTTCTCTCTCTTACCTTTCCCCTCCCTCTTTATTCCATTCTCATTCATCTACACCCCTCATCCCATTCCCTTTAATCTAAACATCCTTCTGTACCCCACCTTATCCTATGTCACCCTTTCCCTTCCTCTGTATCCCTTTTTCATTAATCTACAAATGTTGTCTCACTGCCATAAATCTACACATCTTTCTATATGCAACCTTATCCCATTCATTGCCTCTTATTTCTTTATAGATTTTGGAGGGAGCTATATCCTTCATGGTACATGTCTGGTATATTTATTTGTTTGTTTCCCTATTTAATCCACTCCAGATGTGAGTAGGTTTTAAGAACTACCAACATCCCACTTCTAATCTCTCTGTCACTTCCTTTGCACCTCATTCATATAGCATAATTACTATTTTAACCTTTTCCTACATAGTTTTGATTTTTGGAGTCAGATCATACTCAGTTCTTCCCCAATCCTTCTTTTGAACTACCTAATTACTGATGCCAATCTTATACATATGGTTTACATTTTTATGTAAAAAACATGAGAGAGTTTGTCCTTGAAATTAATCTCTGATGTTGCTTTTTACATGTTAGATTTTCCATTGGGTTCAGGCTTGGTTGACTTAAAGTCCTGAAAATCTGTGAGTTTCAAGTAGGAAATAGCAGACATACTCAATAGAGGTATTGAAATCTATCTTACCCTGCAGGAAAATAGGACGGAAATGGAATATGAGAAGGGGGTGAGGATGATAAAAGAGAGGGCATATTGAGGGAGGGAATGGTTAGTAGCAAAAAACTTGAGGACCTATGGGGTGAAAGAGAAAATAACTGAGGGAAAATATAATTAGCAATAGTAAGTATAAGATTTTTTTCAAAGCAAGTTTCTCATTTAATATTATGGTTAGTTTTGCTGGATATGATATTTTTGGCTATGGATTTAGTTCTTTAGATTGTTGATATATGTTCTTTAGGACCTGTGGTCATTTATTATAGTTGCTGATAAATTCTATACAATTCAAATTTTAGCTCCAGCATATTTCAATTTGTGTTTGCTTTTTTGTAGAATTTTTTCTTTAATCTGGAGGTTTCAAAATTTAGCAGTAATATCCCTTTGTGTTTTCTATGTTGGATCTCTTTGAATTGGTAATAAATAGATTTTTTGTTGTTGTTTTTTTTTTGGGGGGGGTCATAGCTTTCCTTTCTCTAATCATTTTTTTTTTCTTTAATCTTTATCTTCTTTTCTAGTTGGTTAACATTGTTTTTCATAATCTTCTTGTTTTTCTTGGATGGATCTTATTTATTTATTTAGCCCCCCCCCCCCATCTCTCTCATTTGATTTTTAAATCATTCTTTGAGTTCTTTTATAAATTATTTCTAAGCAGATAGCCATTTAACATTACTCTTGGGATAGAAGAGACTCATTTTTCTTCACTATCCTCCTCTGAAGATTAAGTACAGATATATTTTTATTGATAAAGTAGTAAAGAAATTTCTTTTCATGTTAATAAGTAGACTCAGTCACTGAACACAGTTATGGTAGAAAGAATCCTGGTCTATATAAGACCTGATTTCATTTGTAAGTAAGTTAGTGACTTAACTATATGGCCTTAAGTAAATGAATTCATTTGTCACTCATCTGTCAAAGTGACCAGATGATCTCTAAAGTCCTTTCTATGCTGTCATTGAATGATTTTAGATAGAGGTGATATCTTAGTTAATCAGGTCCAGGTAGCATAAGGTGGTACAAAGTATACTGGATTTATTACTGCTTTCCTGTGCTTACTACATACTGATTCCAGAAAGCTAAAGGCACAATCTATACATATTTAATCTGCTTTTCTAATTTTAGCCTTGAAGGAGTAATATTATTGTGTTTACAAAGTTGAAAGAGAGGGAAAGGAAGTGAGAGGAAATGAATGAATGGATGGATATTATTATATTGACTGCTTTTTTTTTTTTTTTTTTTTTTTTTTCCTTTTTTTGGATAGAACAATCATCTTTCCATGTCACTCTATGAAAGACTTACCTTTTAGTGTTTGGGATGCCTTTGCATAGGAGAATTGGTTTTATTAAATCACTCTGAAAATCAAAAAAGTTTTAAGCCAGAAAGTTTAAAAGCTAAAAAGAAAGCTTTTATGTACTTTGCCAGGCATTCCCTGGGTCTTGGGAAGTATAGATCAGTAGATCTCAGATTTGTAGTATGCTAAGTTGATCTGATGTCTGTACTAAGTTTGGTAACAGTTTAGTAAGCCATCAGGATCAGAGCTGGGTTGGCTAGGTAGGGAGAGAGGATGTCTGAACTAATAAAGATCCGAAATAGTTCAAAATTTTTTCTGGGCAGGTAGCCATTTAATTGTAAATCTCTAGTACCAATCAGTATGGTGTCTGGTCTGTGAAGAGTCCTTTAACTTCTAGCATGGGCAACATCTATCGCTCTTCCTCGTTTTCCCTCTTTCCCTTCCCTGCTTTGCTCTTCTCCGCCCCCCCCCCCCCTCCTCTGGCTGGCTGTCTCTCTCTTGCTGGCTGGTTATCTTTTCCTCCCTTTCCTCTCTCCCCAGCCCGTTTTTCTCTGCTTCCCCCTCCTCTCTCTTCCCCCCCTTGGTTTATTTGATAGGAGTGTGGACTAGAGTCCTAGAGTTGAACCTTTCCAACTGCCACAATAGGTTGAAAACTTAAACAAAGTTAAAGATTCTTAACTAAAAGAATATGAAGAAAAATCAATTAAAGTTGCAAGATCCTGCCACATGAAGGGTGTGGGGAACAAGGAAGAGTAACAGATTGTAACAGGCATAGAAGTGTTCCAAGTTGTTATAGCAACTTAGATTTTAGACCCATAATTATATAATGAAAATGTTATCACTGTAGTGAAAATTCTAAATAGATTTTATTAAAAATATTTTTCATAGGGATATATGAAATTATGCTAATAAGCTTTTTTAGTTAGCTTAGAAATAGAAAATATTATTCATATTATCTTGTAATAGCCATTTATTTTTTGCTAACTATAAGTAATCACTGAGTTGCAGTTGGAGTCCACAATATTTATCTTTTTCTTTTTAAATTTCATTCATTTATTTATTTATTTTAATAATTTTCATTTATTTACCAGATATATATGCACGCGTAATTTTACAACATTGACAATTGCCAAATCTTTTGTTCTAATTTTTCCCCTCCTTCTCCCCCACCCCACCCCTTGGGGCAGGTTGAGCAATACATGTACAATATGTTAAAGTGTAAATTAAATACAATATATGTATACATGTCCACAATATTTTTTTCTTTTTTTTTTCCTTTTTTTTTTGAGGCTGGGGTTAAGTGACTTGCCCAGGGTCACACACCTAGGAAGTCTTAAGTGTCTGAGACCAGATTTGAATTCTGGTCCTCCTGAATTCAAGGCTGGTGCTCTATCCACTGCGCCACCTAGCTGCCCCCACAATATTTCTTTAAAAAATAAATGCTGCTTATAAATTGAAAAGGCATAATGCTTTTTGTGAGGCGAAGGGACCTGGGCAAAGATTGTGTTATTTCTTCAGTTTTTGTATCAGTCTTAGGGATGCTGTTTGTTTGGTTCCAATTCATTTTATCCTCTGATTTCAATTCAATTGTTTATAAGATTCACCAGAAACTTTTCCAAGAAAATAATCTTAGGATTCAGTCATAATCACAAGGCATATTAAAGTTATTACTGATAATACTAACAAAAGACAAGATGGAAAAAACTAATTTGCACTTATTCTTTTTTGTGCTATCACTGGAAACAAAGTATTTGGGGCATCCTAGAAAATTTAGGGTTAGAAGGAACATAAGAGATTTTTTAATCAAGTCCATCTTCTTCTAGTCTAGTTTCAGTTCTGAGTATTTGAAAAGGGAATTTTCTATGCATCTGGTTAAATAACAAATATTTATTAAGTGCCTGTTATAGGTCAGGAAATATACTGAGCAGTGGTACTACAAAGAGAAAACCAAGAGACCTTTCTACTCTCGAGGAAATCACAGTTGAATGGGGGAGAAAACAAGCAAACAACTCTTTACAACTAAATGTAAATTAGGATAAATTGGGGAATAATCTGCAAAGAGAAAGTGCTAGAATTTAAGAGTCATTGGGAGGCTTCCAAAATAAGGGGAGATAATTGGGCTAGGGAGGAAATGGAATCTGTGCTTATTTCACTTAAAATGTTTTCTAACTAGTGAAGTAGTCAAATAATTCTCCTTTAATAATGAATGTATTTTGTAAAAACCTTTGAGGGAAAATGAAAAAAAAATCCATGTCTTTTAAATTGAACATTTACAGTTATTTTCCTGTGAGTTTTAAGGGGGGGACAGGTATCAAGTCAGTGGTTTTTAGATGTTCAAAAAGGTTAAAATAGGAAACCTGATTTAAGAACAAAAATATAAAAACAAATAACCCCAAAACAGGTAATAAAATATATGGAGGACATAAGGAAATTATAGTATTACAAACAAAAATTATATGTATAACCAGAAAGGGAGATGAGTAATATATTTAGTGAAATTGAGAAAGAGCCAAAGGACATTGAGAGTAATATGTGCTTTGAATGAGAGGAAAGCCTGTATTACCCTGAGTGGTGCCATTTTGGAGAATTTTTTGATAGAAGACTTGTTGATATGATCTGTACAGAATAAGAAATTGGGAATTGTACTTTACATAGTAGAGAGAATATCATCATGCAATCAGAATCTGGCCCAGTAGGATGTTTTTGTACCTATTGTTTTCATTTCTCTTAAACTGAGAGCATATTAGTAGCAGAAAAGGATGTTATCTCTGTTTCCTGGGTAGCTAGGTGGGACAGTGGCACTGTGCCTAGCGTCAAGAAGACTTATTTTCGTGAGTTCAAATCTACCCTCAGACACTTTAGTTGTTTCCTCTTCTTCAAAATGTGTTGGAGAAGAAAATAGCATACTATTCCAGTATCTTTGCTAAAAAAAAAATCCCAGTGGGGTCACAAGGAGTAGGACGTGATTTATATAACTAAATAAAACATGAATCATTGTTTCCCTGTCATCCTAATGTAGTGTTTGTTTTAGTCATCATTGTTTTTTAGATATTTATTGGCTTATTAGATGCTTATTAGCTATCAGTTTCATGTTTTTGATAAATAAATAATAATACCTAATTCACAGGATTGTTTGTAAGATCAATGAGATAATGTATAAAGTACTTTGCAAAACTAAAAGTTACTATATAAATGTTAGCTTTTATATGTCCTTAATTCATTTTTGTTGAAAGTAGTTTATCGACAAGTAACTTTTATTTTTATGGATATGAAAAAGAAAATAACCATCAATCTTTTTCTCTATTTCTTCTATAATTTAAATCCAATTATTAAAAACAAGAACAAAAATACCTTTAATGACTTTTGGAAGTCTAACAACTATAATCTACTTTGAAGTCTTAAATTTGCTATTTATTGTCATCAAAAAGTGAAATCTCAAAAATTGTGTTCTGGATTTGCCCAATATAAGGATTGGAATGATATACAGAAAAGAAGTTAAGTGCTTGAGGACACAGCTAATAAAAATCTTGGACTTGAATACTATAGTTGTTTAATAGAATTTATTTACTGGGTGACCCAGACTTTTTGATGCCTAGAATTCTTAGTTCTATGTCTTTTTAACTCTTTAGTTAGTTAAAACTGTACTAGCTCTTACAACACCTTTTCTGATGCCTAGAATTCTTAATGCTATATCTTTTTAACTCTTTATCTTGTTAATTAAAACTGGATGAGCTCTTAAAACAACTTTTTCCAAGGCTCTTTCAGACTTCCAGTTAAAGCATCTATCTAGTATTTAAAATTTATAGAATTTAAATTTTAGGAATATTAATGTGTTTTGAGATACTTTATTGTGCCATATGTAGTATAAAAACAAACATTTTATTTCCTCATATAAGTATGTCATCTAAGATACTAAAGAGACTGATCACCATCAAAGGTTTGATATTTTTATGAGAAAAAATTCATTTCTATAACTCCTAAATTCTTTTTTTTTTTTTTTTTAAACATTTACTAGGGAGTGACTATATCAAATGTTTAATGTATCTTCCTTTGAGAAACAATTCAAATAGCATCTCTTATAGCAGGCAAATAATGTCATTGGAAATAATGGATACAGTACATCTTCATAGATTGATCCAGTGAATAACTTAATGGAACAGATGTCATTGACAATGCATCTTTAGAGATACGAATCAAAAAGAATGGATGATTGACTAAATTTAAAAATTAAGAACCTTATTTAATATCCAAGAAAATCTCCCAGTGGATATTATTATACTCTCCCAAATAGTAGGATTATTTACCTTGAGATTTTCTCTCCATAGGACCCCAAACAAAAAAAAAAAAAAAAAAAATTCAGTGTATTTTCTGAGAATTTCCCAGAAAATTTGCTTTGCTTTTTTTCCTAAGTGTTCTGAGTATCTATTTTAGAAGGCATTTACAAAAATATCTAGCACCCTACAATTCATAATCCAGAAAGCTGGCCAAAATGATGAACTGCCTTCATCAGGATCGACTATTTTATTCCTTTGCTTTCTTTGGGCCTTCTTTGTTTGACCCTCTAGGTTAACAAGTTTTTCCTAAGGTTGGGATGCTGTCCATCTCTATGGAAAGACTTATCTTTCTTCATCTCAAGTAGCTAATTTCTGTGACTGATTTGAAGTTTGTGACCTGACTCAGATCTTATTGAGTTTTGAGAAAAGGTCCAGACCTGGTAAAACACAGTCATCTGTTTGAGACTAGTATGAAAATATCACAACTACTGTTACTGGGTGTCTGTGCTAAGGGAGACAAAATTTTGTTTGACATTTTTTGAATCATTCTTGATAAAGATGTTTTAAACCTACTCAGATATTTCCAGATTCTTTGTTTAAAGTTATATCAGTATTATATTTTGGGAAATAGCATCACATCATAGAGTCATAGTTTTATGGTTGGAAGGAGTTTTAGATGCTATTGGGTCTAACCCTCTCATTTTATAGATGAGAAAACTGAAACTGAAGATAAAGTGAATTGCCCATGCTTATATAGCTAGTTGAGTGAGGTAAATTTGAACATAGTGTTTTCTGAATCTAAGAGTAACCACAATATTATAACCTGATAATATTCCTAAAGTGTCCTCTGAGAAATTAGAAGTAGTGTCTTGTTTTCTGAAGTGTAAAGTATATAAACTTTATTTAGATGGATAAACCTATTACCATCAAGCATGTATCAGGTGTTTACTATGTGTTAAACTTGGGATACAAAGACATAATTAAAAAATGAATAAGCAAACAAAAATAATATTTATCCTTGAGGAGCTTATAAACTGAAGGGACACCAACAAGTATACATACTTGTATATATAACACCATGTTGTTGTCTTCATTTTTGTCATTGTCTTCTTTTCCTTCCACCTTCTCCTCCTCCTTTTTCCTTTCTCCCATAATTATAATAACCAATATTTGTATAATGCCTATTATATGTCAGGCATTATGTTAAGCACTTCACAGGTATATCTTATTTGATCCGTACAACAAACCTGTGTCCTGTAGACAATAAATGTTGTAATAAGGACATTAAGAAAGGGTATTTGAACTAATAAATAATCAATAGCAAGAATCACAAACATGGCTAAATACATATTTATATCATCTGTTATACAAGATGCTTATGATGAAGAATTTGGGTGTGGATAGATCAATGGGGAATGGCCATGCTTAAAGTCATCACTTATATTTTTTCTCTTTTAGAATTGGCCAATAAATTGACTTCTAGTTGTTCCTTTAATTTCCCTATTTTTTACCATTTTCCTTTCCTTGTCCCATAAAATAAACAAGCAACAACAACAATAAAACCAAACCTGAAATTTTTAATTCAATTTTTGAAGCATAAAAACTCAATAATGACTAGTTTATTATACAGCACTGGCATAACATAGTAAAGATTTTTCTGCCCCAAAATTTGAACCTTAGAGATTTTTTTTTTCTTTATATAGAATGCAATTGGTCCCTAACTATTGTCATTTAGTGCCTTTGGAAAACATAGCTTATATTAGGGTCACTTTTGGAATTGATTTTCAAAAGTACAAGATAAAATTGATCTCTGAAAAGCTGATTTTGATTTTGATTTTAAATAAAACAGCCTTTTTTTTCTCCACCATCAATCATGGAATACAATGTATGAACTCTATACATAGTGGCAAGAAATGTTGTATCATGAATAAGTAAAGTCATTACTTTTCTACAGAAATTTGTTGTGGACTTTGGACCTTTATCCACTACTTTAGCTATAGTGAGATGATCCAAAAGTGAAAGTGAGAATGTGTGTATTGATTCTAAGTAAACGGAAGGCATTATGAATATGTGGTTCATAGAATATGAAAGTTGTTTTATGAAGAACAGAAATGTGACTACATCATTAGGAAATGCCTGATGAGAAAAGTGAAGAGGTTTAGGTAATGCTTTATTATCCATATAATTCAGATAAAACAAACTCCTAATTTGCCACTATTAAAGAACAAAAAAGGTATGTGTATGTGTTAGCAGAGGTAATGTAAGGATAAATGATTAGGGAAAAATCAGCTATCCTTAATGATGAATTTTGACTACATTGATAACAATAACCAAATAGTCAACTTATCACTGCCACTGTGATGGTCTGTGTCAAAACAAAGAAAGAATGACAAAGTATTTATTAAGTGCTTAATTTATGTAAAGCACTGTGCTAAGTACTTGAGAACAACATAGAAAAACTTGGCAGATTCTTGTTATGGAGGAGCTAAGATTCTAATCAGGAAAGAGACAAGACATAAGGAAGGATCAGCTTCTGGATATATGGAAAAGGCCTACTGGTTCTTGGGATGGGAAGTAACACTCAAGACTGTAGATGGCAGCAGTAAGGCATATGGTAATTAAGATGAAATCTAAAGACATAAAGTCTAAAGACATAAAGATAAAGTCTAAAGACAGTGAGATGAAATTATTGTCTAAATACAAACAGGAAATAAGCAAAAGATCCAGGATTTATATGTGGATTCTCTGACTTCACATCTAGTTCTTTCTAAAAAATGCCAAATGTGTTCCATGTATAGTCTCTCCCAGTTGAATATTAACTTCTAGAAGATAGGAATCATTTGGCTTCTTACTTATTTTCATACCCAGGACCTACCCTACTGTTTGATACACAATAATTGCTTAATATATTCTTCCATTAATTTCATGCTTTTTGCATAACATAAATTTTTCTTTTCTCCTAAGTCATCTTCACTTGCCATTTTCATGTGCCTTCCCCATTTAAGAAAAGAAACAGTATTTTTCCTACCTCTTAAGTCTGACGCAAATCACTCAGAATTTTCTTAGGTCTCCATTAAGCAGCCTTTGTTTGAATGCTTCCCATTAATTCAACTTTCTCCAGCTTTAGATCAAATAAATGTTTGTTGAATGAATGCTTGAATGTCTAGGCAAATAAGAGGTGAGTACCTTAAAAAGACGAGTCCATTTACAGATTTTTTATAACAGTGATCTTGTAAAAGAGAAAGAAAATCCTTTAGTGATGGTCCCTTGCTTAACTTAAAAATTAAAGAAAGTTTTTTTGTTTGTTTTTTGTTTTTAAGGAAAGAAATATTATTCACATAGATCTTAAGAAATGTTATCAGGTAAAGATACTTCAAAAAAGGTACTAATCTTAACATCAACATTATGGTCCCACATAGGGGAGCATATACAGGAGTTTTCATAAATGCAAGGTACCAAGATAGATTGAATAACATAGCATTGCCCAGCTTTATGGAACCACAAGGAGATAAGAGTTCATTCTACTATAATGATGAACACCTTTTAGCAATGTCCACAAATAGAGTAGTATACTGATTGTAGTGAAGGTTCTAAGTGATTTACTATTTTTCTCATTTGATGGTTTAATTTTTTGATGTGATTTTTACAGATTTATATCTACAAGAGACTGTGTGTTTATTGAAGACATTTTATAGAGAGATGAATGACTATCATTGCTTTCTGAGAAGAGTATGCCTCTGGCATATTTTGTTCTTTTTTTTTTTTTTTTTTTTTTTTAATGTTTTGTTATTACATTACTTTCAATTCCCCATATCATCCTCAAAAAGACACTCCTTATAAACAACAACAACAAAAGAGAAATAAAAAAGCCATTCAGCAAAACCAAATCATTTAGTAGTGGTTCTCAAACTTTTTGGTCTTAGGATTCTTTTATCTTTTTAAAAATTATTGAAGACTCCAAAGAACCTTTATTCCTGTGGGTTCTGTCTATGAATATATATTGAATTAGAAATTAAGATGTTTTAATAATATTGTGAAAATTATTTTGATTTCATGGTATCCATGAAAGTAAGTATTTTGTCCCTTTTTTTTTTTAATGGCAACCCATGAAATGGGCTTGAGAACCCTTAGTGTGTGTGTGTGTGTGTGTGTGTGTGTGTGTGTGTGTGTGTGTGTGTGTGTTTATACCCCAGTCCACCACTGCAATGAAAGGGAAGAATTACATTTTTATATTTCTTCTTCAGAGCCAACATTGATTATTATATTTACTCTCAGTTTTGAAATTTTTTTATTTTTTTTTTTATTTTCATTATTTATAATAGTTTATTTTGTTTTTCTGGTTCTAATCTTGCCATACTTTGAATAATTTCATATACATCTTCCCAGGGTTCTCTTTATTTTTTATATTCTTTAACCAAAATTCATTATTTTTTTCAGCCACAATTTACCTTTTCCCACAATTGATCACCAGTCATTTGTTAATTGTTTATATGACAGACATTCTGATAGGCACTAGAATTTAAAAATAAATAAATAAATAAATGAAGCTTCCATTATCCTTAGAAATTTATGTCCTGTTGAGGAATACATGTATGTTAATTAATCAGTTAATAAATATTTACTGTTATGTATTGCTTACAGTGCCTAGTGCTGGGGATACCAAAAATGGCAAAGGATATTCCGAATTCCCACAGACCTTGCAATCTAGACAGCATGTAAACAAATACAAATAAAACAAGCTGTCCAGGATAAATAGGAAATAATTAAGAAGGAAGTCACTAGAATTTTGGGGGATTGGGGAGAAGTTGGGATTTTAATTGGTAGTATAAAAGCTAAATGAATTTAAGCAAACATTTCTTGCTTTCAGTGCCTAGTGCTGGGGATACCAAAAATGGCAAAGGATATTCCGAGTTCCCACAGACCTTGCAATCTAGACAGCATGTAAACAAATACAAATAAAACAAGCTGTCCAGGATAAATAGGAAATAATTAAGAAGGAAGTCAACATTTCTTGCAAAGATCATTACAAAGATGGGGAGAATCAAGAAAGGCTATATATAGAAAGTAGCACTTAAGGAGATGTTTGAAAACACTAAAAGGTACTAAAAGTAGAGAGGAGAGAATATGTCAGGAGGACAATCTGTGTAAAGGTAGAAAGATACCAATTAAATGTCTTGTGTGAAGACTATAAAAAAGGCCAGTTTACCTGGGACTGTAGAGTTTGGTGAGAGTACTAATGTATAAGATTGGAAAAGTAACTTGTGCTTGTAAAGGACTAGAACTGAGCAAATGCACTTGGATAATGGAGCACATGAGACTACTTGCCAATTGGACAATTCTCTATTAACATGTTTGAAGGATGACCTTCCCCAACTATTCAGTGCTGGCTGGATTGGGGGTGTGGAAAAGGAGTGAGATGTGTGGATGGAGTAGGAGGAGGAAAGTGAGGCATTCTCCTGGCCTTGGAAAGAAAAGAAGGAGGTATGGAGATTACTAGATCTAATCCCCTGACCGAGACCTTAAAAGACCAAGAATAAAGACTTTTGATTATCCTGACTCCAGCTGATTTCTGGGAAAACAGAGTTCTAGCATGTGCTCAGATTGTGAAGAGCTTAATTTTGAACCCAGAGACAATGAGAAGCCATTGGAATTTTTGCTTTTGAGTAAGGGAATGACATGGTATGATGTAAATTTTAGGAAAGTTATTTTTCAAATAATATCTTTTCTTAGAACAAAAGGTTTGGCAATTGTCAATGTTGTAAAACTACCCATGCAAAATAATAAAAATAATAAAATAATAAAAATAATAAAAAAATAAAAATAATTAAAAAAAATAATAAAAAATAAAAATAAAAATAATAAAATAATAAAAAATATAAATCTTTTCCCCCTAAATATATGCAGATAGTTTTCAACATTCATCCTTGCAAAACCTTATATTACAATTTTTTTCCCTTCCTTCCATTCACCCCCTCCTAGACAGCAAGTTATCCAATGTATATTAAACATAAACAACTCTTTTATATATATTTCCACATTTATCTTGCTGCACAAGAAAAGTCAGATCAAAAAAGGAAAAAAAAATTAGAGAAAAAACAAGCAAACAGTAACAACAAAAAAAGTTTAAAATATTATGTTGTGATCTACATTCAGTCACCACAATTCTCTTTTTGGATGCAGATAGCTCTTTCCATCTCAAGTCTGTTGGAATTGGCCTGAATCACTTCATTGTTGAAAAGAGCCACATTCTTCAAAAATAGTCATCACATCATCTTGTTACTGTGTACATTCTTCTCCTAGTTCTGTTCACTTCACTTAGCATCACTTGATGCAAGTCTTTCTAGGTCTTTCTGAAATCATCCTGTTGATCATTTCTTATAGAAGAATAATATTTCATAGCATTAATATACCATAACTTACTTAGCTATTCTCCAACTGATGGGCATCCATTCAGTTTCCAGTTCTTTGTCACTACAAAAAAGGACTGCTATAAACTTGTTTGTACATGTGGGTTTTTTTTTCTCTTTATTATGATCTCTTTGGGATAAAATTTAAAGCGTGTCTTTTTTTTTTTTTTTTTCCCCCCTGAGGCTGGGGATAAGTGACTTGCCCAGGGTCACACAGCTAGGAGGTGTTAAGTGTCTGAGATCAGATTTGAACTCAGGTCCTCCTGAATTCAAGGCTGGTGCTCTATCCACTGCGCCATCTAGTTGCCCCCAAGTGTGTCTTTTTTTTTAAACTTACACATCACATATTATTTCAAGGACTCCTATGTAAATGTAAATTTCTTATCACATATTCCCAAATTTCCTTTCTAATTACCTAATTTTTTAATAACACATATGATTACTTTTATTTTATGCAGTATATTTTGATTTATTTATAGCTGCTTTACAGGGGTACTGGGGAAATAATTTCACATTTGATATGGTGAAGTGTCCCTAAAGAATGTGGCTTATACTCTGTAGATCATTTTTCTATGCCTGAGAGTTTTGCCTGAAACCTTATTTCTAAAGAATATAGACATGGTATCATTCTTGCTTCTAGGCTAGATCCTGAGGCACATTGGTGTAAAGTGTTTAAACATCCAAAAAATCATTGCCTTATAAATAGCTCTTTGCTTAAATTAATTTCAGAAAAGTTCATATGGACAGAATGAATTTTTTTTGTTCAGAAAGAGAGAGGCATAGAAGGGGAAAACAAGATGATGGTTTTCCCTAGATTCCCTAGGGAATAAAAGATTTAGAGATGTATTGCTGCAGATGAAAGGACTGAGGTCCAGGGGAGGTTAAATGATTTCCTTAAGACCATCATGTAGTAAACTGGCACAGGTTCTTTGATTCCAAATCCAGGTAGGTCTTTGTCCCCTTCATGACAGTTTTTTTTTCCCTTCATTATTATGTGAGTAAAGCAATATTTCAATAAAGTGTATTCTTTCTATTCTTTCCATCATGTGCTTTTTTGAGAGAAACTTCATTAAAAAAATATAGAAATGTATACTATAAAATATAGAAAAAATAATCATCACATAATATGTCACTTTAAATGATCACAAAAAATGATCTGCCAGCAGTGTCCAGAAAGGCATGATTGGGTGGTAAGATTTATAAACCAGAAACTTATTACCATTCATACCATTCAACTAACACATGATAGATCTCCATATCGCAAATACAGATGCCAAAGTATGTTTGAGAATTCAACAAATTAATTGTACCAGATCCTCATGACAGATAAAACTGGTAGCCAAATCACTCAAATTTAATATTGATTTAAAAGTTAAGAACATTTTTTGATATTGTCATGTTGAATGTAGTACTCATTTTTTTTTCAAATTATATGGAATAAGAGAATTAAAAAGATAAAAATCTCAGTTATATGTGAATAGAATGTTCATCCTTGTCCTTCCATTCTGTTTCTGAAATATCCTGAAGCGACCTTTAGTGAGCCTGTCAAAGATAAATCAGATGATCAGCAAACATATTAATTAGTATTTTTTATGCACCAGACATTGTGCTAAGGGGTAGAAAAGCCAAATAATAGATTCCCTTTCCTTAAAGTAGTTTATATTCTACCAGATTTACATTCCAGTGCATTTATTCAATTACATTTATAGGTTATTTATTTTTCATTTTATTTCACACAGAGGTAAAATATAGAAAGCTTACAGCAGGATAACTTCTTGTCCTACTATAAAATTGAGGTAAAAATAGCTGACACTTTTATAGTTCCTTTAGTTGGCATTCACAGAATACTTTATAATGCTTTGCATGTAATTTTTCATTTGATCCCAATTAAAACACTTTGAGATAGGTACTGTAACTATCTTCATTTTGGAAATGAGGAAACTGAGGCTGAGAGGTTAAGTAACTAACGTACAAAATATTTGAGGTAGGATTCAAGTGCATATCTTCCTTACTTCCAGGTCTATTTTATTTGATCTTTATCAAAATTCTAAAGTAAGTGCTGCAGATATATCTGTTTTTACAGAAGAGGAAATTGATATTATAAAAGACATGTTACTTGTCTCTGATTGATTAACTCAGAATAGACTTGCATGAAATAATCAAGAACAAAATGAGTAGAAACAAGAGTAAATTGAATACAGTAACACAATATTGTTTTAAGAACAACTTTGAGTGAATAAGTCATTTTGACTTCTATAAGTACCCAAATGGACTCCAAAGGACATACGAAGGAAGAAAAAGGAATGTTTAATAGAAATATTTATACAATGATGATTTATATATTTGTGTCCAATGGTAGCCATTCTAGGACAGGGAGGGGAGAAGGAAGAAAAATAGTTTTGCAACAATTTTATTTTATTTTATTTATTTATTTATTTTATTTATTTATTTATTTTTTAGTTTTTTTTTAATTTTTATTTATTTATTTTTATTTTTTTAATTTTTATTTTATTTTATAATTATAACATTTTTTTGACAGTACATATGCATGGGTAATTTTTTACAACATTATCCCTTGCACTTACTTCTATTCAGATTTTTTCCCTTCCTCCCCCAACCCCCTCCCCCAGATGGCAAGCAGTCTTATATATGTTAAATATATTACAGTATATTCTAGATACAATATATGTGTGTAGAACTGAATTTTTTGTTGCACAGGAAGAATTGGATTCAGAAGGTAAAAATAACAGTTTACATTCATTTCCCAGTATTCCTTTTCTGGATGTAGCTGGTTCTGTCCATCATTAATCAATTGGAATTGGATTAGCTCTTCTCTATGTTGAAGAAATCCACTTCCATCAGTATACATCCTCGTACAGTATCATTGTTGAAGTGTATAATGATCTTCTGGTTCTGCTCGTTTCACTCAGCATCAGTTGATGTAAGTCTCTCCAAGCCTCTCTGTATTTCTCCTGTTGGTCATTTCTTATAGAACAATAATATTCCATAACATTCATATACCATAGTTTACCCAACCATTCTCCAATTGATGGACATCCATTCATCTTCCAGCTTCTAGCCACTATGAAAAGGGCTGCCACAAACATTTTGGCACATACAGGACCCTTTCCCTTCTTTAGTAGTTCCTTGGGGTATAAGCCCAGTAGTAGTATGGCTGGGTCAAAGGGTATGCACATTTTGATAACTTTTTGGGCATAATTCCAGATTGCTCTCCAGAATGGTTGGATTCTTTCACAACTCCACCAACAATGCATCAGTGTCCCAGTTTTCCCACAGCCCCTCCAACATTCATCGTTATTTGTTCCTGTCATCTTAGCCAATCTGACAGGTGTGTAATGATACCTCAGAGTTGTCTTAATTTGCATTTCTCTGATCAATAGTGATTTGGAACACTTTCATATGAGTGGAAATAGTTTTAATTTCATCATCTGAAAATTGTCTGTTCATATCCTTTGACCATTTATCAATTGGAGAATGGCTTGATTTCTTATCAATTAAAGTCAATTCTCTGTATATTTTGGAGATGAGGCCTTTATCAGAACCTTTAACTGTAAAAAATTTTTCCCAATTTGTTACTTCCCTTCTAATCTTGTTTGCATTAGTTTTGTTTGTGCAGAAACTTTTTAATTTGGTGTAATCAAAATTTTCTATTTTGTGATCAATAATGGTCTCTAGTTCTCCCTTGGACACAAACTCCTTCCTCCTCCACAAGTCTGAGAGGTAAACCATCCCACGTTCCTCCAATTTATTTATGATTTCGTTCTTTATGCCTAAATCTTGGACCCATTTTGATCTAATCTTAGTATGTGGCGTTAAATGTGGGTCCATGCCTAGTTTCTGCCATACTAATTTCCAGTTTTCCCAGCAGTTTTTGTCAAATAATGAATTCTTATCCCAAAATTTGGGATCTTTGGGTTTGTCAAAGATTAGATTGCTATTTTTATTCACTATCTTGCCCTGTGAACCTAATCTATGCCACTGATCAACTAGTCTATTTCTTAGCCAATACCAAATGGTTTTGGTGACTGTTGCTTTATAATATAGCTTTAAATCAGGTACACTTAGACCACCTTCCTCTGACTTTTTTTTCATTAGTTCCCTTGCAATTCTCGACCTTTTATTCTTCCATATGAATTTTGTTGTTATTTTTTCTAGGTCATTAAAATAGTTTCTTGGGAGTCTGATTGGTATAGCACTAAATAAATAGATTAGTTTGGGGACTATTGTCATCTTTATTATATTCGCTCGGCCTATCCAAGAACACTGAATGTCTTTCCAATTATTTAAATCTGACTTTATTTTTGTGGCAAGTGTTTTGTAATTTTGCTCATATAATTCCTGACTCTCCTTTGGTAGATATATTCCCAAATATTTTATACTATCGACTGTTATTTTGAATGGAATTTCTCTTTGTATCTCTTGCTGTTGGATTGTGTTGGTAATGTATAAAAATCCTGAGGATTTATGTGGATTTATTTTGTATCCTGCGACTTTGCTAAAATTCTGAATTATTTCTAATAGCTTTTTAGCAGAGTCTTTGGGGTTCTCTAAGTATACCATCATGTCATCTGCAAAAAGTGACAATTTGATTTCTTCATTTCCTACTCTAATTCCTTGGATCTCTTTCTCGGCTCTTATTGCCATGGCTAGAGTTTCTAGTACTATATTGAATAGTAATGGTGATAGTGGGCAACCTTGTTTCACTCCTGATCTTACAGGGAAAGGTTCTAGTTTATCACCATTACATATGATGTTTACTGAAGGTTTTAAATATATGCTCCTTATTATTTTAAGGAATAGTCCATTTATTCCTATACTCTCAAGCGTTGGAATGGATGTTGGATTTTATCAAATGCCTTTTCTGCATCTATTGAGATGATCATATGGTTTTTATTAATTTGATTATTAATATGGTCAATTATACTAATAGTTTTCCTAATATTAAACCAGCCCTGCATTCCTGGTATAAATCCCACTTGGTCATAGTGTATTATCCTGGGGATGATTTTCTGAAGTCTATTTGCTAATATCTTATTTAAGATTTTAGCATCAATATTCATTAAGGAAATTGGTCTATAGTTTTCTTTCTCAGTTTTCGATCTACCTGGTTTAGGTATCAGTACCATGTCTGTGTCATAGAAGGAATTTGGTAGGACTCCTTCAATCCCTATTTTTTCAAATAGTTTACATAGCATTGGAGTTAGTTGTTCTTTAAATGTTTGGTAGAATTCATCTGTAAATCCATCTGGTCCTGGGGACTTTTTCTTAGGAAGTTGGTTAATAGCTTGGTCTATTTCTTTTTCTGAGATGGGACTATTTAGACTACTTACTTCTTCCTCTTTTAATCTGGGCAAGCTATATTTTTGAAGGTATTCTTCCATTTCATTTAAGTTATCGAATTTATCAGCATAAAGTTGAGCAAAGTAGCTCCTAACTATTGTTCTAATTTCCTCTTCATTAGTGGTGAGTTCACCCTTTTCATTTTCAAGACTATCAATTTGCTTTTTCTCTTTCCTTTTTTTAATCAGGTTTACTAAGGGTTTGTCTATTTTGTTGGCTTTTTTCATAAAACCAACTCTTAGTTTCATTAATTAATTCAATAGTTTTTTTACTTTCAATTTTATTAATCTCACCTTTTATTTTTTGAATTTCAAGTTTTGTGTTTGTCTGGGGGTTTTTAATTTGTTCCTTTTCTAGCAATTTTAGTTGTAAGCCCAATTCGTTGGCCCTCTCTTTCTCTATTTTATGCAAGTAGGCCTGTAGAGATATAAAACTTCCCCTTATTACTGCTTTGGCTGTATCCCACACATTTTGGTATGATGTCTCATTATTGTCATTTTCTTGGGTGAAGTTATTAATGATGTCTATGATTTGCTGTTTTACCCAATCATTCTTTAGTATAAGATTATTTAGTTTCCAATTATTTTTTGGTCTATTTTCCCCTGGCTTTTTATTAAATGTTATTTTGATTGCATTATGGTCTGAAAAGGATGCATTTACTATTTCTGCCTTACTGCATTTGATTTTGAGGTTTTTATGCCCTAGTATATGATCAATTTTTGTATAGGTTCCATGAACTGCTGAGAAGAAAGTATATTCCTTTCTGTCTCCATTTAGCTTTCGCCAAAGATCTATCATATCAAACTTTTCTAGTATTCTATTTACCTCTTTGACTTCTTTCTTATTTATTTTGTGGTTTGATTTATCTAATTCTGAGAGTGCAAACAATTTTATTTTATACGTATAAAATGAATAGCAAGTTGTACACAGTGGATTTGCAGTTTCAGAAATGGTCAACTTTTTTTTTTTTTTTCTATTCTGCTATTTATGGAAATGCTTCTTTTTTTTTTTCTTAAGTTCAAAATAAAATAAATTTTTATTTAAAAAAAGGATCAGAGCAAGGATTTAGCCCAGTTTTTCCTGTCCTTAAGCCTAGCATTGCATATATTATATCAGCCTCTTATTTTTTTATATTTGAAATAGAGCACAGGGGTATCATTAGAGAATGCAACATAAGTAGAGTTATGGAATAAAAAAGTAATCAAATCTTTAGTAATGTAAAATGCATAAAAATCTATATCATCTAATTCTCTCTTCCTTTACCTCTTCTTCCCTCTCTCCTATTCTAACCCTTTCTCTCTCCCTTCCTTTCTCCTTTCTCCCCAACTCCCTCTTCTCACCTTCATTTTAATGAAAAGTATCTAAAGGCAGGTTTTTAAGTTAAGGTTGGGCTCTATGTTGTTTCTTCTAGGCCATTGTGTCTCTTCATCTCTGAAATCCCTCATTCTAATAACTTCAAGACGCTGTCCAAAAGATTGTTACATTAATCTTTATGGTAATGATGCAGTATATTATGATTTTCTCAGTTCTGAGGTAGCTCAAAAAAAATCCATCTGATCGATATTTCCTGAAATCATCAAAGGATAGTTTTTAGCTATGTCAAGGAAAAGGCTTTAGCTATAAAGTTTTGGGTCCAAAAATCTCTTGGAATTGGGGGGGGGGTTGCAAGATATGAATTATTCAAGTAGTTTTCCTCAAGTACCAGGTACTATAGTAAGCATTGGAGATATAAAACCAAATCAAATTAAAAATTGTCCCTACTTTCAAAGAACACAAAGTTCACTAGAGAAGATAGTATGCACTGGAGTTGATATTATAAGAGGACTTAAGTTAAAATTGTGGTTCTCTCTCACTTTTTGAAGCAAACAGGGACATATAACTAGCTAAGTGTCTAAGATTGCTTTGGAAGTCAGATCCTTCTGACTCCAGTAGTGGTACTTTATTCACTGTACCAACTAGCTGCCTCATCCGGTACTCTTACTGAGAGATTGTTGGCACATCATGTCACTGTCCCTAGACTTCAGGTTTCCTAATCTTTTCAATGATGTTGATGGACTAGTGGATTATGATCTACTCTGTCTGATTCTGTGATCTCTAATAACCTTTCGTGAGGTGAATTCAGCTGTGACATCTTTCCAGCTCAAAGTTCACATTTCCATGATCCTAAATACTTTAAATATAGGTGATATTTGCGTACAGTAAGTTGCCCAGATGGGAATTCTAACTTAAGCTTTCTGATGTCATAAGGGGCAGTATAATGCAGTGGGAAGTGTTAGATTTGGCATGAAAGAAGATAGGCTCCTATTCTGGTTCTTCTTCTTTCCTACCCTTATCTAACTTCCCAGGGCCTTAATTGCATCATCTGTAAAATGAAGAGTTTGGATGAGAGGTTCTCTAAGGTGCCTTATAGTTTTGAGTCTGTGGTTCCATTTCCTTGCTTCCCATACCCTTTTCTGCCTCCCTCTGTTTCTTCAGACTTCAAGCCTGCAGTTTTTTGCTTGGCAGTCAAGAACTTCCAAAATTGCACTTGTCTCTTTGATCCAATCATATCTCTTTGGATTCATCCCTGGGAGCCTGAACTTCATTGAAATCAATCTCCTCAATGTTAGCCTCACTAAGAAGTGAATCATTTAATATCATGCTTTTATTGTATAAGTTTAGAGCAATTATGAATAGAATATTAAATTTTGAACCAAATCACACTGATTTCACAGCTCAGTTATCATTAGTTGCTCTGTAAGATCTTCCATTTAACTGTTTTTAATTGATAGCATGTCAGTATTATGTATTATATGGTTGTTATATATGAAACAAAGTACACATTCAGTCAAGTCATTTCAGATCATTAGCAATCAAATGTTGGATTAGCCTGAGAGAAGGTTAAGGAAAGAGCTGATTTAGTAGGGGAACAAAAACATGATGTTGAAAAAATATCTCTAAAATAAAGGCCTTTTCTGTCATCTTAATATTTCTGTGCATATTGGGTGCCTAATATTGTATTAAGAGATGTTAACTGAATTTAGCTGTTAATTGGATGTAGTTGATCTTTCTCTACAAATAAGTAAGCAAGGCAACTATTAGTTTAATCTTAGGCATCAGATTTTATTCAATAGTAACTTTGTGAGCTGTAGTTTATTACTATATTAGACTATTTTTAGAACCCATTTCAGTACCATGATGTACTATATATTTGTCATGATATGGCATCTAGTATAATCTCTGCCCTTGCCTCTGTCTACCCCCAGTATCTGAGCCACGTGTATATGTCATTGAAAACTTACATTGTTGGCTGTACTCTTGGAGAAGATAGTCCCTGGGACCAAATAGCTTTTCCCAGTGTTCCTATTAAGCAAATTGGGGTAGGAAGAAGTGCAGAGAATAGCAGATGAAAGAACATTTTTAACTTAGAAATATTAAACTTTTATTTTTTTCAGTGTCCTTAGGGGAATATGCAAATTTCAAATCCATTAATCCAGAAATCACAATGATCTTGGGCTTCCTTAAGGATTTCCTTGAATTCAACATGAAATATGGCAAATCAAGGCATTTATTTAAAGTCTGAGAGGACAATGTCTCAAATTTTTATTTCTATATTTGTGGCTATGCTAGGTATAGTGAAAACAGCATATGACTAAGTCAAAGACCTTAGTTCTAGTTTCTCTTCAACTGTGTCTTAAAGTACTTTGGGCTTCAAGTTTTTCATCTGTAAAACAGGTGGGCTCTGTTCCTGGTGATTCTCCATTTTAAAAAATTCCAAGGTTTCCCTGGAAATATTCAATTTAAAATATTTTGGATATAATTTTCCCTGTAAGTTACTTTTCCTAGTTTTTTTATAGTTGCATGCTTTGCCTAATGGACATCTCAATATTTCTGAATATTTTCCAAAAAGATTTGCAGGAAAAAGACTTAGGAAATAAACAAATCGATAAGTTTTATTAATTATTAGCTATGAAAGAATTTTTTTGTGTGACAAAGGTGTAAGCCATTTGCTTAAAATTAATATTTTTAGCTTATTTAGTGTATTTCATTTTGATCCCCAGTTGCTGTTAATAAATACAGTTCTGGAGAGAATTTCATATTTGCTTTTCTAAAACAGTTAAAATTGTTGAAGTTAAGATAGTAGTGGAACAAAGAAAAGAAAAAATATGTAGTTAAGTCTTGTGGGTTCTTTCTTTTCAGTATTTATTATAATTGAGAAAGAAGTTAAATTGAAGTGTATTTTTTCATAAAGTTTGCTTTTTCTGTAAGGAAAAGTTTTGCTAAACAGCTTCAGTCCTGTTTTTTCATTAAATCTTCCACAGAATATTGCAAGTGAAGTCTCCAAGTCTACTCACTCATAAAATTCTTCATTTATTGTTCTACTTGGGAGTAGAGATAATTTTTTCTATCCCCATTTCAGTCCATTAGTAATATAATTATAATGCAGTATTAAGATAAATTTTGATTTCTTTTAAAATTTAATTTTTAAGATTTTTTATTTCATTAAAAAATTTTTACTAACAGCATTTTCTTTTTGTTTTACATACGTAGATATATACATGCTCAAGCACACACACGCACACACACACACAGAGTCTCTCTCTTCCCTCTTCTTCTCCCTCTCCCCACCCCCAATATCTTTCCTATTCTGCTGACTTTCTGCTTTAATTCTGCTCCTTATCCTGCCTTGTTATTATTTATTTCCCCCCCCCAAAGATCCCTCCCTTGTTTTCTTTCCTTGCTCTGTGCTTCCCCAAACACCCACCCCTCCCCCTTTATTTCTCTTTCTTTTCTTTTCTTTTTTTTAAATATTATTTTATTTTTAAAAATAAGAAAAAATAGAAAAAGAATACAAAATAAAATGAAACAAAACAAGAGAATGTCTCATGAAGAGCAGAACATCAGGGAGGATTCAAATTATATAACAATATCAGTTCAAGAAAGCATATAGATATAAATATATCGATATAGAAAAAATTATATTCGTGAATGTCTATCTTTTCTTTACTTACTTGTAAAGTAAAATGTTATGCCACAATTCTCTTTTATTGTGCTGACTCAGTTTCTCTAAATTGCCTTGCCTGGGTTTACCTGAATTGTTCTGCCTCAGTTTCTAATTTTTCTGCTCAATCTTGTAACACCAGCCCTTCCTTCTAATCAGAATATTTGATAAAGATAGAAGATCTTCTATCTTAGATGTCGTGACCCCATCCCTTCCCTTCTTATCAGAATGCCTCTCCCAATCCCAGAATGTCCTGTGTCTGTCTCCCCCCATCCTGTCAGAGTCCAGTTCCAGCTCTTAGCACTCTGAGCACTCTGCCCTTGCCTCTGTCTACCCCCGGTATCTGAGCCACGTGTATATATGTCATTGAAAACTCACATTGTTGGCTGTATTCTTGGAGAAGATAGTCCCTGTGACTAAACCATGGATCCATTTGGTCCCAGTAAATCTCCCCCTTTTAAAGAAATTATTAAATACTCTCTAATTTCTATCTTGCCTCAGTTTTTCTGTCATTACAACTACTGGCTCAAATAATCAAAAAGACTTCTCAAGACAAAAGCAGAAAGCTTTTTAATTATGATCTTGCAAGAAAGGGATTCTCTCTCCCAACAAGCAGTCAGGCAAGGAGAGGCAAGTTACAGAAGAACACCAAATTACATATGCCTAACTTGGAGATCCCTTACCCACCACTGGCCTCCAATCCCAGTGACCTGGAAGTAGACTCACAATATAAACTACTTTAGATATAAAGAATAAAGGAACAGAAATTAACCAATACATAGTCATAAAATCATTCATAATCTTATTTGGTATAACTCCTGCTGATATAAATTCATCACAATAGCATTCAGGGAGGGGGTCTTGGAGTTCCTGTTTCTAGGTCACATGATTTTTGGTAAATGAAGCCCAGGGTTCACACACATTTCCTAGTAACTCTGAGAAGTCTTCATCTGTCCCACTCACTTGTAAATTGTTCTTTTGTTGTCTGCTGTGCATCTTTTATACTTTATTCATTTCCCCCTTTTACCCCAACCCCTACCCCATTTCCAAGCAGGCTATAGGTAAGAATTTTATATATATATATGTAAATTTTTTATATGTGTAAATATACACACACATCACTACTCTTTCTAATTGGTTAACTTTTTTTCATAATTGTTTTTCTTGATTTTATTTATTTATTTTTTAGTTTTTCTTCAATGTCTCTCATTTGATTTTTTAATCCTTTTAAAGTGCTTTCATAAATTCTATCTAGGCAGGGAACCATTTTACATTACTTTTTGGGGTAGAAGCTTTTTTGCTTCAGTGTCATCCTCGGAAAGTGAACCAAGGTCTTCCTTGTTCCCACAGTATGTTTTTATGGTGGGGTTCTTTCTTTTTAGCAGGTTCATTTGTTTTTAATGAGTGGAATATGTAAAAATCCTATAATCCTGGGCTGAAAGATGGTACCTCTAGCTTTACCTCGGCTTTCCCTTCCAACTAGGAAGCCCAAACTAAACTTCCCCCTTCCTGTAAGTGCTCACAGTTTGTAGAGTCCCTGCCCCACTGCCTCTGCACTCACTGGTGTGCTGATTTCTTCTTACCTGGCTATTGGTTCTGCAGCACTGCTGGGTCTGGTGTTCCTAATTAGCCAAGACTCCCTCTATCTTCCCAGACTCAGACCCTCAGCTCCTCAAGATGTCGCAGAGGTGAAAGTTTCTATGATTCTTGCTGAAGTTCCAGCCAAATTCAAATGGCTCCCAGGCTTCCCACTTGATGTTTCTGCAGAAACTAGCCTGGAAGTGTTTGCACTTCCCAGGGCTCAGGGTCTTTCTTCAGATCTTCTTAGGTTGTACCTGGATGACCCCTGTTCTGCCCCAAGTCTTCTTGATTTTTCACTAGGCTGTGTTCTCCTTGAGGCACACATTTCTTCTTTTTGTGGGGGAAATTTGGAGAGCTTGAAATTTACCAGTCTACTCTACCATCTTCCCAGAATCCTCTCAGAAGTTTAAACTTGATATTTCATTCAGTTTGGTATGATAATTACATACTATTCTTCTGTGTAATAATAATAATAACAATAGCAAATACATATAGATAGAATTTAAAAATTTTAAAGCACTAGGCAGCTATTTCAGTTTCATATTCAAGATAGCTCTTTCCTCTCTTCCTTCTCATTTCATATTATTCAGATGCTTTCTTAAACTATCACCTTCTTTCCCCTGGCTCTTATGAAGAGAAAGCCTTTTCTCTTTGCACAAACTGAGTAGTAAAATATTTTAGATATTCAAAGCTGAGACTTTGAGATCAGTTATTCTACCCACACATCTTGTAGATAGGGCCTAGATTTTTGATTATTTTGCCTATATATAAATATAGTTTTCATGGTTCAAGAGTTTTTTATTCTATTTAATCTTTCTCAATAGATTATAAGCACCTCAGTATGGGAACTGTTGTTGATTTCATAAATGTTAGCTGATTGATTATTATAACATTTCCTGGCATTTTTTTAAAAAATCATCTCCCCTTTATGGTTTCTCAGAGCTATCAGTTATTTTTTCCTGACCAAGTATTTTCATATGTGAATAAAATTCCAAATCCTCAGCATGACATTCAAAATTTCTCAAAATATAACTCCCACCTACTTCCTCCCCCTCCCCCCATCTTCCTTTATGTTATTTCCTTTTACAAACTCTCCATTCCCGGCCAAGTAAGATATTAAAATGTTCCTGTACTCTAATCCAATTCCAATTGATCAATGATGGACAGAATCAGCTACACCCAGAAAAGGAACACTGGGAAATGAGTGTAAACTGTGAGCATTTTGTTTTTGTTTTTGTTTTTCTTCCCAGATTATTTTTACCTTCCGAATACAATTCTTCCTTTGCAACAACAACAACAACAACAAAAGTTTGGTTCTGCACATATATATTGTACCTAGGATATACTATAAGATATTTAATATGTATGGGAATGCCTGCCATCTAGGGGAGGGGGTGGAGGGAAGGAGGGGGAAAATTGGGAATAGAAGGGAGTACAAGGGATAATGTTTAAAAAAAAAAATTACCTATGCATATGTACTGTCAAAAAAATGTTATAATTACACAACTAATTAAAAAAAAAATAAAATAAAATGTTCCTGTACTTAACTGGAAACCTCCCCTATCCTTACTCCTCTGCTTTGAGTGCTACTGTGTTCTCCCCTCAGCCTTTTAGCTTCTTTCAAAACATATTATCTCTTACAGACCTATCTTGGTCCATCCACTCCTCAGAATTAATGTTTTCTTTCTCTTGAAATTGATCTTATATATACATTGTATTTTTTTATATTTTTTTGTGTTGTAAACAGATGTAAAGTTCTTAAGAGAAAGGAATTTTTTTCTTTGTATATTAAGTCTCTAGCAGAGTCTCTTGACTATTTTATCTTAAGTACTTAGAGAATTAAATATTTAGATCTGAGAAACCAAAATGACTGGAAAACTCACAGGGTAGCTTCTTTGACCACATTTACAAGAAGTAAAAGAAAGAGAAAACTCTTTGTTAGAGAAAAATGTTAATATTTAATTATTTTAATTTTTATTTCATTTGGGATTGAATATAATTCCTAATGTTTTTATATTAACATTTGAAAAAATTGCTTGACCAGAAGAAAATTAATTTAAATTTTATGCAAATAAGAGTTGTTTTTCTTCTAAAATATCCTTTTTACATTCAAAATTCTGAACTTTAAATGATCTTAGATTTTCAGTGTTTCTATTGTGCATAATTGTTTCTTCAGTGGAAGTACATTGAACAGAAAGACATGATTCACTTTTAAAAATTATTTGACAAAACACTTGTTTACTTGGCAAAGACTGTGATTTTGAATGAAAAAAAAATATGCCCAATGGGCATCTTTCCCAAACCACAATTCTGAAATGTAAAATAAGCTAGTCTGGAGAGATCAAATACATAATTTAAGGAATCTCTTCCCTATAATAATGCTTTCCATGGTAACTTAATGAATCATGTGATATAATGACTTTTATCAAAACTGCTTTTATTTGAAAATGACAAATACGAAAGCATTAGCTAAGTTTGATAATTACTGATATATATATTTTTTTCTCCCAATAGAATTCCTTTAGAGAAAAGAAGTCAATGTTTTGAGTTGTGGTTTTAATATAAACTGGGTATAAAATTACCTATGGGGAAGAGAATTATGTAATGATTTAATTTGTGAAAATTATCCAAGAAGAAGAGCTATCCTTTGAGTTAATCCTTTAATCCCCTTTTATGACTGGAAGTTTCTTTTCATCTACCTTCCCCTCTTCAGTTTTAGAGGCAGATAGCCAGTTATGGTATAAACACAGAAAGGAATGAGAAAGCCAGTCAAGGTTCAGATCCTGTCACTGAAATCTTGTATGGCAAGCCAACTATAGACCTCTTGCCCTGGTGCAGAAGACAAATTGTCAGCCTTGGAACCCCAATACAACATGCACAACAATGTCAAGCTACCCAGCATAGTGGGCAAACTTGTACCAACTAAGACCCTGCGATAGAAAGCTAGTAACCCTGGCCCCCCAGTAAAAGAAACCTGAGACAATTCCCTCTGTGCCTCAGGAGCAGATCTCAAAAATGAGCAAAAAGCCTAAAAAGAGCTCTGGTCATAGAAAGCTAGTATGGTGATAGGGAAGATCAAAATGCAAACCCAGAACAGAACACTGTCACAATTACTACATGTAAAGCCTCAAAGGGGAATATAAATTAGAATCAAGCCCAAAAAGTCTTTTTGGTAGAGCAAAAAAAGAATTTTAAAAATCAACCAAGAGAGGTGGAAGACAGAATTGAGTAAACTACATCACATGAAGAGGTGCAAAAGATCTATTACATTAGAGAGAAAGAATAGATGGGATGAGCATTATTTGAACTTTATTCTTCTCAGAATTGGCTCAGAGAGGCAATAACATATAAACTTAGTAGAGTATAGACATTTATCTTATCAAGGGAAGTTGGATAGAAAAAGGAAAGGGCTGCTGATACAAGGGAAAGCAGAAATAGGAGAAAAAAGGGGAAAGGAAAGAGGGGAGGGGTGATAGAAAGGAAGGCAGATTGAAGAAGGTTGTGATCAGAGGAAGACATTGGTGAGAAGGGTGAAAGGATAGAGAAAATCATAAATGGGAGAAAATATGATTGAAGGAAATATACAATTAGTAATCATAGTTGTGAATGGGATGAATTCTCCTATAAAATCAAAATTCTGCACTGTTGTTTTTAGAAAACACATTTGAAGCAGAATGATATATAGAGAGCAAAATTAAAAACCTAGAACAGAATATATTATACTTTAGCTGAAGCATTTTTTTTAAAAAGCACAGATAGTAATCATGAACTCAGACAAAGCAGAAGCAAAAGGATATCTAATTAAAAGTGATAAAGGAAGTAAATTACATCTTACTGAAAGGTCCCATAGCAATGAAGTAATATCAATCAAATATCCATCAAGTAGTAAAGCACCCAAATTCTAAGAGAAAAGAATAAGTGATTTATTGAAAGAAATATACAGTGAAACTATACTAGTTGGAGATCTCTCCCTTTCAGAACTATATACATCTAACCACAAAATAAATAAGAAAGAAAAGTTAAGTGTGATAGACCTTTGGAAAAAATTGAATGGGGATAGAAAGAAATATATTTTTTTTCTTATGGGGTGCCTGCACAAAAATTGACCTTGTATTAGGGCACAAAACCCTCACATTCAAAGGCAGTAAGGCAGAAATGTTAAATGCATCCTTTTAAGACATGAGGCAATAAAAGTTATGTGTTAAGGCCATGGAAATATAGACTAAAAATTAATCTAATCTGAAAGAATGAGTTGATCAAATAAAAAATCATAGAAACAAAGAGAAGAGAATAACAATAATGAGACAACATACCAATACTTCTGAGATGCAGTCAAAGCGGTTCTTAGGGGGAAGTTTTATATAATGAATAGAGAATAAAATAGAGAAATAGGAGATCAAGGAATTGAGCATGCAACTAAAAAAAGACTAGAAAAATAACATATTTAAGTGAAAGAGATGAATGTTGATGAAAATATTAATTACCCAGATTAATAGAAGAAGAAACAAAATACTTGAACAACCACATTTTAGAAAAAGAAATTGAAGAAGCCATCAATGAACTCCCTGAAAAAAAATCTTCAGACCAGATGGATTTATAAATGAATTCTACCTTTCATTTAAAGAACAATTAATTCCAATACTATAAAAATTCTTTGGAAAACTAGGCAAAGAAGGTGTCTTACCAAATTCTTTTTATTATACAAAAACAGTGCTAAAGAGACCAATTTATCTGATGAATATTGATGCAAGAAATTTAAATTAAATATTAAATAAATTAAAATATTTTAAAAATTAAATAAATAAATATTAAATTAAAATATTAGCAAAGAGATGAAAGCAGTTTATCATCTGGATAATACATTATAAGCAATTGATATTTGTACCAGAAATACAAGTCTGGGTCAATATTAGGAAATCTTATCAGCACAATTTACTATATCAATAAGAAAAGTAACAGGAATTATGAAAAAAAAGTATCTATATGTACAAAAATATTTATAGCCTGTTATGAGAGCAACCTGCTAGTTGCTAGGGATCTAATTTTGACCAGCAGAATAGATCTCTTTTTGTGAGAGGATGATAACAATACAAGAAGACTGAGAAACAGTTGCATTCTCTGACTTCTCTCCTCTTCCCTTTTGTCTCAGATTTATTTCATTCCCAATTCACAAGAAACATCTGAATCAAGAAAGGCTGATTGCAGTTGCTTGAAGTGTGTTATGATTCACAGCAGTGGGGAACCAGTACCCTTTAATGGTATGGTCTCCTTTAGCCCTTTACAAGCTTTCTAGTTTTCACACTTAGGAGTGGTTCTTAACAATAGCTACTCTTTTTGTGTTGGCAAAGAATTGGAAATTGAGGGGTACTTATCATTTGATGAATGCCTGAACAAGTTGTGGTATATAATATAATGTAATAATATTATTATATAAGAAATGATGAGCAGGCAAATTTCAGAAAATCATGGAGAAACATGAATGAACTGATGTAGAGTGAAATGAGAAGAACCAGTAGAACATTTTATATAGTAACAACCTTGGACTATGATCAACTATAATAGACTTAAATCTTCTTACCAATACAGTAGTCTAAGACAAATCCAGAAGACTCATAATGTAAAATACTATCCACATCCAGAGAAAGAACTATAGAATCTGCATGCAGATGGAAGCATACTAATTTTAGGGTTTTTTGTTTTTGTTTTTGTTTTTCTTGTGATTTTTCCTTTTGTTCTTTTTCTTCTTTCACAGCCTGACTAATGTGGAATTATGCTTAACATGATTGTACATGTAAAACCTGTAAAACCTATATCAGATAATTGCTGTCTTGGAGAGAAAATATTTCTGTATATCAAGTTCCTCATCTCTAAAATGAGAAACCAGTGAAAGTCCTTTTCCATGTATACATGTATATGTATGATACATGTATCAGCTTTTTTCTGGGTACTTAAGGCATAATGGTGATAAAAAAATCCTTTGTATTGTCGCTTCCAGATATAGTGGTCCCTTTCAATCATACAAGATACACTTGTACCTCTTCTTGTGAAAATGTGATTGTTTTAATTCTTGTGTACCTAGTAATTCTTGGAGCATGGGCCAACATGTATATAGATCCTCTTATTTATCTTTTTGCTCAGGAGGAAGAAGTTTGCTTTGTTTGGGATTATAGAGTAAAGTAGTAATATGAGCTGGAGATTTGCACAGAGACATAGTAATCCAGAACCAGATAGAGAGAATATGAATTTCCTTATGTGTAAATGGAAGGACTGGTTACATGGGACTAAGCTGGAGAAGTAGCTTATTCAAAATTTTCTTGAATTTCCTTCAGCATTAGTATAATTCAGGCATTCCAGCTATAGGGAGAAGCTGAACCTGTGCTTTTTAGCCAAAGAAAAGACATTGTTTAGTAGACATTGTGCTAAATGGTGATTATACAAAGAAAGGCAAGGACTGTGAGCCCATGCCCTTACTGAACTCACATTCTCATTGAGGAGACCACATTCAAACAACTATCTATATCAAATATATGCAGTATAAACTAGAGATAATTCTATGTGGGAGTCACTAATGGTAGGTGGGATTGGTAGGCCGTCTTGCAAGAGGTATGATTTGAGGTAAATTTTATTGCAAGCTACGGCAAGCTGGAAGCAGAGAGAAGGGAAAAGGATGCTCATGAAGTACAGATACTTAGAAGGGCCCTGAATTGAAGGATGGGGGTAGCATCTTGTGTAACCAAGAGCAAGTAGGCTGAATAGCATTTCATGGTACTTTGGAGAGGAAAGAACAGGAATAATTCAGGAAAGTAGCTGAAAATGTTACCCTAACATTTATTTGTGTTCTAATTATATATCTGCTGTTTCAGTGCCCTTTTTTTGAGTCTCTTAGCCCAAGAAACAACTAAAAATGTATCAGAGTTTTTGTTGTGGAAGAGATATCCATGATTAGTAAAATGCCATTAACAATTTCTTTGATTCAAATCTGAGTCAGTGCAGGTGCAGATTCTATAGGTTGAAGTGAAAGGGCTGACCACCATAAAAGTATGAAGTTGATTGGGTAATTATTTCTCTCATTTTGTTTTTCAGATGATCTACATCTATTTTCTTTAATCTGTGGGATTAAACAAACTCATCTTTTGGTCAAAGGCCTTCATAGTTTGGCTTCAGACTGCTTTTTTTTTTTTTAATGAAAAAGTCCCTGGAGCTTTTTATGTCTTCTCTTAGGCAATGAAATAGCAACCTCAGCAGTCTGAGCCTTTAGTTCCATGGGTCATCCAAGGTCTGGAAATGGTTTCAGTGCTTTGAAAAAATCTAACTTCCTCAGGGACAAGGTGTTAGGATATTATTGTTATGCTATATTACAAAAAATTAAAAAAAAAAGTTTAGAAAACAAACCTTAAAGCTGTCAAGTTTGACAGAATATGCATATTCCACATATAGTCCCTACCCTCTGCAAATAAGGAAGGAGTGCATTTCCTCAGCTCATATTAGGGGCCAGACTTGATCATTACAATTACACAGTATTCAGATTCATGTACTTTTTTTCTTTGTTTAGTTTTAGAACTTTAACAATGTCAGTCATTAAGTATATTCTCTTGTAGTCTCTACTTCTTTGATTGTTATATTAATCATTACATGCTTTTTTTTTTTTTTACATTTATCATTTCTGAAAACACAATGATATTCCAATATATCCATGCACTACAGTAGTTTAGAAATTCCAGAATTGATGAACATTTGACAGAATGATTAGAGAATGGGACTTGGAGTCAGGAAGACCTGTGTTCAAATTCTGCCTCTACAACATAATAGCTATATGACCTTGGGCTTAAGCCTGTTGGTCTCAGTTCCTCATCTATAAAATGAACTGGAGACAGAAACAGCAAACCACTCCAATATATTTGGCAAGAAAACTCCAAATAGGGTTTAAAGAGTCAGATACCACTGAAGTGACTTTATAGCAAAAAAAAAAAAAAAAAAATTGATAATATCAATATATTATAATAATAATATCCTAGGATTGTTGTGATGTTAAAATGAGATAGTATTTTTAAAGCACTTTGCAAACAATAAAGCACTGTTATTTCATAATGTTTTTTTTTTTGTTTTGTTTGGCTGCAGCAAACTTTGGTATGGGTATTTTAATGTGCATAAAATCTTTCTTTTTGTTTTTTATATACTTAAGGTATTCGGTCAATACATTTATTTATTCATAATCTTAAAAAAGATCTCTCCTTCACTTAATCTTCTCCAGTCTCTTCTTCTCTTCCCACATAAAAATCTCAGGGAGAAAAAAAAAAATAAACTAGTTTAGTCTTTATAACAAATTTAAGATTTTTCAATGTACTCCACAGAGTTTTTAATGACAATTTGCCTTTTTGATGAAAGTACAAAACCATTATTATATTAAATTTTTACAAATTATGAAATACATCGTTCTATATAATGCCATTGCTAACTTTCACAAAAATTCTTCTCATTTCTTCCCCCAAAAAAAATCCTATATATTTTTAAAAATTCTCTTTGTTTTTAAAAGAGAGACGATAAAGAGGAAAGGAAAGGAAGGAAGGAGGGAAGAGGAAAGAGAAGGGGAAAGGAAAAGGGAAGAAGAGGAGGAAGGAAGAGAGAATGAGAAATTTTTTTTTTTAATATGTACTTGCTGAAAACAATCTAGACTTGTTCTGTCAGCTGAGGCAAGATAACTGCATACTCTACAGTTAAATTGTCCCACTGGGCCTCTCACCTCAAGTTTTCATTTATTCATTTATTTATATTTGATACAATAATAGGAAGGTATGAAGAACATGGAGCTCAGAAAGGCATGAAACCAGAACAAATTTCTACATTTTCTCATTGATGCAATCTCTCATCTATCAGATGATACATTCAATTATAGACCAGTATCTGAGGGATTTAATTCTTAAATAGAAAACCACAAGGGAATATTTATGGGCAAATTCATTTCTGCTCTTTGCTTTGTGCTTACATTTGATGAAATGAATGAGGCAGGAGAGAGGTATAGAGAATAGTAACACTGTATATTTATAGGTTAGTTAAATTATAATTCTACCACATTGTCCTTGACCTTTTGATGGGTTTATGTACCCTTTTTTTTTTTGCCTCAATCCCTCTACTGCTTGAATACTCAGAAAACCTTGGGAGAATTTTTACTATTCTTTGTTCAGAAAGTTTCACTTTCTCTTCCTTTCTTAATTTTCAATTACCTTTTTGTGTAAGAGAGAATGGATATAGAATTTTCTGTTTTCAGTGGCCAATAATTACTAACACACTTCAACATCAAGGTAAATTTTCATATTCTTTCTCATTTAAGAAGAGTTCTGTCTATCCTATGATGTAGATTCCACAAGTTTTTTATTCATTAGTCACTCAGTTAGCTATGATTTTTCTTATCTATCTTCACAGAAACTTTGATTACTCCATTCCTTTGTAGAATTTAAACAAAAAAGGTTGTTCTTCTGGTTCCCTTGATGGCCTATTTAGACATATCTTCAAATGTTGGAGGGGCTGTGGAAAGGTAAAAAGAATTAACTTGTTGAGTGACTGCTCATTAGAAACTATTGGTAGTTGGATATTCATGGGAACTTCAGGTGAGATTTTTCTTTTTAAAAACAAACTCCAAGGGGCGGCTAGGTGGTGCAGTGGATAGAGCATCAGTCTTGAATTCAGGAGGACCAGAGTTCCAATGTGGTCTCAGATACTTAACACTTCCTAGCTGTGTGACCCTGGGCAAGTCACTTAACCCCAGCCTCAAAAAAAAAAAAAATTAATTTAATTTAAAAAATAAATAAACAAACTCCAAGATGAAAAGGTGCCCTTTGTCAAACAAAAGAAAGAAAAAAGATTCCATTTCATTTTATAAAGGTATATTTGGAGCATAGTTTAAAATTTTCCCCCCTCCCCCAAGGATACAAATAAGTTGGGTGCATTTTTGAGTATCCAGGAACAGAAAAATGAGGAGGCAAAGAGGTGTTTGTGACATGGCAAATTCTGTACTTCAGAAAATCAAATGAAGTGAACAAACATTAATTACTTTTGCTTAAGGGCTCTCTCTTTGTTTATACACGTCAATATGTTCATATATGTGTGTGTGTGTGTGTTGGTAGTTTAATTTAAATATATATATATATATATATATATATATATATATATATATATATATATATATATATATATATATATATATATATATATATATAATTTTTTTTTAAATTAAACTACCAATTGTTTCTTTTGAGGTAGAAAGTCCTGACCTTTACTGGGTACCTTAGAAAGATTTTGCTAAAGTATTCTATAACAGTATTTCCTCACTATTGTCTTGTGATTTTGAACATGGTATAGTCAGTTAGCGGTTAATATTACTTGTTCATTGGCACATTGATTTAATCCACTGCAAATTGTGTTTGCAAATTGTCTAATTAAGAATACATATTTGGGAATAAAATGACCTCATTTCAGAACTCAATTAAAATAAGTACAAAAACACCATTTTGACTTTGAGATGTTCAAGTACAAAAATTTTATTATTTCCTCAATCTTATATCAAAATAACATAAATGCACTAGCTCTTCATTCTGTTAAATGTCACTTTTCAAAAGCCATAATATCATTCTGTTTTAGAGACTCCACTTTCTCTGGAGAATATCCTTGATGATGTTAACACAATCTAATTCTTGTGGGTACTAGGTGAATATTTTACACATCCAGCAAAGCAGTTATCCTGAGAGCTCTAACATGTTTAGGCTAAAGCTTTTTGACAGAACAAGAAAATCCATTAACTTCACTAATTAGTTGAATAATATATTTATAATTCTGATACTTTGATTTTAAAATTGTATGTCTATGCAAGTAAAGGGACTTATTAATATTAGGAAACCGAACTGTTTAAAACAAGTTAAAAGTAGTCATGATTGTGAATCTCCAGCTGCTAGTTATTTTGTTTTATTATAATTGTCTTTATCAATGAAATTTTAAGTGCTTGAGCATTTGATATGGCTATTCTCCCTCTCCCTTTCTCCCTCCCTCCATTTAATTCCTGTAAAGTTGAATTCTATCTGGCAAAGGTAAGGAGGGGAGTGCATTTAGGAAACTGAAATTATTCTTTGTAAAGGCACAAAGATTAGAGACACAAATCCCTAAAAGCTAATAGTACAGTAAATAAATACACAGTCCAGGAGGTGGAGTCGAGAAGGGGAATGCAAAGAGGGAAGAGTGGTGGTGGAGGCTGCTGCCCCTGGTAGTGGTGATGATAGTGGGTTGGTGGCAGTAAGGAGGTGGAAAAGAAGGAAGCTGGGCAGAGGGTAAGGGCAGGGGATGACAAGAGGCTGTAGTTACTGGTATCCAGTAAATAGTATAGGTAATAGGTAAATAGTATATCAGCCCTTAATACTTGGTGGCATTATGATAAGCTTTTGGAGTTATCTCCACTCCCCCTCTCCAAAAAAAAAAAAAAAAAAAAAAAAAAAAAAAAAAAAAAAAGAAAAAGTAAGACAGTTCTACTTGTAAGAGCTTACAGTCTAATAGGGTGAAATACTTGTGTACGTGCATGGAGTTGAAAGCTGGAAAGTCCAGAAGCATGACTGGAAGGGAAATGAAGCTGGATTACCTGTACCCCTTCTATATATGGAAGTCTCAAAAGAAACTCACTAATGGGAAAAGGAGAAGCTGTAAGCCTTAGCATAGGTGTCCTTAATGAGTGCTGATGTATTGATATCTAGACCAAAATGTGTATGTAGCTTTTGATTTAATTTAAAAAGCTATCCCTAGTTACTGATATCTGAAACTTCTTGAGTCATTAAAGTATTTTTCTTATGGGATGAAAAAGTCTTTCTTTATCCAAAAGGGGATTTTTAGGAATTATATTTGTAAAGAAATAGTTGAAAGAAACAAATGTTTAATCATTAGGAATCTTATTGGTTAAGAAATATGAACAAGTCAAAGAAATATGAATCAAATTTATTTAAAATATGTAAGTCATTCCCCAAATGATAAATGGTCAAAGAATATGAACAGGCATTTTTCAGACAAATAAATTAATGCTATTTCTATAACCATATTGATGAGGTTTAGGTTTTAGGGTTTCCTTCCGTCAGGAACCAAATGATGAGCTTCTAGGATAAAATATAAAACTCTTCTGTTTAGCTTTTAAAGTGCTAAACAATGTGCCTCCAATGTATTTTCCTGAATTACTGGAAACTACTCCCTTTACTGGACTCTTCAATTTAGGAAAACTTGGTTTTCCTTTTTATCACAAAAGACATTTCATCTTTCCATCTCTCCCTCCCCCTTTCCCTCTCTTCCTCTCTTCTTCCCTCCCTCTCAACATTCCATCTCTGTACTTCTTCCCTGATTATCCCAACAGGCTTGTAATACATCCCTTTCTTTTCTTCACTAAATAAAATTCCTTTTTAAAAATTTTTAATACATAATCCCAACACTATGTTCTTAATGAAGCATTTTTTAAAATCTCAATTTCTTGTATCATTCCTTCTAGGTTATTTAGTTTTTATTTTTTATGAATTTGTATTTAACTTTATATTTATGTTGTATAAATATACTTTGTAGACTTCTTGCTAGTAAGGATAGTTTCATTTTTTTTATTTTTATTCTCATTGTCAAGAACAGTACTTGGCATATAGAAGTTGATTAATAAATACTTGATTGATTATTTCAGAATGTCTTATCTTCCTGATTTCCTCTATTCGTTAAATATCAAGAAATATCTGCTAGCCACTAATTCATTCTGATTTATCAATCAAATAATATTTCAACTGAGCATTTTAAGCCTTATCATGTTAAAGGCTACTTTTTTTCTTTGTTTTTGAACTTTTATCTTTGATTGCAACTATTTTTGGGGGGTGCATGGAGAAAGGTATTCAACTTAGTGTTAAATTTTCTAAGGGAGAGTCTAGCTTTGACTATAGGTTGCATCCTATTTTGTGGGTAGTGCATGTTAGCATAAAGGATTGATTTAGTTTGGAGGAAAAGGAAAAGGAAAAGAGTGACTTGGCAAAACTGATCCCAGCATTTAATACTGACATAAATACCCAGTAGATTGTTCTAATCCCATTTTGGATATCATCCAGCAGGCAGTCAAAATTAACCAGCTGCTCCATTCATGCAATTTAAGTAGATTGCTCAATTACTTCAGCATTTTAAGGATCCCTAATTTTGACAATGTAGACATTCTCTCCACCTATACAGTTCCAAATCCCTTGATCTGTTAGTATAAAAGGTTGGAAAAAAAAAAAAATCTCTGTCTACTGGTTAACAATCTGGTGATAAGCTTCAGTATGTGTAGTTGTGCTTGGTCCTCAGGAGACAGACATTCAGTTCTTTCTCATGCTATACTTATAGCCATTCCAGTGCAAAATGAATTGGATTTTAGTGGAGGTAAAAACTCAATTTACCCTGCTTGCCCTCAAAAGGAAAGCAGTGAATACTATCTTACAAAAGCACATTTATCAAATGATATTTATCAAATAAAACATTAGGCATTAAGAGGTATAGAAATATTAAGCATTATTTCTGTCTTTTAGGAGAATAAGTAGGTTTCTTCCTCTAGTCAGTAATATGAATTTATTTTGTCAGTGGGATAAAGACATACTGACCAGCATATTCTGTGTTTTATTATAAGGAAATAATTCCCATGTTTACCCTTTTGTTTTGACAAGCTGAAAATCGAATTGTCATTTTGAGGGTGCATATAGGTCTCTGGAAGGGAGCTGGTAATTAATATATATATATATATATATATATGCTTTGCAGATAAATAGGCAGATAAATTGAAAAGGCATTTAAGTAGTTACTTACTGTATGCCAGCCGTTGTGTCAAACATTGAACATTGAAGCAAAAAAGGCAGTCCCTAACTTCAAAAACTTGAAGACAACAATCTCCAAAGTTCTGAACCTTTGTATTTGTTCTTGAATCTTCATTATGTCTCACATCATATCTCTTAAGGAAACTTGAAAGGTAGAGGAGAAGGAAATGGTAACCACACAGTGACAAAGCTGCTACCAGAGGAATGAAAAAAGGCAAGAGCAGAGCTAGAAAAGAAGTCAGTATGGATGTAGCCTGATTATTTTAGGAAATGGTGGTCCCAAACGGAGATTGACTAGTTGGTAGAGAGGGCTGCTGGGGAGGAATTACTGCTAGTTTGAGAATGTTTCTGGCAAAGAGGTAGAAAAGTCTGGATTCAGGAATGGAGCTGGGAGAGAAGGTATCTTTTATTTATAAGTTGTGTGACCTTGGGGTGTGTATTTAATTCTTCTTGCTTCATTTAATTTATCTTGATAGTAGAAGTAAAAAGCACTTTGTAAGTCTTAAAATCATGTATGAATATCAATAATATTTCTCTTCCCTTTGTTGTCACTAAACTCCCTGAGAAAGCTGTCTATAATATCTCCCTTTCCTTTCCTTTCTTTCTCTCTTCTTAACTCATCATGCTGGCTTCCTACTTTATTGTTTAATTAAAACTATTCTATCAAAAGATGCCAATATTCTCCTAATTTCTAAATATAATGACCTTTTCTTAATCTTGATCATTTTTTATCTCTATCACCTTTGCTGCTCATAATGACTATTTTCTTGACATACTCTTCTTTCTAGTTTTTTCTGACACCATTTTCTCCTCCTATCTGTTAGGCCATTCCTTAACTGGATCTTCTGTGCCCTGACTGCTAATAAAATGTGTCCCACAAGGCTCAGATTAAGGTCTCTTTTTTCGCCCCCTCTCCCTCTTCTGTTTAACTTGGTGATCTTACCTTCCCCCATGGAGTTAGTGATCATTTATGTTCAGATGATTATCCAGTCTATTTGTGCAGAGCTAATTTGTGTCATGACCTTCAGTTTTCCATTTTCAGGTATCAATAGGACTAATAGTAGATGAATTTGACATGTAGAAATAGCAAGAAAATTACAAAGTCTAGTCATCTACAAATTTTATAAACATGCTCTCTATGTATTTAGGCCTAGTGCCAAAGACAGACATGTGGAGGTACTCCAGTATAGATGAGTAATTGGTATAGCTGGAGAAAATTGAAATTAGAGGACTCGAACTCCTGTTTTATAAGGATTCCAAAGATGGTGCTCTTTTGACTGCACCTTACAGTGGAATCCCTGCTGAAATTATTATTATTATTTTTTAATTTAGTCTGACTCACCAGATTTTCATCATTCTGCAACTTCACATAATCTTTTAAACTCATACATCTTCCATGTTCTTTGGATCTTTTTCTCCCTCAAAATGGAGAGTTGACATCATAGAGAGCTCCTCTCAGATTCTTCATATATGTAGGCACCCAAGGTAGCCACCTCATTATTTCCCACCTGGCTTCATTTTTCTAGTCCATCATACTTTTCCCCCCAGGCCTTAACTTTTTTTTTTTTTTTTTTAAATTAACTATGTTGTCTTCTCCTATTAGATTGTGAACTCCTTGCAGCCAGAAATTGTCTTATCCTTTTTCTTTGCATCTCCATCTCCTATCATTTCCACCATTTCCATCATCGCCATCTCCTCCATCTCTATCTCCATTAGTATAGTGCCTGTTTGTCATATAGCAGGTGCTTAATAAATGTTTAAAAGGTGGATAAAGTACTGGGCCTGGAGTCAGGAAGACTTCTCTTTCTGAATTAAAATTTGGCCTGAGGCACTTACTAGCTGTGTGACCTGGCCAAGTCATTGAAATTACTGAACAACAATAAATGTTTATTGATGAACCTGTTTCTGGATAGTTGAATATTATCAAATTTACTATTTATGTCCCACTAACTATTAATTTGCCTGTTTCCAGGGATCCCATTGGTCCAGATTTATTTTGGAAGCCTATGAACTCATCTGTTGGACACTAAGATACATTTCTTTTTAAAATGCTTATCTATCTTAGGACTTATTAACTTTTATTTATTCAGTTAATTTAAAAATATTAAAAGATAGTGCCTGTTTTTCATATTTGAGAGCTTTTTCTGTTAAGAAAAGAGTTGGCTCTGCCAACTCTGTTGCAGATGGAATAATGAGAATGGTATTTTAGTCACAATTAATTCCAATCTTGCCTCTCCAAAGATATATATCAGGATATATATGATCAGGATAAAAATGAAACATAATGAAGAAAAAAAGGTAAATGGAAGAATGCTGTTCAATTTCAAAGATTTATCTTATACTTTAGTTCTTGAGATCACAGATCTCATTGATGTGGGCATTTTCTCTGATAATGTAGAGTATAACAACTCCCCAGCCCTCTTGCTTTGGAATTGTTTCCATATCTTCTCTTTCTTTCAAAGGGGTTCTGTCGACTGGTCTGGCAGCTTTCTTTTAGTATTATATAGGTGGCAGTGCAGCAAGATGCAGCATCCGTTTGCTATCCCTAAATCTTCTCCTTGATTGGTCTGTATGTTTATTGTTGGTTTTGTTTGTTTGTTTGTTTGTTTTGTTTTGTTTTGTTTTTTGGAGGCAGGTATATTATAGAGCTTTTTATTATCTTTTGAAATAATTTTTAAAGTCTATTTTTATTGTTAATATATTGCAACTTTTACTTTTTGGCTCTGTGAATTAACTGTGATTCTGATTCTTTGAGACTATGATATGCCTTGATTTGTAGATGTGGTATAAAAATACAAGTGGATTTTTTTCCAGAAACAAGCACTGCAGATAGACAAAGAGGTGGTTCCATATTCATATACTCATAGGATGATATATTTGGACCTGAGAGGTATCAAAGAGGCCATTGAGTCTCCTTAATTTTATAGAGGAGGAAACTGAGGTCTAGTGAGGTTAAGTGACTTATCTAAGTTGACAGAGAGTTTCAGTCTAGAACTGAAGTCAGGTTCTTTGATGGCAGAACCTGTAATATTAGTTCCATGGTATAGTCTTATTTCTAATAATGTATTACAGAGCATTTGAAAAATTGTGCAGCATTTTTAGAAATCCCACTTCAATTAAGTTGATATTTGTGGATTTTTTCTCTTTTCTCAAAGTTTAGGATATATTGTAGGTAACTGATGATTCTATTTACTGTTGTTTGATGATAGGAGGTTAAAGTACAATTTTGTGGAGAGATATGTTCATATAAATACTGTTCAGTATTTATAAAATGAGACCTCTTTGAAAAGAAAAAAAAATAGATATACATTGAAAATTGATTACATAGAACCATCATTTTGTGGTTATAAGATGTTTATATAGTAAAATAGATATTATTAAATTGAAATTTTTTTATTTTTTAAATAAAATTTTGCTCATATATTTGTCAGATAGTTTTAGTTAACTATTGTTCTGTTTTTTAGACAGAAGATAGTATGGAGAGGTGTTTTTGTGATATAGTTGTATAAAAATGTTAATAAAGTAAAGCAAAAATATTTAATTAATTTTTATCTTTTTTGTTTTCTGTTGTCTTTCTCATAAACTTTTCCATGAAAAAAGAAAGCACCTTTGCTATTGTTCATTACATTTGAAACATAGTATTTTTAAAGTCCTAAAGGATAGATATGAGTACATAAAATTCAGTTGAACAGATTGAAGGATGCTTTTTGCCTAGTTGCTATGATAGTCATGATCTCTGGACAAACCTCTTGGAATACCACCTTTGGAGTATGTCTTTCAAGGACAAATTCTTAATTAAATGACAGACTTTTGGTTTTAATGTCATTCTACTTGCAACTAGCTCTTATTTTAACATTGCTTTCTTTTTAACTTGATGAATCAGATGCCCTCTAAATGCATGGGACCTTACTTATCTTTGCCCCCTTTTGAAGTTGAAGCACTAACCCTACTATTTCATACATTTGATAACCAGCCATTAATTTAGTTGTCATCCAGCCCCTTTCTTGGCATCTTAGAGTTATTTTACTGGAGAGTGTTCTTTTGTAAGCATTTTTCATCTCAGTAGATATCATATTAAAGAGGCAGAGTCCTATATAGTTGAGCTGATAGAAATCCAGTCTTGAAACCAGGAAGACATTGGTTCAAGTTCTGTTTCCAAAAACCTTATTATAGGACCCTGAGCAATTCCCTTAACTCTCAGATTCCCAAGCAACTCTCTAAGAGAAAGTTAAGGCAAAATACTAACCTGCATTGATAAATGTAATTTCTTCACCGAAGAGTTAGTTCCCTATACCACTAAAATTATTATTGTTGTCCCTATCCCATAATGCAGTATCAGCTGGAACAGTCAACCATGTTTATAAACTTTCCCTCCCCTTTCAATTCCTTTAGGTCTTTTATAGGATGGATTGAATTTGTTCAGAATGTCAAAAGAATGTGAGGGATTCATAAACATTTACAATTGGACTATTTTGATAACTGTGTTTTTTCCAAAGATAAAGAAATGTTTTTGATATTCTACCAAGTTCTTATTTATATGAGATGGCTACCAATAGGCTAACAATGTCCTTTATCTTCACAAGAAACAGTATAGTAATGAAGTGTGATTTTAACATTTAAATTGTATCTTTTTTTTTTTTTTTAATTTGGACATAGCTACTTATTTATACAATCTTACAAAAAATGCAGATCTCTGGATATGCTCCATGAGTATATAGTAACACTTAAACTGTGATCTTTATCAAAAAACCACTGTAGTGCACCAAGGCTTCAGTTGTTGCCTAAGAACTCTTTTCAAATTTATTATGAGTAAAAACAAAATTTTAGGATATGCTAGGGTTTTGGGGGAAAGTATGGCTTTTATTCCAATCAATATTCCAAATTAGGTGTGCCCCATTTAAAGAATAGACATAAGTGACAGTTTTTAGGCCATAATCTGAATATATTATAGAGCTTCAGTTGTTGTTGTTTGTTTGTTTTAATGGAAGGTTGAATATTTGCTGGGAAACACTGATTAGACAGATTAAAGTTGTCATGGTAAGTTATGGCAGTTCCATTCATCAAATATTTATTGAATGTTTCTAGTGTGCTAACCACTATTTAGAGTATAGAACCTTCTGTACTTGTTCTTCTGACCTCACATGGTGGTCCTATTAAATTTCCTTGTAAACCTTAAGGAATAATGAATATGTTAAAGTTATTATTATTAAATTTCAATTTAAGGAGATTTAAGAAGTTTAATTACATCATTTTTTATTTTACCTTCATTCCTAAGTATATCTATCTCTCCACCCAGCTTTGAACACTGAACCATTCTTTGTTACAAAGAATAGAAAAGATTAAGAGGGAGGAGAAGGTGATATGTTGGACTGCCTCTCTTGAATATCATGACCAGATTTGTATTTTTCTAGGATTATTTTGGTATCTGCCAGAAGGTAGATTGGAGGGAATCAGACACTAAATGAAGGAAACATAATTAAGAGATTGTTATCATAATTTCATTAGTATACTTAGTCATATTACAAAAAAAGCAGATTGTAGAGTTACAATCAAAATATTAGCATCTCATGATTATATAGCACTTTTGCCAAAATACATCAAGAAGTAATGTCTCCATTTTATAGATGAATAAAGTAAAGGTCACAAGGATTTCCGTTTTATAGATGAATAAAGGGTCACAAGGATTATGATGAAATCTGTCTTTGGCAAATGCAATTTACACCCATCCTCAGGTTTATACATCATCTTTGATTTTTTTTGCAGTATTTGGCAATGATGATTAATCACTTCTCCTTGATAATCTTAATTATTTTGGTTTCTATAACATTTTAGTTTTTTGCTGAATCAATTTATCCTATCTACATTTTGATACCTAGAGTCTGCAAAACAGGGACACTTTAAATATGTTAACTCAAACTGAAATTTTTCAATGTTGTGTTACTTTTGAACTTCATTTTAGCAATATATGAAAGTTGCAAAATTGCATTTATATTATTTTTTATAAGTGCTTTACATAAATTATCTCATTTGATCCTAACAGCAACCCCGTTTAACATATGAAAAAACTGAGGCTGAGAGGTTATGTGCCCAGAGTAGTTAAGATTCAAACAGTCCTTTCTTACTCCAAGTCTAACACTCTGTCACTAACTGCTTCCCCCCAAAAAAGAAATAGTGTTTATTTAATGCTTTAAAGTTTTAAATTTCTTATCTTTTATTATTATTATTAAGATGTTTCTTATCTTATAATTTCTTTTTTCATTTGATTTTCATAACACTCCTGGTATGTGCATGCTTTTATCTTATTTTATAGATAAATAAATTGAGTCAGGCAGCATTAAATGATTTGCCACAGGGTCAAATAGCTAGTAAAAATTTAGGATAAGTTTTAATTCAGACTTTCCCGATTCCAAAAGAAGCAACTTCTGTAGAAAATTATCCAATTTTCCCTCACCAGTAAAAAATATACTTGTTTGGAATTGGGAACATTTGCACTATGACCTAATGACACAAGAAACTTGCTTTTAAAGGCAGGGAAGACTAGTGTCAAGTCCTTCTCAGATAGATTTCTATTGGACCCTAGCCAATCACTTTAATTCCTTGTGACTTTTTAAGTTGGTACGTGGAAAGTGCAGACTTGCTCCCTCCCTGTTGGTCAGAGGAGTTGCTACTACCTTTGATTTGGTAGGTTCAGTTCCTATCCCTATGTCTTGTTTAGCTTCTTGGAGAAAAGTGCTTGAATGGCAGCCTGCCCATGCCAAAATATGTTTGTTATATAGAGAACTTAATTGGCTGTTATTTTATTAACACCAGTCGGAGAGGAAAACTTCTCTTGCTGCTCAGACTTCTCTCTGGCATAAGGTTGCTGAATATGGCATTTTATAATTGACCAGGTGCATTCTGCTGGTATGTTGTAATTTTTTTTTTTTTTTTAAGCATCTGCTATTTATCTTGTAACAGGCAAAATATCTGATGCTGGGCAACAATAAAAAAGTCAGTTTTGCACATTAGCTGGTTCTGTATGTGGGAACAATAATATGAGATTTTTGAAGCCTAAAGGCTCAAAAAGTTTTATTTTGCTGATTAAAGCCCTTGCTTGAATGATTTTTGAGTTTGTTTATTTTTTTTTTCTCCTGCCCTCAAACTCCTAATATGTTATGCTATAGGATAGTCCTTGCAATAACTAAGATAGACACAAAGTGTATCATGTCACCATAACCACACATATAGAAAGATAGGCCAGAAGTGTCAAATACACAGTCCAGAGATTACAGCACCTCTAAGTATGCTGAGCCCAATTAAAATGTTATTGGAAAATATTGAACAAAATAAATAAAAATATGATAAAATGTAGATGTGTCCGTATGTTATTTACAATGTTGGTATAAGACCAACAGGGATCTTCCAAACACACACTTTTAGTGTTATTTGGTTCAATCTGAAACTCATGGGGACCTAGATAGTGGCATAGTGAGTATAGCACTAGATTTAGAATCTAGAAGATCCGAGTTCAAATTCTGCACCATTTATTAGGTGTGTGATTCTGGACAATTCATTTAATGCTTTTTTTCTCAGTTTTTGTTTTTTGTTTTTTGTTTTTTTTAATCTGTAAGATGGGGATAGTAATGGGAATAATTTCACAGAGTTAGTGTGAGAATAAAAAATTATAAAAATGTGATATAATTGTAAAGTGTTTTGCAAACTTCAAAACACTATAATAAATGCTAGGTATTTTTTATTTGTTTGTTTGCTTGTTTGACCTTAGAACTAAAGACTATACTTCCAAAAAGGAAAGTATATCACTGAGAGTGACTTTTGGTAACTCTAAACACATCTACCTGCTTTTTTTGTTTGACTTGTCTAGATTAATATCTATCTATCACACATACTCCAATTTCTTCCTTCCTTTCTTGTTTCACTTCTTTCCCCCTTTTTGTCCATCCCTTTTCTTTACACCTCTCCAACCTATTTTTATTTTGGTTTTCAAGGCTGTGTCCATTGCTTTTGAATTACTGTTGTCTAGCATAAATGATACACTATAGGGGGAAGAAAAAAAAGTGGTTTTTTTTTTTTGTTTGTTTGTTTGTTTAAAAAGAGGCAAAAGAGATTAGAATTTAATATGCTTCTGGAGATAAGTAAAGGGAAATACAATCTTACTTTAATCACATGGTAAAACATTTTCAAAAGTCATCAAAGTTTAAGTGGGAAAATCTGGAAATCAAAAACAGGCTATGTAAAAGAGATATTTAGTATTTTCAGTATTGTGTGTGGGTAAAGCTTAAACTGTATATATCAGGAACTATTAATCCTAATTTCTAAATTTTAACATAGATAAATCCTCTCTAATTCCTTCTCCCAGTATTGTGTTAGAATAGGAAGGAAAATTATTGTACATGTTCAATAAAAGGCTTCTTTCTAGAGTTATCTGCCTTCTGAAAGATTATTGAGGCTGTTCTCTGTTATCAAAATGTTTTTGTTCCATTTTTTAAAATGTAAAATTGGTTATACAAAATTGGCTTAAAGCCCTTATAGAGGGATCAGAAAATATTTCATTCATGAGGAATGTGCCTGAAAGAGGCATATATTTTGGCAAGTCAAAGGGAGGTACTTTTTTTTTTTCTTGGACAGAAGCTTTTGGAAATTCTCTAAAAGTTCAAATTCAGCCACTTTCTTTTCAGGCTATGAGACCTTATCTTGTGGTATAATTAGGCATTTTGGCATAGGCTTGAGGTGTTTTTCCATCCTTTTCATTTTGTACTAGGCTGATTATGTTAAAGATGTAGAACACTGTTAGGATTTTATTAGGTACTAAGAGAACTATCACTATCTAGAGAAACAGAATATCACAGAACACTCTTAAAACAATTACTTCCTTTACTTATGCAAAGTTACCTTCTCTGCAAGTTTTAGAGATAGAACTTTGTTCAGGATTCTTAGAGAAAGTGATTGGCTCAGTCATACACCATAGGGAAACATACAGAAAATTCTAGGTTAGTAGAGCTTAAAGAATATTGATGCATAATTTAAAGAAAGAAGCCAGCTTGAATCTGTTTTGAATGGAAATATAAATAAAAGTAATTGTCGTTCCTGAGTTTTCTTTCTCCTTTCCTTATAATAGAGATGTTGTTTTTCCTTTTCCTTTAAAAAAAAACAAACCAAAAAACAAAAAAAAAACCTCTCACTTTGTTTGACTCCATCAGTTCTTGATATACCTGTGGTTTTGAAATAAGCAATTTTCAAATCCTGCTATGAACAATTTAGCATCACCTCCTTAGACAGCGATAATTCACCTTCCTCTCTTGAGCCTCTATCAATGTTCTTTATTCTTTGTGGTACTCCTTTGTTTTCTTTTTCTTTTTTTTTATTTTTTATACCTTTTATTTTCCTCTTAGTCCTTGTCTTTACTCATGGGGAAAAAAAAAGAGACTTCTTTATGCTGATGTAATACCTTTGTTCGAAAGCTTTTAACATATTGCATCTAAGGAGTTTTCTGTGGGGAAAAGTAGATAGGATTTCTTTTTTTTTTTTTTTTTTTCCCCCTTTAAGTGGATAGTTGAAGATGGAGTAGAGTAGAATAAGAAATTAAAGTTCACTAGATTGAAATTTTATTAGAGGATATGAACTGGATTTCAATGAAAAATAACCAATAACAAATGCCTGCTATATCACTTCTAAAACTTGGGAACATAGGCACTACTTGTAGAAGATTCTCTAGTTGTGAAAGATTAGAGGGAGTTTTAGCACATGGATTCAAAGCCACATGTGATCTAATATGCCAGCCATCCTTTCATAAATAAAGTGAATTGGGGGCAGCTAGGTGGCACAGTGGATAGAGCACCAGCCCTAAATTCAGGAGGACCCTAGTTCAAATCTGGTCTCAGACACTTAACACGTCCTAGCTGTGTGACCTTGGACAAGTCACTTAACCCCAGCCTCAGAAAAAAATAAAAATAAAAAAATAAAATAAATAAAGTGAATTAATCCCAAAGAGATTATGTGATTTCCCTGAATTCACATAGGCAGAATGTGTCAAAAGTAGCATTTGAATTCAGTTTTCTTTACAACATAGCCATTGTTCATTTCACACTACCATACTACAATCTTGGATGATGAACAGGCAACCTACCTCAATCTAAGATTCATTCAGGATAAATGGAGGACCTTGAATGATTTTCATCTTGTCAATATAATTATAAATGAAACATCAGTTCTGAAATCCAGACTACTGGAATTTGAATCCTGCCAGAAATTCCAACTATATGCTAAAATCCTGAGCAAATCATTTAATTTTTCTTAGCCTGACTTTGCTTAAAAATGGGAAAATTAATTAGTATCTTATTCACAGGGTTGTTGAGATATTCAAAGGAAATAATGTATGTGAAATACATTGTAAATTTTAAAACAATATTAAAATATTGAAGTTTCTCTGAGCTTAGTAGAAGGCCTCATATCCAAATTCAAAATTAATTTTGAGAGGAAGTAAGGTGGGAAAAAATCTACTTGGGAATGTAGATTAAAAATACAGAAAAATGACCCTCCCAAATCACTGTATTCATTTTGAAGGTCATAAGAGTAGAAAGGCTTGAGGGCATTATTTTTGGAACAAAGAAGAAAAAATTATTCTATGTTGGCTGTGCCTCAAATTATGATTTCAGTTTGTCTCTCTTCCTCTCACCCAGTTCTCCTGATTACTGCTTCTTAAACTGTTTGGGCATGAAAATGTATTACCACATCTTTAGTTCTTTCAGTCAACAGTTTCTGGCATGTTCATTTTTTTCTTCTGGATAATGTCACTTGATGCCAAGAGCTAACTGCTTTTCTACTATATGGTAGTGCTCCAAAGAAGTACTGAAAATAATCTTATTTTTATGGAAGATTAAACACACAACCCCCACTTCTTTTACAATAAAATAGTATTGTTTGTTACATTTATTGTTGCATTGAAATATTGAACATGGTAGAGTGAGTCAGATTCTTAAAATTTTAGCTTTGATACTGCATTCTAGAATTGTAGTTTTCAATCGGGGATCTATGGATAGGCTTAGGAGTTGCTTTTGGAGGGAGTACAAAATACATAGGATAATAAAGAAAACCAAAGATTAGTAAAATAAAGTGGTTTTCTTTATTATTCTATGTATTCTATTTAGTGCATTTAAAAACATTATTCTGAAAGGAGTACAAAGGCTTCACCAGATTGCCCAGAAAGTCCTGACACAGGAAAAAGTCAACATTTACTCTAGGACACTCAATAGATTTAATAGGAAGAGGGAGATAATTTCCCTTCACTTTCTTCCTATATTTTTTAATTGAGATGATTATTTGGTTATTTCTTTGATTAACCTTTCAGAGTGTACCCTGTAGTAGTAGAATGGTAGAATTTTTATTCAATATTAATAACAGCAATAATATTCCTATGAAATTATTAAGGAATAAATAATATAAATAGAATATTACTTGTATGTATTGAGGTAACACAAATACAGTGGCTTGAATGTTCTCTTCCCTCATTCTTTTACTGCCTTTTTCTTTATTGCTCATTTTATAAAAATTTACTATACTTTACAATGGCTTAAAAACCCCACGGTTTTTGATCTATTCCTAAGGTTGTTTGTGAAGGACCTGAAAATCCATTATGTTTTGTATTAGGTTGTTATTATACATATAATTGATATTTCTTTGTAGCTTACATTTTTCATTAATTTATCCATTCACCAACCAAGTATTTTTCCAGAACAATTAAGGTACCCAATAAGTGATTATGGTGGGACCCAACGTATGATTTTGGAAAAGATAAGACCTAAAACTTTCCTTTAGAAAATTTTAAATATTCTTTAATTTAATTAATAGGTACCAGTTAATGAAATGTGTTAAAAAAATACAAACATAGTATAATTGAATTCATTATTTAATAACAATCGTATGCAAAGCACCATTCTGGATGCTTCTATTAGGATACAAAGTTTAGATAATCCATGATTTCTGCTTCTGTGGAATTTAGTTTATATTATATATAGCACAGAATAGTAAAATAAAAAAAATTCACAAATATATATAAAAATATTCAGGCAATGAATATGGAAAAAGAGGAGGAAATATTAATGCTAACTTTTGTCTTTGAAATATTTTCAATTTTAAGAAAAAAAAAAGATTGTATCATTTAAGAGTGGTGGTGAATTCATGAAGGCAATGGAATGGAATGGTGTAATTCACAGGAGCTGTTTTCAAGGCACAAAACTGAAGAATTGCAGTATGTATACAGAAAATATCCAAGTAATCCAGTTTAGCTGGAGTATAGTTTTATTTTGAAGGGATTAGTAGGAGGTGACACTGGAAAGGAAGGATGATCTCAGATTGCAGAGAATTTTGAATATCAAGCCAAAATGAGTAGTATAGAGGAGAAAAATATCAGAGAATAATATGGATTAAAATTTCATAAAATTCAGACATGTGGACCAGTTCAGTTCATTTTTACAAACATGTCAGCCCTGGCAATGCAAGACTAAAATGAGATACTGTCCTTCATCTCAAAAGTTTGTAGTCTTACTTGAGGGTTTAGTGAAGATAAAACAAATGCAGAGGTAATTCTAAGTCATAGTAAAGTAAATGCTTAGGGGGGATCCAAGGAAAGAACTGAATGATTCATGAAAAGACTGATCCTTTGAATTTGGAGAGAATTTTGTGAGAATTCATAGAAGTCAGACTAAAAAATGATTTGAGAAAGAATGTAAAGATTTTCAGAATAAGAGGGTTGTGGTCAAAGGTTCAGAGGCAGGAAATGTTATATCATTGAGGAATAAAGGGAATGGTTCATTTGAAGATTTTGAAATGGCAATATTGGATAAAATTGACAAGTTAGAGTAAGGTGGGAGCTTTAAATCTTGACTAAATAATTATTTACTAAGCCTAGGGAAACAATTAATATATTTTGAAGATAGTGAGACAGATGTGAGTTGAAGAAAGAGAATGCAGAAGTCTTGAGGTGAGGACAGCTTTATATTCCTTGTACTTAGTAGCTTCTTAATATTGAATTGAATTGAGGCAAGGCAGCTGTTACTGTAGTAAGATCCATAATCATTGAAAAGGAAAGAAATAATCATTTAAGTATTTGCTATGTGCCAGACACTTTACAATACAAATTTTATCTCATTTGCTTCTCATAATAACTCAGAAAGATAGGTGATACTATTATCTCTTTTTATAGATGAAGAAACTGAGGCAAGCAAAGCTTAAGTGAGTTGTCCAAATTTACATAGATTGTAACTATCTAAGGCCAGATTTAAGCTTAAATCTTCCTCACTTGTGATTCAGTACTCTACTGCACTATTTGGTTGTTTGACAGGATAGATCCAAGATCTTACAAAGTGGAATTTGGCATTGTCATTAGTAGAGAGGAATTAAAGAAGACTGAGTTTTTGAATTTGGGTGACTAGAAGTATGGTAGTGTCATAAGTATTCATCAAAGAGTGATTATGGTGTAGTAATAGGAATATTTTATTGTGTATGGCCTCAGCTAGTGGGGTTGAATCCCAGATTTCATGCTACTTTTTTTTTTTTTTTTTTTAATCTGGAGAAAGTCACTTCCTCTCAATTTCCTCCCTTGTAAAACTGGGGATAAGAGGAGACAGTGGTTTAAATAAAATACACAGACTTTTCTAAATCTGTGTTTAATGGCCCTATGATAAGGTTCTAGGTCACTGGAGTTGGTAGAGAAACCCTGAAATACTGATAAAATTATTTGCTGAGATAAGGAGGAAAGGGTACTAAAGAGAATCAGTTCAACCTTCCATCTTCTGTGGAGGTTGTAGATTGCTACCCTTTGCTGTGTTCAGTCAGAAATCCAAGTTGTGTCAAACCACCAAGGTTAAATTTCCCCTATAAATCTGTCCACGGCCCACATCATCTTTGTCGAAACCCTTTTGCATTAGCTTGTGGCGGCATTTTGCCTCATTGTTTTTCTCCTCATGTTTTTCCAATGCCTCATGGTATCTTTCCTCTCATTCCCCACCCCACTTCCCACGCCTCACTGTTTCATGGCATCTTTCTTCTTTCCTCCATTGATTTAGTCTACTATTCAATGGTATACTCATAGCTCATATTATATTTCTTTAATAGATTCTTTTAAATTCCTATCCTTGGTAACCCTATTTTTCTTCCAATTTTATTTCATATTTACTATTCCTGGTGTCTATTGTATCTCTTCATCTTGTTTGTAACTTCTTCTCTTACCTTCTGCCAAAGAGAATGGCCATTGTAAATTCTTCTTGTGATTCAATCACATAAATCACATTTGGGGTACCTGAACCCCAAATGCATCATCTATACAGTATCAAAATTAAGGGAAAAAAAAGATAGATTCTGAAAATCAATTTGTGCATGCAACTTTGTTCTAATGATAACACTGCTACTCCTATGCCCCAAGGAGATCAAATGAAGAGGAAAAAGACTCATTTATGCTTGAATATTTTTAACAGCTCTTTTTGTGGCGGAAAAGAATTGGAAATTATCAGGATGCCCATCAGTTGGAGAATAGTTGAACAAGATGTGTGTGTGTGTGTGTGTGTGTGTGTGAGAGAGAGAGAGAGAGAGAGAGAGAGAGAGAGAGAGAGAGAGAGAGAGAGAGAGAAACAAAGAAACAGAGACAGAGACAGACAGACATGAAGGGGATGATTTCCAGAAACTTGGGAAAATTTGTATGAACTAATGCAGAGTAAAGTGATCAAAACCACAAGAATCAGTTTAAATAGTAACAGCAGTATTATGAAGACAACTTCAAAAGACTCTGATGAATACAACTACTTTCCCAAAGGATACCATAAAATTCCATAGAACTCAAAATGAAATGTACTACCAGCCTCTTGATACATTTAAATTATTTTTTTTGAGGGGGGGTTGTAAGGGTGGTGGTATGTGCCTGATGAGAAATTTGTTTTTCTTGACTATACATGTTTATAACAGATTTTTTTTTTTTTTTGGGGGGGGGGTAGGTAGGAGAAAGAGAATCTAGATCTGAAAATAAAATGTAAGATGTAAGTGGAATGTAATGAGTTCAGTTTTTGTCATTACTCAGTTTATGGTAATGGTTCACTGGAAATCCAGGTGGAGACATAATAGTAATGGTTAGAAATGTTTGATTAAAGCTTATGAGAGGTCAGTGGTGAAGACAGGGATTTTAGAGTCATAATAATAACTCATACTTATGTAACATGTGAAACTTCAGAAAGCTCTTCAATAGTTTAGTGAGGTAATGAAAAAATGAAAAAATATTATTAAACCTATTTCATAATTGAGGAAACTGAGACTAGAACCAAGTGACTTGTATATTTGTAAAATGAATCAGTCTGAAATAAGAGTTGAATGTCTCCTAACTTCATCTTCTGATTTTCTTTCCTAAGTTTTATTGGTGACTTAAAAAGAAAAAGCAGTGATTTTCTGATATATCCAGGTAACCTCAGTGAATCTTTCCCCTATAATGGAGGGGGAAATAGTAAATAAAACTAACAGAAGACAGCATCGGATAGCATATGTATTATTTCATTTCCATCATCACCAAATTCTAAGAATGTATTTTTTTCATCATTCTCTAGGACTAAGATTTGACCTTGTGTTAATTTCTATTAAGCTGTCTTTTAATGTTTATTTCATTTATGTAATTGTGGTCATTTTATCTGCTGCTCTGCTTTTTTTCCTCTGTGCTCTATGTAAATTTATATACATCTTCCCAAGGGTTTCTCCCCTTAAATTTATTATATTTGATAAGGTAGAAATACATGCATTAATACAGCACTTGTATAACTATTTCTTAAATTATGGACACACCCCATGTTTTCATGTTTTTTATACTATAGAAAAAGTGTTATAAATATTTAGTATAACATGGGGCTTTTCTCTCTTTGTTTGCTTTCCTTGAAGTACATATTCAGGGGTAGTATATCTAAGTCAAAAGGAATGAATAGGTTATTGACTTTCCTTCTATAATTCAAAATCATTTTTCAGAAGAGTTGGATGGATTCACAGCTCTTTCAATAATTCAACAATTAATGTCCCATTGTTTTTTCACATTAACTCTTTCCATCTTTTTTTCTATGATTCTCTGAGTTTTTCTACCAACTACACCAGGTTGCCTCTGCTTAGAGGTGATAATTGAGACCATGAGAGGATAAATAAGAGAGTGTAAAGAGAAACAGAAAGAAGTTTGTATGAGGACAATCATAGAGAAGTTTGTATGAGGAAAAGTATTTAGAAGAAGAAAAAAATTAGAGTGACTAGAGGACAGTGTCAAATGTAATTAAGAGGTCAAAGAAAATGAGGGCTGGAAAAAGCCCACTGAATTTGATGACATGGAAGTTATTAATGATTTTGGGAAGAGTCTAAATAGAAGATAAGAAGAGAAAGCATTACTAAGGTTAAACAGTGAATGGTTAGTGTGGAAGTAGAGATAGTGCTTTAGACTTTAATTTATTTTTTTTCATTCTTATATTACTTCATGATACTATACATTAATCATCACCTTTAGGGTTAATTAAATTAATTCTAAATTTCTTTGAAGAGTAAATTGAGGAGAAATACTCAAGAAAGTTTTTATTACATAGCATTAATATTATGATTAGTATTATGATACCTTAGATGTCTTCAAAACTCTTGTGCTTATTATTATTATTATCTTTTTTCTTTGACCATTCTTTATAATATGACCTACTTTCTCTCTATTTAAAAAAATTTTTTTTAAAATACCTAGCTTTTTATAGTAGGCTCTTGATTATCAATACATTGTTGATTTGTGGGATAACATAAAAAAATCAACAAAAACTATTATTATTTAAGCATAGGTTTTTAGTAATGGAGATTCTTGCATTTCTCAGTGATAATTCAAAAATTTGGGTAGCCTATTTTAGTGGTAAAGAATCCTCTTCTACATTATTTAATATTTCATGGAAGGATTATTTTTAATTTGACATAGGAATTTAGTTAGGGTTTGAATTCTGCCTAAAAACTTATGGTTGGTCAAGTCTCATAACTTCTTTCTATCCAGGGTTCCTTACTTTTAAAATTAAAAATAAAAATATTTATGATTTACCTATCACAGGTTTATTGTAGGGATTAAATGAAGTAATTATGCACAGTGTTTTGAAAACTTAAATGAACTACATTATTTTTTACTTCACTGTATATCCATACAAGTTTACTGTGTTACGAGAAGGAAAAACTTTAATTAGATGTTCGTTAATTAGATGTTCAGAAGTAGAAATAGGTAATGAAGAATGTAATGTATTCCTAATTGGGCTTCTTACCACAAGTTGCATTCTTCTCACTGAACTGTTTTTTCACACCACTGAAAGTGATATTTTTAAAGCACAGGCAAGACCATATTACTCTCCTGTTTTAGAAGATCTAATTTTTCTGTTTTGCATTTAGAATTTAATAAAAACTAATGTTTTTGAAATTCAAAGTTCTTGCAAATCTGCCTCCAGCCCATCTTTTTCAAAACATAACTCTGGTCTTCCATGGTCATCCATGTAGGCCTGTTTCCTATTCCATGTTTATAATATTAATTTCTATTCATTTTGCATATACTTCCTCTTACCTCTCATTAGAATCCTTAGTCCACAACAAAATCCTTTTAAAGTGATACTTCCTTAATAAGGCCTTTCCTGTGTCTTTTCCCTAAGCCACCTCCAAATTACTTTATTTTGACTTCATATATGTTTCACCTTCATATCAAGAATGTTAAATCTTAAAAAGCAAGAGCTACTGCTTGACTTTTGTTTTTCTAACCCTGTCTTAGTAACCTCAGACAGAGCTCTACAAAGTACTTGGCAAAGAATTGTGTTTAGTGATTAATTGATTATTGTTCAGTTTTCTCTCAGTGGTACTAGGGGAACAAGAAGCTTAAATGAGGTTAAATTTTAAGTAGGAGGGGAGAAACAAGCATCTGTTGAATACCTACAGTGTGCTGAGCACTGGGTTAAATGATTTTCAAATGTTATTTAATTTGATCCTCATGAAAACCCTTATAAGTAGGTGCTAATGCTATTTATCTTTTGTAGTTGAAGAAATTGAAGTAAACAAAAGTTAAGTGATTTGTCAGGTCACATAGATAGTAAATATCTGAAGGTGTATTTAAATATGTCTTCTGAACTCTGTCCAGCTTTCTATCCACTAAAGTTCTTAAAAAGTCTGTTATAGAGTCACTTCATGTGGGGGAAATCAGACTCAGAAGGCAGAGATTTTATGTTCCTTTTTCTTATTTCTTGTTCTAAAATGATGCAATAACTACAGATTATCTCCATAAGTCACCTAGAAGATCCAATTGCAGCAATTTGATAGAACTTTGCAAAGGAATCAGTGAAGTAATAATTTTCTAGAGAAGATTACTAATTACTTTAATTATTTAATATTGAGTTTGATTGAAATGTTAATATTTAAATGGGAAATTCGCTTGTTTTTCCCCTTAAAATCAAAGTCAAGCAACAGAAATATATTAGAATTTCTTAACATATCAGTAATTGAAACTTACCCAAGAATGGTGGAAATTTTAAGATAATGAATACAAAAAGGGTAATAATTTATCCAGTGTTCATTTCAGCAATAAAGCATAGGTAACAGCTAGAGCTAATTCAATACTCCTTCAAGTATCAATTGCAATGACCACTAGTGTCTAATTGTGAATTGATTAGGAAGCTATAATTATTGGAGGCTTTTAAAACTAATTTAAAAAGCCTACTTCCATCTTTTCCTTTTTTAATGAAAATCTATCAGTGATGGAATTGGCCATATTCCAAGGACATCTTGTTAAATTGTGTATGGTGATCACAATGGTTGTTTCTCTAAGGATAACCAAGTAGAGCAAAATCCCATTTCTGTGGAATGGGTCATGAACAAAGTCATTTAATTAAAAAAACCCAACCCAACCCCAAATCCCATATTTCTCTTTTGGTAGAATGAGCCAGGAACCAAAGGAATTCCAATTGTCCTAGCCCCCAAATAAAAACAAAGCAAAAAACCTAAATAAACCCACCTGTCATAAAATGAGAATGTTACATGGCATGGCATGGATTTGAAAATAATAGACTGGAAGGATTTATGAATGAATTTTTTAATCATATGCTACATCAAGACAGTTTTCTAAAATACTGTATAATGTGAGTTGAGGTGTGTTTTTTTATGTGTGTTTAAATTGATTTTTCACTCATTTTGTGTGTTAAATAACAGATTTGGAGCTGTAGATAAGTTGCTGGACAAATAAACTTGTGTAGAGCAAACTGATTGTATAGCACTTTAAGAAATCATTGATATTATTTTGTAGCCTCTATTTTTTCAGTCAATTAACAAACATTTGTAACTCACTTATTATGCTCGAGTTATTATTAAATGACCTCTGTGTTGCCATGTCATCACATTTTCTCTAGTACATTAAAAAAACAACATGCCCCTTCAAAAAAAAAGCCCCTCCTCATTAATATGGTCTGTGTTTCATAAGGGGTGTTTCTTGATTTAATATATAGTTTGAAATTTTAAAAAGCATTTGAGTGTTGTTTTTATTGAGCAATAACTTAACACTCAACAATCTGTTTTACAATATCAAAACTATGTTTTAAAAAGACATTGCATTCAACTTCCTTAGAAAAGATATTGGCTGCCAATGACCTCATAGCAAAAAAAAAAAATGATTATTTTGAAAACATAAACAGTTAATTTATTACATGCAATAAAAAGTAAAAACATAGGTTACAAACTTTTAACTGAACCCTGTGGAGCTTTATTTGTAATAACAGACTTAAAAGTAATAGGATGTGACAATTTTGTCCAAATTATTCAGTTGTATTAAATAAATAATTTTGATTATATTAAGTTTTCATAGAAAGAAAATTAATGCAGACAAGATTAGAAGGGAAGCAATAAACTGGGAAAACATTTTTACATTTAAGACTTCTGATAAAGGCCCCAATTCTAAAATACATAGAGAATTGACTCATTTATAAGAATTCAAGCCATTCTCCGATTGATAAATATTTAAAGGATATGAACAATTTTCAGATGAACTTAAAACCATTTCTAGTCATATGAAAAGATGCTCTAAATCACTATTGATCAGAGAAATGCAAATTAAGACAGTTCTGAGATACCACTATATACCTCTCAGATTGGCTAAGATGATAGGAAAAGATAATAATGAATGCTGGAGGGGATGTGGGAAAACTGGGATATTAATACATTGTTGGTGGAATTATGAATGGATCTAGCCATTCTAGAGAATAATTTGAAGCTATGCTCAAAAAGTTATCAAACTATCCATATCCTCTGATCCAGCAGTATTTCTACTGGGCTTAAGAAATCTTAAAGGAGGGAAAGGAATCCACACATGCAAAAATGTTTGTGGCAGCACTTTTTGTAATGGCAAGAAACTGGAAAAGAGTGGATGCCCATCAGTTGGAGAATGGCTGAATAAATTATGGTATATGAATGTTATGAAATATTATCATTCTATAAGAAACAATCCACAAGATAATTTCAGAGAGTCTTGGAGAGACTTTTATGATCTGAAGCAAAGTGAAATGATCGCAACCAGGAGATCATTGTACACAGAAACAATAAGGTTATGTGATGATCAATTCTGATGGACTTGCCTCTTCAACAATGAGATGATTCAAACCATTTCCAATGACCTTATGATGAAGAGAGCCATCGGCAACCAGAGAGAGGAGTGTAAGAACTGAGTGTGGTTCACAATATAGCATTTTCACTCTTTTTGTTGTTGTTTGCTTTGCATTTTATTTTCTTCCTCATTTCTTTTTTCCTATTTAGTTTGATTTTTCATGTGCAACAAGATAATTGTATAAATATGTATGCATATATTGGATTTAATGTATTTCTACCATGTTTAGCGTATATTGGATTACTTGCCATCTAGGGGAGGGGGTGGGGGAAGAAGAGGGAAAATTGCAACACAAAGTTTTGCAAGGGTTAATGTTGAAAAATTATTCATGCATATGTTTTGAAAATAAAAAGCTTTAATAACAAAAAAAAATAAGCATGCAAAACTTTAAAATCCTGGAAAAAATTATCAATTGTAATAATTGTTTAATCATCTGAGATCATCCTTGCTCAATTTGAATGAAGTAGGGGTTTGAGTATTTATTTAAAATAATAATTTTTCATAAATTTAATTATGATTTGTTATGATAATGAATATTTTTACCATCAAGGTATACATTGAATCTGTATACATATGTTTATGTATTGTGTGTATGAAATCATATTTCTTATAAAACATCAACTTAAATTGTACGTAATCTATACACTGGGAGGCTCCCTTTTAGAGGACTGAGTTTTAATAATTAAATATCTGTAGAATCTTTAACTTTCCTCAAATTCCTTTTGATTTTCTTTTTTTTCCGCTTACTTTTGTTTTTATTGTATGTCTTTTCAGGATCCTACATGGTGGTAGATTCCTCCAATCATGACCCTGGAGAAAAAGCCAGACTTCAACTTCCCACAATGAAGGAGAATGATACACATTGTATTGATTTCAGCTATCTGTTATATAGCCAGAAAAGGATGAATCCTGGCACTTTAAACATATTAGTTAGGGTGAATAAAGGACCTCTGGCTAATCCCATTTGGAATGTGACTGGTTTCACTGGTAAAGATTGGCTTCGGGCTGAGCTGGCAGTGAGCACCTTTTGGCCCAATGAATATCAGGTAAAAAACCTGTGATTTCTGTTATTGTTGTTGTTTTTAATATCCTTTATTAGTATTAATGAATCTCTTTTGTGACTAGAATGATTGAAATAAAATCTTTTTGGATGTTAATTCTTAGTTCTACTAAATTATTAAATAAGTGGCTAGATCTCTCAGAAAAAATGAGATTAAATCCAAACTCATGCTAGGACAAAATTCAGCTTTATATGTATTTGTTCTAGTAATCACTGATCTGTAAGGGCCATTAAGGGATGGGGAAGGGAATAAGCAGATTCATAGCACCCACTAGGTATCAGAAACTGCATTAAGTGCTTACAGAAAATTATCTTACTTGATCCTTACAATAACCCTGTGAGGAAGGCAGTGTTATTATCTCTATCTTAATAATATTTTAATTGTATGTTTTATTTGTAATTTTATATAAATTTATATTTTATGAGGAGGAAATGGAGGGAAGCATCAGTTAAGTGACTTACCTAAGATCACACAGTGTCTGAGATTGGATTTGAACTCACATCTTCCTTATTCCAACAATGAAGAGTGTTTCATTTGTACCACTTAGTTGCCATATGATTTTCTTTCCTTTCTAGTAGAAATCTGTTCCTCCCTCCCTCCCTCCCTTCCTTCCCTCCTTCCTCCCTCCCTCCCTCCCTTCCTTCCCTCCTTCCTCCCTCTCTCCCTCCCTCCCTCTCTTCCTCCCTTCCTCTCTTCCTCTCTTCCTCCCTTCCTCTCTTCCTCCCTTCTTTCCCTCCCTTCTTCCCTTCTTTCCCTCCCTCTCCTTTTTCCTTCTTTGCTTTCTCCTTTCCTTTTTTTCCTCTTTTTATCCTTTCCCTCTTTCCTTCCATAAATATCTCATTTCAAATGGTGCCAGAAACATTTACTATCTTGGTGACCTTGGACAAATCACATAAATTCTCTTTGCTTCAGTTTCCTCAATTGTAAAATGAGGGTAAAAGCAGCACCCACTTTTTATGGTTCTTGTGAAGATCAAATGAGATAATATTTATAAAGTCCTTGGCATACTAATAGCACTTAATAATTGCCATATTAATATTTATTTTCTTTATTTTCCTGCTAACAATTCCTTTTAATCAAATTTGGAAATAAAACCTATTTATATATTGACTGCTTCTTTTCTGGTGGCTGTAAAATTGTACTACATAGTTGATATATTACGTTTTACCTTATAATTTTTTGGCTACTTAAAAAAATATTATGATATTGTTGACTCAGTCTTTTGAGGTAAAAATCATATTTTTAGGGCCACATTTGTGTAATCTAATTGTTTTTTTTATCTTGCTAATTATCAGACCACTCTGAAAGTTGTAGTTTTCTCATTTTTAATAGCCTGACTCATCTTGGATGCAAAAATTAAGTTCTGGTCTAGGATTAAATCCATTACTTCTTTACTGGGCAGTGAGGTTGTTACCAAATGAGCCACAAAGATATAACTCTCAAATCTATTAGTGGAAACCTAATCTGCTGTTTTCATTAACTGGGAGCACATCATTAATCAGTACAATGATGCATGATAAAAACTACAGGGGTGGCCAGAAATTGGTGTGAAATAATAGTTGATTTTTTTTTTTCTCTGAGAAATAAACCATAAGCTCTTGCCACCTAATTTGTTTTTTTATGATTTTTCTTCGGAAAAATAACAAATACATGAAGGGTAAAGTCTATTACATCCCACTCCCTGTTTACCCATCATCTTTTTTCTTTTTAAAGACATTTTGTTTTTATCCAACTTTCATGTCTTCAATGAATATTTTTGCCACAAAAAGGGTTGGTAGAATTCAAAATAGAGATTCTCTCTAACTTTAGCTCTGGGGAAGATTGGGCATGATTTGAACCAGAGAGTTTTAATTCATCAAAGTACTACGGCAAGACAGATTTTTCCAAAAAATGAGGATTTTAGATAAAATCTTTCTAGTGGAATCTTATCTGAAATGGAAGAATTTGAGGATAGGTGTGTTATATATATATAGTAAACCCATAACTTGTTTTTATTAAACATTATAAAGAACAATAATAATGTGTTACTTATACAGCTGGATGACATAATCCCTATTTTCCACTAAACTTGACATTTAAATTTCTCCCCTCTCCCCCTGCCTTTGTTTCTCTTAAACCAGTTAGCCAATCAAAATAAATAAATAAAAACAGTAAAAAAAAAAAAAATAAAAACTTGAAATAAATCAAGAAAGTGTTTACATTGGGATTTTTGACTTTAGTAGTAATTTCTGAAATTATATTTTCATCTAATTGATTTCTTTTTTTATAATAAAATGTATGTTGTTGCTGAATTTTGTTATCATGATCTATTCTTGTTTTCTTATTTCCTTACTGAACCCTGCCTGGCAAAAAGAAAAAACAACAGCAAAAAAACAAACAAAAAAACCAAAAAAACAAAACAAGTGAACAAAAACTTTGTTACAGAGACCTTCAATGTTGTATTTTAGAATTTCCCTATCTCTATGAATTGGGGAAAGATGAGAAGGCTATTGTTACATCTTATTAGTATTTATTTAGTGCTTTAATGTTGTAAGACTGTTTATATATGTATTATCTCAATTGATATTAACAACAAACCTGGGGTTGGTGCTATTATAATCTTTATTTTACAAATTAAAAACTAAAGCAGAGAAAGGCCAAGTGACTTGTCCATGATCACAGAGCTAAATGCTGATGGCTGAATTGATGTCAGTTCTTTCTGATACTTAACTACAGATTATGCTGGACCATCTAGCAGCCTTAGAGCTTAGTAGATAGCTTTTAGAGTTCAACTCCCTTTTAGTAGTCTGTACTTTTATATTATTATAAATCATTTTAAGTATTGTTCTACATTGTTTTCCTGGTTTTGATTATTTGTCTCTGCATTATTTTAAGTCTGCTGATAATTCTCTGAATGGATTTCTCTTACTTATCATTTCTCACAATGTAGTATTATTCAACTAATTCATGTATTAAGATTTTTTGTTGTTGTTGTTTTTATCACTCTTCTATCAGTAGATAATACTTTATTTTTATTCTTTGCTTCCAAAAAGAGGGCTACTATCAATACCTTTGAAAGATATTAGAGTATTGTTTCTTCTTTGGTTATCTAACTAAGAGTGTTAACACTTGGTACAGTTCAGTTATTTTTCTTGAATCACATCCAATTGAAATACATAATGGTTGAACTACCTTATACCTCTACCTATAGAGAATCACCTTTTTTTCTTCTCATCTTTACTACTTTGCAGGAAGTATGATGAAATTTTAGAATTGTTTTAATGTGCATTTACCTTTTCATTGATTTGGAACAAGTTTTCATGTGATCATTTATAATTTTCAGTTATTTTTAGAACAGTTCATATCCTTTGTCCAGTTAACTATAAGGCAGGTTTTGTTTGTTTGTTTGTTTTATAATTTTAATTTTATGTAGCCAACTTAAAAAAAATCTTTTATTATTTTTCTCTATCCCTTGTTTGGCTAGGAATAGCACTTTAGATATAACTGTAAACAGACTAAGCAAAATAGATCTAATTAAAAGAGATAAAGAAGGAAACTACATTTTGTTAGTACCATATAAAGATATTCACTAAATGGTAAAGCTTCCAAATTCTTAGAGAAGTTATTTGAGTTGCAAGAAGAAATAGCAAAACTAGTGGGTTATATCTATCTCCCTCTCTTATAACTAGAGAAATTTAACCATAAAGTAAACAAGAAAGAAGTTAAGAAGGTGAATAGATTATTAGAAAAGTTAGAGTCTCCAAGGTAAACCTTTGGAGAAAAGTGAATGGGTATAAAAAAGAATATATCTTTTTCTCAATGGTACATGGCACCTATACAAAATTTGACCATGTTTTAAGTGATAAAATCTCACAATTAAATGCATGAAGGCAGAAATATTAAATTCATCTTTTTGAGATCATAATGCAATAAAATTATAAAGAACTGTGGACAAATAGACCACAAATTAATTGGAAATTAAATGATCTAATCTCAAAGATTGAGTGGATCAAACAACAAACCATAGAAACAATCTATTAATTTCATCTAAGAGAATAATAATAATGAGACAATATACAAACTTTATGTGAAAATAGCCAAAGCAATTATTAGGAGAAATTTTATCTCTCTAGATGCTTATATGAGTAAAATAAAAGAGAGAGGATCTAGAAAAAGAACAAATTAAAAGCCACCAATTAAATACCAAATTAGAAATTCTGAAAATCAAAGGGATGATTAATAAAAATTTAAAGTAAGAAAACTATTGAACTAATAAATATATCACTTTAAAGTATTTGATCACAGTATGAAATTTTTTTTCATGGTATGACCTTTAGAATTCACTTTTGTGTCCATTTGCAGTTTATTGTGCTGTGTAGTTATGTATGAGGTTGTCTTCCAGGTTTCTTATCAGTTCTGTTCAATTAATTGCTTTATATTCTATATTTTGGATTTTGGTGTTTTTCTGCTGCCACTTCATCTACATGTATATTAAAATGTTCCTCTTATCTGTTTTTTTTTTTGTTGTTGTTGTTGTTGTTGATGCCAACAAGGTTGCAAAACTCTAAAGCTATTTTAGTGGTTTTCTTAAACTCTGGAATACTGTTATGATTTGCTTATGTCAATGCTCTGGTGTCTATTAGTGACCATGATTTGGATTTATTATGAAAAATGTATACTTTAAAACTTTGTTTGCATTGACTGATATAGTCTTGTCCTCAGACAAATATCATAAACATAAGACTAAAAAAAAAAAAACAAACAAAAAACCAACAGTAACTTCATGATGTTTATCAAAACTATCACAGTCAGTATCCTGTTAGTTTTGTTTTTTTTTTTTTTAACTAGTTTAATTTCAGAAAGCAAAAGCAGTAATACAGATTTTTATTTTTTGGGGGGGACGATTTTTTTTCATCATCATCTTGTCAGTCACCTCGAAAATATGGAGATTAAAACATCAGCAAGTTAAGACAAACTAGTGATGACTTTGGGGTAGTTCAAAATTTGTGTTGGTCCAGAGGGAGGGGGGAATAAATAATTCAAAGGAAAATAGATGAGATGATGCTTGTTTGCATTACAATCCATTTGGATTCAGTTGGAGCAACCTGCCTTGCTGAATTAGTGTATTTTGATTCTTTAGCTTACTGTACCATTGCATCAATTATTTAGCATATATTTGATTTACTTGTCTCCCTATATCAAGAAAGGAAAAGGGAAATGTCTTACTGGTTTGAGAGTCCCAGCAAAGCTCAATCACATCATTCTGAGCCATTTAAAGCCTTCTAACATTGCCTTGGCATCTAATAATGAAGCACTACATAATAAAAATGTACATAAGCACCATTTTAAATCACATTCTTCCAGTGTTATGTTGACTGCTATCTTTGATAGTTGGTTAGTTTTTTAAACAAAAAACAGTTCTTAGTAGTTAGAATTTTTGTATGGTTTTAGCTTCTATGTGAACTCTATTTTAAAATACTGGGTTTTTATTTTTAATTTTTCACCAGATTGTATACAGTAGTGAAACAAAATCATAAATTTGAGGTGAGGGGAAGACCCAGAAAAAGTTACATTTATTTTTATACATTTGTTGGGTCTTATGGTAATCTGTGGCATTAATTTTGAGGCCTTAGTGGACAAGTGAAAGACTGTGAAATCAAAATCATTATGAATTTCTGCTAGATGTGCAATTACAAGAGATTGTAGAAGAAAAAAAACCCCAAATAGGACAGCTCACATACTTGATGGATTTCAGTTTTATCCTTTCTGAAGATGTTCTTCAGTCATTTAGTTGTGCTTAATACTTTGTGATTCTATGGACTATACTGTCTGTGGGGTTTTCTTTGCAAAGATAATGGAATGGTTTGCTATTTCCTTCTTGAGTGGATTAAGGCAAACAGAGTTTGAATGACTTGCCCTGGGTCACACATTTAGTAAATTGGATTTTGGAGATTGGATTTGAATTCAGGTTATCCTGACTCCAGTGCTTTATCCACTAAACCAACTAAGCTGTCTTTCTAGATATAAACAAATAGTGCACTAACTGTGAGGAAGGCACAAACATGGAATAAAAAATTTTAATTGGATTTTTAAGTCCATTCAGGACTTCTTTAAGTGTGGCCTTAAATTTATCAGCATAAAACTTGCTTTTCTTTGTAATTTTTATTTATTTTTTTTTGCTGAGGGTTGGGATTATGTGACTTGTTCAGGATCACACAGCTAGGAAGTGTTAAGTGTCTGAGACCAGATTTGAACTTCCTGACTTCAGGGCTGGTATTCTATCCACTGTGCCACTAGCTGCCCCATTCTGTGTTATTTTTCATGTATCAGTATAAATAATCATTTCATACCACTACTTAAATTCCCAGATGAGAATTAGATTTTTAATATTTTTGAATAATTCTTTTAAAAAAAAGATAACATTCTCCATTGCTTTTTAGAAGTACTAGATCAATTCTCATTTTTAGTTTGAAATGAAAAAAGGGAAATGTCTGTAGTCATAAATTTTTACTTAGTTGTATTTCAGTGAGTAAAAGGAATAAGGAATAGGAAATGAAAACTTTTTTTTTTTTTTTTTGAAAATATTTTTCAGAGTTTTGTAATAGTATTATTGTTCCTAAAAACAGTTGTAATATTTGGCTGTGATAAGTTTTACTAAAAACTTTTCATACTCCAAAAGTGATACAAATCACATTCTATTGTGGACCTAAGCAGCATATAGGTTCCCACAGGAAGGAGTATTATTACATAAATACTACTGCTAGATTTTAAAACAGAAACAACTTGTGAATGTCAACTATTTTTGAATGTCTGTTACATTTAGGGATGATAAAAAAGAAAATGAAGACATATTGGGGAATGATTAATATTTATATGATAAAAGGAACAAGTGTTAGAGAAAGAGAATAGGACCTAGTTTCTGTTTTATTTTTACTAACCATGTTGACCTAATCCTCTTTCCTCATAATTATCATATCTACTCACCAAAGATGTATGATGGATGAAATTTTTATTAACTATAAAAATTCTAAAAATCTACATATTTAAAATATTATTGCTGTTACATATGTCACAACATGAGATTGGCTCACAACCTTTAGCAACTTTGTATGAACCACATATGATGTCAGGGGATAAACTACATATATAGCTCTCTGAGAGCCTTCAGAACTACAAATTAATCTGATACTTGGAGACATTCTTTAAATAATTTTTCATCTGCTATCTACTTAGCTTATAACTTCTATTTTTTTTTCCTACTAAAGGGTTTTATATATAAATAGATCAGTATTTGATTATTACCTGCCCATTCATTGATTCCTTCTGATGTAGTTTCTGTTTATATCAGGATTAAAATTATTCCCTTCAACCCAACAGGTGGCCGTTTCTCATCTTTCATTTTCTTTGCCTAGGTACCCCTTACAACAGAAGAGGGAGCCAAAATCTAGAGAAATTAAATAATTTATCTCAGTGTTACATAAGTAAAAAGTAGTAAATGTGGGATTTGAGCCTATGGTCACTATTGTTTGCTCTTACCATTTTATCATGACTAATCTTCAGTATTTCATACATCAATGTATACTCCCTTTGTGTCCTTTGCGTACTCCCCCCTGCCCCAGAAATTCTTTTGTAATTGTTTTGCATGCATATATATATATATTTATATTGGGTAGAAGGTATTGGGATTTGTTTAATTTTCCAAGTTATACTTTTTTCTTTCCTTTCCCCCCTTTCCCTCTTTAGCATTGTTTTGCCTCTGACAATTATCTACCTCATTTTGCCCTTCTCCTTTTCAGTCATTATCCCCTTTCTTTTTCCTTTCCCCTTCTACTTCTGCCTTCCCTTCTATTATTTCCCTTTTTCCTCTCCTTTTACTTTTATATAGGGTGAGAAGTTTCTATATCAAGTTTCTATAAATAGCTATGATATTCCCTATTTGAAGCAAATCTGATTAAGATTCAAACAATGCTCATTTCCCTCTCTTCTTTCCCTTATTGTAATAGTTCTTTTTTTGCCTCTTCATGTGATATAATTTATCCCTTTTATTACCCCTTTCCTTTTTTTTCAGTACACTGCCTTTGTACTCCTGTTTTTTTCTGACATAATTGGGATTAAGTGATTTGCTCAGAGTCACATAGCCAGGAAGTGTTAAAATGTCTGAGGTCAGATTTTTGAACTAAGGTTCTCCTAACTTCAGAGCTGATGTTCTATCCACTTTACCACCTAGTTGCTTCTTCTTCTTTTTTTTTTTTTTTAATCATCACATTAAAGTCAATTAATACCTCTACCCTCTAAATATATTCCTAACAAAGTTACACTTCTCAAGAATTACATGTAGGAATATAAATATTTTAACTCTTTCTTTTTTCCCCTTTCTTTTTTACCTTCTTATGTTCTTGAGTTATGTATTTCAAGATCAAATTTTCTGTTCAGTTCTGATCTGTCCATCAAAAGTAATTGAAAACCCCCTATTTAATTAAATGACTATTTTTCCCTGAAAAAATAATGCTTAATTTTTCTGGGTAGTTGATTCTTGGCTGTGACTTGTTCATTTTCACTAGAATTTAGAGTATATGGATGAGGTAGGCTCTGAAATCCCTTCTACATTGATTAAAAAAAAAAAAAAAGATCATTATGGAAGAATAATTTTCAAAAAGACATTTCCCTTCTTTCCAGGAATATTTGTTCTTCTGTTACATTCTTACTCTTCTTTTAGGAACTCCTTTATTTATCCCCATCTTGATGAAATTGCTTCAGTCTCCAGATATTACAATACCCTTTTAACTTCTGTGGAATTTATTTGGATTTTAACAAGCAATCTTTGTGGTGTATCTTTAATATTTATGTCATATTTCTTTAATCTGATTATAAATTACTTGCTGCAGGGACTATGCTTTAAATCTGTTTGTATCGTTGGTATTATTCTCTAGATATAATTCATTCAACATTTCCACCCATGGAAGGGGGGAAAAATGACTAGGCAGCTATTTATTTTTCAAGGATAAGGTAAAAATATTGTTAACCTTAATTGATTCCATAGGATTTCCTCTGTGTGTGTGTATATGTCTATATCTATCTATCTATCTATCTAGATGTGTGTGTGTGTGTGTGTGTGTGTGTGTGTGTGTATATGTTTGTACATGGGCAAAGTTTATTTTTTGTAATAGTGTTTTCCAAAACATCTTTCACAAAGAATATATTACAGCATTGTCTCACATTCATATATCATCCTGGGAATTAAATATTGTAACACTGCACACTCTCAAAATTAAATGTTTTAGTGGGCTATTTCATTTTATTTTGGTCAACAGGTATTTATTGAGAAACACCAACTACATTATTTGCAGTGTGATAACTCAATTACATAGAAGAAACATGATACATGATTCTATATCTACACATGAAATAAATGGGAATGTAATAAACTGTCAGAAACAGCAACAAGGACAGATTGGTCCTGTTGAGATTAAAAACAGATTGATGTCTATTGGGGCAATTGGAAAGAAGCCTCATGGGGTAATGTAAAACTTGAATTGAACTTAGAATAATAGGGAGATGGACCAGATTGAGTGAGAGGAGTTTACCATCTCAAGTAGGATGCACAGTATGAGGACAGTCTTAGAGGTGGAAATATATATCCTTATGGAAGGATGATGAGAATGATTTAGCTCAAGTCGAACATACGTTGGAAAACAGTTGGCAGATGAAGTTAGATCAATTAAGACTACAATATAGAGAACCTTGAATGTGTGGGGAAGATTAGCTCTCAGGAGCCCTCCGAAGTTTCTCAGAAGAGTGTGTGTGTGTGTGTGTGTGTGTGTGTGTGTGTATGTGTGTGTGAGAGAGAGATCACATGATGAAAATAGTGATTAAAAAAAAAAATCCAATCTATTTTTATAGGTAGCATTTGCTGATTAACTTTAGTTATTATCATGACTTCCCTTAAGTCACCTTCCAAAATGGCAATCCTTGGATAATTTTGGCAGAGTAGGAAGTAATGGAAGGTGTAACCCTAACCCTAACCCTCCCTCTCCCTCTCCCTCTCCCTCTCCCTCTCCCTCTCCTCTCCCTCTCCTCTCCCTCTCCTCTCCCTCTCCTCTCCCTCTCCTCTCCTCTCCCTCTCCTCTCCCTCTCCTCTCCCTCTCCTCTTCCTCTCCTCTCCCTCTCCTCTCCTCTCCCTCTCCTCTCCCTCTCCTCTCCCTCTCCTCTCCCTCTCCTCTCCCTCTCCTCTCCTCTCCCTCTCCTCTCCCTCCCCTCTCCTCTCTCTCTCCTCTCTTTCTCTCTCTCTCTCCTCTCTCCTCTCTCTCTCTCCCTCTCCCCCTTCTCCCCTGCCCCCCATTAATACTGAATTATTGTTCCTTCTGCTTTAGTCTTTGGGAAACTTTCCCTTATTATAAAGCATGAATTATGTCCAGATGATGCTCTTCTGCTCCATCTGTTTGTTAAATCCTTAATCTCCTACACCTGGGTAGCCTCTAATATTCTATTTGCTTTAAATACTGATGACTCCAAGTTCTACAAACTCCCTGCAGAATATGCCAAATAAATTTTCCTGCATCAGAAAAGGGATACTCCTTGCAATCTCTGAGAAAATCAAGTAACTGCTATTCACAAATGGACCAGACAGTTTTAATGTAACCAGGTTAACAAATTGCATTTACTGCCTTTACAATCAGGAGTGCCTTATTGATTGACAGCAGGAAGTTACTTATTCACATTGAGAGCTCCTCTGTACCAATCTCCTAACCTCTGAATTGTCAGTATGTTTCCTTTACTGTGGAGTTAAAGGTCCCTCCCCTTTTTCTGACTGCCATTTGATTCCCAGTTTGTAGCCAGTTAAGTAATCTGCCTGCACTGTAAGCTGTAGAAATTTAAAATTAGTTTTATTTGTGGACATTCTGTAAGTATTATTTTTAAAGAGTTAAGAAAAACATCAAGAAGAGAATAGGAATGGCCCAATTATCATTATTATTATTATTATTATTATTATTATTATAACTTTTTATTTACAAGATACATGCATGGGTAATTTTCAGCATTGACAGTTGCAAAACTTTTTGTTCCACCTTTCCCCCTCCTTTCCCCCACCCCCTCCCCAGATGGCAAATGGATCAATACATGTTAAATATGTTAAATACAATATATGTATTCGTGTCCATACAGTTATTTTACTGTACAAAAAGAATTGGACTTTGAAATAGTGTACAATTAACCTGTGAAGGAAATAAAAAATGCAGGCAGACAAAAATAGAGGGATTGGGAATTCTATGTAGAGGTTCACACTCATTTCCCTGAGTTCTTTCACTGGGTGTAGCATTACTGTTCTATTGGAGCTGATTTGTTTCTTCTCATTGTTGAAGATGCCCATGTCCATCAGAATTGATTATCATATAATGTTGTTGTTGAAGTATATAATCCTGGTTCTGCTCATTTCTCTCAATATCAGTTCATGTAAGTCCCTCCAGGCCTTTCTGAAATCATCCTGCTGGTCATTTCTTAAAGAACAATAATATTCCATGACATTAATATACTACAATTTATTCAGCCATTCTCCAGTTGATGAGCATCCACTCAATTTCCAGTTTGTGGCCACTACAAAGAGGGCTGCCACAAATATTTTGGCACATACAGGTCCCTTTCCCTTCTTTAAGATCTCTTTGGGATATAAGCCCAGTAGTAACACTGCTGGGTCAAAGAGTATGCATAGTTTGATAACTTTTTGAGCATAGTTCCGAATCGCTCTCCAGAATTGCTTAATGTGTTCACAATTCCACAAACAATGTATCAGTGTCCCAGTTTTCGCTCATCCCCCTCCGACATTCAGCATTATCTTTCCCTGTCATTCTAGCCAATCTGACAAGTGTGTAGTGTTATCTCAGAGTTGTCTTTGCATTTCTCTGATTAATAATGACTTGGAGCATCTTTTCATATGGCTAGAAATAGTTTCAATTTCTTCGTCTGAGAATTATCTGTTCATATCCTTTGACCATTTATCAATTGGAGAATGGCTTGATTTCTTATAAATTAGTCAATTTTCTATAGATTTTGGAAATGAGGAATGGTCCAATTATCAAGAGCTTCTTGTCTGGTTCTGGTTCAATATATTTTCTTGAGTGGTTATATCCTAGATTGTGCTCTAGTCTTGGGTCCTGCTCCAATTGAAAGCTTGTGGTCTAGAAAAAAATATTTAGAGTTTGAAGGGAACTTACAGAATCTAGTCCAACACCTTAATTTTAGAGATAAAGAAATGCCTTGTCCAAAATCATGAATTGAATAGCTGGATTGTGAACCTAGGCCCTATAGCTTAATCCAGCATTTTCCATTGTATCTTACTCCCTCTTCATGTTGTGGAACTGTATTTCCTCTGACTTTCATGATGTCATACTAATGTGGTTCTCCAACATTTGTGATAGCTATGCAATTCTTTTTCCTTTTTCTTGTTCCTTTTCCTTTTTATGCAAAGCAATTTTGATAGTTCAAACTTTAATACTGTGCCCTTTTAATCTTTTGCTATTTCTATAAGTTTGAGGTTTTTTTTTTTTTAACAAATGCCTGCTACATGTTTTTAGTTGAATTACTAATCATTGTCTAATATACAGTACTACTCATCTTTGCCTGATCATTACTCCACTTCTTGATTTACTGTTTTTTATTAATGTACTGTTCTATTTGCAATCTCTAGTGTTCCAATTTTTAGACTAGCATTGACTTACCTTCAGCTCTTTACTTTCACATCCTCTTATCTCATTTAAGGATTTTAAATCTTTTCTAAATATTTCTAATATTTTACCTTTTATTTCCTAGGCCTTTATCACCTCAGGCCTTCTGCTATTTTCTCCTGATCAGTCTTATTTTCTCTTCTCTAAGCAAATCATATATCATTATCAGATTAATTTTCTAAATATATCTCTTCAATCAGTAAGGAAGTAAATCACTCTTCATCTCATCATTTTATTGAATCTGTTGCCTACAGGATAAAACTTAACCCCAGAATTCAAAACTTTGCCATTTCCATTTCTTTTGGCCCCTCTCCTTTACAAATATTATTTTACTCATTTTTTTTCCCCTTATTACCGAATTTTTGCTTAGGTTGTTACCACTGCCTGAAATGTTCATATTATTTTTGTTCAGAATAGTCATATTCCTTCTCTGTCTAACCAAACCTTGCCCATCTTTTAAGACTTAGCTCAAATCTCTTCTCAGTGCTTTTCCCTAGCTAAGCTAAGAATGATGCTGTAGTCTTTATTGGATGATGTTAGTCATTGGGCGATTGTTCATGTCTTGGGACATATCTTTCATATTATATTGAAATTCCTTATCTCTTGCATTTTTTATTCACTTTTCTTGTATTTAAGGTCACTAACCTGACTATAAACTCCTTGAAGTAAGTACCATTGAATCTTCTTATTACTCCTATCTTCTCATTTACTATCCATCACAATCCATCCCCATGCCTTCTATCAAGAAGTCAATCATTTGTTAATTAATTATACTGATTAGAAGATCACATAATCTCAAAAACTTGTTTACATTTTTACAATTTTATAGGTGATTCCTCCTGAATAAAGTATTTTGGTTATCTTCTTTCTTGAAGGCATTTTTAAAAATCAAAAATTATTGAATGTAATTTTTATTGTAAAGTGCATTTCTATTCTTCCTTCTTTGTTCCCTCCCTCTTTCTCATTCAATCTTTCTCAAATTTCAGACTTAAATGATAGTATATTCTCCTGAAACCTACCTTCTCCCTTTAGTGCATTAATTACAATCTTTATGTCCCCTGAAGGCCCTTGGTATTTGTTTTCCTTTCCTTTCTAAATTGTAGTAGAGTTTCTAAAATCTGTAGTCAAGCATGAGAAATTTTTCTTTTGTAAGGGAGAATTTTTTTTTTTGGTGAATTCTTTAATAGTCTTATAACATTTTTGTAGGGTAAGTAATATTTTAAATCCTCTAAACTATTAAGCATTTTGATATTAGACTCTTTTATAGTGAAAAAAATGAAGTGATTTTCTAATATCAAGCTGTTATTTAGCTCACACCATTCCAAATAGCAATTAGTATAATTTATACTCCAAGTTAACATTTATAAATTGACCAAGAATAAATAAATATCAGAGACTGAAATTCTTCATAAATCTCTCACAAAGCTTAGGGACATTGGTTGCTTCCTTTTCACACTTACTGTTTAAAGCAAAAAATACAAGGTTAAGTGCAATAAAGAGCTCTATTTTTTGAAGACTATGAAAAGAAAATTTGCAGAAATCAGAGAAGTAAAGGAGGATGGGGTCATAGTAACACACTTGCAAGTAGAACTTTCTATTTATTTATCAAAACTATGTGGGTGTTTTGCCATCAGAGAAACTTGGACATCTTAAATTTTTCTTTTGCCCACGTGCTGCAAATATAAGATCGTAACATTTAAAACTGGAAAGTAGTTTTCAGGTCATCTAGTTTGTAGAGCCAGACAGATGGAATGACTTGTTTGAGATCACACAGGTAGTATAAATAGCAAAGGGTTTTAAACCCCCATTCCTAATTCAGAATCCATTGTTCTTTCTAATGTCTTTTCCCATTTTTTTCTTCAGATTTTTCTACTATTCTATTTCTATTATTTCTAGGACATGGGGTCTTATGCTTTTTCTCATTAAAATGACCTTTGTGGAAGTTTTTCTTCAACTTATCATGATCACCTGTTTTCCAATTATTTGAGGAATTTCTGCAAACTACTTTGATTTTCTTGAAAGGATCTTATTAGCACTGCCCAGTGGATTATTGATCTATATATTTGTAACTATGGGGAGGGATATCAAAACACCTCCCTTCCTCTGTCCCTCCCTTCCCCTCCCCTCCCCTCTTCTTCCCTTCCTTCGCCTCCCCTCTGCTCCCCTCCCCTCTCCTCCTTTCCTTTTCCCTCCCCTCCCCTCTCCTCCCCTTCCTGCCTGCCTTCCTTCTTCCCTTCCTCCTTCCCTTCCTTCCTCCCTTCCTTCCTCCCTTCCTCTCTCCCTACCTCCCCCCCTTTCTCCCCACCCCCCTTTTTTTTGCTTGTTTCCTCTAGAGTCTATATTTTTTCTCCCCAAAGGAGGTAATTTTCCATCTTCAATGGCAAACTCAGCTGGATTGAGTAATATGTGCTCTTGTTTTTTATCTCCTCTGGCATTCAGAGAAATGCAAACATAGCAAGGTCCAAAATGCTTCCTGTATTCAGCTAGCCTTGGTGAATAAGTCTCTGGCCTTCCCTGTGGCCTTCGTGAAGAAGCCAAATTCCACATGGGTTTGCATGGTTACGGATTGTGCAAGTGGTTGGACTCTGACCTTATCTGTTATACATGTGCTTCTACATACAGTGAAGCTTTTGTCTTCTGAAAGGAAACCTTTGTTCTTCTAACCTGACTTCAAAGGGTTTCACAATAAAGGTGTTGAAGCTGAGGTAATCAGACTTTGGCTTGGAAGTTACAATTATGATGGAAAGATCTCTGTTGGGAGCCTGATATTGTGGCCTCATACATTTCTCTTGCATAGTCCTAGTTCTTGGAAAGAATGTGAGATATACATACACACATACACACACACAGATGTATAGATGTGTGTTTGTATATATAATGAATAAAATGAGATAATATATTTCTTTGCATGTCATACTTTCACTTCAAATCTATGAGTTTTAGATGTTTTGTATAAGAGATATTAGGGTAACATCTTGAAATAGAGTCATTTCTACTTAGGGAATAAATGATTTACAGCAAATGAATGCATATTAATTCTGAGTTCTATTCAGTACATTAAATCTTTTCATAGAAAACCAACCTTCTTTTTCTTTGATCAAAGGAGATATAATATATATGAACTTAAAACTTAAAATGCTATGCAATTTTAACTCTCTGTTTTCCCCCTTTCAGCTACCTTGGCAAGTAAGAGACATTAGCCCTGAAAAAATATACTGGAAGAAATAATATCTTTCTAGATAAAGAGTTCTTAGTATTGTCTACTTAGTATGAAAATTTTGATATTTGTCTTTCATTGTAATTGATATCCATTTTATTATGATTTAAAAATGCATTTTGGGGAAAGATCTGTAGGTTTCACTACATTGCCAAAGAAGTTCATGATAAAGAAAACAAAAAGTAAGAATTTCTGTTCTAGGTGTAATATTATTTTTCTCTCACATATACCCACAATAAATTTGCCTTTGCCTTTCCCCCCCATCTATACCTTGACAAAAAATAATAGATATTCACTATATAGAAATTGTTCAAGTCCTTGGAAAAATTGTGCTATAATTATATGGGTATGAGAGACAGCACAACCTAGTGAGTAAAGTATAGGTCTTGGAATCAGGAAGACCTATGTTCATGTTCCACTTCTGGTCACTATGACCACAGAACATTCTAAGCCTTATGTGTTTTTTTCCCATATATAAAATAGAGACAATAAAACCCATGCTACCTCCCTCATAATGCTATTAACAAGTTTCAAATGTGATTTTCTATAAACCAGGTTAAAAAACTTTGACTATTTTATGTGTATCAGACATTAATATTAGTAGCAATGTAACTATTAATAACAATGATTTTAAGAAATATTTGTATTCTTTATGTCAAGAAAATGGTTTTCTTTCTTTCTTTTTTTTTAATAATTTTTTTTATTGTCATTGATCATTACACCAGAGAAAATTCAAAAACATATCAGAACAAATGGTTTTAAAAGTAAAGAAAATAATGTAGTAATTAACTAGTGCTACTATGTCTTGTAGGTCACAAAAATAATTGTATATTATTACATCAGTATGAGCATGTACTCTCTCAACAAGAATCACAATAATCTCACAATAATAGATGTTCTTTCTGTTTTGCTGTGACAAAAGAAAAATAATTACATCAGTCTTCTGGTGATGTATCTGTTTGAAATTATCTTAAGTTGGTCATCAAAAATCTTTCAGTGAAATAGGAGTTATGTGGGTGGACTTTTAATCAAAGGTCTTCAAGCTTGGTAAAGTAATGCTATATATATTTGGATTTCAAGTCAGCCTTGTGTTCAAGTGTTGATTCTGATTCTTACTCCCTATATACTTTGTACTTTACTCTTTTGGGCCTCAATTTCTTCATCTGTAAAATCCATGGGTTGGACTAGATGATTCCAGAAGTCAATTTCAACTACAAATGTAATTCATAGAATTAGGACTATAATCCTATAGTAGGACTTCTTTTACTAGATACATTTTTATAAGATCTTGGGTATATAGGTATATATAATAGTTCACTTATTTTATATTTAAATCAAATATTTACTGATAATAAATCATAATATCATGACCCTCCCACATTAAGTTACATGACCCACAGTTTAAGTAGTTTTGATCTATAAGATGTGTCAGAGTTTTCACTCCCCAGTGACATTGTCTTTGAAAGTTCTCTGGATTATATCCATTTTATGAGGCTTTGGACTTCAAGAGCAGTTAACTAAATCCTTTATCTCTCCTTGAGTAGAATGACCCTCTCAAGTTATATTTCCTCTTTGAATCATAGAATTTTAATCTTGTAACAGTTCTAGCTGATCTTTGCAGAGCTAACTGCTTACTCTTTATAGGCTCCTAGGAATATACAATTCATCTTTCCCAATGTGAATAACACATTTAATTGGATGAAGAAGAAATGCTGCTGTAAATCCTTGCATGGTAACTTCATGGCTATTTGTGATTAATTTATAGAAAATAGAAGTTTTCCTTTCATTCCAAATATGCACTTTAGCTAAAATTATCTGATACATAAGTTTCATAAGACTTCTCAGGAATCATAAAATCATAAAAGTCAATTTACTAAAGTAATAAAATAATATATAAAAAGGAAATCACGACTTTGTCATGGCTTTTAAAACAAGAACTAGAACTATATGGTAATTGGTCAGAGATAGACAATACTTACATACCTGGGGAAAATGCCTTTGGTTATCTAGGTAGAGGTTATGTAATTAATTCAGTAAATTTAAAAAAATATATTCATCTTACACAAATTATTTTGCTTCCTTTTCTATGTATATTTGTTTAAAGAAAAATAAAACCTGATTCTTCTATATTTTCTTTTTATCTTTATGCATGTCTTCCCTAAATTTAAATAAATAGTGTTATAAATCTAGTTAAAATGTTATCCTCTGTTTTTGGAATTTTTTAAGTTCTTTAAAGAGATAATTTACATTTTTTACAGGTAGTGAAATTTTGGGTTTGTGGTAATGAAGTTCTTAACAAAATAGCACATAGCATTTATACCTATGTTGACTGCCAACTTGTGAAATATATATATATATATATATATATATATATATATATATATATATATATATATATATTGTGTGTGTGTGTATGTGTGTGTGTGTGTGTATGTGTCTGGTTAAAAAAACAAAAGTAACTTTTTATTATTTGCAGAATGGCTTGTGCTTGTTTTAAAGGAGCTAATTGTTTATGACTTCATGAGGTATGTAATTTTTATTAAGTAAAGGGAGTAATGATTTAAAAAACTTCTCTTGAGAGCATTGATGATTTTACATCAGTACATAGAATGTATTTTTTAAAAAGTTAAGGCTTTTATTTATAAAAAAACCTATATTAGGGTACAAAAGTTGGAGCTCCTGTTACATATTGCTGTTCTCACAGATATGAAAGTATTGAATATATCCTGTCTCTGTGAGTCATTTTTTTTTTTTTTTTTTTTTTTTAGAGAAAACACTTCTCTGTCATAGTGTCTAAATTGTTGTTTGTAGTGTTTTAGTGTTGTCTGAGGGTCCAAGTTTTAAGTCCCTGTTCAGGTGCCAAAATGTAAAGTATGGGCTAGCTCCCTGAAAGGCTCAGAATCAGCCAGAGTCAGGATAAGCAAAAGTCTTCGCCCCATGTTGGGCGCCAAAATGTAGTATTCTGTTGTCTCTAGATTGTAATCCTTCTCTGGGAAGAGATCTCTTGGGGAGCTTCTGGGGAGGCAACCTTAGTTTTAGTTCTGTTCTTATAATCCCCAAAATGCAGCCAGGAATTAAAGTCCAGATCCTGTCAGAATGTCTCCAGCCAGCTTCAGCCTCTAGCTCCCTCTAAAGCCAAAGTCTCCAGTCAGCATGAAGGTAGATGTGGGAATGAATCATACTCTGCCTCCAAGAGTGTGGGATTGTGGGTTTCCCAGAATTCAATCCTAGATATGACTCTCCCGGAAATCCATGAACAGGCTTTTCCTTTAGACTTGTGAATCTGCTGGACTTGGGAATCCATGGGAAGTCTTCTCCTTGACCCAATCCAGACTCCTTCCAGACTCTAACTTCTTCCATTCTGCCTCTCCCTACTGAGTCTTGGCTCCTTTTATTCTCCCAGAGAATGGGCTTGTGGGTACTCCATAGGCTTGTGAGAACTCCTTACATAACCAATGAGCTGGCTCTTTTAAAGGTATTAACTCCTTTAAAGATGTAAACTCCTTTCAGAAGTCTAAAAGTGTAAACTCCTTTTAAAGGAGTGAACTAAAGGTGTGAATTCTGAGCTAGAGAATTGTTAAGTACAGACTTACCACATAGTAATAATCCTAACAGTTGCCATTCTTAGAAGGGGTGGGAATGGCAAATCTAACATAGAAAAAAAAATTCAAGGGGTAAAAATTCTTTCAAAACAACATCAAAAAGTTATAAAAAAAAAAAAAAACACTTCAAAACTAATGCATTGTTTGGGATATATGAATGGCATAATTCAGGGCTTTTAATCAGATTTCCGGTCAGACTTTTGGGATGGTGAAATCTTAAGTGTGTTATTTTACTGAGTAGAAATAATACTTGTTGAAAGTATCAGCCTTAAGGTAATTGACATGGGCCAATCTAGACAGATTGTACTTAAAAGTATCTTGCTTTAGTTTAGTTTGGCCATGACTACACATAAATTATTGTAAATATATACTTACCTTTAAAAAAGAACAAACTTTTCTGGCCAACTGGAAAAAAGGGGAAAATTGGGCAGTTCTCATTATTTGAGGCTTTTAAAATGATCCTTAATCGTAAAATATGTAAGACACAGAAATTAGTTTTAAATCTGTTACACCAGAGTAGTGTGTACATTAAGACAAAATTCTATTTTTTTTTTCTTCTCCTGTATATAAAATTATGACTTTCCTTTAAAAGGAAAGCAATGATTCGTTATATTTTTTGAGATAAAATGAATTATGGAACAATCAATCTGGAGTCAAGGGACCTGGATTCAAATCTTTTTTCTGCTATTTACTCTTTATGTAACTTTTGGAAAGTTATATGATCTTTCTGGCCCTCAGGTTACTTTGCTGTAAAGTAAAGAAGTTGGACTTGAGGATCTATAAAGTCCCTTTCAATTCTTGATCCAATTTTATTGAACATTTCTCCTTTCTTAGCCATTGGGATTTAAATTAGTACCACAGATTTTCTTGATGATATATTTTTTGAGAGTATCTGACTAAAATTATGTTGAAGAACTATAGTTTATTACTATTATATTTCATACTATTATTCTTAGAAAAAGTAATAGCTAGACACTCAAAATTCAGTTATTGTAATTTGATATTGTAATTATATGTTCATTATCATAAAAAGGAAAATATAATGATATATATTAATGTGTTCAAATTTTATACCACTAAACATACTTCTCTTTCGGTAAATTGGAAAATTTACTACTTTGAGATGAAAATTAAGGGAAAAAGTAATAGATTGTATTAGTAATATAATTTATCATAGATGAGGGATGGAAAGGGTGAGTGGAAACGACTAATGGAGAAAATCCTCTTATTAATCAGGACATTTGATTATCTCTAGTCAGAAATATCTGCTATGCTTTTTATGAGTTTTATTCTTACTCTGTGGTAAAATTGAGAGAAGAAAATGTTGATGGCATTCATTTATTCCAGTTCATCAGAATGCTTTAAAATGATGTAGTTATAATTTTTTGAAATAGACTACTGTTGGTATAATAATGTATTATAAGATGTTATAGTGTGGCCTACTGGCTATTCATGGAAGAACAATTTAACATTATTGGATTCAGCATGTGAGTTGGAAGGAGATATCAGGGCTATCAAGGCCATTTTGAATAAGATTTTCTTCTACAACTTAAAGGAACAAATAATCTTTTGACTTTTACTTGAAGACCCCTAATGAAAAGAGAACTTGATATACCTCTCTAGAAATTCAAGTTCTCTAAGAGGGCTCTTGTATTAATATCAAGAAATATTTACTAATATCAGGTATAAACTTGGCTCCTATAGCTTCTGTTACTCAAACTACTGTCTTCTGGGAACGAGCAGAGTTAGTACTCTTCTTCTATATAATTATGCTACAGATACTGGAAGATGATTATCATATTTCTTTCTATCTACTCATAGATTCAGAAAATTGGAAATGTCATGAATTGGAGGTTCTTGACACAAATGATAAGTTGACATGAGGAAAGAGTAGGAGTTGGAAAAGTAATTGAATAATTATTGCATTGGTATTGTTCAGTTGTAAAGGAGGGCTTGTATTAGAGAGGATAGAATAGTGGCATCAGAAAAAAAAAAATCAGCTCTCCTAGAAGTCACTTAAGTCTGTACATATTACTTGTCAGATAGGGGGAAACAGTCAGTTGTTTTGAAGACTGTACTACTTCTTAGCACCACTTTCCATTTCTTTGAATGTTTTCTAGTTTCTATTTTCTTTGAGTAGAAAGCAGTGGTAAAATGAAAATAATATATTGCTTTTAATTTTAATTCTGTAATATCTGTTTTACATTGTAAAATATTTTATATCATGTGTGTGATTTTGTAGAAAGTGCTTGTTGCATCAAGTTTGATTATTAAAAAATGAAATCTATTTTGTCCTTTCTTTTCAGCAGAGGTTGATAAGGGAGTTTGTTGAGGTTGAATCCATGAGACTTGGTAAGATGTGGGAAATGTAGGAGTGGAAAAAATCAAAGATTTCCCTAATCTTTCAGTCACAAGAATCCAGGTGAATGATGATGACATTGGCAGAAATCAAGAGTTCAGAAGCAAGAGCTAGTTATGAGGGAATACAGTTATTTGGTTTTAGACTTTCTGGGTTTGAGATTGTTAGAAATGTATTCTTGACATTGAAAATCAGATATCGAAGAAAATTTATTAAAGAATAATCTTAAGGAATCGCCGTAATATTTCTGGCCAAAAGCCAGCTCTGTTTCTCTTCAGGAAGAGAGAATCCTGAGCACAGAAGAGGGAGAAGCTTTATATATCTGCTAGTTTGATGCAGTTCTTCCATTCAGTGACTAGATTGACCCATTCTGATATGCCCACTCTGTGTTTCCCTACTAAATATGTATAAACATGTTCCCCCTCCCTCATCATACATCCTATATTCAAAAATGGCAGAAAACTCCTCCTAAGAGGAATGTTTAATATTCATTTATGTTACTAAGTAGAAGCAATAGTGATTTGATCAAATGAGGTCATTGACCCCCAACTAGTTTCGGCTGTATTAGTTATTATTTTAAGTTTGTGGTTTTCTCAAAATTACAAGACTTTCTGATCGGCAGAAAACACTTGTGCTCTCCTAGCTCCCCAGTTTTTTGCTCAAGGTTTCTATTGATCACTTAATTGTTCCGTGTGGCATCTTAACCCTCCCTAACTTCTCACATTCTGAAAACCTCTTGGTCAGTGGCACCTTACAACATTCTGTGGAAATCCAGCTTTTTGGTATTTCTCACAAGATGAAGAAGGAGATAATAAAAAAAAAATAATAATTGGCAATTCCTCTCAAGTGCTGAATAACATTTTAAGGATGGAAATTTCTAAAAGTTTTCTATTTTTCTAGAGCAGATTGTTTTATATTATTAATCAATAGTAACAGAAACAGATCAAAAATGAGATATCTGGACTTAAAACACTACATGAGATTTTTCCTGTTATACGGGAAAATCGTTAGGGCAGTGTTTGAAGACATATCTTCAAAAGACTTATGTCTTAATCATATACTCTCATCTATGATGAGTTTTATATTTCCTTATAAATATTAGGACAAATAACCTTTTTTTATTTTCCAAGGACAATTCTAGTTTTGATGAATGGAAAAGAAAGTAAATGACTTAGATTTCACTCTGGATTTTGTTTTGGTTTTTTGAAAGTTGTTGAAAAAAGAACTGTCAGTCTGCTAAACTGACTCCAAATGTAGCAACATGCTCTCTATAGGTTTCCTGCCTAGTTCTATTTCTTTGGCTAAATGGAATATTTCCCACTTTCTCCTACCTTTCTTAGGTAAGAGGGATTAAGGGGGAAGGTAGTGAAGGGAGAATGAAACTTCTATAATAAGTGCTAGCTGACAGTACTACAGAATTATAGAGAAATAAAGATTTTGAAAACCTGAAGATAAGAACTAAAGATTTCAAAATATTCTTCTAAAGTTGTAGAGCTTATTTGCCCTGAATAATTAAATGAATTCAGGCTTGAGTATTTTTGTGGTTGTGTCAAAATAGTGCCTCAAATCTAACTATATAATTAAAATTTAATTTGGAAACAAATTTCTATCAATAGAAATTTTGAAGCTCTAAAATGAACTGAATAATAGCATAAGCTATTTTGTTGTTTTCTCTTTGCTCTCACTTTGCCCATTTAAACTTTGTTCTGTTGTTTCTAGTTTGTTTTTTTTCCCTCTGTCATTAACTTAAATTTGTAAAATAAAACTAATTCTTCTTGTCACAACTTGATTTTATAAACCCTAAATGACAATATATTTGAAAAATTCATATATCAATAATTCTGATGCATATATATATATATACATATATAGATATACATATATATGTATATATACATATTTTATATATACATATATATGCATCAGAATGTGTTTTATTATCTTAGCCCTGAAGTTATTTTCAAACATCCACACAGGGGGCAAACAAAAAATTGGTTTTCTAGCAAAGTAGATATTTAACTAAAGTTCAAATAAAATTTCTCTGCTTATGGTTGTTCTACCTGAAGTTATTTTAAAAGCATACTGCCTGCCTAATAGAAAAGGAAGATCAAATGCAAGCTTTGTTCCTTGCCCTACAGCATTGACTAACAAATTACTTTAAAAAATCAAATGTAAAAAATGCAGACATTTGCCAAATTCATACTTGCTGGTCACAATTGAAGGGCTAGAAGTCAGGGATGCTAAGGCCCATGAGAATTGGAAAGAAAATATATTTGATAGTCTGGGTGACGGAAGAGAAATGTAAACTGAGTGATTTTCTACTTCACTGTACATGCAAGAAATAAGGTAACAGAGGGAGATTTCATAAATCTGCTAACAAGACAAGCAGAGATAATTCTTTCCCATTTAAGAAAAACTTCTCTCACTGTCTCACATTTAATTGATAACTGACAATAGATATCTGGCCTTCTCTAGATTAATTGTAAATTTTTTGTGACTCAGGACTCTTTTTTATCCTTTTGTTGACCCCAGAATTTTCTCCACAGAATAAGTTCAAATTAAGATTTGTTAAATGATAAATAATTGTAAAAAAAATTTTAAATGTATAGAATATTCTTTGGATGTGATTCCAGTATGTTACTTGACAATATACATATTTTGGGGACAAAAGTTTTGAAATGCTAAGAATTAAAGACCTTGTAAAATAGCAGTTTTTTTTGTTGAAACATTTTTTTCATTTTCCATGCTTTCTTTACTTCTCAATGAATCTCCCTTCATCAGTGGGAGTTGGGAAGAGGCATGTCATTTAGCCAAAAAGAAAACAGAAAGTAGAACCAGGCAGAATTCATATAGTAAATATGTAGATTTTTTTTTGGGGGGGGGGAGTTGGAGGGAGTCAATTTAGCAGACCAACAGTTCTTTTTTTTTTTTTTTTTTCTTTTTCTTTTTTTAACTGAGGCAGTTGGGGTTAAGTGACTTGCCCAGGGTCACATAGCTAGGAAGTATGAAAGTGTCTGAGGTCACATTTGAATTCAGGTCCTCCTGACTTCAGGGCTGATCCTCTATCCACTATACTAAGTAGCTGCCCCTTGACAATTATTTTTTCAAAAATATAACCATAAAATGTATATTTTACCTTTTGATTCCATTACTGCTTTGCAAATCAAGTGTGTTTTAATAATGTTGTCTTGAAGGTACTAAATACAGTGCATTATTTTGTAACATGACTTTTTTACAATTCAGAAAAAAATATTTTCTTGTTATAATGCATGAAGGATGAAATGTTAAATTAATAATGTACTTTGATACATCCTTGAAGTTGCCCTTGAGTTATGATACTATGAAATATCAAACAATTTGCACTAAACTAAATTTGAATTCAAATTTGCTGTAATACATTACCAAAGGAACAAGTTGCTGAAAGTTTTAAATCTTCTTAAGCTAACTTAAGAAGGCATAGGTCAAATTATAATTGTTTATCTTGGTTGTAAAAGGCAGACATTTTAGATGCAAAATAAAGATGGAAAAAATCTCATTAAAACATTCAAGTTCACATTTAAAACACCAAACTCCTGCAAGAATAATTGCTGCTCTTTGGAGAATGATTTTTAAAGAAGTTTAATATTATTGTACTAACTGGAAATTGGAAGAATTTTGTTCATTGGTGAACTACTTTGAACCACTGGTTCCTTAAGTATTGCTAAGTCAGGTGTTCTTTTTCAGCAGTTTTGAACTGACATTGAACTTTGTCGTTTAAAAGTAGATTTGTGTGACCCACTTGCAGGAAGGATAATGTAAAAACAGCTAATGAATTAAAGATAGATAATGAAGTTCCTTTTTTAAAAGAAAAGTCTGATTGGAATAACCTATGGAGATCATAACTATAGTGTTCCTTACAGGCAACTTTAGGAATCTGACCCCAGAGAAAAGTGGACTAAGCTGACTTAGGGGAAGTGAGTAGAGTCACAGCGGAGATATTCTGAGAGGAAATCAGGAAAGGCCAGTGCTTTTGTGGTCAAAGGGGAAGAATAATAGGGAAAGTCTTTCTGGAAAGACAGACTAATTTTTTTTAATAGCTTTTTATATACAAAACATATTCATGGGTAATTTTTCAACATTGACCCTTGCAAAAACTTCTCTTTCAACTTTTCCCCTCCTTCTTCCATCCTCTCCCCTAGATGATAGGTAGTCCCATACATGTTAAATATGTTAAAGTATATCTTAAATACAATATATGTATATACGTATTTATATAGTTATCTTATTGCATAAGAAAGATCAGATTTATAAAGAAGGTAAAAATAACCTGAGAAGAAAAAACAAAAATGCAAGCAAATGATAACCAAAAGAGTGCAAAGACACAAAGTGATTTGAAAAGAGTTTAATATAACTAGGCTCAGTTTTCCCCAATCATTGCACTTGGTTTATAATTTATAGTTTTGGAGAATTGTCTGAGTAATGAGAGATCAAAGGACTTCACCAGGGTCACACTACCACTATGTCAGAGGTGAAACTTCTGGAATTTAGATGAAATTTAGATGGCATTGATGCCAAGGCTAGCCTACTACTCCTTATGCCATGTTGCTTTGTGCTTATGTGCACACATGTGTGTGTCTGTTTCTTTTAGTACTGAGGTACATTCATGTGTTAATCTGACTTGTCTTTAAAAATTTCCAAAAGTAAAAAGTAATCATTTATTTAAAAAAAAAAAAAAAAAAAAAAAAAAAGGAAGAAAGAAAAAGAAAAAAAATGGAGAAAAACTAGAATTACAGTTTATTGGCTTGTGGATTAATACTACTTGTTTTTAAAGAAAAAAAATGTTCTCTCCTTTCAATTAGAAGACTGGAGGAGAAATGTGTGAATATTTAACTTTATCTTTTTTCCTTCCTTCCTCCCTCCCTCTCTTCCTTCCTCTCTTCCTTCCTCTCTTCCTTCCTTCCTTCCTTCCTTCCTTCCTTCCTTCCTTCCTTCCTTCCTTCCTTCCTTCCTTCCTTCCTTCCTTCCTTCCTTCCTTCCTTCCTTCCTTCCTTCCTTCCTTCCTTCCTTCCTTCCTTCCTTCCTTCCTTCCTTCCTTCCTTCCTTCCTTCCTTCCTTCCTTCTTTTCTTTCTCTCTCCCTTTCTCCCTTCCTCCCTCCTTCCCTTCCTTCCCAATTACAGTGGCATCTGATACTTTGATTTGATTTTGGTAGCGTATGGTAGTACTTTGAAGCATGGAAGATCTGGGTTCAGTCCTGCTTCTGAAATACTTATGTGATTTTAAGCCAAATTACTTTATCTCTCAGCACTCTAGGAAACTCTTTAGAATGATTAATTGCAGAGAATGTTCCCACTTGCATTGGTGGGAATTTCCTCACCAGAATTTTTTCTATATAAAATATGTCAATATCAAAGACATGGTCCCTAACTAACTCTAGTGTAAATAATTTTTCTTATTTTAGGTCTGGCAGTCTATCTAGTATGCTATCCAACTGCTGTTAAATAGTATCTCTTTCTTTGTACAAGGCTCCATGTTAAATACTAATAATTTTAGAGGACAGAATAAAAGATACACATATATTTTGCTGCTATAAAATCATAAAGTTATTTTTAATCAGCATATCTTTCTATTGAGTCCTTAAATAGCAGCTCTTCTGTGTTCTCATCACTTCTATCCCACAAAGAAATCACTTTTACATCTTCAGATCAAGGATCATCTTTCTGTTGATATGCAGAGCTTCTGAAGAGGCTTTTCTTATTTCCAGCATTTGATCCATCCGAAGTTTAGCATTATTCATAAATAGCAAATATGTTTGTTGTGGTAGAAGAAGCAGATGCCTTCCCAGTTTTTAGTTGGGCCAAGAAATCATAGAGGTTATTTCTTCTTCTATTCTCTTTTCTCCCTCTCCTCTAACACTTGATCTACACCTTGAAAATAATAAGAGTAATAATAATATAATATGAATATCTTCCTCCTCCTCCTACTTATCTTTCTCTTCCTTCCAGAACAAGATAAATTGAGCTGTTGTTTCCCACATTCTTATTCTAAATGGACAAGGATTGAGTTCCATTTGGCAAAAGGTGCTTGGGCCCATCATGTTACCTTCCATTTTACCATCTGTAAGATGAGAGATTTCATAGGATCATAGATTTAGAGTCGAAAAGGATCTTATATCCAGTGCTCGTATTGGATAGATGAGAAAATTAAGCTTTGAGAAATGAAATGGCTTCCCAAGAGTCATGTGGCTGTGTAAATATAAGGCTAGATTTGAGCCCCAGTTCTTCATTGTCCAGCACTCTATCCATTGTGTTTTATTGCTTCTTTAAACCAGATAGCTTATTTCTAAAAATATTATCCTAAGTATTATAATGAATAATATAACCCTCTTTACAATTTTTTACCTTTAAGATAACAGCTATTCTCTTCTCTCCTAGGATGGAGATTTTTTTGGGGGGATGGGGGAGGCAATTGTGTTAAATGGACTTGCCCAGGGTCACATAGCTAGTAAGTATTAAGTTTCTGAGGTCACATTTGAATTCAGGTCCTCCTGCCTCCAGGACCAGTATTCTGTCTACTGCCCCATTTAGTTGCCCCTGTGATAAAGATTCTTATTAAGAATCTATGCAACATGTAGCAGCTAGATAGTTTTGGATAGAGCATCAGCCCTGAAGCCAGGAGGACCTGAGTTCAAATCTGGTCTCAGATACTTAACACTTTTTAGCTGTGGGACCCTGGGCAAGTCACTTAACCCCAATTTTCTCAGGGGAAAAAAAATCTGTGCAACAAGGCACACAGTTCTCTTGAGACAACAATATGCCGCTGCTGATTTACCACTTAGTGTCTAGACAGTTTTCTTCCATATTTATTCACCATACTTATCAGACCAACTAGTATTTAATTATTTAGTTAAGTAATTATCAACTCTGCCTGTGGTTAACTTTTCTTTCTGTTCTATTCAATAAAAACTGGAAACCTTCCTGAGCAACTGTTTCTATTTTATGCCATATGAGTATGCTATGAGAAGCATTGTGTACAGATATTAAGTATCTTTAAGTTTTGTGATTTCACTGGTATGATTTCTTCCCTGACTGGTAACAGATCAAAGTCCTTTCACAATTTAGTAGATAACTTCTTGAGATACTGTGATCCACAATTTCTTCACTTTTTATCCTACATAGTATTTGGGTGTCTTCTCCTTTAGTAAGGCTTTTTAGAATTTGTAGAAAGCTGATAAAATCTTGGAAATTCTGCATTATATGATGAGGCATTTATATTGAACATTAGGAGAAAAATGTGCAGATGATTACTTGAATGACCATTTTTCATTAATATGCATATTTATGAACTCTGCATACAAAGGTGTTCCTATTACACTGGTGGCCGCTAGATGGCAGAATGCATTGAGTGCTGGATATTGAAACCTGAAAGATGGGATCTTTTTGACCCTGGTCAAGTCATTTAACCCTTATCCTTATTTTCATTATCTGTAAACTGAAAATAACAATAGTGTTAGGATTACTAAGTGAGAACTCAGGTTGTCTGGACAGTGACAAGGTGAGAATTCAGGTTTTCTGGACAATTACAAGGTGAGAACTCAGGTTGACTTGATAGAGGGGGCAAGCTCATTGGCTGGGTGGTTCTTCCCAGAAGCCCTTGCATTATCCCACGCCCATTCTTTGGGAGGATAAAAGAGACAGCACTGGGCGCAGAGAGCAGATCGGCCTGGAGAAGGATAAGAGCTGGAGGAGATTCAGAGCCAGGATTCAAGAAAAAGAGACTCTGCATTGCATCAGGCTTGACGGGGCTCTCTGCAGGAAGGGAAGTCACTTCTTTGGACAAGAGTTAACAGCAACTGCCTGGAGACAACGGTTCGTTACAGGAAGAAGAATCTGTTGGAGAGATTTGAGTAGACACAGCAGATCTCTTCCCAGGGAACGATCCAGCAGCTTCTGGAGACGACAGCTCGTTACACAATAGCACTGAGCTTGTAGGATATTAAAGCTCAAAAGATGTTAACACATGTAAAGCATTTTGCAAAATTTTGGTGATTTTAAAAAGACAACTTAAAAACAAACAAACAAACAAAAAAAACCTCTTTGCAAACTTGAAAGTGCTATATTCTGGTATCAGGAAGTCCAATGATCACCAGACATCCTTCAGTCCATAAGGTATTTCAGATGGATTACACAAACCCCCTTCCATAAGCCAAGCTTTCTTTCAGGCTCCAGTGTTGGACAGATGACTTCACCTTAATATTCCTCATTTTCATCATGTGTTGAATGAGATGTTAGAACTAAGAATGCCCATAATGAAACTCATCTTTTTTATCCTTAAATTCACTCTCCTTCTAACCTTCCTTGTTTCTGTCATAAAAGTTCACAACCTTGGCCACTTGTGTCTGCTCATGCTCTCTCATTTCAGATAACCAATCACTTGCCAAATACTATTGCATATACCATCATTATATCACTTATGTATTCATCTCCTTTTCTCTGATTAGTTCTGATCTTAATTAAGATCCTTAACACATTTTTGCCTGGATTATTACAATAGCCTCGTAATTAGCTTCCTTGCCTCAGTTTCTCCCCTTTCTGATCTATTAAATGCGTGGATGCCAAAGTGATTCTTAAAGTATACTAAAACTGATCTTCTCATTCTATTTAGTGAAGACTTTTTCTATATAAACTCCTTAATAATATATATTAATATATATAATAATCATTATATATATTAATATATATTACATATATTTTAATATATAAACTATATAAAGTCCTTCATAATTTGTTGACAAAACTAACTTTCTAATCTTATTTTATGTTACTTCCCTTCCAGCATTGTGGTTCAGCTAAAATTACATTCTTGCTATTCTTCATAAAGGACACTCAGTTTTTATATTTCTTGGCCTTTAAGATGGTTGTTCTCCATGCTAACAACGTATTCCTTCTTAACACTTTTCTTTTAGTTCTGATTTTTTTTTTTTCCACAGCTCTGCCCAAGTGCTTTTGACCGCCCATAAAATTCTTGCAGTTATCTTGCATATTGTTGTCTCCCTAATAGAAAAGATTCCTTGGAAGCAAGACTATTTTATTTTTTGTTTTCATATCCCCAGCAGATAGCACAAAAGCTGGTATATGATAGGTGCTTAATAATTTTTTTTTTAATTTTTTTTATTATATATATATATATATATATTCTATAATATTATCCCTTGTATTCATTTTTCCAAATTACCCCCCCTCCCCTATTCCCTCCCCCCGACGACAGGCAATACCATACATTTTACATGTGTTACAATATAGTCTAAGTACAATACATGTGTGTGAATATCATTTTCTTGTTGCACAATAAACATTAGAATCCGAAGGTACATGCAACCTGGGCAGACAGATATTAGTGCTAACAATTTGCATTCCCCTCCCAGTGTTTCTTCTCTGGGTGTATCTACCTCTGTCCATCATTAATCAACTGGAAGTGAGTTGGATCTTCTTTATGTTGAAGATTTCCACTTCCATCAGAATACATCCTCATACAGTATCGTTGTTGAAGTATACAGTGATCTTCTGGTTCTGCTCATTTCACTCAGCATCAGTTGATTTAAGTCTCTCCAACCCTCTCTGTATTCCTCCTGCTGGTCATTTCTTACTGAGCAATAATATTCCATAACTTTCATATACCACAATTTACCCAACCATTCTCCAACTGATGGACATCCATTCATCTTCCAGTTTCTAGCTACAACAAAAAGAGCTGCCACAAACATTTTGGCACATATATGTCTCTTTCCGCTCTTTAGTATTTCTTTGGGATATAATCCCAGTAGTAGCGCTGCTGGGTCAAAGGGTATGCACAGTTTGATAACTTTTTGGGCATAATTCCAGATTGCTCTCCAGAATGGCTGGATTCTTTCACAACTCCACTAGCAATGTATTAGTGTCCCAATTTCCCCACATCCCCTCCAACATTTGTCATTATTTGTTCCTGTCATCTTAGCCAATCTGACAGGTGTGTAGTGGTATCTCAGAGTGGTCTTAATTTGCATTTCTCTGATCAGTAGTGATTTGGAACACTCTTTCATGTGAGTGGATATAGTTTCAATTTCTTCCTCTGAGAATTGTCTGTTCATATCCTTTGACCATTTATCAATTGGAGAATGGTTTGGTTTCTTATAAATTATGGTCAGTTCTCTATATATTTTGGAAATGAGACCTTTGTCAGAACCTTTGTTTTTAAAAATATTTTCCCAATTTGTTACTTCCCTTCTAATCTTGTTTGCATTAGTATTATTTGTACAGAAACTTTTTAGTTTGATGTAATCAAAATCTTCTATTTTGTGATCAATAATGATCTCTAGTTCTCCTCTGGTCATAAATTCCTTCCTCCTCCACAAGTCTGAGAGGTAGATTATCCTCTGTTCCTCTAATCTATTTATTATCTCCCTCTTTATGCCTAAATCATGGACCCATTTTGATCTTATCTTGGTATATGGTGTTAAGTGTGGATCCATATCTAATTTCTGCCATACTAATTTCCAGTTTTCCCAACAGTTTTTTCCGAATAATGAATTTTTATCCCTAATGTTGGAATCTTTGGGTTTGTCAAAGATTAGATTGCTATAGATGTACCCTTTTTTGTCCTTTGTATCTAATCTGTTCCACTGATCTACCGGTCTATTTCTTAGCCAATACCAAATGGTTTTGGTGACTGCTGCTATATAATATAGCTTTAGATCAGGTACACTTAGACCACCTTCCTCTGAGTTTTTTTTTCATTAGTTCCCTTGCAATTCTTGACCTTTTATTCTTCCATATGAATTTTGTTGTTATTTTTTCTAGGTCATTAAAATAGTTTCTTGGGAGTCTGATTGGTATAGCACTAAATAAATAGATTAGTTTGGGGAGTATTGTCATCTTTATTATATTCGCTCGGCCTATCCAAGAGCACTGAATGTCTTTCCAATTATTTAAATCTGATTTTATTTTTGTGGCAAGTGTTTTGTAATTTTTCTCATATAATTCCTGACTTTTCTTTGGTAGATGGATTCCCAAATATTTTATACTATCAACATTTGTTTGGAATGGAATTTCTCTTTGTATCTCTTGCTGTTGCATTTTGTTAGTGATATATAAAAATGCCGAGGATTTATGTGGATTTATTTTGTATCCTGCCACTTTGCTGAAATTTTGAATTATTTCTAGTAGCTTTTTAGCAGAGTCTTTGGGGTTCTCTAAGTATACCATCATGTCATCTGCAAAAAGTGATAGTTTAATTTCCTCATTTCCTACTCTAATTCCTTGAATCTCTTTCTCGGCTCTTATTGCCGAGGCTAGCGTTTCTAGTACTATATTGAATAGTAATGGTGATAGTGGGCAACCTTGTTTCACTCCTGATCTTACTGGGAAAGGTTGCAGTTTATTTCTATTGCATATTATGCTTACTGACGGTCTTAAATATATACTCCTGATTATTCTAAGGAATAATCCATTTATTCCTATACTCTCAAGAGTTTTTAGTAGGAATGGATGTTGGATTTTGTCAAATGCTTTTTCTGCATCGATTGAGATGATCATATGGTTCTTATTAATTTGATTATTAATATGGTCAATTATATTAATAGTTTTCCTAATATTAAACCAGCCCTGCATTCCTGGAATAAATCCTACTTGATCATAGTGTATTATCTTGGAGATGATTTTCTGAAGTCTTTTTGCTAATATCTTATTTAAGATTTTAGCATCAATATTCATTAAGGAGATTGGTCTATAATTTTCTTTCTCAGTTTTCGATCTACCAGGTTTAGGTATCAGTACCATGTCTGTGTCATAAAAGGAGTTTGGTAGGACTCCTTCATCCCCTATTTTTTCAAATAATTTATATAACATTGGGGCTAATTGTTCTTTAAATGTTTGGTAGAATTCACATGTGAATCCATCTGGCCCTGGGGATTTTTTCCTGGGGAGTTGATTAATAGCTTGTTCTATTTCTTTTTCTGAAATGGGACTATTTAAGCAATTTATCTCCTCCTCTGTTAATCTAGGGAGCCTATATTTTTGGAGGAAGTCATCCATTTCACTTAAGTTATCAAATTTATTGGCATAAAGTTGGGCAAAGTAACTCCTTATTATTTCTCTAATTTCCTCTTCATTGGTGGAAAGATCCCCCTTTTCATTTGTAAGACTATCAATTTGATTTTCCTCTTTCTTTTTTTTGATCAAATTTACCAAAGGTTTATCTATTTTATTGGCTTTTTCATAAAACCAACTCTTGGTTTTATTTATTAATTCAATAGTTTTTTTACTTTCAATTTTATTGATTTCTCCTTTTAATTTTTGTATTTCGAGTTTAATTTTTGGTTGGGGGGCTTAATAATTTTTTTAAAAAATCGATTGCAGTTATCTCTAAGATGGTATGTCATGACAGATAATATGTAAAGTTAAGAATATCTGAGTTAAAATTTGGCTTCAAATAGTTATTTTTTATTTGATTTAGGGAAGACACAAACTTTTAGCCTCAGTTTCCTCATCTACAAAATTACAGAATCAAACTCATTTTAGGTCTCTTCTACTTCTCTTTGAATGATTCAGTGTTATTTTGGCCAATGTTAGAGGCAGTGTAGATTTATCTTAAAATAAAATTACTATTCTATAAAATACTATTCTAGTAGGAGAGGGAAGGGAAAGCTAGGCGGCATAGTAGATAGAGTGTCAGACCTAGATTCAGGAAGACTCTTTTTCTTAAGTTCAAGTCTGCTATCAGACTACCTGTGTGACCCTAGATAAGTCACTTGTTCCTATTTACCTCAGTTTCATCATCTGTAAAAATGATTGCTCAAACAATTCCAGTATCTTTACCAAGAAAACTCCTTGCTCTCACAAAAAGTCTGACTACTAAAATATGACTGAACAACACAGAAAGAGAAGTGCTATCGACATAGATTATTTGGATTTTATCAAAGCATTTTTCAAAACATATTTTTGTGGACATTCTTATGGACAACAACCCCTGAGAAGTCCCATTGTCTGAAACCAACTCCAGAAGAAATTTCCATTCTGACTTGCTTTCTTCAAAGCATAGCTTAAGTGTTACCTTTTATATTAGCTCTCTCCTGAGCCTCTCAAAATGGTAGCATGTTTTTGATGAGGGTTGGGGTCCCTTTAAGATTCCTAATTGCCCAACCCATGACTGACCTTGATTCACAAATTCTGGTCAAAGGCACCCTTTGAATATCCGGGCCCAGCCCCCAACTCTCAGCTCAGCTTCTCCCAGCCCTCACCTGATCTGGGCTAACTGAAAAGCCCACCAGAACTGGGTACTGCCCATCATCTTTTGGGTATAAAAGAAACAAGCTGGAACGCCCTCATTGCAGGAGCCCTCCCAGCCAATGCATGTTATCCTTCCGGCAATGTAAGGGTCCCTGCCTGTCAACGGCCACCTTTGGCCCTGGCGTCTTTCTAACTGAGCTTTATTTCCAAATTCCTACAACAAACCTTTTATTTATCAATCTAGGTTTTTGGGCCTGTAAATTCATTTTATAGGGGACACTGCGCCTCATGGGATCTATGCGCTGACAAATGGGGTTCCCCCTTTCCCTCATTATTTTCAGTTTTATTTACTTAATATGAATTCAATTTACTTATCCGAATATGTATAATATCTTCTCCACAACTTCCAAATTCCCAGTAGAATGTAATCTTTTTAAGGGCAAAGTCTCTTTAATTTTTTTTTTTTTTAATATTCCCGCTGTTTAACATAGTACTTTCTTACCCAGTGATGTAAAATTTTTTGAATTGTATTGAATTAAATACAGACTAGATAATTATAATTAGATGGATCCAGAAATGTTTGAATGACTAGACACAAAGAATAGTCTTCAGACATTTTATGTCAATTTAAACACTGCTTATTTTTGTCTTTATGTTACTTGGCATCTTTTATCAATGACATGTATAAAAGAAGAGGCATGCTGTTTATACCTAATTAGGAGTACTAGTAACATGCTGCATGACAGACTGAGAATTCAAAAACTTATTGACAGACTGCATTATTGGACTGAATCTAATGGGAAAACTTTAAGAGGAATAAACCTTAGATCTTTGAATTACTCCCCCACCTACCCAAACCTCTCTTCCCCAAAACAAATATTAGAAGTATGGCTAGGAAGCAGTTTATGAGGGAAAACAATATGTGAACTTCCACAAACCTAAAGTGCAATGTGAAACAGAATTGTGTTCATTAAGATAAAGAGAAGTTCAAGAGCTGAGAAGAACTAGGCCAACTGTCTTCTCTCCTGACTAGATCTTTTCTGGAGCATCATATTCAGGCTTTGGAGTGATATTTTAAGAATAGCATTAATAGAGGGCAGCTAGGTGGCACAGTAGATAGAGCACCAGCTCTGAAGTAAGGAGAATCTGAGTTCAAATCTAGTCTCAGACACTTAGCACTTCCTAGTTGTGTGACCACTTAACCCCAATTGCCTCAGGAAAAAAATGGCATTAATAAACTAAACAGTGTCAGTAGGAATTCAAAATAGCAAAGGTCCTCAAGATAAATTCAAGAAAAAGAAGATGAATTTCCCTAAAAATAGAAGACCTGGAGAATTTTTTTTTTTTTTTTTAACTTGGTCTCAGAATGTAGTTCTAGGAACAATGGGTAGCATTGTTGGACTTGATGACATAGTTGAGATTGATTTCAATTTTTCCTCTTTTATATAATTAATGCCACCTACAAATTGAATGACCTGGGGATAATGTAATTTCTCTTTTCCCTAATGGTCTTGAAGCTAAAGGTAGGTTGTCAACCCCCCACTTGTTTTTAGGTGTATTATAGAAGGTTTTGCTGTTGTTCAAGTATTGCCTGCCCTAGAAGTTTTTCCACTTCTTCCTTAACTCTGTATTTCCTTAGCTCAATGCAAAGATATAAAGGCTTAATTTATTAAGATGTGATCAATTGATTGTAGGATAGTAGAAAGTATCATGAGAAAGAGCACCAGTGTCAGAATCAGAATATTTGCATTCAAGTGCTATACATTCCATTTTCTGGGTGATATTGGGCAAATTATGCCACCCTCTGTGCCTTAGTTTCTTCATCTGTGAAATCAGGATGATACAGCCACTGCCTATTTCACTTAATTGTTTCAAGAGACATGCTTTGTAAACTATATATTATAAATTGTTATATTGGCAATACAATTCTAAAGCTCCTGGAACACTAATTTAAGGGTTTAGACTTTATCCCATGTCAATGGGAAATAAACTTTTTAAGATTTTAAAGTTAGCCATTAAAGTTAAGATATGATTTATAATAGGAGGAATTAGCCACTTATGGAAACAGTCTTCTAAGACTCAAAAGACCATAGATATTATGTATTAATTGCTGTAGTATCCCCATGCTTAAATTGCTTAGCCTAATCAATAGAATTTTGGTTGGCAGCCTTTGGTTCTATTTACAACCTGGACCTAAGTAAAGTATTATTATGATTCAGTTCAGTAGTGGCAGCTTTTTTCCATCTTACTCATTAGTATAAGAACCAATAAAACTAGATGCCATAGAGAGATATCTTCCCCAACCCAAAAAGTATTGTATACCATTGCTTAGTTTCCATCTGCAACTCCATGACCTCTATCCCCCATCCTGATCTTTAACAAAGGTATCTCAATGACCCACTATAGTGTCTGAGCAGATAGCAAAATACTCAATAGGCCCTGGTTTTCTGGTAGGAATTTGAAAGGAACGTGAAGCTTGGACTTCAGCTAGCTAGTATAATAGATTAGGTGAATTTTCACTTATTTGATGATATGTATAGCTGAGGCTCAAGAAAGTTTCAAAGCTGAGAGCATTAACCCAGCTAAATGCCAGCTTTGACCATCATCCAGTGCCTAATGGGACAGTTGCACTCATAGCCTTTAAGGTATTTTTCTAATTGTAATATTCTATGATTCTGAATTTTTACATGTGAAGAAGGCATTGTAGTGTTTGGGTCCCAGGAAGAGAGGTCTCCTGGATTTTAAATCATTAGTTCATTTCTGAGGGAGGTAAAAAGGGCTGCCTTAGAAAATCTTGCTATGCATATTCTCATTTCAGCCTGTCATTCGATCCATCTACAATCCCTTCAACTTTCTTGGCTCCTCAGTATAATTTAATCTTATACCTCATAGCTGACAAGCTCATCCTTGCTCCAAGACAGAATCCTGTACTTTTCTCTCTTTATCTGGAGGTAATATTTTGAACTATAATTCTCTTATTACTTATACTAGCAAAATACTTATTGATAAGCAAACGAAAAATTATGCAAACACTTTGATCCAGCAGTATTTCTGCTGGATCAAAAAGATGATAAAAAAGGAAAAAGGACCCACATGTGCAAAATTTTTTGTAGCAGCCAATTTGTAGTAGAAAGAAACTGGAAATTGAGTGGATGCCCACCGGTTGGGGAATTGCTGAAAAAGTTATGATATATGAATATTATGGAATATTATTATTCTATAAGAAGTGACCCACCAGATGATTTCAGAGAGTCCTGTAAAGACTTACATGAACTGATACTAAATGAAATGAGTACAGTTAAGATAACATTGCACATAATAACAACAAGGTTACATGATGATCAACTCTGATGGGCATAGCTCTTTTCAACAATGAGGTGATTCAGGCCAATTCTAATAGATTTGTGATGGAGAGGCATCTGCATGCAGAGAGAGGACTATGGAGACTGAATGTAGATCACAACACAGAATTTTCACTTTCTCTTTTGTTGTTTGCTTCCTTTTTTTCTTTCTCATTTTTTTTTTTTTCTTTTTGATCTGGTTTTTCTTGCCCAGCATGATAAATGTGGAAATATGTATAGAAGAATTGCACATTTAACATATGTTGGATTTTTTGCTGTATAGGAGATGAGGGATGGGGAAGAGGAAGAAAAATTTGGAACACAAGGTTTTGGAAGGTTGAATTTGAAAATTATCTTTCATTTTTTTGAAAATAAAAAGCTATTAATAAAAAAAAAAAAAACAACCTAAAAACTTCTTTAGGCATTAGAATCTAAAAATCTATTTACAATATCCCTGTGCTCATGATTTATTTACATGTATCTCTATCCATATCACTTACATTTTCCATTAATCTGCTTCATTTTATCTACTCTGACCTTAAATAAGCTTAAGCGTTGCAATGATTTTTTTTTTTTTTAATCTCACAGAATTTCAGTTAGATCTAACTACTTGGTCAATATGGTATTAAGATGCTAACATAAATGTAGGATAAGTACTTGATATTGGGTCATATATTATTTAAATGCTTTGTAAATTTCATATTTTGGATACTCTGTCAATCAACAAACATTTTTGAACTACTCACTATTGATCAAATGATATTTATGAATTGTAAAGTATAAAAACAAAATGAAAAGAATTTTGCATCCTTTGTAAATTTTGTAATTCCCTTTCCAAAATTATTTTGTAAATCTGTCTATTTTGCTCTTCCTACAAAATAATTTTGGAAAGGGAACCCTAGGAGTTCCTATACCACTTTTCAACTAAAATATTATATGAAATTACTCTTCTCTATAAAATTATTCAAGGTCTGATAGGTTTAATTTTCAGTCTTCCCTCAACTATCCTACCTTTTTATTTTTTTTAAACATTTATTATATCCTTGCTATTCATTCACAAAGAAGAAAGCAATAGCATAATTTTTTAAAAGTTGCAGGAAACAGCTCACTAATGAGAATCTTGGGAATAAAAGCAAAAAAAAAAATTAAAAGTGGAAGGAACCTTAAAAATCATATAATTCTAACTTCTTAATTTATAAAAGAAAAATGAAGCTTAGACAGATGAAGCATCTTTCTTAATGTCATGCAAAACAGGTGTCACCACATAATTTTGTTCATTTAACATGGTTTTACTGTAGCCTAGTTTAATATGTAATTATTAAATTTCCTTATATGGACACTGACAAAAACTAAGTCTTTCCTATTTTGCCTGGGACAACTCAATTTATCTGAGCAGAAATGCCTACCTACCAACCATTTTCTGTTTCCTCTTTACCTCAGGATTTTGTTATGTTCCAGATTATTTCCTTGATAGCTGATATCCAGTCCCATTATCCGTGGCTTTTTTCCCTTCCCCCATAGACACAACTGTTGCATGGTCAACTCTTCTATGAAAATTCTAGTTACTCTGAAACTTTACCAGTCACTTCTTTTATCTTTAGTTCCAACTTTTCTCATAGAACTGTGTCTCATGTATAACTGTATGTTACTATTAATGCCCAGTGATATTATTTTGCTTAATGTCATATTTTCAAGAGACCACTTAATATTAGTTAGAGCTGTAGCAGAATAATTTATTTCCACTTAGTGTGTATTCAGTAAGCAAGAGATTTTAAGATTCTAGATGAAAGAATATAGCTTTCTGACATGTATACTGAGGAAAATTTATGTGAAACATGAGGTTGCCTATTTCCACAAAGAAATTGATGATACTTATCACGTAATGTTTTGTTTATATGCTGTCATGCTACTTATATACAAGGTGAATTTATTGTGAAATGCTTTTTCATGAAGTATAAAATATTATTATAAATAGGATGAAAATAAAACCCTTAATTGTGATCTATAAATACATTTTCTCTCCTAAACTAATATTTTCTAAATTGACATTATATATTACTGATCTTTCATGAAAATTAGGATTAATGGTATTTTAAAATGTTTAATTTATCTGAATTATTTACACAAATTTTTGGACAAATCAAGCCTTCTGAAATACTATTGCAAAAATGACTTTCTAAGAAGTATTTTTTAAATTAGGAATTTTTTGGGGGGTGATATGGGGGAAGGGCATGAATTCCTAGGGCCCATTCCCATTAGCTATCTATTTACATTAATTTTTATTGAAAAATTGTAGTTTTTGTGCATACTCTTTGATCCAGCAGTGTCTGTTCTGAGCCTATATCTCAAAGAGATCATAAAAAAGGAACAGGACCCACATTCATAGCAGCCTTTTTGTAGTGGCAAGGAACTGGAAATAATGAGTAGAACCATAAGAATACTGTACACAGCAACAGCAAAATTATATGATGATCAATTCTAATGGATGGGGCTCTTTTCAACAGCGAGGTGATTTAGGCCAGTTCCAATGATCTTGTGATGAAGAAAGCTATCTGCACCTGGAGGATTGTGGGGACTGATTGTGGATCACAACATAATATTTTCACTTTTGTTGTTGTTGTTTGCTTGCATTTCGTTTTGTTTTTTTTTTTGTTTGTTTTTGTTTTTGTTTTTCTTTTCCTCATTTTTTCTTTTTTTGTGCAGCATGGTAAATGTGGAAATATGTATAGAAGAATTGCACATGTTTAACATATATTGGAATACTTGCCAATTAGGGGAAGGAATGGGGGGAAGAGAAGAGAAAATTTTAGAACAAAAGGTTTTGCAAGGATGAATTTTGAAAATTATCTGTACATATGTTTTGAAAACAAAAAACTTTAATTAATTAATTAAATTTATTGTTATAGCTTTTTATTTACAAGATATATGCATGGGTAACTTTTATAGCACTGACAATTGCCAAGCATTTTATTCCAATTTTCCCTCTCCTTCCCCCCCACTCCCCTCCCCCAGATGGCAGGTTGACCAATACATGTTACATATGTTAAAGTATAAATTAAATAAAATATATGTTGTATACATGTCCAAACAGTTATTTTGTTGTACAAAAAGAATCGGATTTTGAAATAGTGTACAATTAGCCTGTGAAGGAAATCCAAAATGCAGGTGGACAAAAATAGGGGTATTGGGAATTCTATGTAGTGGTTTATAGTCATCTCCCAGAGTTCTTTCACTGGGCATAACTGGTTTAGTTCGTTACTGCTCTATTGGAACTGATTTGGTTCATCTCATTGCTGAAGAGGGCCACGTCCATCAAAGTTGATCATCATATAGTATTGTTGTTGAAGTATATAATGATCTCCTGGTCCTGCTCATTTCACTCAGCATTAGTTCATGTAAGTCTCTCCAGACCTTTCTGAAATCATCCTGTTGGTCATTTCTTACAGAACAATAATATTCCACAGTATTCATATATCACAATTTATTCAGCCATTCTCCAGTTGAGGGGCATCCACTCAATTTCCAGTTTTTGGTCACTACAAAGAGGGCTGCCACAAACATTCTTGCACATACAGATCCCTTTCCCTTCTTTAAAATCTGTTTGGGATATAAGCCCAGTAGTAGCATTGCTGGATCAAAGGGTATGCACATTTTGGAAACTTTTTGAGCATAGTTCCAAATTGCTCTCCAGAATGGCTGGTTGTATTCACAATTCCACCAACAATGTATCAGTTCCCTGTTTTCCCACATCCCCTCCAACATTGTGGTGTGTAGTAGTATCTCAGAATTGTCTTAATTTGCATTTCTCTGATTAATAATGACTTGGAGCATCTTTTCATGTGGCTAGATATAGTTTCAATTTCTTCGTCTGAGAATTGTCTGTTCATATCCTTTGACCATATATCAATTGGAGAATGGCTTGATTTCTTATAAATTAGAGTCAATTCTCTATATATTTTGGAAATGAGGCCTTTATCAGAACCTTTGCCTGTAAAAATGTTTTCTCAGTTTATTGCTTCCTTTCTAATCTTCCCTGCATTAGTTTTGTTTGTACAAAAACTTAAAAAGCTTTAATTGAAAAAAAAAATAAGCTGTAGTTTTGATTAATTCATTTGGAAAACTGTTTCATACCCATCCTCCTCAAGAAAATATTTCAGTAAGAAGGGAATCCATGACTTTGGAAAACTGGTAGTTTTACTATTTTATAAAATACCATTTCATTTTTCCTGATTTTTCCAAAGCTGACCTGTAATTTTTCCTCCTGTTAATTATAGAAGGCAACATACAAAATAGTATGCTTGCATTTAAATACTGAAAAATTAATCCAACAATCTTCTTCTCAGCAAAAGTTCTTGAGAGATTAAAAAATTTTTTTTTTTTATTTTCATGGTATTTTTTATTTCAAAGTTCTAAGGAGTGTGTGTGTGTATTAATAGCTTCTTTGCTGTTATTTATATAGTACTTTAAGTTTTTAAAGAAGTTTAAATACATTATTTCACAGAAGTTTAATAACAAAATTATGAGGTATGTGCTGTTATTTTTTCAGTCATACAGATGAAGAACCTGAAATTGAGAATGGTTAAAAGCCTTGACCCAGGATCACAGCAAGGACGTGTTTGAGGGAGAACATAAATGTTAGGTCTTTGTATGACAAGTTTAATAATCTCTCCACTCTTCTATCCATCTGATTCTATAGAATCCTGGATTTGGAGTTGGGAAAATCTTCTATTCAGATCTTTTCTTTGATACTTTCTAATTTGATTGCATCTCCAAATTTCAGTATCAATGTCTCAAAAAAAATTAGGTGGTGGGGAAGTAATAATGAAACCTTCCTTAGAAGACTATGTTAGGGCAGCTAGGAGGTGCAGTGAATGGAGTATCAGCCCTGAAGTCAAGAGGGCCTGAGTTGAAATATGACCTCAGACACTTAACAGCGCCTTCCTGGGCAAGTCACTTAATTCCAATTGCCTCAGCAAAAAAAAAAAAAAAAAAGAAGAAGAAGAAGACTATGTTAGTATCTTATACTTGCCACATGCCTAGTTCTTTAAAAAATCTTTCTCTTCAAGAACTAATCAGTAAGTGCATAATACCCTTTGATTCAGCAGTATTACTACTAAGCTTATATCCCAAAGAGATCTTAAAGAAGGGAAGGGACCTGTATGTACAAGAATGGTTGTGGCAGTCCTCTTTGCAGTGGCCAGAAACTGGAAACTGAGTGGATGTCCATCAACTAAAGAATGGCTGAATAAGTTATAGTATATGAATGTTATAGAACATTAATGTTCTGTAAGAAATGACCAACAGGATGATTTCAGAAAGGCCTTGAGAAACTTATATGAACTGATGTTGAGCAAAATGACCAGGACCAGGAGATCGTTGTATACTTCAACAACAATACTATATGATGATCAATTCTGATGGAGTGGCCCTCTTCAATGATAATGAGATGAACCAAATCAGCTCCAATAGAACAGTAATGAATTGAACCAGCTACACCCAGCAAAAGAACTCTGGGAGATGAGTATGGTCTACAACATAACATTTCCACTCTTTCTGTTAGTAATAACAGCTTATGTTTAAGTTTTCTGAGTGCTCTTTTTACTTTTCCTGGACACTTTTCTATTCAAAAACCTACTTATCAGGAATGTTCTCTTTTCTTTTACAGAAGAGAGAGAGCAGGCTTAGTTAGAGGTGAGTAGGTGCCACACCGGATAGAAGGTTAGATATGACCCCACACACTATTTCTGTGACATTGACCAAGTCACTTCAGTTTATCCCCATATCTTTAAATGTAAAATGGGGATAATAGCATTTACATCCCAGAATTTTTGTGAGGATTTATGGGGATAATAATTATATAGTACTGAGCACAATGCCTAAAGCATGTCAGTTCTATATAAAAGCTTAATTGCCATAATTGTGGTGGTTGTAGCACTCATAGTACAAATAAGAATAACAGATATTCTTTTTAATGTGTGACCCTTATTTTCTCTTATATTTGCCACAAGCTCTTGTTCTCCATTTTAAATGTTAATCAGTTAATTTTCTGCCTGAGGTTTTCAAAAGTCCTTCCCTTCTTCTCTTTTTCTATCCTTCCATCTCTCCTTCCATCTTCTGTAGTTTTGATTGGAGAATGAAATTATTATTGGGCCAGTGATTTTCATACCTAAATACTTTTGCTTGAAATTCTAGACCTGGATCTCTAGTTCCTAATTGAGGATCTTTACCTTTGCTCCAAATATAGCACTTCTATAATCAAACTCCTTATCCTTTCTACTCCCAATTCTCTCTTCTCTTTTATTATCTATCTATATCATCTAGCTATACCTGCCCTCCATTATTATTATAATCCATTATAATTTTTCTTGACCTTACTGCCTTTATCAAATTATCCCCTGGATCTTACATATTTATAGGCAGGTTTTAGTTGTTGTTGTTGTTGTTGTTTAAGTTATTCAAAGCAAGTGTTATTTTATTTTTCAGCTTTGTGTCACCAATACCTGGTGGTAAAAAAATATTTAGTGGTGCAGTGTATAGCTCTGTGCTTGGAATATATAATATGAGAATTTAAATCTGGCCTTGAACTCATACTAGTTATATGATCTTGAACAAGACTCCTCACCTCTGTTTGCCTTAATTTCTTTACCTGTAAAATGGGAATAAATCATAGCATCTACCTAACAGGATTGTTGTGATGATTAAATGAGAAATTTGTAAAGCATTGAGCACAGTGTCTGGCATATAGTATACTTATTTCCTCTTTTCCTTTTTCTTGTCCTCTTTTGTATATATGATAGATGCTTAATACATGCTTGATTAGGAATTACATAAACTTGTGGCCTAGCCTTGCTAATATATAAGAATATAATATAGCCTTGCTAATATAAACTTTTGGTAGGGAATTCATGAAAGAGCTTGTTCAAATACTAGGGCAAGTGGTACAGTTATGGAGCCAGGATTCTGTAGAGGATACTCTGCATTGGACAGTAGACTAGAAATTCGTCACATATGTAGACAGTGTGGGACAGTGGAAAGTGAAGTCTCCTAATCTTTTTCTTTGAAGAATTCCCCATTTAGAAAAGAAAGAGTACTGGACTCAATGTCTCTTCATGCCCTTTCTAATTCTAGATCTGTGATCTAATCACCTACAAACTGAAGGAAGTCAAGTCCTGAGTGAATGGTTACTTCCACGAGAGTGATTCAAAGAGCCAAATATTTATATATATCTTGACTCAAAGCAGATTATTTATGATGATAACTTCAGGCTGTGGTGACATGAAAACATGAATATGGTGGAGTCTTGTTAAGCAGTTTATTTTGAATACTTGTGAAGTGCCCAAGGTTTTTATTTGTCTATTTCTTTATCCTCTTACTTTTTTTTATTTTTTATTTTGAGGAATTGTATTGTTCATGTGTATATTTGTCCAGATTCTAGAATTTTGCTGTTTTAGATTGTCATCCCATCCCCTTCTCTATAGATTTGAACAGGAGCTGTCTATCTCAATGTTAATAGTTAAGCTCTCTCTCTAGAGGAGTGATGCTAGGTAGAGTACTGTTGCCATAGTCTTTGAGAATTTTTAAAAGACAGATAGTTGCAAAGCCTGCATGTCCTTTCTACTAAAATGTCCTGTGATAATTTTAAGCTTTTGGAACTGAACTGAAAATATACTTGATATGAGTTGTATTCCTTTTGAGTACATCAAGTATCTTCCCACCTTCTTTTGACTTAGTTTCTAGCATAGCATAGTATATATGTTTGACATTTAATAAATATTTTAAAACTGATTTGTTTTCTTGATCTATTTTGTTATTAATCATAGTTATTTACATATTGCTCTTGCTTTATGAAAGATCTCTTATAATAAAATAAAACATTTAGGAAAAACTAATAGTACTGTGATCTTATCTGAAAAAATCATATAACATTTTACGGTCTCTACACTCCCCCCTAGAATTTATTAAATTCTTATTAAAAAAAAGAAAAACAAGTTTCTTTTCAGCAAATATAGCCAGTTAATTCCCTTAATATTTATATATTATATGATTCATTCTTTATCCTAAATATATTGCTTTTCTGAAATGGATAGAATGTTTTGTCATTGATTCTTTGGATATACAAATGGTTTAAAAGAGATAATGAAAGAAATGGACATGAAAGGTACCTATCAATCCCTAATCCCAAATTATAGTAAAAGGGAAAAAAAAAAAAGTACTTATGAAACAATATGGTACTGGTTAAAGAATAGAGGAGTTTTTCAGTAGAACCAATTAGAAAATGATCTAAGACACAAATGTAGCTAATAACCTAATATTTAATATTTATTGATTTGAATTATTCTTCCTTTTTTGTTCATCTTTTATCCTCCTACCCATCCCCGTACTTCCAGCAAGACCTGAGTACAGCCTGTAGATTAGTATTACTTTCCTATCAATCATATCTTCAGTGAATCCTGTAAAATTATCTCTCAAGTTCTCTGCTGGGCTGCAAATTTGAGCAATAAAAGTCAGGAGAATTGTTTGTAAAGTAAAGAGAACCTCCTCTGTTTTTGTTCTTCTCTCAAAGAGCTGGAAATATTAACTTGATAATGGTATCGTCTGTTCCCTTGGCACTATGACCTGCCTGCTTTTCTTTTGATTTGATAATTTCTGTGTTTCATTTGGCAGTGTCTGGTTTTCTGCCACTAATTTTAAACTTTAAAATAAACCCCAAGAGAACTATAATTTGAGTATTCGAAGGCAAGATTCACTTCTGGTACTTACTGATGATGATGATGATGACGACGACGACAACAACAACAGCAATAACAACAATGATATTGTTAAATGTTGCCTTAGAGATGGATAAACTATCCTGTAGGTCAACTCTATGGATTTCTTGTCTTTCATTTAGCAGCTTCTGAATTTCCCCATAATTTATGTCAAACCAATCCTGATGTTTACAAATACTCTGGCCCAGATGAGCAAATGTTGTACTGTATACTGTCTCTTAAAGCTGAGTACTCCTTTTTGGCCCCAGTGTTGCTGTGTCCTAACTTAACTTGTCCCTCAGAATAGCCACATATTGTTTGTTCATAGAGAAACACTCTTTTCTATTCACGTTGAGATTTCTGACATTCTTCTTACCTTGGAGCCACCACTGAATATGAATGTTTAACTTGGAAAGAATAAGTATATAATCTGTCCACTCCTTTGTACCACACATTGCCTACATCATTCTCACGTTTTGCCTGTCTTTTTGTCTTACAATGATGAGATTTTGAAACCAAATCTAATCAAGTCAACAAGCTTGCATGCCTCTTAGAAAACAAAACAAACAAAAAAAAATTACAATTTGTGATAATTCAACTTTCACTTGAAAATAAGTGCCATATAGCAATCATCTATGTGTGTGCTCCCTCAATGACACATCCTGATCTAATCAAAGAAAAAAATTATGAAGACTTTAAAACCTTTGTCATCAATATGGTAAAAGAAGAAAAGCTTGTAATTCTGGGTGACTTTAACCCCATAAAAGTCCCAGACATCAGACATGGCAGGGAGTATTTAGGAAGAATGGAATCAGAAACAGCAACAGTAATTTATTATTAAAGACTTGTGCTTCATCACCAATGCAGTCTTTCATTTCTTTAAATGCAACAAAATATTTTGGATGTGCCATTGCATTGAGCACTGGCATTTAATAGACAACATCATTGTAAGGAGAAAAGACCAAGCTCTAAACATTCCACTATGACTGCTTTATGACTCTTGAAACAATTTGTGTTCTTCTACTCATTATGCCAGGGGCAGACTTCATATGCCAGCAGATGCCTCTTCATCCCTCTCCCCAACTCACTGCCAGATTTAATGGGGTTTATGGGATATTCAGGGAAGACCAACACCTTTGGTGTCAGAGCTTGCTGAGCCTTTTTTTATGACTCCTTCTCTACCTTTTGTTGTCTACCCAACTTCCAGTTCTCACCTATGGCTCCAAGAAGCTGTGGCAGTGACCACATCCTGTTAAAAAACAAAACAAAACAAAACAAAAAAACATCTCTGACAAGCAAATGAAGTCTTCCTTCCTTTGCAAGTCTTGTGTCCATCAGCACTGCTATTTGGATGTGATACTTGCTGAGTTCTCTCCCAACAAGTGAAGCTTAGACAGATGCAGGATTCTTGGCTCAATAAGAAGGCAGACGAGATTCAATTTCATGTCAGCAAACCAAAATGCTTCTATAATGCCTGGAAGACCATTTATGGTCCAAAGACATCTAGTATATTTCAACTACTCCATACTGATGGAGCCACTTTATTCAGTGATAAGGACAGAATTCAGGAGAAATGGGTCGAACGTTTCCAGAGTGTTCTCAATAGGCCACTATCAAGTGGTGCTGAAGTCACTGGCCATATACCCTAGGTTGAAGTTAATTCCTTTCTGCAAACTTATAATTGAAGAAGAGTTATTGAATGCCATTAGGCTTCTTTTGTGTGGTTAAGGGCCTCAGGCTGATTCTATCCTAGTAAAAATCTATAAGGCCAAGGCTTCCCTGTTAATAGAGAAACTAGAGTTGATTGAAGTTTTCTGAGTTTTATGGCAAGTGTATCTTATTTCCTTGGAAGATTAAGGATGCCTCCATTGTCCTCTAAATTGATAAATGTTGTACACAGAACTCTATTCTGCTCCTAGCATTTCTCCTGGAGTTGTTGGGCAGCAGACATCATACTGACTATTCCACTACATTTTCTGAAGATATACTTGATCTCAGGTAGAAGTACATCTTCTAGATGAAGTATATTAAGAAGGACTCTGGAAAGAATCTTGCCAATAATGACTAAAAGAGACCATCCCTGTGATTATTACAGGATAACTTTTTTCATTTTCCTTTAGAGGAAAGAAACCTGACAAGAAAGTATAGCAGACATGAGGACCTCTCTTTTCTTTAAATTTTTATTGTTTTTGTTTTATTTTTTGATTATGCATGTATATTTGCTTTTAAAATACACATTTCTTTATGAATTACATTGAGAGAGAAAAATCAGAACAAAAGGAAAAAAAACTGGTAGAGAAGAAAAACAGAAAAAGGAGTGAAAATAGCTTGTATTGATCTTCATTCAGTCTCCATAGTTCTCTTTCTGGATGCAGCTAGTGTTTTCTTTTGTTTGTTTGTTTATTCATTCATTCATTCATTTGTTTCTTCATTCATTCATTTAATCTTTTTATTTTCAAAACATATGACAGATAATTTTTCAAAGTTCAAATATAGCCTTGTGTTCCAAATTTTCCCCTCCTTTCCTTCACCCCTTCCTCTAGATGGCAAGCAATCTAGTAGATGTTATACATGTTAAAATATTTGTTAAATTCAACAGATGTAAATATGTTTATATAATTATCTTTCTGCACAAGAATCAAAAAGGAAAGAAAATGAATAAGAAAGCAAAATGCAAGTGAACAACAACAAGAAGAGTGAGAATGTTATGTTTTGATCCACACTCAATTCCCACAGTCCTCTCTCTGTGTGCAGATGGCTCTTTGTCACAAAATCATTGGAACTGGCCTTAATCATCTCATTGTTAGAAAGAATCATATTGATTATCGAATAATCTTGTTGTTGCCAGGTATAATGATGGCAACATTATACTTCACTTACCATCAATTCATGTAAGTCTCTCCAGGCTTCTCTGAAAACATTCTAATAATCGTTTTTTATAAGACAATAATATTCCAAAATATTCACATACCATAACTAATTCAGCCATTCTCCAACTAATGAGCATCTAATTTCTAGTTTCTTGCCATTACAAAAAAGGCCTGCCACAAACATTTTTGCACATGTGGGTCCCTTTCCCTCCTTTAAGATCTCTTTGGGATATAGGTCCAGTAGAAACACTGCTGGAACAAAGGATATGAACAGTTTGATAACTTTTCAAGCACAGTTCCAAATTGGTCTCCAGAATGGTTGGTTTCATTCACAGTCCACCAACAATGTATTAGTGTCCCAGTTTTCCCACATCCCCTCCAACATTTATGATTATCTTTTCCTGTCAGTTTAGCCAATCTAAGAGGTGTGAGGTAGCACCTTAGAGTGTTTTAATTTGCATTTCTCTAATCAATAGTTATTTAAAGCATTTTTTGTTATGATTATAGTTTTAATTTCATCATCAGAAAATTATTTGTTCATATCGTTTGACCATTTATCAATTGGGGAATGACTTGTATTCTTATAAAATTGACAGAATTCCTTATATATTTTAGAAATGAGATCTTTATCAGAAACGTTGAGTGTAAAAATCCCCCCCACCCCAGCTTTGTACTTCTCTTTTAATCTTGTTTGTGTTGGTTTTAAGATTTTTTCAAAATCTATTTAATGTAATGAATGTTGTCCATTTTTCATAATGTTCTCTAGTTCTTCTTTGGTTATAAATTCTTTCATTCTCCAAAGATCTGATGAATAAATTATTTCTTGCTATCCTAATTTTCTTGTGCTATCACCCTTTATGACTAAAACATGACCCATTTTGACCTTATTTTGATAGGGGGTATGAGATGTAGGTTTATGCTGAGTTTCTGACATTATTTCCCAGTGTTAGGAGTTCATCTTTTGAAATGAATTGGCAAGCATTTAGATTCTAATGCAAGAAATACAAATCTGATGGACTGGCAAAGTAGCCCAAATACCATATAGATATTACCTAAAGGTTATTTTATAGTGAATGCACCCAAGGCAGCTGTTCATATGAGAACACTCTTAAAGGCTCTCTGAAGAACTTCAGTATCAATTGTGAGATATGATTGATGCTGATACTGGACTGCTCAGCATGGCCTTTCAAATAAGGTAGTATGCTGTATGAGCAAAACAGAATCACATTAGCACCATGGGAATGTGATCTGTGCACATCTAGGCATCTTCATCTCAAGCTCATATTGAACTGATCAGCTAAATTTGGACATACTGTACCTTGATCCCAGCATCATGATATCACTGTTCTTCTTGGAGTGGGAAGAACAAACAATAACAGTGGTAATAAAGATGATGATTATAATGTGAATTTTGAGATTTTCCCTAACATTTATTATTATGCTTTATTCTGTTATGCAAATGGAGTATAAGATTTGACTGATCTTCCAGCTGATGTAGGAAATAATGCTGAGAGAACAGAAAGTTATAAATTCAGAAATTAGACTAGCCTACACAGACATTTTGAGGAGAGAAATCATTGTAGAACTGTGCTTCCTCTTCTCATCATTAGCTAGTGATTGGTTACTGTTATCAACACATATGTGAAAGCACAAGACCTCTGAAAATGGCAGCATCCCTAGACCATAAGTCTTACCCTGTGCTTCATATCTGTAATCAAGGGAAATGACTCTACTAGAAAAGGGTCTAACTTGATTTCATTGTCAACCAACTACTTCATGTAAGTATGAATGCCAGTCTACCTGAAACATCAAGGCATGTGAAAGGAAAGAGTGAAGGCACCATATATCAGGCAAGTCAAACTATCATCACCATCTCTCCTCAAACTGTGTTTTATATATGCCAAGATCCTGAGGAACATCTTTTCTCCCAGTCCTTACTCGGGAAAGCATCTTTTGTACAGAAAGCCTAGTAGCTGCTTCTGTAGGTTTAACAGCTTTCCAAAGACTCGAAAAAGAATGTTCTTGCTATCATAGTTCTTAACCTTGTCAGATAGTTCAATATCAGTAACTGATAAAATTTTATTAGTGGAAATGATATTATCGAAGAATCATAAGTATACACTTTGCTTTTGTATCCCAAGAGCCACCATCTTTTCTGAGGCCCAGGTCAATTCCTCATCACCCAATTTTACCAAGACAAAAGAAACAACATTCATATCTTAATATCTAAATTTGTAAACTCAGAATATGCAAGCTTTTTTTTTTTTTCAGCTTTAAAGGTTTAAAGTAAATTCTAGGAATGTGGATCCAGTATGGGAAATTTCTTTTTGTTTGTTTGTTTGTTTGTTTGTTTTTGATTGCCATTAGTCTTGTTAGAAGAGAAATTTCACTTCATCTATAAAGTGAAGGAGAATTGTTTTAGAACAGAGGTTCTTGACTTTAAAAAATATTTTGATAACTATTTTTCAATATAATTTGTTCCTTTGTAATCATAAGTATTTTGTGGGTTTTAAAGCAGGTTTCTTAAAAGGCATTCAGTGATTTCACCACTGGAATCTATGTCACACCCAAAAATTTTTTGGAAATATTGAACTTAGGATTTTTTTTTTCTTCTAGATGGAAAATCCTATAAACTATATTTTTTATTATAGATACATGGAGGACTAGTAAGTTAACTAATTATCCAGTATAAATAATCATTTCTATTCTCATTGATTTCCATATAAATGAAATTTTAAAAATATTTAAATATATGGATATTAGGATTCTTACAAGGTACTTATGCACTAAGTTCATACCTTTAAAGGAGTTCAAACCTTTAAAGGAGTTCGCTCATTAGTTCACACGTTAGACTTTACGCCTTTAAGAGAGCATACTTTTAAAGAGCTCCCACAAGCTCAGGGAGTACCCATAAGACCTTCTTGGGGGGATATAAGGAGCCAAGATTCAGTGAGGAGAGTCAGTCTGGATTGAGTCAAGGAAAGGACTTCCTGAGAGAACTTCAGGGAAGCTTGAGAAGATTCAGAGAGCCAGGATTCAGTGGATCCACAAATCCAGGAGATTCACAAGTCTAAAGGAAAAGCCTGTTCATGGACTTCTGAGAGATTCACAACTAGGATTGACTTCTGGGAAACCCACAATCCCACACTCTTGGATGCGGAGTCTGATTCCCACACTCTAGGAGATTCTGAGTCAAATTTCATTCCCATTTCAACTTTTGTGCTGGCTGGAGGCTTTGGATTCAGAGGGAGCTAGACACTGAAGGTGGCTGGAGACATTCTGACAAGAGCTATTAAAGCTGGCCGGACCCCAGGAAAAGATTCAAGACTTTGAAGGAAACAATAAAGGGTCTGGCTTTTAACTCCTGGATGGATTTGGGATTATTGAAATGAACTAAAATTAAGGCTGACTCCAGAAGCCTCCCTAAGAAATCTGCCCCAAGAGAACGATTACAATCTAGAGAAACAGGAATGAATATTTATCTGGACCTTATTTTTTTCAGAATAACTTCTATTTCATAGGATTTAGAAACACTGTACAGATCATTTAGTTGAACTCCTTCATTCTATTAGTCAGGGAACTGATTTCTGGAGAAGTTGAATCTTTTCTTTAGTGTCACATTGGTTGTGTGTTAGAGAGCTGAGTTTGATTTCCAGCTGATGTTTTCTAATTTGTTAGATTGCCTCTCTCTCAGACATCTAGATATTAACAAATGTATAGTTTTTAAAAAATTAGAAATCATGACAATATTTTGTTATCTCCTTTTGGAGGGGACTGTGAGCTGGTGATACTTTTCTATCTACTATTCCTCTCAGGGTGCTGTAGTTGTTGTTTTTAACATCATTTGGCTTTTTTAGCCTAAATAAAGTAAATAGAAAATAGAAATTAAATTGTGCAGTGATACATGCAGTCAATTGAATGCATTGTGAAAACCAAAAAACTTTTATTTAGACTTAGAGTTCATGAGAGAGTGATCATTACTTAAGCATATATCATGTCTCAGACACTGTGTTAATTGCTGAAGATACGAGGATGTATGCTCAAGCAAGTTTGTCCTTGTCTCTTGTAGCTTTTGCTATCCAAAACCTGAATAGTCCATTAATTTTCTGGCCCGATACTCCTTGTACATCCCATAAAGCCTGACTCAAATGTCAACCCCATTGAAGCTTAACCTGATGATTTTGTGGTTTTAAGTGTTATTCTCTTTCTATGGATTCTTCCTGCTTTTTACTACTCTCATGTACATATTATCTTATTAAAAGCTTCAGTGATCCATGACAGTAGTGACATGAGTGTTCCCTCAGCAATAAATATGACTTCTTCAAAACTTCAGAGATAGTCCTTGTGAGTTGCTTTAACAGAAAAATCTCATCACCTTGAGCCCAACCTGTGATAATTACATCCAGATTTGGCTGTATACTGGTCCTTGGATGATTGACCGGCTCTGTATTTAAGTTTTTACAGTTTGGTATATAGTACTATCACTACAAAATCTGTGTTCTTTTGACATACCCTTTGACAGTAAAGGATCACCTCCACATTTTAATGTGGCATTACGAATAGATTAGAGTTTAAAAGTATCATCTCTTATTGTAACTAAAACCTTATCTAAATTTTAACTAAAATCAAAATTTTGATTGGAAATCTTCCCCAGCCTCTTTTACTTATAGTATCTTTCCTGTAATATTTGTCTTAGATATACTGTACACAGCTTGCTTTTATATAACTGTTTAGATGTTAGTGCCCTCATTAGATAGTAAGCTTCTTGAGGGCAGCAACTATCTTTTGCCTCTTTTTGTATCCTGAGTGCTTAACACATTGCCTGGTATATAGTAGCACTAAATATAAGTATTCATTAATTGATTTGTGTTATATTTATGGATATTTATGTTTAATTTTTTCCAATTAGACTGCTGACTCTTTGATACTTAGGACAATCACTTGGTTCTTCCAGAACCTAGTAAAGTGAGGTGCTTATAAAGCCTATTTAATAAATAGGCTGAATAAATGCTGAATAAAAGAGTTGATCTGAAACTCAGCTTTTAAAGTGTGGGCATTTTAAACCCAATATTTCAGAGATATGATTAGATTTTTGATAATATGGCCCATGATATTGATTTTTGGCATGTTAAATGTGTGATCTTTCCCCCCAACTTACCAGTTTATGAAACTGAAATTTGAAAAAAAAGTTTGGATAAAACACTTTAAAATGATTTTTAGAAATTTATTATTGATCTTAAAATTGTGTTAGGGTATAGTAGAAAATATACAAAACAGACAGGTCATAAATATAAAGGGGTATATTGTATTTTAAATACTTTAATTAGATGACATATCTTAGTAGAAAAATATCTTCATAGATATTTCATAATTATTAAAATTAGATGCTCACGTTGCAATATATAAGTTTAACTAGTCTTTGCATTTTGGAGAATTGTCTAATTGTTTTATTGCTCACTGAGGAATAATGATTACTGCAGAATAATACTTTTTATATTATTCCTGCAGAGATATAAAAATAAGAAAACTTTCACCTTTTCTTTTTATCTTCAATACACTGTATTTCTGAATTAGGCTTTTATTGTTGAGGGAAATACAAACTAGGATCAGCATTTACTTTTTTGTGTTATAAATTTAAAATGATTATGGAGTTATTCTTTAAATTTAAAAAAAATTCACCATAGTAGTAAATATGTTTCTACACTTAATGAAACTCATAAAATTGAATGAAAATATAGATTAGTTTAAATTGTTAATTTTGCTTTATCAATCACCTTCCCTATTTTAATTTTTATTGTTTTAAAAATCATAATTCTCAAAGAAATAACATTTAATCATGAGAGATTAAAATGTGTGAAAGATGAAGAAAAATATGGATGTTTCTTTGACAAAATGATAACTTCATAACTGGTTTCACCATTTCATCTTTATTGATGTCATCATATTTATTTGCATTTGATACTGAAATGGAGAACATAACTTTCTATATGTATTAAAGTATGATGCTGATAACTTTATCATATGGTTCAATGTAGATTTCTGCTGAGTTGGGCTTCATCTTTTTTTTTTTTTAATATTTATTTGTTTACAAAGCATATGCATGAGTAATTTTTCCAACATTGACCTTGTAAGACCTTTTGTTCCCAACTTTCCTCCTATACCCTTCCCAAGCTGGCAGATAGTCTAATACGTGTTACATATGTTGAAATGCATGTTAAATCCGATATATGTTTACATATTTATGCTGTTATTTTGCTTGTGCTTCATTTTCTAATCCAAAACCTTAATGGCCCATTAATCCAAGCAGTTGTCATAATTAAGACGGGACATCTTCCTGAGCTTTCCTTTTCCTTTTCTTTTCCAGTTTGTCCTTCTAAGCTTCTATGATTAAATCACATATACTAATTTGACTTCTGCAGGTGCTGATATTTTTAATAAATATAACCTTCTGTTCCAGACTTTATGCTTCTCAGAATTTTGAGGCATAAAGTAGCATTGAACTCACTAGACTAGTCTTCAGCAGCCAGTTTGTTTTGGTGTCTTGGATTTTAGTGTCTAAATATTGTGACTGTTCTTGGCCATAGCAGATTGCCCTGTCACTTAATATTCTGAGTTAAAAATTGCTGGGAAAAGTGACTATCTATCTATGAATGATTATTGACCTTAGTTTATGGTGTATGTGTGTACATGTGCTTGTATGCGTACATGTGTGTGTTCATGTGCATGTGCATGTGCGTTTGTGTGTTTTATTAAACCTGTAATTTTATTGGCATAAGGGAGTTTCTGCTTAATAACTTTTGCAGCTAATGTACATAGGCACATAGATGTCTTCTGCAGTTTATGGTCTTTGAAAAATTACTTGGAACATGGAGAAAATGAGTGCTTATCTAAAGTTACAAAAGGTCAGTATCGGACTAGACATTGAACTCATTTCTTCTTGATTGATGTCATATTTCTTCCTACAACTTGATGCTGCCTCTCTTTATAAAAATTCTGACTGAGTGAGATTGTTGTCAAGAAGAAACTGTTGTTTTTATTTATTTATTTTTGGGTGTCTTCTCACAGTCTCACTCTTCTTTTTACTGTAGTCTGAGAGGATAAACTGACTTCTGCCTTCCTTCCTTCCTTCCTTCTTCCTTCCCTCCCTCTCTCCCTTCCTTCCCCCCTTTCTTCCTTCCTCTTTCCTTCCATTACTCCCTCCCTCTTTCCCTCCCTCCCTCTTTTCCTCCCTCCTTCTTTTCCTCCCTCTTTTTTTCTCCCTTCCTTCCTCCCTTCCCTCTCTCTCCCTACTTTACTCTTTCTTTTCCTCCCTCTTTCTCTCTCTTCCTCCCTACTTCTTCCTTTTCTTCTTTCTTTTCCCTTGAAATCTTAGAGAGGAGCTCCAGGAACTTAAGAACAGAAGTTACTTGACCAAAATCCAGAGGCAGTATAAATCTGAAACAGAACTTGAACTCAACTCCTTCTGACTTACAACCAGCCTTCTGTAATTGGCACATTGCCTATTTTATCTTGTATTTATTTGGTCAAGTCTTTAAATCTCAGGTTCCTCATCTGTTAAATGTCCATTTTTTTCTCAATCCCAGAGTTTTGTACTCCCAAATTGTAAAGAAACTTCCAAGGAATATTAAATAATTGTGACCTACCAACACAGTGCAAATGTACTTTAATATGGTAATTTCACAAAACAGGCTCATAGTTTAGTTTACAAAATATAAATGACAAATTTAATCCAATTTAGCAAACATCTACTAAATAAGCAATTGTATGTATAAACAAAAATAAATGAGTCCATTCACACAGAGAACTATGTTTGCACTGTGGAAATCTGAGAGATCTGACCCTCAGAGCTAGTACTTCCTAATGCCTCTCTCATCCCAGAACATTTTAGTATGGGAGATGTATTAAAGTAGCAGAAATCAATTGCTACTTTGATCCAGTTTGCAACAGTACCTTGTCTTCTCTTTTACCATATTTATTTTTTGAAGGCTTAATAGGAATTGGCTATTTTCTTCTTCCCATACCTGCTTGCCCATTCTATACTTTTGAGATGCTTATATACTATTTTGTAAATATCATTTTGAATTTAGTTCTTTTATTGAAACTAGGGCATTAGAACCAACATTTTAAAAATAGTTTTCTTCTGGTCTTGACAGAGTTAGTACTCAGAAAGACAGCATCATATAAACACAAGGGTATCCTTAATACTAAATGTTTCTCTTTTCAGTTAAAATATCTAACTACTTCTTTTTAGAGTCAATGTTGTAATTAATGCTGCTTAAACTACTTAATTTGAGGAAACTGTTTAGTTTAATAATCCATACACTTTTACTCTTACATATATGTACATATATTGTTCTTATAGCTACTAATCTATGATCACAAAGAAAGCATTGTTTTTCTTAAGTAAAATTTTATTTATCCCAATTATATGTAAAACAATCCCTTTAAAGAATCTTTAATATTAATTTAAAAAAACTCACATTCCAAATTCTCCTTTTTCCCTTCTCCCTTAGATGATAAACAATTTGATATAGATTGTACATATACAGTCATATAAAATATATTTCCATATCAGTCATTTTGTGGGGAAAAAAAAAAAAAAAACTTGAACCAGACAAAAAGAAAGAAAAAATAAAGAAAGAAGGAGAGACAGGAAGTCAAGAAAGAAAGGAAGTCAAGAAAGAAAGAAAGAAAGAAAGAAAGAAGAAAGAAAGAAAGAAAGAAAGAAAGAAAGAAAGAAAGAAAGAAAGAAAGAAAGAAAGAAAGAAAGAAAGAAAGAAAGAAAGAAAGAAAGAAAGAAAGAAAGAAAGAAAGAAAGAAAGAAAGAAAGAAAGAAAGAAAGAAAGAAAGAAAGAAAGAAAGAAAGAAAGAAAGAAAGAAAGAAAGAAAGAAAGAAAGAAAGAAAGAAAGAAAGAAAGAAAGAAAGAAAGAAAGAAAGAAAGAAAGAAAGAAAGAAAGAAAGAAAGAAAGAAAGAAAGAAAGAAAGAAGAAAGCTTCTATTTGTATTCAGGTTCTATTAGTTCTTTGTTTCCAGGTAGATAGGATATTGCCTCATGAGTACTTTAGGATTATCTTCAGTCATTGAATTGCTTGAAATAGCTAAGCCATTCATAAATTATTCCTTATACCTTATTGCAATTAATGGGTACCTGGTTCTGCTCACTTCACGTATGAATTTATGTCTTCATGTGAGTCTTTACTGACTTTTCTGAAATCATTCTGCTTGTCAATTTCTCATAGCACAGTAATATTCTGTTACAATCATATACCACAATTTATTCAGCCTTTATCTAATTCATGGCATCTCATCAATTTCCAATTTTAGACACCACAAAAGGAGCTACTCCAAATACTCTTATACATAGATGCCCTCTCTTTCCCCCCCTCACTTATTTTAAAATCTCTTTGAGTTACAAATCTAGTAGTAGTATTGCGGGATCCGTGGTTATGCACAATTTCTTACCCCTTTAGGAATCATTCCAAATAAAGCATGCATTTTTCAATATAAAATACATGTGAACTATACAATAAGTGATAGAAAGGTATAGGAAGATAGTAAATGAGAACTAAATTGGGAAAGGAAAGAGGAAAATCATGGATCTTGGTATGGGATTGTTTAACATGCTTTTCAAACAAAACATTACATCTTACTTTTCTGGTTAATATTATTCTTAGAAAATTTATTGTTGAAAAGATATCTTATATTTTGTTCCCCTATGGTTCATTTATATCAGTGAAATTAAAAAGGAATTTGTGATTTATGTTATGCTTATCTTGCACCAGCACTAACTTATGTAATTACTATACAAGAATATTTACTAATGCTTTCCAAATAATTCCAGGTATCAAGGTTGCCATTTGCTATAAAGTGAATTATATTTTTATTAGCTATGATACTGCTGATAGGAATTTATAGGTATTATAGCAAAATTTGATAATAGATATATAGCTAAGTAAACAATGATATATTATTGTACTCAATGAATAGTTTACTTAATAAAGCAAAAATTCTCTGCCCCCCCCTCCCCAATCCTTTTTCTTTTCTGTTTGATTTCTTCATATAAACTTAGCTTAATACAATGGATGGATAGCTGGATATAGTCTTAGGATATTTCAGTCTTTTTTCAAGATTTGATCCTTAGTTGCAGTGTGACCCTGGACAGATGAGAATAATACTTCCTCACTGGGGCCAGGTAAAAAATATTTTTAATAAGGAAAGCATCAAATAAATATGAAATTATTGTTTGTTATGAATTGTCTTCTTTTCACTTTCTTATTTCCTTCTCTACATAATTAACTCCAGCTATAGGTTCCAAGCTAGCCACATTTGGAAATTAGTTCTTTCCCCCAAGAGGAAGCATATAAAATCTCTTGAATTAGAAAGAAAGTATGACCTAATTACATTTTGCTAGTAGTGCCCTTTACCTATTGCTTATGCTCCTTTTTGTCAACAAGAAGGACTTTTTATATGTCAGATACTATGCTAAGAGTTGTGAATACAAACTCAAGCTCCCATTCTCTGTTCCTGCCCTTGAGAAGCTTATTTTATGCTGGGGGAAGAGGATACTTAAAGGAAGCCCAAAAGTGAGATAAGGAAGAAGGAAGGAATCTGGAGAAAATATGTGATGAAGAAATCTGGATTCCATCCTGGTGAAAAATGAAGATATGGCTGGGTTAGGGTTCCTCCTTAAGCAAAAGTTCTGGGGTGAGCTATCTAACCAGAGGGAGGATCGATAATGTAGGTTGCAATATTGACCTGTTCCCTTTCTAGTTAGTGATCCATGTTTTTGTTTCCTATCCTTCACCTGTTTTTGTATATCCTAGTTTAGCATGAACTGAACCCTTCAGATTCTTATCTAAGTGTTGTTGTTGTTGTTTTGTTTTGTTTTGTGTTTTTCTTTTTGTTATAGAGACCACACATCCTCTATTTTCTCACTTTTGAGTATTATGTCACACCAAAAAAAGTCTTTTGTGTATTATATGTACTAACTTCTTTTGGTTGTAAATATATGTATATAATTCTTCATAGCCCTCCTTCTCAGTTTGGCAAATTGTTATGAGTCCCACATACTACAGTATCATCTCTTCTTTTCACAATAATTTTTTTTTTGATCTTAGTAGACAACTAGAGCATTAGGATACAATTTAGGTTTTATTTACTTTTAGTGGCAGTTGATATTAATTTTCTGATGGGAATAGTGTTTTGTTTTTTTTTTCTTTTAAAAACATAATGTGAAATTCTATATTGATTAGAATGTGATAAACTGTCATTCCATTTATCTCTCTTTCTCTTTGTTTTTTCATTCTTTTTTTTTTTTTTTGGAATCAATTTGATCACCTTATGTTGCCTAGACTCAAAGTACAGTAGTCATTCAAAGGCCTTATCCCACTGTGGATTTATTCATTTATATATTCATTCATTTGTTTGTTCCTTGGTTCCTTTGTTTGTTTATTTATTTGTTTGTTTGTTTTTTGAGGCTGGGGTTAAGTGACTTGCCCAGGGTCACACTGCTAGGAAGTGTTAAGTGTCTGAGACCAGATTTAAATTTAGGTCCTCCTGAATTCAAAGCTGGTGCTCTATCCACTGCGCCACCTAGCTGCCCCTTGTTTGTTTTGCTAAAGCAGTTGGGGTTAAGTGGTTTGCACATGGGACACATAGCTAGGAAGTGTTAAGTGTCTGAGATCAGATTTGATCTCCTCCTGACTTCAGGGCTGTTACTCTATCCATCTAGCTTCCCCTCCACTGTGGATTTTTATGGAAGCTTTATGCCACTCCATTTCCAACCTGGGTCAGTTTACCCTTTCTTAGATGGGAATATAACAAGGTGAGAATATTAAGAAATGAATGTAGGCAAATTATTCCTGGTTAGAGAGAAGTCCTTTGAGGGAAGTAGAAGATCAAATTGTTCAAGGTCTTTCTTTAAGGTAATAGTTTCATTGCAGATGATAATGTATCCTGTGAGATTGAGGAGGCCTCTCATAATAAGAAGGAGCAAGTGACAAGTATAGTCCAGAGGAAATTACATAGAAGTTGCGAGCTGGAAATTTTGCATAGGTATAATTGGACACAGGCAGTGTTGCATTGGAGAAGGCCTTGTCAAATCTTGAGCAATTATTAAATGAATTTACGTGCTATGAAATCAGGTGAATATAAATTTAATAATTATATTCTTTCATTTTTTCTGGTTCCTTTTAGTGTAATGTAATTTTTCTGGTTATCACTGGTTATCATGAACATTTTTCAGTGGTAGTTTTTCTGGTATCATGAATGCATATATTCTGATTATTCATACTCTTCAACAGAGCTAAGAGGATAAGTGTTTCTATCCTTTTCACTCATTTAAGAAATTAGATGAGTTGATCACTTTGGGGGAACTTTTGACTCCATTTGAGCTAACATTCCAAAGGAAGACTGGGTGTGATGTGGTTGGGGAACAGATTTAATGACATGCTTAATAACTCTACTATTCCAAACTACTGTTTCATGGATCGGAAGGATATCTTTTTTAAATGCAATTTTAGTATCTCTATATTTGATAGATTGCTTATTGATTTAAATTGGATTCTGAGAGTTATGTGGATATCTGTTCATTTTACATTCATGTGACACTGCATTAACTTGTACAGAACATTTTACTATACAGTGGTTCATTTAATAATGTTTTGGGACTAATTTATGACAGCCTTCAATATGTTATAATAATATTATGCATCACATTTGAAAAATTTCATGAATGTGTCTTCTCATTTTTTATAAAATTCTTTATTGATCCTTAAAACCCTAAGAAAAAAAATTGTTTTAATTCCACAATAACTGCTTAGGAAAGGACTCTGCATTGTAGTAAAATAGTACAATTAAAGCAAATCAGGGTGTTGGTCATAACAGACAAATATATTTCCGATAGCATGTGGTATTTATCTTCTTTGTTCTAAGAAGAGGACACTAATGTTGAATGTCTTTCTTTTGGAGACAAAATTGTTCATTGCATGGATTAAAATTTAATATTGTTCTACGTTGTCTTCTTTACTCATTATTGGTGGTCATTGTGTACATTTCTCTTCTTTCTAGGCTTTCCATCTATTTTTATAGATCTTTTTATCTTTTATAGATAAGTTGTATCACAATAATATTCCATTGCACTAACATACTATTATTTTATTCAACTCCTTTCTTAATTAATTTTTTTTTGCCAAAAAAAAATTCCAAGAAGATTATATATATATATATATATATATATACACACATTATGTATGTATCTGAAACCTTTCCTTTGCCTAGGATCTGCTTGGAAGAGATGCCAGATTACTGGTATCATTCGTTCAAATACTAGGCATAGTTAAATGGCTTTTAAAAAATTGGTTTTCAAAATTGTTTCATCATGGTAAACAATTTTAATGTGGTAATCAGTTTTTTAATTCCAATTTGCATAGAGGCAGATGCAGTATATTTTAGTGAATTTGACAAAAAACAGGTTTATCAACAACTTTTAATTGAAGTATAACTTTCAGCTGCTGAATTTCTTAGCCATAAAATTGAGGTGAATAGCTGACCCAGGAAAGGAACAGTCCTTGGTTATAGTATAAAGTATCTAATATTTGGATATCCAGTCACTGCATATAAAAAGTATTCAATGATCCAGTATATTTGTTAAACTTTTGGAGAGATTTTTTCTTTTCCTTTTATAATACTGAAAACTACTAGATATGGTATAAGAATTAGTCTTAGTGAGTGTGTTTATTTATAACAGGAATCTAGTACTTTGTCATAATGTCATAATTCAAAATTGTCACTTTACCTGTAAGACACAATCACAGAGAAGAAATTATAGTTTTTATGCTATGCTGTACAGTTAATTGAATGGAAAATTTATAGTAGTTATCAATTACTCATGTATGTGTCTTTCTGTATCTTGGATATACATTAGAGATGAACTCTGATATGGATCCACAATTGAGTAGCAAGAGGAAAGCATTTTGCATTTTCTTTGGGAAATTGTAAAGTTTATTTCACAATCTTCTCACCAAATTAGGAGCCATCATTTTAATATTAATATCCTTTTAGTTTTACATGCTTGTGAGGTATAAAACACCTTTAGTGTCTGGGAAGAATTGAAAGTTTGTGTCACTTAGAAGGTAATGAGTGGATGCATGCTGTGGGTAGGTACAAAACATTGCTAATAAGAAGTTAAGAAGGAAATGTGGAATGAAGGGTAATGAATGAAAAAAAATAGCACTTTCTATGTATCATGCACTTTGCTAGTTCTAGGATTGAAAATATAATAGCAAGACTTTGCTCAGATCATATGTTTGAATAAAGAAAATAATAACATTGGGAAGTGAATGGTGGCCAGTGAGAGTGGGCTTATTTCCAGAAAAGTTAAAACGAAGGTAAATTGACTTGATCATGGTTGTGGGTTCCAGAACTAGTGAGAGAAGGAAGTACACCTAATATTGAAGAAGATTGTCAAAGTAGTGGTGAAGTGATAAGGAGTAAAGCAATGTATGTCTGAGACTCACTGAAGTATTGGCCTCAGAAAGATAGTCATCAAAGAAATGAATGACAATGAAAATTAAGGACTGATTATCTGTCAAGAATGAAGGGTCATAACTAAAAGGAAGCTTTTGTACTTCATGTTTATTTTCATTAAGTGAAGAGACTTTGAGGAAAGACTCCCAACATGTTTGGGGGTCCCCTGTAATGCATATTTGAAGGAAATGTGCGAGCATTATAAATGACAGACTTTGCTATTGGATGGTGTTTATATATTTATGAAATCACAGATCATTCATTTGAGTATTTGAATTTCAAAGAAGTCTCATATCATCTATCTAGTTCAGAGGTTCTAAAATGTGCTCTAATGACTTTCCTGCAGTCCATAAGACCTTTCCAAGAAGTCCATAAGGAGGAAGTGAAAAAACACATATGACATGCCTCCTCTGTGCTAAATGCATCATCAGTATTGCCTCCTTCATTTCTAAAACAACCCTGTGAGCTAGGATCTATTATTATCTCCATTTGTAATTGTGGAAACTAATGGCAGACCTGAGTCACTAGTAAATATTTATGGTCAGATTTTAACTAATATACTGACTCCAGAATCAACTTTATGTCTTTTGTATTATCAAATTGCACATTCAAGACTACTTTCATAATAATATTCTGGTGCTATTTGCCTATTAAAATAAACTGGTTTTTATTTCAAAATCTGTGTGAAGATGGATTTTCTCCAATTCAAATAATGTATCACAACATATTGAGTACAGAAGCAGATATGAAATTCCAGCTGTCTTTGTAAAAGTCAAACCTGAGACATTTGCAAAAAAGAAAAAAAATTATATATAAACCAATGTTACTCTTCCATTAAATACAGTGAGAAGAATGCTATTGTTTTACATTTATATGTAAATATTTGCATATATTTAATGAAAATAAATGCACTATGAAATATTTAAACATCAAAGCAGCATCTCTTAGATTTATTTGGAATCATTCACAATGATTTTTACGTTTGTAACATTTTCTGGCATACTTGAGCCCTCAGACATTGAAGCTGTTTTGATAGTTGAGTTGGAGCAGTAAAAGAAATCTGTGCCTACCTTTATGGAATGTGACATTAGCAACCAGGACTTAGAAATGGAGATGGTAGCTGATAATCATCCAGTGACTTGTGTGTTTTAGACATAAATATAATTCAATTGAAAAATCTCTCAGTAATCCTTAGAGTAAAACTTCTGATTTGGCATCTTGCTGCAATTATACACTAAAGTAGCTAGGACTGCCCGACCCAAGCAGAAAGTACAGAATAAGGCATATATCCTGTGCTATAGATTTGAGAATCACTGGTTCCTCTCTCTTCCCCTCCCCCCCATCCCCCACATTGTTGGTACCCCTGCCTTGAGTGACCCAACCTAGGCTCTGCATACTAGAGACTTTTGTATTATCATCTCTTTTCTCCCTGGGAGTTGAAGATTCATTGTGTCAATCAGCAAGCATTTGTTAAGTCTTTTTGATGTGCCAGACACTATTCTGAGAGCTAGGGGAAGAGATTAGTGAATGATTAATAGCTATAAGTTGCATGTATGTGTACAAGCGTTTGCTCATGATTTCACAAGGAGGAGAGTGATAATCATTATCATGTTATAACATTAGTCTCATTCAATTGCTCGAGTAAGGCTTCAGAGGTTAAAATGATACTCTTGAGGATAGTCTTAATCTGACAATTGTCCAAAGCCAAAGGGAAGTACAGAGAACAGAAAGGGATCGATGGAGAAACTTTGAAAAATGATGCTTTGCTTCTCCAAAGAACTGAGCTGAGGCTGCCTAATTTTGTTATTGAAATCAGCTCTGTACCAAATAGGGGAAATGTTAGCTCACAGTCCTATATTTCTACCATAAAAATTAGCTTAGCAACATATATGATGTGTTGTGATGCAAATAGCAAAATTGGTTTCTGTGTAGATATAGAACATTTGATGTGAAAACGAGTTAGATACAGTCTCAGCTTTGTGACACCCTGGGCAAGTAATTAGCTCTATCTGTTTCATTTTCTTAATTTCTATTATGAGGATAATAATAACATCTGCCTACTAGAGTGTACACATGGATAAAATGAAGTGTTTGAAAAGTGCTTTGCAAGCTTTAACATGTAACATAAATATTAGCTATTATTAATAAACTTTAATTTCAAAAGCTTTATATGACACTTTACATCAACTTTACAAGAACGAAGAACATTCTTTAATATAAATAACATTTCCCAACTCTTCATATCTGAATTGTGTTAAATGATCCCTTGAGATATTTTTTTGCCCTTTTGAAACAAATTATACTTTTTCATTATCTGTCCTTTAAAATCAATGGGTGGTCTTTTTTTTTTTTTTCTCTAAAAGGTGTACACAGGTCCTTGACTTTCCTATGTAATAGAAGAAATAGCGAATAAAACTATTTCAGTATGAATTTGGCTAAACTTAATATGACAGAAATCAAATATGTACCTTAATTTCTTTTGTGAGGTTCTTTACCAAAATATATTTCATACTTAAGAATCCTTACAAATAAATCCTGCCAGATTATTTTATGGATTTTTTAAAAAGTTAAGTTTTCTCAATTTCTTGCTTTAATTCTTTATAAAGTTTATGACAAATAAAAGTTCATTCTTTTTCCAAATGAATGGTCCTGGTGGAATGTAATAAAGAAAGTTATAAATTAGTTAAGCATATTATGTTAGTTTGGTGATGGGCCACTATTTTCAGATGATTAATGGTGATTGAACATCTTGCTTATATGTTAAAACCAAAGTTGAATTATAATTTTAAGGGTTCAATGTTGGTATTTTAGCTATAACATCTTTTCTTGACAGTTGATGGTTCTTTGATTAATAATAGTTTATTGTGGTACTATATAAGTGTATGTGTATAAATACATATTATGTAGGTAGATATCCCTCAAATTAAAATGCAGTATCCTGCTGACTATGGTCTTTCATCTTCTGGGAAATACATGGACAATACATATTCATTTATAGTAATGCAGTCTTCACTCATTGATCTTGTCAATAGAGACCTGAGTTTTACTAGAGGATTATAGTTACAGTTATAATTGTGATTATGTAACAAACTAGGACTGGAGAGACAATGGAAATTGCTGCAGATAAAACATTTCAAATCAGGTCCCAATTAGCATAAGTCTAATTAAGTCTCCCTGTAATGGTTATATGCATTTAAATTTGGACTTTTTGAAGTTATAATTAAGTAAAACATATTAATTGGTTCCAGATGAGTGAAAATATATAATATAAATTTGAATAATACTACCATTTCAGGAAATTCATTATTTTTACTAATGGATACCTAGTTGTGTTCCCAAGCACAACTTTGAGAGTTATCAGTGAATTATATTAACATCATTTTCTTTTTGGAGAGGAGAGATTCTTTTTTTAACTATTTATTTTAATACACATTGCTTTATGAATCAGGTTGGGAGAGAAAAATCAGAACAAAAGGGAAAAAACCATGGGAGAGGGAAAAAAAGAAAAAGAAAAAAGAAGTGAACATAGCATGTGTTGATTTTACATTCAGTCTCCATAGTTCTTTTTCTGGATGCAAATGGCATTTTCTGTCCAAAGTTTGGATCAGAGAACTACTGAGAAGAACTAAGTCTTCCATAGTTGATCATTGCAAATTCTTGCTGTTATTGTGGACAATGTGTTCCTAATTCTGCTTCTTTTGCTCAGCATAAATTTATAATCTTTACAGGCCTTTCTAAAATCAGTAAGCTCATCATTTTTTTTTTTTTTTTTTGTAGAACAGTAATATTTCATTACCTTCCTATACCATAGTCCCAACTGATGGGTGTATACTCATTTTCCAATTCTTTGTTATCATAAAAAGAACCACTACCAATATTTTTACACATATGGGTCCTTTTTCCTAGAGGAGGGATTCTTAATTTCTTATTGTCATGAACTTTTTTTGAGATATGATGAAGCCACGGCAGAAATTAGATATGGATCCACACTTAACACCATATACCAAGATAAGATCAAAATGGGTCCATGATTTAGGCATAAAGAATGAGATCATAAATAGCTTAGAGGAACAGAGAATAGTCTATCTCTCAGACCTGTGGAGGAGGAAGGAATTTATGACCAGAAGAGAACTAGAGATCATTATCGATCACAAAATAGAAAATTTTGATTATATCAAACTAAAAAGTTTCTGTACAAACAATACTAATGCAAACAAGATTAGAAGGGAAGTAACAAATTGGGAAAATTTTTTTACAGTTAAAGGTTCTGATAAAGGTCTCATTTCCAGAATATATAGAGAACTGACCCTAATTTATAAGAAATCAAACCATTCTCCAATTGATAAATGGTCAAAGGATATGAACAGACAATTCTCAGATGATGAAATTGAAATTATATCCACTCCTATGAAAGAGTGTTCCAAATCACTACTGATCAGAGAAATGCAAATTAAGACAACTCTGAGATACCATTACACACCTGTCAGATTGGCTAAGATGACAGGAACAAATAATGATGAATGTTGGAGGGGATGTGGGAAAACTGGGACACTGATACATTGTTGGTGGAGTTGTGAAAGAATCCAGCCATGCTGGAGAGCAATTTGGAACTATGCCCAAAAAGTTGTCAAACTGTGCATACCCTTTGACCCAGCAGCGCTACTACTGGGATTATATCCCAAAGAAATACTAAAGAGCGGAAAGGGACCTGTATGTGCCAAAATGTTTGTGGCAGCTCTTTTTGTTGTAACTAGAAACTAGAAGTTGAATGGATGTCCATCAATTGGAGAATGGTTGGGTAAATTGTGATATATGAAGGTTATGGAATATTATTGCTCTGAAAGAAATGACCAGCAGGATGAATTCAGAAAGGTTTGGAGAGACTTACATGAACTGATGCTGAGTGAAATGAACAGAACCAGATCACTGTACACTTCAGCAACAATGCTGTATGAATATGTATTCTGATGGAAGTGGATATCTTCAACATTAAGAAGATCCAACTCACTTCCAGTTGATCAATGATGGACAGAAACAATTACATCCAGAGAAGGAACACTGGGAAGTGAATGTAAATTGTTAGCACTACTGTCTATCTACCCAGGTTACTTATATTGTCAGAATCTAATACTTAACGTGCAACAAGGAAATTGGATTTACACACATATATTATATCTAGGTTATACTGTAACACATGTAAAATGTATGGGATTGCCTGTCATCTAGGGGAGGGAGTAAAGGGAGGGAGGGAAAAATTTGGAAAAATGAATACAAAGGATAATATTATAAAAAAATTACTCATGCATATATACTATCATAAAAATTTTATAATTACAAAATTAAAAAAAAATTAAATAAAAAAAGAGATATGATGAAGCCTAATAACCTTTTCTCAAAATATTTTAAGTGATAAAATTACATGTATAGGATTATAAAAGAAAGCAGTTATACTGAAGTACAGTAATCATTTTTTAATAAACAAATTCATGGATTTTGTATTTAGAATCCTGTTTTAGAATCTTTATCCTGAACATCAAAGCTCTGTTCTCTTTTAACTTTTTGAAATCTAGTTTTAGATTTTGTCAGTATAGGACAGAATTTCCTGACAATTAACTTTCTCTAAAAATGGAACAGTTTATCTAATAATGAAGTCCTTGTGAAAGAAAGGAGCTATTTATGCAGTGGTTGTTGACTATCTTTCAGAGATACTGTGCTAGGTATTCTTGCTTCAGAAGGAATTTTTGAGTACATGATCCCCTCCAGTTTTTCAAATACTGAACTTATTAGTTGCTAGGTGTTAGTAAAGTCAAATAGAAAAATTAATAGATTTTGGGAAGCAGAAAATAAAACTCAACTTAGTGTGTTAAAGTATATGAAAGTAAGATAAATAAAATGATTCATCTCATCTAGATAGATAACACAATTTAAATCAGGGAATTGATCAATTTTGACTATTTAATGAATTCTTTCCAAAAGGAGATTTCAGGTGATGAGCTTAGAGTTGTGAAGATCTGAGTTCAAATCTCTTATTTTCACCACATTTATTTTTTCCACATTCACTTTAGTTCAGACCTTATTACTTCTGGAGATGTTCTATTTCTTCCTCTCCCCCACCCCCAATGCATAGTATTGCTTAGTATATGCTTAATAAATTCATATTGAATTGAATCACACAATATGATAAAATTAATATAATAGTAAACATAATAGTGAATTATTGAATTGACATTTTGTTAATGTATTTGTGCACCCAAGGTGAAGGATTGGCAAATTGTCCTAATTTGGTGCCACTTCTTTTTGTGTTCTGGTTTCATTTATATTGACAATGTCAATATTGATATGTTCCATGTCTCTAGAAAGATTTCAACTCCTCAATTTTTGGATGTCTTTGCATTTCACAGTTTTAGACTATCAGATTATTTAAATCTGTACTCAGACACAATCAGTTCCTTCTCTGTGTATGGATAGAATTTTTCACAGCAGTTATAGATGATTGAGAATAACTGAGAATAACAAAGTCATTTACAGCTAGTCATTCTAGAACATTGCTATTACTTTGTATAAAGTATATTTCATGTTGTTCATGGAGGATTTTCTAGGTTTTTGTTTTTTTGTTTTTTTTTTTTTTCCTCTGAGAGCATACTGCTCATCATTTCCCAGAGAACAATAATATTCCATCACAAACACATACCACAGTTTATTGTGCCATTCCCCAATTGATGGGCATCTCTTCAATTTCTATTTTTTGTCTCAACAGTTACTTAAAGATAAGAAACTATAGAAACTGTGATTCATATTTACCTTCTGCTATTTTCTCAATTTTGGAGAAACAGAATAAGAATCAATAGATTCACTGATCTATTTTCTATATCTTGCATTATAAGAAGAAGTTAGAATGAAAACTAATAATGATACTTAGAATTTTTATGGAGCTTTAAGGATTTAAAAATATTTTAGATACATTTATTCTTTTACTCCTCACAAGAATCTTGAAAGGTAGGTGTTTTCATCTTGGTTTTATAGATGAGGAATCTGAAGATCAGAAAGGTTAAGAACTTGTCTAGGTTCCTCCATTGTCTAAGTTTTGAAATCATGTCTTTCTGATTGGAACTGAAGAGATTTTATACAAAATTGTTAGATCAACATGATGTAATCTAGTTGCTGCCAATTATTGTTGTTACCAATTATAGTGTAATTGTTACTCTTTTTGGTTTAATTGCCTGGGTTTGGGAAGGGGTAATGCCTAAGCTTTAACATCTATTCAAATCTCAACCATTCTTTGCTATTAAATTGAAATCCAATTATTTATTTAAATTTCATTTTATTATCTTAGGTTAATCCTAACCAGGATTACATACATTTCAAAACAACAACAACAATAAACTGGGATGGTTTGAATTTCCTTAATTCAGTGCTTTGATTATAAACAGAATTCTTTTACCAACCAGTAGACCAACTTGCTTTAGTTCAAAGACATTTTTGCAAATATAGCTGTATGACTGAGTTGATCAATTCTCCCATGTGCAAGGGTGGACTGTTGTGCTAAAATTCAAAAGATTCTGCTTGTCGACTGTGAGAAGACAAATGATATATCTCTAAGAATCAGGAAAAAATAGTACTATAATGCAATGCCATGTTGATAAATGAGTAAAAGAAATAGAAACCTTTACCAATGGTCTTTTATTTTTGTCTAAGGAAATTACCTGTAAATTTAACACAGATGGTGGAGCCACGATTACATAGTTATAAAAGTAACATTTTAGTGATGCATTTTCTTCACATTTAAATGGGATATTCAGGTTCTTTATTTCTTGGGGAAATACTTAAGACCAGTGCCTTCATATAGAAAATGCTTAATAAATGCTTGTTGACTGATTTGCCAACTCACTTTGGTTGAGGCTTTAAGTAAAGATTTTTCAGATATCTTGTGAGGTTTTAGGAATCCCTCTCCCCAAAAAGAGTAGATTTTTTTTTTTAGGTGATTTTTGGTTTCTTTGATTTTAGTTGCATCCTTTGTCCTTAAGAATGTTTCTCTCCCAATTCTCTCTCTTGTCATCTTATTGAATCTCTTTTTCAATGTTTAGTAGACAATACAATGAAATACTTATCTTTCCAACTTCATGTTAAACATCTTAAGAGTAATATTTCATCAACTAGATATCTAATACCATCGTCCATATCCCCAAACTGACTTTTCTGTTACTTTTACTGAGATTAAAAAAAAGAAAAAAAAGCAATTTAAAAAATTTGAAATATCTTAATTAATTAAGTTACTATAAAAGTGAAAAGGAAACCTTTGTTGTTTCATGGCTCTTATCTATTACCTAGACATAGTAGGTAGAATATAAAATAGACCTAAAGCTTGAAATATATAACTCCAAATATATGGGTACATCTCTGAATTTTGACTGATGGTTAATACCTGTTAACTAGGCTAAGAAAATATTTAGAAGTGGACAAAATTTAGTAAAAAGGTCAAAATTCTTTGAGGTAACATTTTTCCTCATTTAACTCAATTTAACTTAAAGACAAAAAAAAAAAAAAATGCAATGATATGCTTATCAGTTGGCATTAGTTCTGTGCACTTAATGTAATTGGGTATCTCCATGTAAATAAAACCTTGTATCCTCCCTCCCTTCCCTGTAGGATTTAAGGCAAATAATTGGTCTGTTTTCTTTTTTTGAGTGTAAGGATGTCAAGTTGTTGATATATACTTTTAGTCTTTTTTAAAGCATCAGGGAATTTATGTTACTTTTCAGAAATAGAATGTTATGATCAGGATCTGCTTCTGGGATATCTTTGGTCCCAAGATACATTGTGTTTTGATATTTTAGTATTGGGCTCTTTGGGGGGGGGGGGAGATATTCTTCCTCTTTCTGGGCTTCAGGAGTGAAGTCCAGGGCATATGTGCAAGAAAAACATAGCCATCTTCTAATATTTGAAGCATCGGCAAGTGAAGAGAAATTAGAATTGTTTTGTTTATCTAAAAGAGCACTAAAGTAGGAACCGTAGATGGCATTTTTATAGAGAGCTAGATTTTGGCATGATGCTTTGGTAAGAATATTTCTTATCAATTACAGTTTTTTTTTCCAAAATTCAGTAGGCTAGTTAGGGAAGTAGCCAGTTCCCTCTTATTTATTAAAGGTCTTTGAGCAGAAAATTGTCAAATAAATTACTGTGCAGATTCTTTTTCACATGTTAAACTATTTCGATAAACTAATTTTGTGTCTTTAATTCATTTTTTTGTTAGATGACTTACATTCTGAGATTATATTGCAAATTCATGACTCTGGGGATTTCTTATGCATCAAATCAGTTATATGACAATTATTTTGGGGCTAGAAAAGATGGGAAAATGTCAGACAACCAATTTACAAAGGAATTTAATAGAAAAAAAATTTATTAAGAACATATTGTCTCATTGTTAGCTGTTACTTGTTGCCTTGTTCAATTGCAAATTTGACCAGGTTAAAAATCTGATGTATTTTACAGCCCAGTATACAGAGTTTACCATTCCTTGAATAATAATGCACCTAGGCATCTATTTATCTTTTTGAGACTTCTCTCCATGCCAAATTTCCTCAGTTTTCTCTGTCAAAATTGGGATAGATGATGCATAAGGGCCCATTCCAGCTCAAATCTTTAACCTATGCATAGGAACAGTGCCTTCACAAAGGAGATTCTTTTCATTAAAAAAAAAAAAAAAAAAAAAAAAACCACCCTAGATTTAAAAAGTTTTCTTACAAGAGTTTGACTTGCGGTATTTAAGATCCTCTGGGGCCCTGTCAGCAGAAAACTGCCTCACAGCATCATTTAGCATGGAAATGAAAGTAATTATGTTTTTGTGGTTTCTAAATTAGCTCAGCAAAAGTATTCAGGACTTTCTCCAGGGAAAGTAACTTTATTATGTCAACAAAATTTTATGAATTAGGTAAAATGTATTAAATACCTTTGTCCTTTTTTTCCCTTCTTGGTGAAATTACCTTTATATAGAAATCACATTTATAAAAGGGCATTTGGGATACCTTACACTACAGTGATGTTTTAGCCAAAATTTTAGAGTCTTTTGAAGCCAGGAATCTTCAGTGTCTTTGTTAAATTTTTAGGATCTTTATTGGTATAGAAACTCTAATGAATGGAGGTCAATTGTGAATTAACCATTATACTTTTTTTTATGTGCTAATTGTAATAATCTATAGCAGAAATTTCAATTGTATATAATAGAAATCAGTATTAAAAATAGATACGTTTATAAACGCAGTTATATTTAATTTATGTTACCAGAGACCTGAGTGCTTTTCTTTTTTATTCTTTTTTGTTGTTGTTGTTCTTGAGGCAGTTGGGGTTATGTGACTTGCGCAAGGTCACACAGCTAGGAAGTGTTAATTGTCTGAGGCCAAATCTGAATTCAGGGCCAGTATTCTATTTACTGCCCCATCTAGGTGCCTCATAAACTAAAAATTTAAAAACAAAATAATTGAAAATATGTAAGATTATTACTTATATAAATTCAGTTCTGTTTACCTTTTTATGTTTCTCTTTAATCGTATTTGAAGATTCAATTTTCTATTTAGTTCTGGTTTTTCTTTTTTTTTTTTTTTCTCCCTGAGGCTGGGGTTAAGTAATTTGCCTAGGGTCACACAGCTAGGAAGTGTTAAGTATCTAAGACCAGATTTGAACTTGGGTCCTCCTGAATTCAAGCTGGTGCTCTATCCACTGTGCTACCTAGCTGCCCCCTAGTTCTGGTTTTTCTATTGGAAATAATTGAAAGTCCCCTATTTCATTGAAGGCCCATCTCCGCTGCTGAAAAATTATGCTAAATCTTGGTGGATTGTTGATTCTTGGTTGTAATTCAAATTCCTTTGTCCTGCGTAATATGGTATCCCAGGCCTTCCAATTCTTTATTGCAGAAGCTGCTGAGTCCTAGTAATTTCTCCAGACTTGAATTATTTCTTTCTGTTTACTTATAATATTTTCCTTTTGATCTTGAAGTTCCGGAAACTACCTCACCTAACTCTCCCCTTCCTGTCCATTCTAATTTTTAACATAAGTTTTTCCTCATTTACCACTTGTACCTCCTTTTCCATTTGGGTTGTTTTCATATGTCAATTTTTGACTTTTCTTTTCCCAGCTGTTGACTCTCTCTTGCCCACTCATCATTTCTTTGTCAGATTTTCCTTCTACATCTTTTATTTTTCTTTTAAACTCATTTATGAGCTTTATGAGCTCTTCCAAAAAATGCTCTTGGATTTGAGACCAATTTGTATGCCTCTTTGAGATTTTGCATATAGGCATGTTGTCTTGGGGTTTTGATTTTTTGTCACCATAGCAGCTTTCTGTGGTCAAGGATCTTTTTTGTTTCTTGCTCTATCTTCCTTACTTCCCTCCTTCCCCTTCTTTCTTTCCCTCTCCTTCTTTTTTTCCCCTTCCCCTTCCTTCCCTATTTCTCTTTTTCCAGATTTCTAAAGTCAAGTTCTGGGGCATAGGGGACACTGTTCCGAGCTTATTGTGTGGCTTTGAGTTTTGGGACACTTTGGCTTTTGCTTTGATTGCAGGTCCTGCCATATTTAGTAATTTGCTCGCAGCACTGAGGATAACCTGATCTAGTCTGGCCTTTTGTTGCCTAGTTTTCCAGGTTGGCAATTTGCCTTTTGCACTGGAATTGGAGGTTTCACTATATATACTGTGCTACTGTTGTATTTGAGCCAGGAGTGGTGGAGGTGGTGGTGGTGATCTTGTTTGCTGAAATATGCTCTCATTGGCTTTCTGGGTCATTGTTTGTGATGATGGACTGCTGCCCCCTCACCCAAGTAAGATAGACCTTATCCAAAGTCCAATCTCAAACTGGAAAAATTGTGTCATTCAGTCTCTTTGTAGTTTCTTTCATATCTGTATCTGTTCAGATGCTTGATTTCCTATTGTTTCCATAGGAAACTAGAGAGCTTAAACAACTTCCTGGCTTTTCTCTATCTATGAATGTAGTTCTATATTTCAGTTTATATGTACATATTTTAATTTGTCTAAATATTTTATTTCCTTGAAATATTTAAAATTTTTAATTTCTTAGTAAGATTATATTTATCTTGTACCTCTTCTTTTTAGAGGTAGGTGACTGTAAATGTGAGAATTTCAGTTGCAATCAGTCTTAGTTTGTGTGTTGGTTCATTTTTGCTGAACTGCTTTAATTATCTATTTTTCATTTGATTTTATTATAATAGATAATTTTCTTGATAGGTTTAGAGTGAAATATACATTTGGAAAAAATGATGTAAAATGAAAACTATTTTTTAAAAAGAAAAAAGGTGCTTTTTTTCCCCCTTTATGATAAATTTCACTTTTGGAGTATAGGAAGATTATTAAAATATCCTCTATTCATCCAAATTTTAAAACAAAAATGTCATTGGTGTTCATATATTTCGCAAATAATTGTTAACCGCAATAAAGTTGTCCTTATTCTCATTATTTGTCTCCTTTACACTATTTTACTCTACTCCTATTTTCAATCAGTTGTCCAGAAATGTTGCTACAGATGAAAAAATTAAATGAAAAGATCCATCTTCATGATTTCAGGTAATAGAGTGAAGGAGAGGGAAAGGCAGTTTGTGAACAAAGTAGAGCGCATTCAACACCTCAGCAGAGTGATTAGATTCTGTTTTTTTTTCCTTAAGTTTATTTTTGTCATAATGACAAATCCTAAAAAGCCCCCTCATGAGAATGACTATTCTATTAGAACTGACCCATTAGCACAAGATTTGTTTAATTTACAAAGTGGAACTCTTTCTACTTCTCCCACTTTTTTGAGGGACTGGTCAGAAAAAAAACTTTTATGAGTTGTGCGCTCTGTTGAAGTGAAAAAGATGATTAGATCTTTACCAGTCAAGAAATAGACTCAGAAATTTTCCCTGGCCTTTGTTAATGATGCAAAGCCAACACCTAATAGAGAGAAAAAGGTCAGTAAAAAGAGAAACTAATTATTTTCTTACAATCAAGAAACATTTCTTTAGTTTCCTTTTAAACAAAGGCCTAGATTTATTATACCCTCTTGAATGAAGTTGAATTTAAATGAGCAAATAAAATACTTTTCTCAGGGGTGCAGTAATCCCAGTTCCTAAAACAGTTTCTGAAACAAAGGAATTTTAACAATTTGGAAAAGTAAAAGTAGAGCCAGTCAATAAGTTAAAATAGCTTGCATTTGAATGGTAAGATACATAATATTACTTTTAAATAAATCATTAATATAATACAGAAAACCACATTTTTCAATATGTCACTGATTTGTGATCCACTGATGTCTTTTATTGCCCAGGTATCCTCATTCCATTCATGCTATAGTCATGTTTTTCATCTTATATGTTTGTTATCTGATATGAAATCACATATTAGGAAGCTAAGTGGCATATGGGATAGAACACTTAACTTAAGAGTCCTGAGTCCATATATGATCTTAAGATAGCTCATTAACTGTGTAATTTTGGTCAATTTATTTAATCTTGATCTGCCTCACTTTTGTCAATAACAAAATAAGTTATAAGAACACCTATCCTACAGGATTTTGGAAGACCAAATGAGGAAATATTGTAAAATATTTGGTGAATAATAGATGCCCCACAAGACTTGCATTAGATTCTCTTTTTTCTCTCCTCCCCCCCTTTCTTCCCCTTTTCCCTTTTCTGTCTTATTCTTTCATAGATCTTTCAGAGGATCTGTCCAATGTGCTGAAGGCATTCCTACAGATCATGGGAGGCACTGGAACATGTACCTGACCAGACCATTTCTCTTTTCTCCTGAAATATTTCCTTTAAATCAGACATTATATATTATTTCAATAGAGATATATGATATACTTAATAGGATTATAAATTTAGAGTTACATATTTTTTTCCTTTTTGATTGATTTTTCTTGTGCAGCATGATAATTTTGGTAAAAATTGCACATGTTTGCCATCTAGGGAAGGGTGAAGGGAAAGGAGGGAGAAAAAATTTGGAATACAAGAATGAATGTTGAAAACCATTTATATGTATGTTTTGAAAAAAAAAATTCCCCCCTGAGGCTGGGGTTAAGTGGCTTGCCCAGGGTCACACAGCTAGGAAGTATTAAGTGTCTGAGACCAGATTTGAACTCAGGTCCTCCTGAATTCAAGGCTGGTGCTCTATCCACTGAGCCACCTAGCTGCCCCCCTGTTTTGAAAATTAAAAAAAAAAAAATGTAGAATTAGAAACAACCTCTAGTGTTTCCTAGCCGATTTTCTTATTTCATATGTGAGCATCAACATTGTTAATTGAGTTATCTAGGGTCATACAGAGTATAATTTACAGAGCTGGACTTTTAACTTAGTTTCTTGGATTCCAAGTATAACACTTACTTTCTCCCCCACCCCATCTTCCATATAAAACCATTCCCAGTGTATATCACTCCATTGCTTTTTGGATTATTCAAAAATTCTAATTTAATAGAAACCATGGTGTTTGAAGATTCTCCTTCATATTGGTATCACTAGAATTATATTTTTGGAAAAACTGGGCATTTATTGTAAAAAGTAAATTATAATCATTAAAAATATAATAAAAATTTCTAAATATGCACCGGCTCCCCTCTCTTCCATCTATTCAATTCCTGACTTAATTAATGCCTTTCTGTAACTAGGTAGGTAGGTAGGTGTGTGTATGTGTATGTGTCTGTGTGTTTATGTATGTATATGGATTAATGGGCTGACTTTCCAAATTATAAGTCATAGTTTTTAGTAAGAGCATATCTTTTCTATTTTTTTTTCTATATGAAATATTAGGCCAATATTATTGAATATTTTTGGATACCATTTAGAAGGCCCTAAAATATTCTAAAGCTTGCAGAAAACATTCTCCAGAAAGACATAAGAACCTAAGGGTCGTCATTCATAGTTAGAGGATTATTGGCCACAGTTGTTTTTGTTGTTGTATTTATCTAGAAACACAGGCATCAGTGTATCAACATTCCCGCATATGACTACCCCCATGAGAAAAATCACTTTTAATAAATGTGAATCATCCTGCAAAACAAATCAAAGCTTTGCACATGCCTGAGAATGAGTATCTGGTTCTAAACATTTTTAGCCATTTCTATGAAGAAGAAGGTATATTTCTTCACTGGTCTTTTAAAATCATGATTGGTTGCTGTTTTTGTTAGATTTCTGAAATTTTACTGGTCATTTTCCCTCAGATTGTTAAAATTATTGATCAAATTATTCTACTTTTTCTACTTATTTCACTGAATATTAATTCTTATGATTCTCTGTATGTCTGAATACAGCATGTTTATAATTTTTAATTGTATAGTATAATTCATTTTGTTTATATGCCATAACCTGTTTAGACATTCCCAATTTATGAGAATTGATTTTCTTCCCAGGTGTTTGCTTCAAAAAAAAAAAAAAAAAAAAAAAAAAAGGTGCTGCTATAAATATCTATATATATTTTTATTTAGGAGTCTTTTCTTTCTAACTTTGAATTTTTGGGATACATGATTAATAATATCACTGCTTTAATACATATGTGTAATTTAATATCTTTCTTGTTATGATTTCAAATCATTTTGGAGAATAATTTAATTAGACCAATTAATATTTACTCCTGTGGTATATTAGTGTACCTGCAACCCCTCCAGTATTGGCTATATTTTTCTTTCTTTTTTAAGGATGTAAAGTGTAACTTCACAATTCAACTTTTTAATATGTTTATTTTCATTCCTCATTGGCACTTCCAACAGGGGCACACAAAATATTGAAGTTGAAAAGGCCATATATAAGGGTTTCAGTATGGTTGCTCATGAAAATTGATTTCAGTGGAATTACTACCTGGTCATTTCCATTTCATGTTATCTTCGACCCTCCTTCTATTGCTATCCATTATTTTCTCATCATAAATATTTTCTTTCATCAAACTTTCTCTGCATATATTATTCTCACTTATTTTCACTGCTCTGTAAGATACAATAGTCCAGTGGTTTTTATCTTTCTTCATAATGTTTTACAAAGCTTTCATGTCTTTCCTCTTTACAAGGCTATCAAGAATTTGGTAAGGTTAGGAAGTTTTTGAGCTCTCTTGAGTAACTCAGTTTTGTACATTTTGATGTTAGTTTGATGGCAATTTGCCACGATCTCAGTACCATTGATTAAATTAAGATATTTGTCATCTAATAAGTTTGATATTTTGAATAGTCTCCCTCTTCTCCTTAATTCTGCCACTTGTGTTAGGAAAATCAAGGTGTCTATACAAGATTGAAGCCTTCATTTAAAAAAAAAATACTTTTATTGATTGCTGTAATAAAAAAAAAACAAAAAAAAAACAAACACATAATTGTGAACCATAAGGTGATATAGTTCTCTCTTACCAAAGTAGACTGATACACATGTGGCTGAAAGAATATGCTTTCAGGCCTGTACTAATCTTTCCTAATTTGGTAGAATATAAACATAAATTTTATATTGCTTCAATAACCTTCAGAAACCTACTGTAACATCCATGTCATAATGAAACATATTTATTAGGCCGTAAATGAAATATGTTACTTAAGAATGCTATATTATTGAGCAGTAGTATTCAATGTTTTATTTACTGCTTTTCCTTGCCATAAAAACCTTTCTGTCTCTGTCTTCTCTTTATTAACATCCATTTGTTTCATTCAACAAGTATTGATTGTGTGAGAATAAATAAGAGTATGTGATATTATTTTTAAAGTACTTTACAAATCTTTTAGCACTGAACAAATCATTGGGAACTTGTTGATCATTGCATTGATAAGAATTCCTAGATTTTTAAAGTTGTTTTGTTGTTACTTTACAAATTCTTTTTTTTTTTTTTTTCTCCCTGAGGCTGGGATTAAGTGATTTGTCTAGGGTCACACACCTAGGAAGTGTTAAGTGTCTGAGACCATATTTGAACTTGAGTTCCTCCTGAATTCAAGACTGGTGCTCTATCCACTGCTCCACCTAGCTGCCCCTACTTTACAAATTCTACATCTAGTTCTACTCATTTTATTCTCTAACAATTTATATAAGTAATCACAGTTTTTCTGAAATTATTAATCATAATTCTTTAGGCACAATATCTTATTACATGCATATACTTTTAAATTGTTTAGTCATTCTCTTAAAAAAATGGATGTCCTCTTACTTTTTATTTCTTTGCCACCATAAAAAGTTACTACATTTTTATACAGATGAGTTCTGTTCTTCATTCTTTGATCTCTTTGAGTATACAGGGCTAGTATCATTATTGTGATTATTACATATTCTCATCACACCGTAAGACATGATGATAAAATTTTTATTGCTTATTTTTCTCTCGTTTCACACTGGTTAAGCTCTGAATACTTCTCATCATGCTGTGTATATATGAAATAAGATCTGAACATGTGGTTTTTAATGGTAAGAATTCATTTCTTAGGTGCAAGGAATAGATTATTTTCACCTTTTAACACTAACTTTTAGCAAAGTATCTGTATGTAATCATGACTTAATTAATATGTTTGTTCAATTTATTGAATGAAAATGGAGTGACTTGTTGAAAATGAAGTAGGAGACTGAATTTATTACTTACAAAGAGCACTCAGAGTCACTAGAATAGGAATTTAGGCTGGTAAGAGATATGAGAAGGTCTATGTTTCCTTGGAAAGTAGAGATAGCTATTTGTTTCTAAGAGCCTTTGCCATACTGTGACTTTTAATAAGTAACTACTCATTGTTCAGAGAATTGTCATTTACTCCCTTTTGTCCTGATGGATGCAGTATTTATATGTAGCCTACCAAATTTATCATACTATATGACAAATTTATTATAATTATAATTCAGAGTAGACCCAACCAAGTTACCCTTACCAGCTTTTACTTGGGCACATAAAATAAGACAAAGTTACTGATGATACATATGACTAAATAGGAGGTATTCTGTTTATACATTATAGGAAATAGCAGAATAATTATCTATATTGGTGCCCTTAAATATGTGAAGAGGTCTTCAGTGTCTTAGATGAGTCTTCTATGGGAAGACATACCCCCTTCTTTTTTTTTTTTTTTTTTTTTTTTTTTGTCTTTTCATTTATTTATTTATTTATTTTTGTATTTAATTGCTTAAGCGATACACAAAGTGATAAGTGAAGTAAGAGAAAGAAAACACTGGGAGGATAAAGGAAGTTCTGAAGGAAGATGATTTTGGAGTAAACTTTAAAACATAGGTTAGATGTCAAAGGTATAAAAGTTAAATGATTTAGAATAATGGTGTTTTTTAAAAATAGTAATTGCAGGCATATGAGAAGAAACTAGAAAGAAGACTAGAAGGAAATAAAGACAAACAAGATAATTTAAGAAAGTGTATGTTGAAATTATTGTATACTTTAAAAACAAACAAGCTGTATATAATGGAAACTTGAAATTTCATATACAATCATTTCCCTTTTTTTAGCTTTGTTCTGTAAATAAAATTATTTGTTTAATTTAATATTTATAATTATAGTAAAAATAAATTAAGAAGAAAGTAATTATGTTGATAAAGAACAGAATAAGTAAAAAGATAAGTAAGAAGGTAGCTGTGCATCCTTCTGATCCTTTCATAATATCCCAAGTGCTCAAGGTGAAAATTATTCTATAGACAGACTTTATTCATGTTCTATATAGCTCCTTGCCTTTATTCATGCTCTATATTATCCTATAATAATGCTAACATAACAATGATCTCAGAATTCATGATCTCAGATTTCATTATCAGAATTACAAATGAGGTAGGTTTGTATCCTTAGATCTGAATCCATCTTTACTATCCCACATTAAGATTTCTCTCTGCTTATCTTTGGTAGGGAATAATCTATCTACATTGTATTTCTCCAAAAAGTTGACAGTTCCATTCCCCCTTCTCCCATAATAGTTCCTTTGGAATGACATAATGGATTCATTTTTTTCCTCTCTAAAAAGATTCTTTCTCATCATACTTAGCTCAAATTATGCTCCTACTCCTTGGAAGTAGATCCTTGTCACTTCCTTACATACAGGCTTCAGTCTGCTGTTATTGCTATCACTGACCTCATTTCAATCCAATCCGGTCCAGTAAATAGTTATAATCACTTATGACACTAAGGAAAAGAAGATCATTTATTTGAATTTTTCCCAGTTCTTGATGTAATATTGTGCAGATCATATAACCCCCTTTCCTCCCTTTCTCTTATATCAGGAAGCTAAGGCTTGCTTTCTTATTTCCTACATATATAAGGAAGAGTTAGTGCAAAGAGTACTTAGATAGGAGCCAGAAGATCAGCGATCTTATCCCAAGCCAATTGCTCATGTCTTCACCCAATGATCTGGGGTAAATTTTACTTCTTCCAGCCAATGTTCTCAACTCCACTTTATATATTGCTCAGGTCCCATCTCCTAAAAGAGACCTTACTTAAATGTTCACTTCTAACCCTCCAACATGCTTTTTTTTTTTTTTTTTTTTTTGCACATATCTCTATACTTAACTGTGAATATATTGTCTCTTCTAGTACAGAATCACTTCCTTTCTAACAAGAATCTATATTCTTTTGTCTTTCTGTCTTCTATGGTTAACACATATAAGCCATTCAATAAATAGTTTAATTTTGTGTAATGATATTTCTCTGTCTTTCCTCCAGAATTTTTGTGAGGATCAAGTGAGATTTATTAATGAAATGTGATGAAACAAGCTTGCCCCATCCTTTTTCCATATTTATCTCCATTTTCAATGATGTGCATGTATGTGTATGTTTGTGTTCATGTATATTTATGCAACATAATTTATTTTTGGAGACCACATATTGCTTACAGAGATAAAACAGCAATTTTTAGTTGAGTTTTTTTAACTGACAACTTCATCTCAGAAAAAATAATTATTGTTCTCATATTCCTGTGATCCATCTGTGATTAACATTTAGAATGTGAGTAAAATCAAAAATGCAATACAATAAATACCTTTTAATCCTTATGGAAAATTCAGTGAAAATAAAAGTCACATCATCTTCTCTCCTTCCACAGTGGGAAATGTACAGAAATAAGTGTTGTAAACATTTTTCCTTTCATTCTGACAGGTAATATTTGAAGCTGAAGTCTCAGATGGGAGAAATGGCTACATTGCCATTGATGACATCCAAGTTCTGAGCTATCCTTGTGGTAAGTGTGATTAAAAGTTATGTTTTCCTGAGGCTTTTCAAGACCTATTTGATATTGGCATTGACTTGAGTTTTCATCACTTGATCACTTCTCTTTTTTCCCCCCCTGTCTCTAGAGTTTCTCTTTACTGCCTATAGAGAAACCATTTTTATATTATAGATTGTGTGAAGAAAATATTCCATCCCTATTAATCAGTTCAATTGTAAAAACTAAATAGATTCTTATTAAATGCAAGGCCATATATATATAACTACAGAATTTAAAAAGTATATAAATTACAGATTAAGTTTTATTCTGAAGTTTTTATCCATTATCCAATAGAACATTAGGTTTACTATAAGGAAAAGTCATTTTTTGAATTTATCTCAGTCTCATTGTAATATTGTGCAGATCACATAACCTTTTTCAAACTTCCCTTAGTATTTTCTCCTTTTTCATCAATTTGTCTAGATAATTGTTATATCTTCTGTGTACAAAGAACATTGACTTGAGATTTTTTTTTCTATTAAATAGAAAAGGGTGATAAGAATTCTAGCAGCAGATACAATTACTGACTGTTACATAGGACAGACTTTATCTGAACTTTTTTTTAAGTTCACAATTGAAAGCATTGGAAGAAATACACATACATACATATGTATGTACAGTGTTTGTACAGTGTGTACAGTGCCATGATATCTAGAAATATTCTTAAGATGTTCTTTAGGGGAAAAAAAAAAAGCTAAGTATAGGAATTAGTTTTGCCTATTCTAGTCTAAATATTCAAATAGATTCTTATGTCAAATTGGATTGCTGATTAATCTATTTTAACATACTTTGTTAACAGTTGTTTTACATGTTTTGGTTTGTGTCAAAATCTGGCCTATTTTCAGATAGGCATTCTTACTTATCTCTTGGTCAAATAGTATCCACTAGAGTATAAGAGTTACATAGAATTGCTAAACCCCGATTTAGGACAATTGTCCAGTCAGTCATAATCCTGACCCCAACATCTGAATATAAAAGGCCTTATATTACTGCTTTAAGTATTCAGTGATCTTCCATTTTAGGTTTATGTGTGTGTGTGTTTACATATACACTGTCATTGATGTGGAAGAAATATTATTAAAAATAGGTGTCATTGCTCTATTTTTAATGCAGTGGCACCTAATTACTTCTTCTAGTGTTTTCTAGGGAGCAGCTACCATCTTCCTAGAATCAAATACAGGCAGCAGAGTTTTAATTGTCTCCTCTAAGAATAAAGAAGGGGAAAATTTATTCACTGTAAGGATTAATAAGCATCATATATTCTTTTACAATGTTAAGGTGAGAAAATAAGTAGTATGCTAATCGAGTGATCATTTGGACCTTATAAAATATATGGTGAATAACAAAAGGCTGAACAAAAATTCTCTGACTTTAACTAAAATTTACCAATAATATGTGATTCAAATGAGCCCTCAATCCTTTTAATAGTTTTGTCTTTATTATTTTTTTTTTCAAAAGAAAGCATTAGAAAAGCTTTAGTTTTAACAGGTAATTCTGAAGAAAATATATCTGAGGGATTTATAACTCATATATCCATCAACTGTAGTCATCACTTTTGTCAGTATAATATTTCACTTGGGTGGCTTTCCTGAGGCAGTACAGACATGAAGATTTAGTCATACAAACTGTTACAATATTTGGTGGCACCTGAAATGCTATTTTCTGGGAAGCACTAGATAGAAAAAGCAATAGAAATTGTATTGTGTCAGGCTGATTGGTAGGAAAGAATGAAGGTATGACTAATTAAATGGGGTGTTTCGTCTTTCTTTGGCACTGGTATAATTTTTGTACATCAGATACAATTGAGCATGTTTTGGAAAGTTTGCATTATTTTGCCGGATGTTTCTGTGTTGTCTGCTTTTCCTTATTACCATTTGTAATGGTTTTATTATTTTTCACTTACTACTTACAATACTTGTTATCCACAATTATTGAATGTCATTGCATGTAGAACGTTATTTTTACTGTGGCATAAATATTCTAAGGAAACAAAGCTATTGAAAGGAAAGAAAAGGAAATTGTTGGTGAGGCAAAAGGAAATCTCTTTTCCTTGTGGAAAGAATATAATTAACTTTTTTTTTTAAAGGAAAATAGAATATCTTTGTTTTCATGGAATGTGTGTTGGGCAATTCTAGAATTACCTATTTTGTTAATCTTTTGGAAGTAAAAATATGTAATGTAAGATCTATGTGAATTGTGTTTATCATTTCCCCCTCCTCCCCTCTCTCTATAGATAAATCCCCTCATTTCTTGAGGCTGGGTGATGTAGAGGTCAATGCAGGGCAGAATGCTACATTTCAATGTATTGCTACTGGGAGAGATGCTGTGAATAACAAGTTATGGCTGCAGGTAAGGCTAACTAGACTGTTGAACTAATGTGGATAAATTTGTCAATGAAAAAGTACCAAAACCACTTGAGGACAGATTATATTTTAATTCACTTATTTTGTCATGCAACTTTTTTCTCCTTAGATTGAAGTGATCTTGTGAAGATTCATCCTTTTTCTTATTCTCCACTTGAAGATGTGAATTAATTTATGAAGTTATTTAAATACTGTGTCTTCTATCAGCTCTCAGTTAAATGTCATTGTTCTTCCAATTTATCTGTGTTCCACTTAAAAAATAGTTCCTTAGAATAGCTAGAAGTAAAAAGAATAAAAAAGATTTTTTTTTTCTTTTTAAAGTGCTTCACAAACTAGATTTACTAGAGCATGGTTCATAAGATGGAGAACTGTCAGTTTGATAAATTACATTTTGAGAAACCTTTGGGGCAATATTTCAAGCAATGTGTAGTCCAACAAAAGAAAATTAAATTGTTCATACTTTTAGGTGCATGATGGATAAATTCAGATCTCAGGGTCAAGGCTAGGTTAACTGAAGGATCAGTATAAAAATTATGCAGAAGAAAATAATATATGTAAAATGAAATCTGAAAAATCAAATCTGACCAAAGGAGGACACAGTGCAAATCAGAAAACAAATGTGCAAGTAAGTTTGGAGAAGATGGGAATAGGATGAGGAGATTATGTCTTGAAAGTCTTAGAGATTGAACCTGTGCAGGGAGAAATAACATTAATGAGGTTAATTTGAAATTCATAGACACTTATCAGTTGGGTGTTCCTAGATGAGTCATATAATCTTTGTGGAACTCAGTTCTTCATTTATAAAAATGAGACTGTTAGATTACATGTCTTTTAAGGTTCCTTACAGCTCTAAATATGAGTATGTTTCCTCAGTTCTTTAAGTCATAAAATCTTAAATTTATAAGTGACTTTACAGGACATATAGTCCAATCCATAGCTGATAGAATATTTTTTCTACAACTTGTATACTATGTGGTCATCTTACTTTTTCTTTAAGATATAAATGACAAAGGTCTTTTCTTAAAGACCTTTGGTGATAAAGAGCTTATTACCCACTTTTGGATAGCTTTAATTATTAGGAAGTTTATCAAGCCTAATCTGCCTGCAAATTGTCAGGATGAGGCTATATGTAGTAAAGTGGTCTGAGAACTATTTTATCCTAACTAGCTCAAAATAAAATAGAGAACCCTAGGGTGAACAAAATAAATGTGGAGATGGTGAGAAGTAAATAAATGGATATTTGTATAGATTACTACTTAGTCTGTTGGTGAGTGTGTTCATATTTATTGTTGCTTATCTTTTGGTTCTCTGCAGAATTACTATGAGCAGTAATTCTCAATTTATAGTTAGTGGATTAGGAAACTTTTAACCCTTTTTTTTTTTCCCCTGAAGAGTCTCTTTACCTTTAGAACTTATATAAAATTGTAATTGAGTTTATGCTTCAAAGAAACTTCTGGAAATGTATTTTTCTTTATATGTTAAAATATAAATGAATCCTTCAGATTGGCTTTTCCAATATACTTGTGAAAGGGCATGATCCCTATCTTCTCATATCTGAAAATTTGTCATGGAAAAGAAGAATTGGATAAGTATAGATTTTTTGCAATTCTTATATTTGAAGCAAACTTGTCAAATCTTTAAAGAGACATAGACAGCATAAGCAAATACTTGAGTATTAGTTAGAACTATCTAAATAAAGGCCTCTAAAATAATTTGTTTATTATTACCCTTTCAGTAGGGTAACATTAAAATCATTTTGCCCTTTAAATATCATCCATGTTGTTCTCCTGGTTCTACTCATATCACCCTGCTTTAGTTCATGTATGTCTTTCTACAATTTTCTAAAAAAAAAAAATCTCCAATAATTTCTTAGGCAGTATCTCAATAACATACATGCATATATGAGTGAGAGTATGTGTGTGTCAGTATCATCATTGTTTATCCATCCTCCCTTTAGGCAACCCCACCCTTTTCTTGTTCTTTGTCATCACAAAAACAAACAAACAAACAAACAAAAAACTGTTCTAATTTGCTATTTTTGAATGAGTTACCATCATCAAACATCACAAAAGCAAAACCAATCCATCTCTCTTTAACACTTTTTGGTCAATGGTTATTATTACAATCACTTTAGTCTTTCCATTCTGTTCACAATTAGCTCTTAATTCTTATTACTCAGTGTCTTCCTTGAAACTAGCCTCAAAGGTTTTTTTTTTACATTGAATGGTTATTCATTCATTGAAAATTCTCCCTAAAAATAGCCCTTTTTTGGATCAACATTCCTACCATTATTTATATGAGTTTCTATATTTGTGTATATCTTGAATTGTACAATAGGTAGTGTAACAATAGCCTCTGAACTGTTACAAATTGCAGACTTCTGCAAGCATGTTCTATTTCTCAAAATGACTCCTTAAATTCTCATCTATCCTTTGGAAGCTGAAGTGTCCAATAAATGGTTTCCACAGACGCTAATCCTACTTTGTATAGATTGACTGACATAATAGTAACTGTGGCAGATTTTTCAGTTATATTTCTTCATTTGTTTCAGAGACAAAACACTGGATGAACGCTTTTTTCAGGAAAAAGCTGATTCTTGAGCTGATTCACTTACAGTTTGTGTTAAGTGGAATATAAGCACCCTTCCATTTCACTCATTCTCTGATTCCTTTATTTACTAATGGTGAAGAGAATATTTCTTTAAGCTGTTAAGCTAACATGGATAATATGTCTGAATATAAACAATTGATTTGCTAAATTTATTTTCTTGATGTAGGTTTTCTATTATCATAAGATCCTTTCTAGAGGAACTTATATTTTGTAGTTCTTGCTTTATTTTAGGTTCTAAAACTTAATAATATGCTGGAGTTAAATTCATTTTTTTTATCTCCATATCTCAATTTCCTTCTAGCAGCAAATACTTCCTTAGATCCTGTTCTTTTTTAGTGAACTACACTAGATCTTCTGTAATTTTTTTCCTGCTCTCCTAATGAACATATTATTTAAATAAGCTCTCATTTTTTTTCTTTTTTCTTTTTTTTTTTTTTTTTTTTTTGCAAACATGATGGATTTTCATAACTTCCCTGTGAGAAGATAATATGGATTTCTCCTTTTTCTATATTCCAGTTCACTAATATTTTAAGATTATAGTGCATCTTAATATTTTTCTTAACCTCTGGCACATAAATTTTCCATTTCTTGAGCATTTTATGCATCACACACACATAATCACCCTTTTAAAAGAAGTCAAACGTCTGTTAATTTACATTCAACCAAAGTATATCAATTATTTACTTGCTTATTTAAATATTTTTTCATTGTATAGAATAGTGAAACTATTGCTTTTTTTGCATAAGAATTTGTTGGGGGAGGGAATCTCAATTCCCAATTTAAAAAACAAAATTGCTCATTTATAATTAGTGAAGTAGATGTTGATATGTAGTGCAAAATTGATAAAATTATGTCTCAATAGATTTCATTTCTCAAATACCCTTTCTCCAAGGGTGTTTGACTTCAAAATTAGTTTTCTTTCCACTAGAATCATAGGATCATTTACCATAATATAAGAATTGGTCATGATCTCAGAGGTCAACTAGTTTTAACTCATGGTTATATAGATGAGGAAGAGTTCCACACACTCGAGATAAACTAGGGTTTCACATATAAGAATTTGAGCCAGGATTAGGACCCATGTTCTTCAGCTCCAAATCATCTCTTTCTATATTACAGAATAGTTTCTTCCATGAGACTGTTGACTTTACTTTTTCTTCAATTTTTAAAAAAGACTCAATAGACTTTTTCCTAATGAGATTTTCAAGACTTCATTGTGAGAATAGGTACTTGAGATATCAAACTGAGACTGTGGAAAATTGTGCATTAGAAACAACTTGAAAAGGCATTTTATCCACATGGTAAAATGGCTTTATATTGATCCTCATGTATCAGAAGTCAGAAAAAAACATTATTTCCATCTTTGCAATTTTCAGTTTCTCTGAGTTTCTTAGTATCTTAAAATGTGCCCAGTTAGAATAGTTGTGAAACTATCAGCAGGAAAATTTTATAGAGGCCTATAGAGTTTTACATGAACTGATGCTAAGTGAAGTGAACTTCACTTAGAACCAAAAGAACATTGTATACAGCAGCAACAAGATTATATAAGGATCAATTCTAATGGACGTGATTCTTTTCAACAATTAGGAGATTCAGGCCAATTCCAATAGATTTCTGATGGAGAAAGCCATTTATATCCAGAAAGAGGATTGTGAGGACTGAATGTGGATCACAACAGTGTTATCATCTTTTTTTATTGGTGTTTTGCTTGCTTTTTGTTTTCTTTTCCAATTTTTTCTTTTTGATTTCATTTTTCTTGTGCAGCATGATAATTGTGAAAATGTGTAGAAGAATTGCACATGTTTAACATCTGTTGGATTATTTGCTGTTTAGGGAAGAGAGTGGGGAAAAAGAGAGAAAAAATTTGGAACACAAGGTTTTGCACGGATGAATATTGGAAAATATCTTTGCATATATTTTGAAAATAAAAAGGTATCATTTTTAAAAAAGTGCCCAGTTAAAATTGTTTTCAGTAATGGAAAGAGTAAGAAGATTATGTACTTAATAGTTAAAGTTCTTTTTCTATAGAATTTAAAATATCAATTGTGATGTAAGAACTCAAAAGTGTTGAGCCTAGTAGTTTATTTAAATTAAGGTACACAATAATACATGTATTTTAAAATTGCATAGAAGACACATAAAGTACTGCTTATTTATTGTTTTTATATAATATAGAGATATATAATACACCTACTTATACTAATTAAAATGTAGTAAGCTTTTAATGAGAAATATGTTAATAAATAAGTTTATGAAGTCAAGAAGCTTTGGTGTTTGCCAATTTAGAATATTTATTTTCGTATTTCTTAGATGTGTTCTTTCAAAAGTTTATCTCCCTGTTGATACTGAGATCAATAAATCTTAGATTAAAGACTTAAGAGAAGTAATCTAGATCTCAGTAGAACACTCTTCTCTTCTATTTGACTTAAGAGAGTATTGGGTTTCTATAAAGGTATAAAAATAAACCTCACTCATTTTAATAATCTCCTCATTGATTTGCATTCATTTTAAACAAATAAAAAAGACTAAAGGGAGAACATTTCCATATACATATAACACAACATAAAAAGCGATTCAATATAAAACCATAAATTTCCATTTCACATTCACTTAAAAAAAAGAAAAAAAGAAAAAAAGACTATGTGATAAATACTGCACATTTTCAAAGCTATTCTTCTTTTCTCTGCTTCTAAGTTTTTTGTTTTGTTTTGTTTTCTGTGGTATCCTTTTAACTTTTTTCCCTCCCTCCCCAGCTTACCCTAGAGAAAGCCATCTTTAAGTATAAATATGCATATGTGTGTGCATATTTGCGTATATGGGTGTACATGTAAAACCATGCTACATACTTAGGTTTATCTGTCCTTTTTCTAACTATGGAAAATATCTTCCTTCATAGGTCCTTTGTAGTTGCTTTGAATATTTATAATATTCAAAATAACTTGTTTAAAATAGTTCTTAAGAACATTTCTGTTATTGTAGTACAACATTCTCTTGGTGTTTCTAATTTTACTCTTCATTTTTTCTTGCAAATCTTTCCATTTAAAAAAAATTTTTTTCATGTTTTTCTAAAATCAACTAGTTCATCATTTCTTGTAGCACAGTAGCATTCTATCATGTCACCTGATGATTTCAGTGGTCATGATAATGAGCTTACAACAGGGTTCTCATTTCTTTCAAGGATTGGTCTTGTGGATACTTCTAAACAACCCAGAGGTATTGAGATACTAATCTTAGAACAAAATTAGTGGACTGCTTTTGAGGCTTTGTGGGGATCAGTTGGTATGTTGTCTTTTGTCTAATCTTTCAAAAGGGACTATTCCTTTTCAGATACAGATAGGCCCTTATCCAGCATAGATAGAAGGAGTATTACTGGATAATTCTGGTTAAACTTTTTTATAGGAAAAAAACAGATACAAGCTATTTTTACTCATTTTATTTCTTACAAAGAAGACCACTCCATTAAAATACAATCACAGTTTAGACATAACTCCAAATTCTTTAAGCCTCTCCTAGAAAAGCACTCTTTCAAGTTCTACTTCAAATGAGAGTAAGGAGGATAAGAAGGAGGAGGAGAATGAAGAAGGAAATGGAGGAGGAGGATCGCAGTTATTTGGATTCATTGTAACTCCATGCCTTCCTAAGTTTAGAGAATGTAACCACAAGAAGTTTGGATACCATGTGACAAATTTCCTTGGCCACAGCAAATCATGAAACCACCTATTTATATATGAGCTGAATGTTGTTGGAATACATGGGAGAGCTGCTGAAATACACAGGAGCCATCTGACAGTGACTGCTTGTAGATCCAACCAGAATGGGTCTCCTCTTGTGAGAGGATAATACAAGGAGACTGAGAGGCAGTTGCTGTTCTCTGACCTCTCTCACTGAGAGGCAGTTGCTGTTCTCTGACCTCTCTCCTCTTCCCTCTGCCTCCAATTTATCTCGTTCCTAGTCCCCAACACCTGTGTCAGCAAAGGCTGCCTTGCAAAACTTTCCAATATTATGATCCACAGCTATGCAGTCTCTCAGGGAATTGACCTGTCCCTTAACAGATTATGGCCTACAACAGATTAATATTTCATCCACTAGATGAAATATTAATGAAATCTTAGCTCCTTTCAATAATAAAAATACAATAACATTTGATATGTGTATTTATTCTTGCTTATAAAAATATGGACAAAATTGATAGTAAAACAATGGTAATATGGTTCCATGCAATGCTGGAATTGCCAAAGGCTCTTAGTTTATATCTTATTTCTGTTTTATTGCTTATGTGACTGTAGACAAATTGCCAAGCCTCTCTGATCCTCAGTATACTTACCTGTGAAATAAAGGGAATGACTGTTGACCTCTAAATGCCCTCCATAAGCAGTAACATGTTAGACACATTGTTATCTTTAATTCAAAGTGAATACTTGAATAATATCAATCAAACAAAATTGTTACATTTTAAGTCTTAGAATTTCTTATATTCATTTTCTTTGTTGGGGGAGGGGATGCAGGAAGAGTCAAGGATCATTCTTTAGATTCTGTTCTATTTTTAAAAGGGTCCAGAATAAATGGACACCTACATAACAATTCCATAAAGGTCCCATTGCCAAAACATCTGTCAGACCATATGCCTTGGCTTCAGGTTTAGTGTAGCTAACTAAAACACTAATGACTTCATCCATCATTTTGGAGCTTGGCAAGGATATATCATTGGATCAGGCAGAGAAGCTTGATTGCAGATGTAGTGAGAGTAGAATATTGGGATGGGGAGTAGTCTTTGGTTAGCACCATTTGCTTTGGTGATTCTGAAATGAGGCTATTTATTGTGTGACTGGTAATCCTATGTAGATTGCCATTGGAACTATATAGTTGGGCCAATCTGTCAGCAGATGCTGTGTGGAAGTAGGGTGGGGTGGGGGGGTTGGCTCAATGCCTCTTCAGTTGGTCTGCCAAAACAGGGAAGTCAGCCACCATGCTGCCCTTGGTAAGACTCATCAGTGCTAATGGAGTGTGATGCAGCCAGTCTCCCAGCCAGAGGAAATATCAGTCTCATGGAGTAACAGATAATTTAAACAATTGCCTTAGAGTAAAAATTGGAAAAATAAAATTAGGTAAATGTAATGTGAATCACTCAAATATAAAGCACACCACTAGACAGAAATCCATTAACAAGAATAGACCTTCAAGTAAAACCTGCTCTTAGGCTAGTTTATATACTTGATCTAAAACTTTTGATTATGTGTTGTTTTCTCTTACTAGGGAAATTTCTTATCTTTATGCTCACAATTGATCTTAAATACCACTATAGACCAGGAGAAAATAGTGCAATGGAGCTCATGTTTGCGCAGAGAATACAGAAGTTTCTATGAACACAGTAGAATTCCAGCATTTTTTCAGTGATGCATAATAATTATTTACAACATTATTCCTGACTCTCACATTTAACACTGTAGTCCTAAAAAGCACATTTATAACAGCATGTTGAGTCTCAGATTGAGATTACTATATATTCATTTGCCAATATCTTAAATAATTTTTTTTATTTTCTTAATTTTGATTTTTTCAAGTACATTTTGTTAACTAGTTATTTGTATAAAAGTGGACTAAAGCATTAAATTTTAATTATGTTTTAAAATATGCAAAATTAGTGTGCTATCACTATCTCAAGACATATCGTTAAGCTAACAAATCTTTACTAAGTGCCTACTCTATAGCGAGCCTTTTCTTATGTATTATGGTGGATCCAGATTACATAAAAGGAGTTATTTCTGACTTCAAGGAGTTTACTTTCTACATGAAAAGATAAGTTATAATAATATAAAGTAATGTATAATCCATGTAATTCTGAGTCTTTCAGATAAGCAATGTCTTCAGTCTAGAGAAGTGAAAGAATGTTATTTATATATATATATATATATATATATATATATATATATATATATATATATATTTTAAAATCCTATAAATGCTATCATATTATTATTTATTTGAATCTTAAAGGATGGGAAGAATTTGAATAGGTAAATGAGAATCTTGTTGAGTAAAGGTAAGTAGAGAAGAAAGCATGATCAGAAAATGGGATGCAGGAATCATGTATAAGAAAGAGAATGAAGATTCTTACCCAGTTAAAGTAGAATCTTCAAATAGAGGGCTGAATATATGGAAAGCTCCACAAATAGGCAGTATAGTTGGGATATTGTCTTCAGAGTGGTAAAAATGAACCATTTTATAATTTCTGAATATGATAAATGTTTAGCAGTTTGAGGAGTGCTTTTGTAATTATATAGTCTCACAGTTGACAGTAACCTCAGAGAACAATCTAGCCCAATCCATACCTGAAAATGAAACTTATATCTTATAACTAAATCTTCTAAATCAAGACTTCTGAAACTTTTTTCCATTCCATGAACCCTTTTTCCCCTGAGAAAATTTTATGTGACCCCAAGGTATATATAGGGATATAAAATAGATATATAATAGATATATAAACCAAACATTTACTGATGGTAAATCATAATGTAGGGACCTTCATGTTGAGTTATAAGACTCCTATGGGATTGCAAACCAGTTTAAGAAGATGGATTCTAAATAATATCTTGGAAGAATAAACATTCAGCCTTTCCATCATTTCCTCTATTTCCTCATTCTGGCTTTAGATAGTAGCCTGAATTGCTGGGTTAAGTTTAAATTTTTTATTCTTCCATATTCATCATAGTTTTGTTCTTAATTTGACCTTTGTAGTCAAGCAGAACAACTTTAATCCTTATTCTGTATGCCATTTCTTCACATATTTGCAGGTAGCTATCATGTTTCAGTTTTTTTTTTCCCCCCCCAATTTCTTTTTTTTTTTTTTTTTTCCCTGAGGCAGTTGGGGTTAAGTGACTTGCCCAGGGTAACACAGCTAGGCAGTGTTGAGTGTTTGAGGCCAGATTTGAACTCAGGTCCTCCTAAATTCAGGGCTGGTGCTCTATCCACTGTGCCACCTAGCTGCCCCTTTTTTTTTTTTTTTTCCAATTTCTTGAACTTTTTCTAATGAGTTCAGTTATTATCTTTGTGCAGATTATTCCCATGTCAGTTTATTGATTTATCTATAATTCTAGTCTTTTTCCTGAACTCCAATTCCATATCACTTAATTGCATATTGGACATTTGAACTAGATGTCTCACAAATAAATATCTCAAATTCACTGTGTTTGAAATAACTCATGATCTTTCTTCAAAAACCTAAGTTTGTTTTGAACGTTTTTTGGTAAATAATTGATGGCATCATTGTTCTTATTTTGACCTTTTTCTAGCTAATTTAACTATACTCCATTACTCATATATATTCAATCATTAGCAGATCTTATAATGTAATTCTGATATTTCTGGATTTATCCCTTTTTCATAAATACCATTATATATACTTAGTATAGATTAAATTTGCTGAACCTTTTTTGAGTAATTTTGGCATTGACTTATACTGAACTTTTACTCCACTTAAACTCTTAATTCTTTCCTATACAAAGTGATATTTTTCTCATATTCTAATCCAAGTGTAAGATTCATTTTTTCCCCATGAAAATTAATATTTGAGTTGACCCAGAATTCTTCCCAGTTTAAAAAAAATGTAGAATCCCACAATTTTAGAATTTCAAGGAACCCCATCAAATATAAACTCTACCTGAAAAAGAATTACTTTTATAATAATAGTTGCTTGTTCCACTGAAGGGACACCTGCTTCTCACGAAAACATATGATAATCTTTCATTTTGCTCTTAGCGATATCTCCAGCTTTTTTTTTTTTTTAATTAAATGGTGATCACTCACTATTCTGAGCCACATAACTATAGCCTTCCTAATTGATTGTAAAAGAATAATGTAGAAAGATATTTTGGCCCAGTTTATCCTCAAAAAATGCATATAAAATCTGAGCTATTGTCAAAACTCATGAATTTCTCAGTATTGAAATTTATATATAATAATGTTCTGCCCTTCATGAGTAAAGATGATGGACTCTTCCATTGTAAGAGTACTTGCTCTTAGACTTAGGTTTCCAAATTCAAATTCATTGAGCATTCCTTTTTTTTGCCTATTTGCTTTCTCTCATCAATAATCTTGATTTGATAGACGGCTGCTATTGATTAAATATCTCTTCTGTGACTGTAGGTGTTTTTTTCTATGCACATTGCCTTTTTGGTTTTTCACTTGTGTCTGATTCTTCATGGGCCCATTTGGTGTTTTCATTGCAAAGATATTGGACTGGTTTATTATTTCCTTTTCTACCTCATTTTACAGATGAGGAAACTGAGGCAAACAAGGTTAAGTAACTTGTCCAGGGTTACACAGTGAGTGTTTCAGGCAAGATTTGAACTCAGGAAGATAAAGTCTTCCTGGCTCTAGTCCCAGTCCTCTATCAACTGTGCCATCTAACTGCCCAGTGGGAACATTCTGCAAATCACTACTTTAACTTCATTTGCACTATGCTTCTGTCACCTTTCATCACCTGTTAAAACTTATTCTCATAAAAAAGAAAAAAATAATTTTCCTTTCATTTCTAACTTTGAGCTAAAGAAGTAAAAGAACTATGGGTTTCTTGTCTGAAAAACTAAGTTTATTTAAATCTTGTTTATTAATTACTAAAATACTTTTTTATGCAAATAATTATCTTCATGACACTAATTCAAATTTTAAAACACTTTCCATAAAATTTGTCAATTGATTATCACAGTGCTTTTATGACATTGATAATGAAAGGCTTATATTTTAGATTAAGTGAGGCATAGAAAAAAAAATGACTTGCTGATAAAGTCCTGAATAGAGAATGTGGTGGGCTGAGAGAATCTGAAGGATTGATAAAAAATATTCCCTGGGGCCAGCAGGAAGAAGGTTCTGATAATAGAGATCAGTTTAGTTCCCTGGTTCTACCTACTAAAGGTAATCCAGTCAGAAATCCAAATTATGTCCAATTGCTGAAGCTAAATTCTCCCTAGTAATTAATTTATAGTCCATGTCCTAGTGATTACCTTCCTTTGGGTCAGTTACCATGGCACTCTACCTTGTAGTATCTTTCCTAAGACCATATGCTCCCCAGCCCCACTTTTCTCCCTTACAGTTAATAGTCTTTTAGGTTGGTAAGTCCCTTTCAGAATTTAACCTGCCAGCTAAGAGCATGCTCCAAACTCATGGGATCCTCCTTTTCCACTGAAGAATTTATCTTTCATATTTTTTGTATCACTCATTTTGTCTGTAACCTGTTAGGATTCTTACAAGGTGCTAAGTCACTGGAATGAATAGAGACAATAATTATCCAATTTAGCATGGTTCAGTATGATTGCTCTGACCCTACAAGGAGATGTTATGGGCCAGAACTTGAAACAAGGTTCTGAGTGGAATTGAGGAAACAATCGTTAAATCTAATTTTGCATTGATTTAATCCTACAACAAATAATGGTTTCCTCATGATATAATGATTGGTATATACTCAGTGTGGAACATATAAGTGAGAAGCTCTTAGAAATTCAGGAGAACTTCAGGGGACTTTGGGAGATTCATAACTAGGATTGACTTCTGGGAGATTCACAAGACCACACTCTGGAAGAAGATGCAGAGTCACTTCTACCTTTGTGCTGGCTGGAGACATTCTGATAAGAGCTCTCGGGACCCAAGGAGAGAGAAAGGCCTCCAGAAAACTAGCCAAGCCCCAAGTGAAGGAGATAAGATTTTGTAAGAGACAATAAAGGATTTGGACTTAACTCCTGGCTACATTTGAGGTAGTTATTGAACGGAAGCCAAGGCTGCCTCCAGAAGTTCCCCAAGAAATCTGCTCCCAGAGAATGATTATAATTTAGAGAACAGAACATTGCATTTTAGTGGCCGAACATGGGGCAGATAGGATCCTGATTTCAGTGGAAAAGTCTCTCTGACCCAGAAATTAGGGTGAGTACAACAAGGAAACTTTGTTAAAGAGCTAAAGTAATATTTCAGCTAAAATGGAGCAGATGTTTAGAAAACAGCTTGCTTTTCCAATTCAAGGAAGATGTGTTGAAAACTTGGTCAGACTAATAAAAAAATCAAGGTTTAATTATAACCTGGAAGGAGATCACTGAATTTTTAAAAATTGTAGAATAAACATCTCCTTGCTTCTCTAAGGAAAAAGAATTAAATCCAGATGAGTGGAAATTAGTAGGAGAGCAACTAGGTGAATACTACAATTCCAATCCAAACTCAATTTCCAAAGATACACTTCATACATACAATTTAATACAAGTGGCTTTAAGAAATTATATAAGTATTAAACTAAGGAAAAAGAAGAAAGAACAAGAGGAGGCAGATCTAACTATACTAAGTGAAAAGGATGAATCAGATAACAATGGAGTTAAGTATAATTCTGAGTTATGGCGCTTCACAACAGGAGCATTTCCCATCTCCTCCTCCTTCAATCCTTCACGGGTAGAGGAAGGAGAAGGAGGGGAAGAGGCAGTGACAAAAACAGGCTATGACAAGATTAGGAAAAGGATTGGTTGAGGCAAAAAAATGAAGGACAGGATGTAGGTGATTTTATAGATGCATACCCTGTAATTGAAGAGCTTGACTCTTCAGGTCAAAAAAGGAGAAGATACACTCCTTTTGATTTGGATAAAAGTAAGGAGTTTAAAAAAGGTTGCACTCTTTTTGGGGCTACATCATCTTATGTTAAGATGTTACTAGATAGTTTGGCTTATGAAATCCTAACCCCGAATGATTGGAAATCCATAGCAAGGACATGTTTAGAACCTGGACAAAACTTGTTGTGGCTTTTGGAGTATCATGAATTATGTAGGATTCAAGTCAGATGCAATAGGCAAACAGGAGTTAGCATGCAAATCACTTTTGACCAACTAGCAGGTAACCATCACTATGGAGAGAATTCAGAACAGATTAATTGCCCCACAACAGTTTATGAGCAGATCGCCATGGCTGCAACAAAAGCTTAGAATTCCCTCCCCAAAGAGATTGAGGGGAAGTCTTCACAAAAATAGAGCAAGGTCCCAATGAACCTTTTTTACATTTTGTGGGACGTTTGCAAACTGCTGTCATAAGAACCATTGGAGAAAATGCAGCTACAGAAATAATGACCAGACATTTGGCTAAGGAAAATGTCAATGAGGTTTGCAAAAGAATTATATTGGGACTACATAACCATGCTTCTTTAGAGGAGATCATAAGATGCTGTGCTACAGTGGGCACAAATGTTTATTACACCCAGACTATGCTGAACATGGGAAGACAGGGTCCCTCTTGGCAAGGGACTTCTAGAGAAACTCGTAGATATTTTCAATGTGGAAAAGTTGGACACCTAAGAGTTCAGTGTAGATATGGAGATAGAGTGAGAAGACAGGCTGAGAGAAGAACTAAAACCCCATGTCCAAAATGTCACAAAAGGACTTATGGATATGTTCCTTATGTGTTATGTTACTATGTGCTTATGTAATATAATTATCTGTAGTACCTCCCATATTGATGGATTTATGTATACCTGTTTCGAGTGAGCCCCTTCAGTCTTTTTTGGGGTTCTCACCTCCTCGAAAAATCAGGGAGGTCATGACCACCCTATGTTCTAAATCAAAAGAAAGGGGGAGACGTTAGGATTCTTACAAGGTGTTAAGTCACTGGAATGAATAGAGACAATAATTATCTAATTTAGCATGGTTCAGTATGATTGATCTGACCTTACAAGGAGATGTTATGGGCCAGAACTTGAAATAAGGTACTGAGTGGAATTGAGGAAACAATGGTTAAATCTAATTTAACATTGATTTAATCCTACAACAAATAATGGTTTCCTCATGATATAATGATTGGTGTATACTCAGTGTGTAATATATAAGTGAGAAGCTCTTAGAACTTCGGAAGAACTTCAGGGGACTTTGGGAGATTCATAACTAGGATTGACTTCTGGGAGATTCACAAGCCCACTCTCTGGGAGAAGATTCAGAGTCAAGATTCATTCCCACTTCTATCTTTGTGCTGGTTGGAGACATTTGGACAAGAGCTCTTGGGACCCAAGGAGAGAGAAAACTATCCAAGCCCCAAATGAAGGAGATAAGATTTTGGAAGAGACAATAAAGGATTGGACTTTAACTCCTGGCTACATTGAGGTGATTATTGAAACTGAACTGAAGCCAAGGCTGCCTCTAGAAGTTCCCCAAGAAATCTGCTCCCAGAGAACAATTATAATTTAGAGAACAGAATATTACATGAACTTATTCCCGTAAATATATCATATCTGCCAAAAAGAATGGCCATTGTGAATTCTTCACGTGACTGAAACTCACTTTTGGTGCCTTCCATCATCTGTCTACATAGATCATATTTTCTATCAAAGTCCACATAATAAACCACATCATTGCCTAAAGTCTAGTAAGTGGCTACTAAGGATTTGGAACTAGTTCCTTTTTTTTTTTTTCCCTTAGTTCAGTGGTCTTTTAAGCACATGACCTAAACATGACGTCATCTTAAAGATCTTTCTCAGATTTTCCAGGGTTTGTTTTTTTTTTTTTAATACCTGATTCTTAATTTTTAGCTAAGCAAATTATTTAATCCACTACTTTGAAAAATTCTCTTCAGGCACAGAGTTATTCTTTGTTAAATCATTCCTTCACTTTTTTTTTTTTTTTTTTCAGAAAAAAATTTTAAATATCAACCTCTTTTCTAATTTTCCTTAAAATAGTTCTCTATAGATTAGCATTCTTACCCACACTCCCACAGATATTTTTGTGTTTTGTGAAATTATACTGTTGAGATTCAAAAGGAGACCCCCAAAAGGTTGGGGTTGCACATGGGTGTCTTGAGGCATCTCAAAAAATTTGCAGGCTTGACCCCATCTCTAAGTCAAAGGGGCAAAGTTTATTCTAATTGTATTGCCAATTAAACTGGGCTAAATTCCAAACAGATTTAGCAAAGAACCAAGAGAAAGAAGATAAAGTTAGAGAGACCAGAACTTCATGTTACTTATTTGCTAATTTTATGGCTTTCAGGTAGGTTTGAGGAGTGGTCTATTCACTGGAACTTGGTTACTGACCAGCAGATTATCTGTTTGACAATCAATAATGTAGGACTATCCTCAGGCTGAGACTTTAGAATCATTGTGACATATATTGTTAGAGTAATGGCATTCTAAAGTCAGAGCACATCAGGATCATTGCTATATTTCCCCTAGAACCTATATTCCCTTCAATATTGTATACAACTCCTATATGCTACTATAATGGACCTCTGTCCCTACCACTTTTGCTTTTCCACCTTCCTTTACTCTTTTGAAATGGGTTTGGAAATATTAAAGTCTGGTAGGCAATATGTTCATAGAATTATAGGATCATAGCTCTGGAATTGAAAGGGAATTGAAAGTCTTTAGTTGAATCCATTCATTTTATACTTGGGAAAGTGATAACCAGAGGTATTAGGAGACTAACCCAAGTATAGTTAGCTGAAAAGCTTAAGATTAGGATTTTAACTCAGTAATTATTACTAAGGCCAGGGAACTTCTAGTCTGACCCATTCATTTTTTCCAATAGTATTTTATTTCCAAATACATGTAAAAATGTTTTGTTGTTTTTTTTTTCCCATTTTCTCTTACCTCCCCTTTCCCCAAGACAGCAAGTAGTCTGACATAGATTAAACATGTGTAATCCTTTTGAACATATTTTCATATTTGTCATGTTGTACAAGAAAAATCAGACCCAAAAGGGGAATAAATGAGAAAGAAAACAACAAAGAAACAAAAAAGAAGAAAATACCATACTTTGATCCACATTCAGTCTTCATAATTCCCTCTCTGAATGTGATTGAAGTTTTCCATCCCAAGTCTACTGAAATTTCCTTGCATCACTGCATTGTTGAGAAAAGCCTAGTCCATCACAGTTGATCAAAACATAATCTTGTTGTTACTGATTACAATATTCTGCTGGTTCTGCTCACTTCACTCATGTATGTCTCTCTCGGCTTTTCTAAAATCTAAAAAGGTTCATCATCTCTTAAAAAACAGTAATATTTCATAACATTCATATGCCATAACTTAATCAGAAATTGCTTAACTGATGGGAATCCACTCAATTTCCTGTTCCCTGCTACTATTTAAAAAAAAAAAAAAAATTAAAAAAAAAATTTTTTTTTGCACATGCAGATTTTTTTCTTTTTAAAAATTATTTCTTGGCAGCACAGACCCAGTAATAAGACTGCTGGATCAAAGTGGATCAAAGGGTATGTAGGTCTTTTGTTGACCTCATTTTACAGAGGAAAAAAAAAATGTAGAGCAATAGGTCCCAAAATGCTCAGTAGTAAAGTACCAGCAAGGTAGCACATCTAAGTGATTATCAATGTTGAGAAGAAAGGTAATCCAACAAGATTAGGAGCCCCAAGTTGATGTCATGGGTTTGGTGAAAGAATCTGTATACTCAGTTTGTCTCCAAGTTTAAGGGTTAATTTCAAAAGGAGTTTAGCAAGAGTCAATTAAGGAGATAATTTGGTGCTACAAAGGAGTTTTTAGCAAAGAAGAGACAGGAAGAAGAAATGGCTAATTCCTGGGGAATCTAGCAAAGAGGCAGAATCAAGGAAATACATACATACATACATACATATATATATATATATATATATATATATATATATATATTTTTTTTTTTTCCAAAAAGATTAGGTTGATATATTAAAATTATGGTTTAGTGGTATAATTGAGGAATAGTAGGGGTGGGGTAGTTCCCATTATTGAATTCTACAGCTTACTAACAAAATCAATATTAAATTTTGTGGCCATCGTTTGTTCTGCTCCCAAGGCCAGATAGCCTTGAGGTTTGTCAGAAATTACTGTTTTCTCACACCTCATCTACATTAGATAGGAAGACCTGAGTTCACTTGTGACTTCTGACACTTATTAGTTATATAACTCTGGGAAAATCATTTAAATATCTTGCCTCAGTTTCCTCATTTATAAAATTAGCTAGAGAAGGAAATGACAAACCACTCAGTGTCTATGCCAAGAAAACCCCAAATGGAGTCACCAAGAGAGTCAGGCACAACTGAAACAACTGAACAATGACATAGATGCAAATTCATCTTCTGATTCTAAATATGGTAATTTTCCCACTTACTACTTTTCCCTTTAAGTAGAGATGATTAACTGTGCACCAGGAGGAGTACTGAATTAAGTGATTATAAGAAGAATGTAGTCCTACATGGTACTGAAATCTCAACCGGATAGGAAGAAAAGAGAAAAAGAAAAATATAGACAAATCTCCCTAATGAATATTGATGCAAAAATCTTAAATAAAATATTAGCAAAAAGATTACAGAAAATCATCCCCAGTATAATATACCACGACCAAATAGTATTTATACCAGGAATGCATGACTGGTTCAACATTAGGAAAACTATTAGCATAATTGACTATATCAATAATCAAACTTATGATTATCTCAATACATGCAGAAATAGCATTTTATAAAACTCAATGCCCATTGCTATTAAAAATACTAGAGAATATAGGAATAAATGGACTTTTCTTTAAAACAGTCAATAGCATCTATTTAAAATTATCAGCAAATAGCATATGTAATGGGGATAAACTGGAACCATTCCCATTAAAATCAAGGGTAAAACAAGGTTGCTCACTATCACCATTACTATTCAATATTGTATTAGACATGCTAGCTCTGGCAATAAGAGAAGAAAAAGAGATTAAAGGAATTAGATTAGGTAATGAGGAAACCAAATTATCACTCTTTGCAGATGATATGATGATATACTTTGAGAACCCTAGAGAATCAACTAAAAAACAATTAGAAGTAATCCACAACTTTAGCAAAATTATAGGATACAAAAGAAATCCACATAAATCATCAACATTTTTATACAACACTAACAAAATGCAACAGCAAGAGATACAAAGAGAAATCCCATACAAAACAGCTGTTGATAGCATAAAATATTTGGGAACATATCTTGCAAGGGAGGGTCAGGACTATGTGAACAAAACTACAAAACACTTTCCACATAAATAAAGTCATATCTAAACAATTGGAAAAGTATCAAATACTCTTAGATAGGTCGAGCAAATATAATAAAGATGACAATACTACCTAAATTAATGTATTTATTTAGTGCTATACCTATCAAACTCCCAAGAAGCTATTTTACTGGCCTAGAAAAAATAACAAAATTCATCTGGAAAAACAAAAAATCAAGAATTTCAAGGGATTTAATAAAAAGAAAAGTAAATGGAGGTGGCTCAGCTATACCAGATCTAAAACTATATTATAAAGCAGTGGTCATCTGTAACGTGCTGTTGTCTCCAGAAGCTGCCAGTCATCAAAACCATTTGGTACTGGCTAAGAAACAGAGTAGTTGATCAGTGGAATCAATGACTATAGCAATCTAGTATTTGACAAACTTAAAGACCCCAGCTTTTGGGATAAGAATTCACTATTTAACAAAAACTGCAGAAACTAGGTATTGACCCACACCTAACATCATATACCAAGATAAGGTTGGAATGGGTACATTATCTAGGCATAAAGAATGATATTATAAACAAATTCAAAGAACATAGGATAGTTTATCTCTCACATCTGTGGAGGAAGAAGGGATGTGTGATCAAAGAAGAACTGGAGATCATTGTTGATCACAAAATAGATCATTTTTATTATATTAAGTTTAAAAAATGTATAGACAAAACATGCATACAAGATTAGAAGGGAAGCAATAAACTGGGAAAAGATTTTTATATTCAAAGGTTCTGATAAAGGCCTCATTTCTAAATGTATAGGGAATTGACTCAAATTTATGATAGTTACAGCCATTCTCCAGTTTATAAATGGCCTAAGGATATGAACAATTTTCAGGTGAAGAGGAAACTATTTATAGTCATATGAAAAGGTGCTCCAAATTACTATTGATCAGAGAAATGAAAATTAAGACAACTCTGATATACCACTACGCAACTGTCAAATTTATTAAAATGACAGGAAATGATAACCAATGTTGGAGGGGTTGTGGGAAAACTGGGACACTGATACATCGTTGGTAGAACTGTGAACAGATTCAACCATTCTGGAGAGCAGTTTGGAATTATGTCCAAAAAGTTATCAAACTGTGCATACCCTTTGATCCAGCAGTGTTTCTACTGGGGTTATATCCCAAAGAGATCTTGAAGGAAGAAAAGGGACCCACATGTGCAAAAATGTTTGTGGCAGCCCTTTTTATAGTGGCAAGAAACTGGAAATTCAGTGGATGCCCATCAACTGGAGAATGACTGAATAAATTGTGGTATTGAATGTTATGGAATGTTATTGTTCTGTAGGAAATGACCAACAGGATATTTTCAGAGAGGCTTGGAGAGACTTACATGAACTTATGCTAAGTGAAATGAGCAGAACCAGGAGATCATTATACATGGCAACAAGAAAACTATACAATGATCCATTCTGATGGACCTGTCTCTTTTCAACAATGAGATTATTCAAACCAGTTCCACTTGTTCAATGATGAAGAGAACCGTTTACACTCAGAGAGAGGACTGTGAGCACTGAGTGTGGACCTCAACATAGCATTCTCACTTTTTCTGTTGTTGTTTGCTTGCATTTTGTTTCCTTTCTCAGTTTTTTTTTTTTTTATTACTTCTTCATCTGATTTTTCTTGTGCAGCAAGATAACTGTATAAATATGTATACATATATTGGATTTAACATATATTTTAACATATCTGGCAGCTAGACGAGGGGTTTAAGGGAAAGAGGGGAAAATTTGGAACAAAAAGTTTTTCAGGAGTCAATGTTGAAAAATTACCCTTGTATATGTTTTATAAATAAAAAGCTTTGGAAAAAAGAAAAAAAGTATAGTTCTAAATAAACTCTTAGGGTCAGCTATGTGGAGGAATGGATAGAGTACTAGTCCTAGAATTAGGAGGACCTGAGTTTAAATGTGGCCTCAGGCAAGTCTCTTAATGCCACTTGCTTTTCAAAAAATAAATAAATAAGCTGTTAAACCACCACCACCACTCCCCCCCAAAAAGGAGTATACTTTCAATTGACTTCAGAAAGCTTTATTTTAGGTTAAATCTTTTTGCAAAAAAGGGAGTGCTAGATTCCTGGAAAACATTACCTGCTAACCTTGTTTCTTAAAAAATGATTTTATTAAATGTTATTAAAAAAAAATAATTCCAGTCTTTAAAGAGATTATACATCAAAAGATTTTTTTTTAACAAAAGCTAACAAGTACTCTTCAGAATGAAAATTTAAAAGCCATTTCTAAGTCAGATTAATATTCTTACTCCAATTCATGTAATACATGAGGAAACTATAAGTGCAATCAAAATTTATATATCATTTAAATATTTCATAAGTGCTTGCTAGTCTTTAACATACTATTTTTTAAATCGTTGATCTTTATTTTCTCAAGTATCCACATGTTTAAACCCAGATACATTCCTGAGACTTGTTACTGATTATTATCTTTTTTTCTGAGGATTAACATACATGACATCACTATGTTGGTGTCAAGAATCAGACTTATGTGATTTTGGAAAGTTCTACCATAGTTTGGGCACAAATAATCCTTATGAACATTTAGTGTGGAAATTTCTCTAAATTTGTACATTTCATATTTCTTTGCTATTAGAAAAGAAAAAAAATAGTTGATACATGGCATTATTTCTAAGACTTTCTACTGTAACTTAATTGTTTAATTGATGAAACCATACAGTACAGCTTTAAAGGAATTAGTTATTTTTATTACTTATTGACAAATTCACATTAATTTTTTATTTAATTTTTAAAATCTAATTTTTCAGTTTGTGGTTGATTTTTGGAGGAAGTAGACAAATTAATACAGTAGATCAAATTTATACTTATAATGAGACTTTTTGTTTTTAACAAACAACTGACATTAGAAAGAAGAGTTTAATTAAAAGAGGATGCTAGTGTATTTGCAATCAGGTTAATGACTTTAAGCATGGATAAATGTTTCATAAGACTATTGGAGTTATTTCTGTGTAAGTTTTTTTTTTTTTTTTCTAAATTATTGTTTTCTTTTGTAGTGTTTATTAATGGAGAATCAAAATTCTCTATTCAAGTTCCAGCTTTCACACTCGATTGCAAATTATTTCATTAAGCTAAAAATCCTGGATTTCAGGGATTTAATCTTACATATTCCCAAATGTCTAACCCCAAGCCATTATAAACATTTAGTTATCAAACATTCATCATATCTCTTTTTTTGTGTTGTATTTTACTTGTTTTTAGTCTCAGTTAAATGAGATTAGAATAGTTTCTGAAATCGATGGGCCCTATTATAAGGGAGATAATTTTAAGTCACATATGGATGAATTATGTGAATATATCATTATATCTTTTAAATTACTGAGATAATGCCAAATGGTCTGTGAATATTTATTTTTAAGATTCTAGCTTTAGGAATAACATTTCAGAATTATAATTTTTGTCATGTACTTTCTTCAATAATATATGGAGGAAATTTTGTACGAATTAGTGTTACACCTTTTTAATTCTTTGAATCTGTGATTTATAAATAATGAAATTCCAATTGTCTTAAAAACAATTATGAATAACCACCAATTTGAGGAGGCTAATTGGCTAATTGGCCTGTGGTGAAGCTGTCATTGGGCTTTGAGAATAGCTCAGTAGAATTGTTGTTTAATTCAATTCTAGTACTTTTAGAATTGTCAGAGTTCATTTTTGAATAGTTCTTGGAATAAGAGTGGAAATTGGCAGAACTGACTTTAGGTACACTTGATATCATTCATTAGGGACCTAAATATGGAGTATAGAGAAAATAATCTTTCTCCTGGTGCTATAAACCTTGAGACATGAAGAATAATAAATCATTGCTTTGCAGTGGAAAGGTAGTTTTCAGTTTTCAATAAATGAATAAAACATTGAAGTTTTTTATTTTTCCCCTGTATATCATGTAGAGAAATAGTTTATAATTTTTGTAAAGGAAAGAGGAAGATAGAATCAAGACTTCTAAATTGATAAGATGAGGAACTTCAGATATTGCAACTCCATATATATAGATTTATAATTTATATTCATAGAGAGCTATCTATGCCATGGATACAGAGCTATAACATATTTAACTGTGTTAGATTTTGTTGCTTCTTCATTTTTGGAAAAATCAAAATTTGTCTTAATTTAAAACTGGCTTACATTCAAAGGAAATCTGATATCAGAAATAGAGTCAAAATGCCTGTAGATATGGTGGGTGAAAAATGAAATGATTGAGATTAAGAGCTTTTGAAGTTGGAAAGGGGAACATGAACAGGTGAAATTCCCTGAAATCAGAAAATAAATGTGTCCCTCCTATTGTCTTGTGAACAGTTAAAGGAACATGGAAACAATAACTGATTGATCAGTTCAAATCTAGTTTCCAGATAAAATATATGATTTTTTTGAGATGTATAAATTGTGAGAAAACTCTTTCCATTAATTTTTGGATCTTATTGGGTTTTTAGTAAGCATTGTAAGTCGTCTCTTGGTTACAATCATCAACTAGAGGTGGTCCAGCTACACAGGACTAGATTCAAACAATGCAATAAAGTTGTCTATTTTTTTTTTTAACCCAATTTTCACAACTGAATAAAGTTTTCTTACAAGACAGAAATTGGAATAGACCCATAATTGGATACAAAGGGAACTGAGCTAGATCCAGAATTGAGTCACAAGATGGAGTCAGCATGGTTTACTCAATTTCTACTACCACTTGCTGTTCTAATCCCTCAATTCCTTCAGATGCCAGGGAAGCTGGGAAACTGAGACAAGGAGGGAAAGTATTCAGAACATGGAGTACAGTCAGTGAAGAGGTAAGGAGTTGGAATTTGGAAAATGTGATACAATATATGACAATGTAATAGGTAGCCAGTGTTACTGGAATGTATACATTTTTAAATGTAAGTAAATTTAATTAACATTTAAGAAGAATGGAAATAAGTGGCCCAGGTTGAGAAGGGTTATAAAAACCAAACAGAATTTTTATTTGATCTTGAAGGTAAATTGGGAGTACATAAATTTGTGACATGATCAGAATTATCTTTTAGGAAGGACAGTTTGGCAGTTTAGTACAAGATGGATTGTCATGGCAAGACTTGAGACAATAAGAACAGTGTATAGGCTATTGTAATAATCCAGATGTGGCTATGTGAATAGAGAAAAGGAGATATATTAGAAATATATCTAAAATGTAGAATTGACAAGATTTGGCAACTATTTTCATGTGATTTTTGTAAAAGTGAGAATTAAAGAATGAAATTTAGTTTGGGTGGCTTGTTGGTGCTGTTATCTGTAATAGGGAAGTTTAAAAGTGGGGGAGGATATTCAGGAAAAGAAAAGGAATTCATTTTTGGATATAGGAAGTTTAAACTATGTGTTGGGTATCTAAGTCAAGATCTCCCTTAAGCATTTGGAGATGTGAGATTGGATATCAGGAAATCATTTTAGAGGGAGTTTCTTTATTAGGGATTTCCTAATTTCCAAGAAAAGCCTGAGCAAGTAAGTGGCACAGTGGGTGGCTAGTCCCAGAGTCAGGAAGACTCATCTTCCTGAGTTCAAACTTAGGCCTCAAACACTTACTATCTATGTGACCCTGAAATAATTCTGTTTACCTCAGTTTCCTCATTTGTAAAATAATTTGGAGAAGGAAATGGCAAACTGATTCACTGTTTGTCAAGAAAACCCCAATTGGAGTTATGTAATTCTTTGACTGAAGATACTGAGCAACAATACCAGTCTATCTAATTCTTTCAAAGCTAACTTTACTATTGTATCACCTATTCTAGTCACTAGTCTCTGTGTTTCACTGTCCAATTCTAAAATGAGGGTGGGGTAAACTAGGTATTTATGTTAAGTTTCTTTAATCCTAAAAGTAGAACACTATCACTTAAACATGAAATGCACACATTCATAATGGGTTTATAACAACAGCCTTTACCAAATAAGGTTAATATAACTCTTTTAGCATGCATTTTATTTTAGAATCTTAAAATAAATAAGTCAAAAAGAAAATAATTGATTTAAAAAAAATTAAGTATAAGCAACTTAAAGCTCAGTGTATGTGTGAAGATCATCAACAAATTATTTTAGGATAAAAATTGATTTATCAGTATTTATTAAGCATTTCCCATGTGCCATGCATTGAGCTGGACTCTGAGAATCAAAGTACAAAATGACAGGATCCCTTGTTCACAAGAACACTATATTCTGCTGCAAACCATGACAGAGTTAAGACACAGGAACAGAACTTAATAGAGTATGCCTTGTTTTTAAGTTGAACTAAGAATCAGAATGACTGATGTAAAATAGGAAGAGTATGCTATGACTTGGTAAAAACTACCTGCAATCACTTCGTTTACTTTTGGATGATTTTAGTTTTCACAGGATTGATTCCTTTGTGTCATGTGAAAGGTCACTATTTTCCTTTTTACGTAAATGAACAGTGCCATTGTATTCAATGATCATTTAATATATATTTAGAAGAAACCTGTGTCTTTAGGATATTATGAAAAATGAACTATAAATATAGTTACTGCACAAAGGAATTAATTTTTCTGAGTGAAGAAAGTATATAGGGATTCTTGAGTGATTTTGCTTTGTCAGTCATGGTACATGCTAGCATCATTCTGGCTTGCAAAGCTTTAATGTGTGTGTTGTGTGTGTGTGTGTGTGTGTGTGTGTGTGTGTGTGTGTGTGTATGTATGTGTATGTATATATATGCTATTTCATTGAAGTATGGAATGATCCTTGCACAAATTAACTGCACCAGAGCAAATAAGCTTCTTGGTGTATCTTAATCATTAATATACCTAGTCATTGAGATTTAACATCTGATTGAGCTTCTAGACATCTGATACAGGATTAGATTCCTTATCTGTAGGCTCCAAGTCTACCCTTCTACCTCCTTTACTAAATTTTCTGTCATATTTTTGTTTGTTTTTGTGTGAATCTAAAGGTAATCACATTGGGAAAAAGAAATTGTATTATCAAAAATAGTTATCCTATAATTTAATTGTTTCCAAAGATCTGTTGTTTCATTGATTGAAAGATACTTCCTCAACTGACACCTCTCTTTAATAGTTTCCCATCCAACGGAGGATGATAATGATGGTGATGGTGGTAGTGGTTGTTGATGAGTATGGTAGTGAAGATGAGGAGGAGGAAGATGATGATAAATGATGATGTTAAATTGTTGCCTGCTGGATGGCTAGGTGGCGCAGTGGATAGAGCACCAGCCCTGAATTCAGGAGGACCCGAGTTCAAATTTGGTCTCAGATACTTAACACTTCCTAGCTGTGTGACTCTGGGCAAGTCACTTAACCCCAGCCTCAGGGTGTGTGTGGGGGATTATTGCCTGCTTTTCTACTCTGATGATGAGCCCTCTGAAGTTATTCACTTCAGTTAGAGAATAAAATCTGTGAGAGGGAAAGAATAGATATCAGGAAGAAAGTTTTTGCATATAATGTTGAAGCATGAGAAAAAAAAAAAGTGACACCTTTCAAAATTAGAGAGAGAATCTCTCTATAGAAAAACAACTTCTCTACATGCACAGATTACTCAATTTCAACACTCTTCTCCAGTAGATAGTCCACTCTTTGGCTAATCATCATTCTTTCCTTATTTACTGTATGCCTCCCTACTTCCTAAAAGCATTGCTACAATAAACAAATAAACCTCTCACTTGGTCCATTCATCCCCTCTACTTTTCGTGATGTCTCTCTTACAAAGTGAAGTCCTTCTACAATCAATGTCTTCACTTTCTTTTCTCTTATTCTCAGCTTTCTGCATTCTGGCTTCTGATTTCATCATTCTACTGAAATGACTCTCTTCCTAGTAACCTGTTATCTTTTAATTACTTAATGTAATTAGCTTTTTCATTACTCAACTATAGAACTCTCTGTAGCCTTTGACATTGCCAATTTGCCATCATTTTGTTGTTCTCATAATCTCTATCTCTGTTTCTATCTTTTTCTCTTGTGTGTCTCCTCCTCTTCCAGTTCTTTCTCTCTCTCATCTTCCTTTTTTCCTCCTCCCTCTCTTCCCCCTCATTCTCCTCCTCCTCTTCCAGTTTATTATTGTATATGTCTTTGTATATTCATCCAGGTCACACCCTTTAGATGAACATCCAGTCTCTATCCTAGGCTCACTTACTCTTCTCCTTTTTGTCTGCTATACTTTTTAGGTTTTGTAGATTCTCTGAGCAAATGATTCTTAGTTCTGCTTATCCAAGTTGATCTTCAGTTTTGCATCTGCAGGTCCCTGGGAGATATAGCAAACTGGATGTCTCATAGACATCATAAATTCAGTGTGTCCAAAATTAAGCTCATTATCTTTTCAGCAAGGTTTTTTCAACTTTTCAACTTTCTTGTTACTTTTGAAGTAACAGCATTCTCCTAGTTACCCAGTTTTGCAACTTTGGCATCATTATCAATTCATTCTTTTTTCATTCCCCACAGTTAATCACTTACCAAGTTCTATAGATGTATCTTCATAACATCTGTAGCATAACATCCTTTGCTCTTCTCTGACATTGCTTCCCTCTTGATGTGGACCTCTTCCTTTTGAGCTATTGCAATAGCTTTCTGATTGGACTCCCTGCTTCAAGTTTTTTCTCATTCAAATTTGTCTTATCTTTACTAAATTGGTCAATTTGCTTAAAGTGCAGTTCTGATCACATCACACACCCTCTCCCCTAGTTCATTAACTCCAGCAGTTCATTATTATTATCTCTTATAATAAAGAGAAAATACTCAGGCTTTGAAAAGTTTTCCATAACTTGCTCCTTTCCTATCTTTCCACTCTTCTGCCCCTTAATGTCTGCTAGGTTATACAGTAGATAAAATATTTGGCCTAGACTTGATCAGACTTAAGTTCAAATGTGTCTTTATCTACTTAATAACTGTGTGATCCAGTTACTTAACATCTATCTCAATTTTCTCAGCTATAGAATGGAGGGATAATAAAGTATCTATCTCTTAGGATTATTATAAGGATGAGATGTATTAGTATTTGTGAAATACAGTGTCTGGCCCACAGTTAGAGAGCTTATATAAATAAATTCTTGTTTCCTTCTTTTCTACTCAAAATTACATCTTCCTATTTACTCTGTGATCTACTGATACAAGTTTCTTGATTCTTAAATATGTTCACTAACTGCCATGTCTAGAACTCTTTCATCTCTGTCTTCTGGCATTATTTCTGCTTTCCTGGTTTCCTTTTGGTGTCAAAGTCTTACCTTCTACAATATTTTTTTTTCCTCTGTCCCTTTTAATGGTAGTGCCTTTACTGCTGTGTTTATCTCCTTTTTCTTTAATTTATCTTATTTCTACATGCTTTTTTTCCCACATTATTTCTTCCATTAGACACTAAACTCCTTTTTTTGTTGTTGTTTGTATATTTGTTGTTTTTTGTTTGTTTATGCCACACATGTTGCTTGGTATATAGTAAATGTGCATTAAAAGTAGAAAAATTTTGATTTTATTTAACTTACTTTAAAAAATAATATCTTAAATACTTCCTGCTTTAATTTGGCAATTTGATTTTTATTTGCAGAGACGAAATGGGGAAGATATACCAGTGGCCCAGACCAAAAATATCAATCATAGAAGATTTGCTGCTTCCTTTAGATTGCAAGAAGTGACAAAAACTGACCAGGATTTGTACCGCTGTGTAACTCAGTCTGAAAGAGGATCTGGAGTTTCCAATTTTGCTCAGCTAATTGTGAGAGGTATGATTAAAAACTTTTTTTTTTTATTTATAAAAGTAATATCTTTTGAGATTCATTAATTTATAGCAAAGGTTAGATTTTTTTTTTCAAATCTTCTGATTTCACTCCAAAACATTATTAAAAGAGCATTACAAATGTACAGAAATTTTCATAGGTGAAAATCAAGGATGAAATCCTGAAGATGAAGGACTCTATTAAAAAAAAAAAAAAAAAAAGACTAATTTTTACACTGTACTAAGCACATTAAATGCATTACCAGGTTTTATCATGAAATTATTATATGTGTAAGGGATGGGATGCTAGACCCCCATTAACCAAATTGACTACTCAGAGGTGTCTCCAAATATAAACAGAAAGCCTTTTTTCAGTTTTTGCAAGAAGTGAGCAAGCATACTAACTGGGCAGTCTAGCATGGAGTCTAGCGTGGCAGTCTAGCACAGTACAGAAGTGGAAACTGGGTTATATAGAAGAAAAGATGAGAGTCCTCTCCCTGTTGATTTTTAAATTCATTGGTTCTTGAATAAGGAAGTGGCTATTGACTAAATAAAACTAAATTTCTGTCTACTTCTTGGGTATCATGTAACTTCTTGAAATTTAGGTCTAAAGTCTGATATACTTTACCCTTTAGTTTTCTAAGAAATCTTCACTTGTCCCATTCAGTTCCTCCTCTTTATTTTATACCTTTGAAGATTCATCACACCAATCCTGATACATTTCTTCTACTAGGACACCCTTGTTATCTAGGCCTTCAGGTTTGTCCCTCTCTTCAGTATCAACTATAACCTATCCTCTACCATTCAGAACCAACACTCGCATATCAATGGAAGCTTTTACTGAGATCATTTTAGCTAGGGAATCTTGAACTATTCTAATGATTAAATGTATCATGTAATTTAAGCAAGTGAATAATAGAATAATGCTGCTTAAAGCAATGAGCAGAAACCAGAGACACTGCTTCTATCAATTCCCACTATTTGTCTAGGAAACCTTGTTATTACAAATCAATAGATTGATGTCTAGCAGGTGGTATTATCTGTGGAACTACAGCACTCTCTATCCTATGTGGCCTCAGAACTATTATCCCATCATTCCCACATTCAAGTAGTCTAAAACCAAATTCATTTGGGACAAAGGGATAAAGGTCCCATCTTCTGGAGTTGCTTTAGGGGAATAGCACTGACCTTGCCTAGGGAGTCTAGACTAAGAAGGGGAGATATGTGACTTGTGGGTGACAATAACAGTATCTGTGCTGAATGTTAGAACTGGATATCAGGTGATTTCCAATTGTTCAAGTAGTTGGAATTTTATGGCTTGGAGTCTGGAAGAAAAAACTCTCACAACCAGATTAAAAATGTAGGGACCAAATATGAGCAATAAATAAATAAATAAACAGAAGTGGAGTTGTAATGTTAGAGAAACTGAGCAAGATAGAGATTACAGAACAATTCAATAATTTATTAAATGGGAGATTTACTGGGACGAAATGGATCCATGGTTTGGTCCCAGGGCTGAATGAGATTATCATCTCAAAGAATCCAGCACCTGAAAGTCAGATACAAGATTTTTTTAATAAGGTTACCTTAGCCTGGGGGAGGTACCTTGATGGGGATGATTTAATGGGGGAAGAACCTAGGATGAGGATGACTGACATAATGGAGACAGGCACCTAGGATGACATAATGGAGGGAGGTACTGGAGAGGCTTCTGATATTCTAATGATGTCTATCCCATCAAATATTAAGAGGGAATAAGTATAGCCTAAGGTCTAAGATAAGACCTTTATCCTATAACCTGAGGCAGAGTAACTGAATAGGACAATTAGGGAAACTGGGTCAGGACATTAAAAGAGAACTGGCACAACAGAGTCAATATGGGGGTTACTAGATAAAGTAACTAGCAACCCCATCTGGAGAAAGATGGGTAGGTTGAGAGATGAGGCTATTATGAATGTCTCACATCCAGATAGCTTTTTTTATAATAAATACCAAAGAACATTTTCCTGAAATTCCTGCTTTTGTTTCCTCAAAGGAGTAGAGACAATGGGTAGAGAACAGTGTGGCCTTATTCACAGTGAAAGGATTGCTTAGGTAGTCTAGGATGCAAAAACCATAATGTTTTAAAGGCATCAACCATTGGGTAGAGAGGATAGCATGAAAAGTGGATATAATAATCTTAAGTGGTTATAACATCTTTTAGCAAAAATTCTGAGCCTTTTCAGTCTTACAAGGGAAGGCTTTTTCCCAATTTGTAAAGTTGTCAACAAAAAACAAAAGCAATCTAAGGGCTTATGTATAAAATCTATTTGCCAGTCCTCCCCTATGTGAATACCCCTTTTCCAGATAGACTTCAGGATTGAGGGTTTAACAGCTCTTTCAGAATTTACTTGGGCACAAACTGGGCAGATCTGATAGATCTGTTTAATTGTTTCTGCTAGCTTGTGACTAGTGAAAATAGGTTTCTCAAAGGATTGGAGAGTATTTAATTTCCAAATGAGTAGTTTGGTATAGAACAAAGAGAAATTTTCACTGTCTGGGCTTTGGGATTAGAAGTTCATTTGAACGTGTTTGAAACCACCCAGAAGGAGAAAAGGTACAACCTCTTTTTTTAGCAAGGACTTGTTACTGGAGCCTCTATGAGAGAGTATAGATATTGGGAATTGAGGAATTAAAGATGCCATGGTCAGGGACAAACAGGCAGCAGCATGAGCAGCTGAATCTGCAAGTCTGTTTTCCTTGGCCTAAAATTAATTGCTTTTCTGTTGTCCATTACAAAACATAACAGACACCTCTCTAAGTTCAGGGTTAGTTTGCAGTAACTGTTCCCCTGAATATTTAATGGGGGAATGTTTGGCTGTCAAAAAAAAAAAAAAAATCCCTTTCTTTTTATCTAGTCCCATGAGCATGCAAAACATGGAAGGCATATTTAGATTCAGATAGATGTTCACTTCTCATTCCTTTCCCCAATGTTAAAGCTCTAGTAAGGGTAAAAATGCTCTGAACCTGATAGGGAGTTAGAACCTCCAGTGGTTGGCTGAGAGTGAGCTTAGAGGCTTCCTCAATTAGCTAGGCTGTGATAGCCACTGCTTTAAGGCAAGAGAGTCACTCCAAAGAAATCAAGTTTATTTGAGAAGTAGTAAAAGACTTTAGGTAGGGCTCAGGCCTGGGAAGAGGTCAGTTTTGTTTTCAGGGAATTAAAAAGCCGTGGCCTGATCAGGGCCCCATTTACAGAGAATTGTGTCAGGGCATTGAATAAAACATAGAGGCACTTGGTAATAAATAAATTTAGGTATCCAGATTCTACAAAATGCAGCTAGTCCCAGGAAAATACACAGCTGTTTCTTAGAGGAAGGTTCAGGGAATAGTAAGGTTGCTTCCTACCTACAGTGAGCAAAAGGGAAGTGGGAATTAATTCATGGTCCAAATACTTAATAGATTGATAGGCAACGTGGGCTTTTTGACAGTTTCCTATTGCCTCTTGAAACCAGAAAGTTAAAGGTTTTTATGGCAGCAGCCAGAGAAGCCTCTAGGGTCTGGCTGCAATGCAAGATATCATCTACATACTTGTACTATGCCACATCTACTGACCACTTGCTCTGATTATAGAAATTTGCTATAAGAGGAAAAAACAGGGACTATGATTATAATAGCATCAAAACAGGTATAAAGCCATCCTTAGCTCTGTTTGACAATTAATCATGCAGTAACAATTCCACCTCATTGGAATAATCAGGATGGAAACAAAGAAACAGAACTAGGAAACTGAGTCAGAAGGATCCCACCCTAAGCAGAGATTAAAGTTGTCCTCCCAGATCTTGTTTAGATAAGACAGCCATTACATTACCGGAAGGCATCCCTCTGAGTATGGCATTTCTCTCAAATAGTGAGTTAATGACAATGGTCCATCAGGTAATCAAAGTAAAATTCAAAACTCAAAAGAATCTTAGCTACCATCCCAAGAGATTTTACTTCTAGTAGCAAATTTTATTAATCACAGTTTATGGCTAGATACATTATTTTTCAGTACACACATAAGAGATTTTGTTTAACATGGTTTTTCTTTTCTTTTTTTTTTTTTTTTTTTTTTTTTTTTTTTTTTTTTATAAATAGTTTTTATTTACCAGATATTTGCATGGCTAATTTTACAACATTGACAGTTGCCAAACCTTTTGTTCCAATCTCTCCCCTCCCCCCTCCCTGATGGCAGGTTGACCAATACATGTTAAAATATAACATGGTTTTTCTTTTATTTTTTTTTGAGTTTAAAGTCATCTTAGTACAAAGGATTAATCATTAAACAACCTCATAGATTCTTAAACACATTCAATGTTTAAGAACTACACATCCTAAACAGGCTCATTTCTCAGGGCTGATGACCTTGCTTACTCTGATGGTTTTAAGAAAACTGGCAAATTTAGAAATCAAGGGGAATTGACTGAAACTTCAGAGAAGGTTGGTAGCTTGTTGTTGCCCAACCTAACTATTCTTATTGTTTTCATGGGCTGTGCTGTTTGATACCTCCCTCCTACTCTGTGAAGGGGGAAGAAGGTGTTGCACACCCTTATACTTGAAGGTGAACTGATAAGGTTTTCACCTCACCACTCTTGTTCCACACACAGTAATTACCAATTTTTGGGTTAAAATGATGACAATAACTCCAAATAACTTAGTTATCAATGTTAGAATTTTCCTAAATAATAGCCAAATAGTCTTAGTTGTAATTTCTTCTTGATTTTCTAACAAAGGTGAATGTAATGTTCTCAATTGGATTTTCTTGAAGCTCTCTGGGAGCTGCCTTCGTTTCAGTTCAGTAATCACCACAAGAGTAACCAGGGGATAAAGTCCAAATCCTTTATTTTGTCTTGTCTCCTTTTCTGGGACCTGGTTAGCTTTCTTACAGTCCAGATTTTTTATTATCTCCTTCCTGGGGCTGGGTAGCTTTCTGGAGAGCCTTTTCAGACCAGCCTTGGTCTCAATGGGGGAAGTACGGGAGGCCAGTGGTGTGAGATGGCATGAATGAATCTGGCTCTGAGTCCCAGGGCCTGTGCTTCAGCCTCCACCCATCACAAAGGTGGATGATGGAATGAATCTGTCTCTCATGGGCTCTGAGAGCTTGAGCTCTGACTCTGGCTGAGTTTGTCCCAGTTTATATGCTCTTTTATAATTACATTTTCAGAATCTTGTAGAATTATATTAAGTACTAAGTACATGTCCTGAACTAGAGAACAATTAATCACCATGCTAAACTAGATAACTATTGTCTTATTAATTCCACTGACTTAACACTTTGTAAGAACCCTTATTTTAAGTACAGAGTTCTGGCCCATGACAGGCTTTGATTAGAGCTCTTTTAAAACTGTTTTTACTATCATATCTCAAATAACAAATTTCATTGACCTGAATGAGCATATTCTCTTTCTCTCCCTCTCACCCCTTTATCCAAGTATCCTGGTGTAATCAGGGAAGGGAGAAGAAAAAGAAAGAGACTCTCCTTTATGCACTATCCCCCTTATCCTGAGGAGGCTTTAATTTATTTGAATCTGCTTCCAAATTACTTAATTTACACACACACACACACACACACACACATTTATCTCAACATTGACATTATATGTTTGTCACACCTCAAAACCCATGTAAATTTATCAAATATGAAGCAATCATATCCAATAAAGCAGTTAATATTTATATAATATGTATTTTATGCTAAGTACTTTTGCTATCATGTGATCTGCACAACTACAATCATTATTAGTTCTCTTTACAAATAAAAAAAAAAACTGAACAGAGATAAAATAATTTACCACAAATTACATGGCTAATACATATCTAAAAATGAAACAGAGAATGATGGGCTTACCAAATGCAAAGGCTGCCTGGCTTTCTCATCTCACATTGCTGTGCTGGGTGCTGCCAGCTGCACCTGGATTCTTCCCAGGCAGTAGCTGAACAGAACCTGCTGAAGCTGGAGTGACTAGTGCCAAGATCTCCTTTTACCAGGGAGCTATTTGGGCACGGTTGTATGGGGTCCTCAAAGCTGTTGCTGTTTCTCTGTTTCTACAGGTAAGGCAGTGAGTTTCCCTACATTTCTTTAGCCTTATCTTTTCTTCATCTGATCTGAGATAACAGGGTTTAGCAAAGAGGAGGACTTGGGCTATATTGATCTTGCTAGCAATCCGCACTACTAAGATACACTCAGCTCTCTGGTAAGTGGAGTGTTATGAGTGATCAGGGTTTTGTAGCAAGCTAAGGGATTAGGGTTGTGGAGAGGGTCCCTTAATACCTTCTGGGGTGCTTTCCCAAAGGAATAGAAGGTGACTCCAGACAAGATAGGAGTCAAAGAAAAGTTTAAAAAGGTTCTATTTACGTGTCTTTTTTTTTTTTTTCCCCCCCACTCCTTTCTTTCAGGATGCAGTAAATTCATGGAACTATCCCCAATCTTAGATTTTACAATCTTAAAATGACTAATTGCCAGACTCCTTAATTATTGTTTTCAAAACTTTGAGAATCTTCTAAAATGTTATGTTAGCAGTTCTATAATTTTATTTAGCTAACTTTATTTTTGTAACTCCCATCTTTGTCAGAGCTGAGGTCCAGAGGAAAAAGGCAGGCTTTTTCTCCTTTTAAGGTGGGAGTAAAGCGTATTAATAAATATTTCCCATAGAACAGACAAAAATGACATGGAAGCGGACTTTCCCATTCTGCACTAAACCCAGCAATACCTTATCATTTTCTTTTTCTCTTTCTCTTTATATTCTGGTAATTCATATTTTAGATTTTTGCTGCGAAAGTTTGGGTTTGGACTGGGAAGAGCAGATACAATCTAATGACTTGTGATCCTGTTTTACAGAGCTGACTTCTCTACTACCCAAATCTGCATCTACCAAGCATTCACCCAGAATGCCCCCCTCTGTGCCATTTATCAGGACTTCCTTCTAGCTTACTAGATGCCTTCCATTTCCTTGGATCACTTCCATATGATTCTGGTTCAGTTTAAGGAGAGCCCAAGCACATAGGCTGTGCTCACACAAAGTGCTTACCCCTGGATTATGTATGCATAAATTACTTGACAGTCCTCTTGCTCTCCAACTTCTTCCAGAGACTTTACTTTTGTTTTCTATTTTTATTGAATACCTCTGCCTTGGGCCCATACTTCACAGACAGGGAGGCTGGAAGTCTAATCTCTAGAACCATTGAAGAAAACTTTCAGTGGATGCCTGCCTCTTTATCAAAACTCCCACCCATCTCTCTGGAAAGTCATGTGATACTGGATAAGCTCCCATAAACTATGTTGGTCAGGGTGCTAGACCCCCTTATTGACTACTCAGAAGCATCTCCAGATACAAATATTTAGTTCTTGCAAGAAATGTGCCAGCATACCAACTGACTGGGCAATGCAGTATGGTGTGTAGCATAGCATAGAAGTGGAAACTGGGTTATATAGCAGAAAAGAGGCAGATCCTCCCTCTTCCTATTGACTTTTAAATTCACTGGATTTGGAACAAGGAAGTAGCTATTGACTAATGGACAATGCTTTCTTTTTCCTGAGGATCACATGATTTCCTGAAGCTTAAACACCCAGGGTCTACTCTACCCTACAGTATCTAATACATCTTCATTTGTTGGGCAGCTAGGTGGCACAGTAGACAGCACCAGCCCTGAAGTCAGGAGAACCTGAGTTAAAATCTAGAATCAGACATTTAACACTTTCTAGCTATGTGACCCTGGGCAAGTCACTTAACCCCAATTGCCTCAACAACAACAAAAAACCATCACTTGTCCCATTCATGTGAAAACAAAATTAATACAAATAAATATTTAAACCTTTTTTTAAGATGAAAATACTTATTCTTGTATTATTGAAAGCTCTACTAAGTGAGCAAAGTCAAGTCCCTGGACTCTCTCCTCATGTGAGTCATTCTTTTTACCAGGTTTCATCTGTTATACTATTTCATCCAATTGGTGGAAAAAGAAGCAAAAAATTTAGGGAAAAATCAAGTGAAACAATGGGGATTGGTCAATGCACATCCATCACTACTACTATAATACAGTAACATAGCCTGCATATGCTAATCTAGATATGCTACATTGGTTTTTTCATGGAATGTTTCTTAGAAATTCCTGCATTCTTAGATAAACCTACTTTTCTGCTTGGTTGTAACTCTACTTCAAATGAACCTTTTGCTTTCATATCTGTACAGTTAACTTTATCACAAACATTAGTGGAAGAGAATAGCTTTCCTTACATAAAATAATAGTAAAAACCAAAACATTAGAGTGAGCGACCATTGCATAGTGGGTAAAGTGCTAGATTTGGTGTTGAAAAGATTTGAATTAAATTTTTTCTTAAATTAATTTTTTTTTTTCCAATTTAAGTTCTGAATTGTCTCTTTTCCTTTCCATCCTATGCTAGAGAAAGCTGCCATTTGACACAGATGTTTAAATAAATGTGAAATCTTTGGGTTCTAATCTTATCCATAATGCTAACTGTGACCATTGAAATATCTTTGTGTTTTGGTCTTGTTCTTTGCAAAATGGAAAGGGTACACATAAATGGGTCATTGTGACGTTTAAATGAAATAATGGATGCATAGCCCTTTGCAAAATAAAAAGTATTCTAGAAATACTGTTTATTTTATTATTGATGACATCATGTTAAGTCAAGCACGTACTTGGACAGAATTGTATTCTCTTTCTTTTTAATATACACATAATAATGATTCTTCAATTATACCCTTTCAGTGTTTGACCAGTTTCTTCCCAGCTTGCTACTACTTTTAGCCATATGTTGCTAGCTGAACTAAAGATGACTGTGGATAATCCCCAATGTAAATATGGTGATTATGTTGTAAAGTTGTCATGTTCACTGTATCTTCAGTGTGCCCTGTGGATGTGTGTAAATTCCCTTGATGATCACATGGCTGCTGGGACAAAGGCTGTTTGAAAGAGCAATAATTGTTTTAAGGGTCTAGTGATGAATATTTTAATAGGGAAAATTGGCTGTAATGAAGAGATGGAAATGCCTCCATATGAATTAGACTTAGGAAAGAAATTTGGTGGAGAATGTGTTATTGATAAGATCTGGAATATTATTGAAATCTTTATTTCAGATATCCCTTTTTAAAAAGTTTAAGCTACTTTATGGAAACAATGCTTTTATTGGTTAAACATTACTGTGCCTATTCAGCTATTCATCAGATGTATGTGCTGTAATGAAAAATTGTGACATTTTTGTTGTTTTTTAAAACACTACCCTTTATTGTAATCCTTAAGTCATTATGCAGTCAGAGAATTGCAAAGAATAAAAGACACCATCTAACAGTGAAGGGTACTAAGAAATGGAACAGGTGACTTGTCATGGAGGAGCTGACAGTCTAGCCAAGGAAGATAAGACTCCTAGCCAATATGTGACATTTATAATATGAAATTTTAAAATCACTTGAAATCACTTATGCTATTCCTATTTTTTGTCCAAGTGGATATTGATGCACAATGCAAATACATTTTAATCAATAAAATCTGTCATCTTCCTTGTTCAGGGGTGTGAGAGTCTATAACTAATGCATCCTAAAAATTGCAAGAGAGAGAACCCATTAAATATTTAATTATCTAAAATTGAATAATTATAAGGCAAGAGTTGGTTCTCTGACTTTTAAAGACAATGTTGACTGAGTATTTAAACTACATATTTTACAAATTAATGTACTTGGATTCTAGCAGAGAATGCATTGTCTATAGATTCATGAATTTTTCATGAAAGGAATTTTAGAAATAATTTAATTAACTCTTCCATTTTATAGGTGAAGAAAATGAGGCCCATGGGCCATTGAGAACCATAGCTACACAGTCAGTCAGTGGAACAGTTGTAGAACCTAGGCCTTCTAATTCCAAGGCCAGGGCTCTTCATTCTGTACAATTTTAAGCTATTTATTAAAGCCTAAAACTTGGATGACCATTTTACATGTTCATGTACCCACACACAATGGAGTATTGGAAAATGATTATCAAGTGATTAAAATACACACACTCTCAGGACACACTTTTCAGTTGAATTTGTATTATTAATATTTTTTATGTCACTCTCCTAAATGGGGACTGTGTGGGATGGCAAACTCCAATTAAAATTACTCAGAGATACCTCAAAGTAAAAAACTGAAGCTTTATTAGGATCTCTGAAAACCAGATAGTCCTCTCCCTGGAGTCCCAGAGGGAGGAAGATCATTTTTGCAAAGGTTGTGAGATAATTTAAATGGTCAGTGAGAAAAAAAAATACAGAAACTATTTACTTACCTACTACTGTTAATCCTCCCAAAATCATTGGCAAACTAGACCTTTCTTTATTCCTTCATTTGTCTCTGGAAAATAGGTGGGCTTTTGTGGTCTTGGTTATGTAAGACTTGTTTCAAAAAAAGTTTTCTGCTTCTAAGATTAATAATCAATTAAAATAGTTTAAGGTGATTTGGTTTTACCTCAGGCTTTTCTCAATCAATAAATATAGAGATTAACCAGTTTTCAGACTTATCAAATATCTCCAGGCCATTAAATAGTTAGTCAGATTCTTCTCTAAGCAGTTAAATAAAGGTCCCGGAGGTTATCTGAGATATTTCTGCTAAAAGAGCAAGTCTTTTGCTCTTCTTCCCAAAGCCTTAAAGATCAACAGACCTTTGGTACTTGCCTGCAGTTATTATTCTGAGAAGTCCTCAGTTTCCTGTTTTACTCAGGACCTTTAAGCAATAATTTATGCCTTGGTTTGTAACTGTTATTGATTTTTGATGTGCAAATACATTGAAAATGAGACCGGTGGCTCCCCAAAACTGAGTTTAGTTGGTTCTAGCACACAGAAGCATGTGTGCATGGGCATTGTATAACTATATATTTACATACATGTCGATTTTTAACAAAAACATCTCACTAGCCATTGTACACCTGAATAAATGTATATGAGAACTTGTTTCCAGTTTTATTTGACAGTATGGGCAAGTACCTTTGTCTTGATAACTACCAATCACATATTGCTAACCAAAAACATCTCCTCAGGGATCAGCTATCTTGGTGTTAAAACTTTGCTGAAAATTAACCATAATGACAGGTCCTATATCTCAGTGGCACTTTAGAACTGACATCCTGTTACATGGATACAAAAGATGATAATTTTAAAGGAAATTTTGGGGCCACTGATATGAATTGTCTTTAATATAAACTGGCATAGTATTGCCTCTTGTCAAAGATGACCCTAGGGTAAGAGTTTATTTGTGCATTTCCACTTAAACTGAAAGTGACAGGGCATGCTTAAGGCATTTTTGTTGCTGTTTGTAACAAATGGAAATTTCACCGCCAGATTCTCATGCTGAAAAGTATTGATCTATGTGTTCTCACAGTCAAGGAAAGGAAAGAAAAAAATACACAATTTACTTTGTCATGACTTTAGTATTGTTTCCAGATCATTTTGAGTAATGATAATGTTTTTAGCTTGTGGAAGTCAAACTTTATTGACATTAGTGGTTATTACAGAGTATGAGATAAAGGGAAGCTTTTGTTCAATGTATCTAAAAATCACAATGTGCAAAGTATGTAATCTTGGCTGAAATGCCCTATGTTTGTATGCTCTTAATTTTCCAATGATTTGTCAACCAATGACAAAGCTCACTTTCAAACTCTGACTTTATGATTTAAATTGTGTTGCTGTTTAGTTCTGATATCCAGCCTGCCTCGAATGCCTATGCTTTTTTTCACTAACTAAAATTTTTTCTTTTCTTTTTTTCATTTTTTTTTTTTTTGAGGCTGGGGTTAAATGACTTACCCAGGGTCACACAGCTAGGAAGTGTTAAGTGTCTGAGATCAAATTTGAACTCAGGTCCTCCTGAATTCAGGGCTGGTGTAACTAAAAATTTTTCAAGCTGAGGTCTATTTCTTTGAAACCAATCCCTGAATACTTTGTTTTTATCCATTCCTTCTCTAAAAGTCCCATGGTACCATTTCAGATAATTATATAATCTCAAATTTAGGACAAGGCCCACTAATTTATTATATTTGAATAACAATTCCTGTTATGCTCTGGACAAGTGATCATTCACTTATGGTGAGCTGTAATTGTTAAGAAGCTCTTTATTTCCAACCTAAATTTCTTCCTTTTTAATTTCATATATTTTTTCTTGGTTCTGCCTCTTTGGTCCAAGTCAAAACTCTTTTCCTTATTTTTTCCCCCTTTTTTTTTTTTTTGTCTACATGTCTACCTCAGCTTCTTCAACTGAGGAAAATGGGAATAATAATAGCAAGGTTCCCAGGTGTAGTAGGTATGATGAGTAAATGAGATAATATTTATAAAGCATTCACCACCACATAAGGACTTTGCCATGCAGTGTGTTAGCTGCCCTCTGAGTTTCCATGGTCATGAGGTGGAGGGGAGAGGAGAGGAGGAAATACTGTTTCTGAGATCAGAGAAACTCCGTTCAAATTTTTATCTTTGCTGTTTCATCACATAGGTATGGAACATACCTATGTGATCTTTAGCAAGTTACTGATTTCAGTGGGCCTCTGTATTTTCATCTATAAAATGAAGGGGTTGGCACAGAGAGTGTCTAAGGCCCTACTAAAAAAAATATATATATATATATATATATATATATTTTTTTTTTCTTTTATTCTCTGAGTTTTGATTGTGTCACCAGCACATTTAATGATATCTACCTTCCCTGCTTTGGTCCTAGTCATCACAAGGTTGAGTATCACCATCAGATTTTAGTAGTACAATTTAGTGCTAAAAGAACTAGATCAGGAGGAAAGAAATCTGATTTTTCTTCCTACAAGTGTGATGAAAGGCAAGCCATTTAACTTTTTTGGGCCTCAGTTTTCATACATATAGAAAAAATTGACTTGATGATGTCTAATGTCCTTTCAGTCCTAAACTCATGATCTAAGCACAGACCCGTAGAATAATCCACTACAGATTGCCTTCTACTTTGACATTGAACTCTTAAGGACAATACTCTGGATCCAGACATTTGTACAGGTTTAGATGTACTTAAATACATGCTGTTGTCTAGCTCAGAACTCTATATCCTCCATAAAAATAATGAGACTTTTTTTTCTCTTATGAATTGATAAAGTACAGACTATTTACATCATTCCTTTGATTCAACAGCTGTTTTTATATGTCCTCTCCTCCTCAAAACAAACAAACAAAAAACCCATCCCAACAACCCCACAACAAATGTGTGTGGTCTAGCATGACTCATTCTCAATGAATTCATGTTGGTTCTTTTCACTTCTATATCTTTATTAAATATCCCTTTTAAAATTTTTGTATTTTGTAGAATTAATTTTTTTTTTTTTTTTCAGGAATTGAAATCAACTTTATTGCCCTAGAGTCTGCAAATTCTAATCTCTTTGCTTATTTGAACATTAGGATATTTGTGTTCCTCTAAATATGTGGCTCATCTTTGGTTGTCATTGTTACTTATTTGGCACTTAGCATTTCCAATCATATATTGCCAGTTAACTTTGTATATGTATTTATCTTCTGTCTCAGACTATATTGCAAACATCTTAAGGACAAATATTCTTCTCTTTTTCCTATCGTTTGGCAACTTGAGCATATCATTCTATATTCAGGGGCCTTGAAAATATTAGATGCTTGATAAATCCTCATTGGGATAGGTGTTGGAGTTGGGATTTTATTAATTTAACGAACTTTAAGGTGAGCTTGTAATATTTTATGGTTTTCTGGGGAACTGATGAGGAAAAACTGAGGCAGGACAATAAAAGAGAACTGTGGCATAACACTAAAATATTATAAGTATCTTATCCAGTTCCTCAATGCCTCAAGTTGGGCTTGAATTTGAACCCAACTCTACCTGGCTTCAAATCCAAATTTCTATCTACTACTCCATATTGCTTCTAAGAATTTTTTTTTTTTTTTTGGATTTATTATAAATAACACAGACTCATCAAAAATATATTTGGCACATAATATAACATTTTTTGGAACCTTTAACTATAATTTTTCTAATTTTTTTGAATATCACTTGGCTTAATAGCCTTGTTTTGGAATGGTATATTTTTGTCTTTGATAATTATCTCACATTTCTCTCAGCATGGCATAATGAATATGGAGCCACTTTTGAAACTATTGAGACTTTGATTCAATTTCTGCCTCTAACACATATTGGCAGTTTGGCCCTGGGCAAATCACTGGAAACTCTCTGATACAATGGATATAAGTTACCAAGATTGTACAGGCCTAAGGACTTCTGTCCTGGAGTTATGTATACCAGTAAAATGTGTGGACCGTTTCTTATCCTTTTATTTATCCTTACTTTCATAACCTTCCTTTGAAGATCTGTTCCTATAATCCTCCCTTGACTAACCCCTTCTTCTAATTAAGCCCTCTCCCTTAGTACTATGGAGGCACACTTATGTTTGCTAAATCATGGAAAGTCCCTTGGAAGAAGGTCTTTGCCCCTTTCATGTGGCTCTTGATTTTAGAATTTCCTAACTGTAAAAATGGATGGAACTCTCTGCTTTCTTTTCTCATGTACATAAGGTCCATTTCCAAACAGGAACCACCACAGCTCTTTGGACTCTTCCTCACTTGTGGTACTTTGGACCATATTTGCAGTCTTCCCTCTATTTTTCTATTCACTATTTTCAGGGATTTTGCTCTTGCTAGTAGATATTATAAGCTATATGAGATGGGTCATCCTAAAAATATAATAGAGGAAGGACTTCACACTGAATTTTTGATTGAAATAGAAATGGCTGATAGAACCAAGAGAAAAGGTTGGGGAGAATTCTAGAAATTTAGGTTTAGTCTTTGAAATGAGGAAGATGCTTTACTTAAAACTAAGATTTATCAAAATTTAATTTGATTCAGTATATTAAAAAAAATCATTTTAAATAATCATCCTTTCCCTCTGCTCTGAAGTGCAGAGCAATCTACAAGGCAGAACTAAGTGACTGTGTTTTACTAATGAGGTTTCTACTTAGTGGCTGTTATTTGTAGCAACCTTAACACTTGCTTCCTATTCAGGTACAATATTGGAACCAAATGGGATGCTTACTAGTCACTGAACAGTTAACAAAAGGAAGTTTACTTTGCCCTCTCAGGGCAAGAATAAGCTTCTGGGATGCAGTGATACTTAGATATTCTGGATTCTTCTAGGCCTCAGAAATCTCCCAAGGTTAAGGAAGCCTCTTTCACACTATGATAAGACTGCATATTCTTGAGTAAATAGAAAGTTCCATTTTGGGAATCACTTAAGTTCTGGGAAAATTAAATCCTGGAAACATTGTACCTTTTTTAGGGAAAGCTAATCTATGTTGCAGGATATGGGGAGTCAGTTTTCTTTTTTTTTTTTTTTTTTTTTTTTTTTTTTATAAATCAGTATTTTATTTTTTAAGTTCAAGGACAGGCTATTAACAATATGTGATCAACATTAAGAATAGGAGTAAATTGTTTATAAAAGTCAAAGTACTTGGGGGTACTGCCCACAATCCCCTTCTAGGTATAAAAGAGCCGACTTGGAGCTCTCTCCTTGCAGGAGCCCTCGCCGCCAACACATGGTATCCTTCCAGCCATGTAAGGGTTCCTGCCCGCCAGTGGCCACCTCTGGCCCCGGCGTCTTTCTAACTGAGCTTTACTTCCAAATTTCTTTTTTTTTTTTTTTTTTTTTTAATTTTTTATTTTATTTTATAATTATAACATTTTTTGACAGTACATATGCATAGGTAATTTTTTACAACATTATCCCTTGCACTTACTTCTATTCAGATTTTTTCCCTTCCTCCCCCAACCCCCTCCCCCTGATGGCAAGCAGTCTTATATATGTTAAATATATTACAGTATAATTTAGATACAATATATGTGTGTAGAACCGAATTTTTTGTTGCACAGGAAGAATTGGATTCAGAAGGTAGGGAGTCAGTTTTCTTAATAAGGTAAGGTTTATGATTGTTTATTCTAGTCTGTCCTTTGCTCCTGAAGAACTGGAAGATATCTGGAATGTGGTGTCTTGATTTGCAAATGTAGTGAATTTAAGTGAGGCAGAACTAAAGGAAATCACCAGCCTCACTTTCTTCTACTGAGTTGAATGGACCCATTTGGGCAGTACATAAATCAGGATTACGTAGACTATATAGATCTGAAGTTATCCCAGAAACCTATATGAGAATTCGGGGGGGGGGGGTATGTGTTTTAATTATTTTAGCTTTTTATTGACAGAACATATGAATAGGTAATTTTTCAACATTGACCCTTACAAACACTTCTGTTCCAACTTTTCCCTTTCTTCCCTCTATCCCCTCCCCTAGATGACAGGCAGTCTCATACATGCTTAACATGTTAAAATATATCTTAAATATAATATATTGTACATATTTATACAGTTCTCTTGTTGCATAAGAAAAATCAGATTGGGAAAAAAGGCAAAAATAGCCTGGAAAGAAAAACAAAAATGCAAGCAAACAATAACAGAAAGTGTGTAAATGCTATGGTGTGGTCCACACTCATTTCCCAGTGTTTTTTTCACTGAATATAGCTGGTTCTGTTTATCAATGATCAATTGGAACTGATTTGGATCCTCTCATTGCTGAAGCTAGCCACTTTCATCAGAATTGATACTCATATAGTATTGTTGTTGAAGTATATAATGATCTCCTGGTTCTGCTCATTTTACTTAGCATCAGTTCATGTAAGTCTCTCCAAGCCTCTCTGTATTCATTCTGCTGGTCATTTCTTACAGAACAATAATATTCCATAACATTCATATTGTAATGCTGAAGAAACTGAGGCAAGATAGAAATCAGAGAGTATTTAATAACTTATTTAAAAGAGAAAGATCCATGGTTTGGTCCCAGGGCTGAATGAGATTATCGTCTCCAAGAATCTAGCAAACGATATGAGTTCTCAATGACCTATATACACATGGCTCAGACTCTGAGGCAGGATGCTGAGATCAGGAATGGGACTCTGATAGGATGGGGTGAGCCTCCAGAGAGGGGGATGACATAATAGGGGGAGGTACCCCAGAGATGGGGAGAGGCATCTTCATAAGATGGTATCTGATATTCTGGTAGCTTGGGATGGGGAGAAGCATTCTGATATTCTAAAACATAAGATCTTTTATCCTTATCAAATATTCTGATTAAGAGGAAGGAGTAGTTTAGAAGAACTGAGCAGAACAATTAGGGAGACTGAGGATAATTAGGGAAATTGAGTCAGGACAATAAAAGAGAACTGTGGCATAACAATACACCATAATTCACTCAGCCATTCTCCAACTGCTGGGCATCCATTCAATTTCCAGAGACTTTGGTGTTTTTAAGCAAAGGCCTTTCTTAGGTTTTAATTTGTGTGAGGCAACACCTATTCAGCAAATAAAATTTGGTTAGAAATGAGGCAAATGAAAGCCTCTTTCAAAAAATACTAGTGGGAGAGGAAGATCCTCAAGGTTTCTCGACTTAATGGAAAGAATTGCTATTTACATTTGCTCTGAGCCCTTGAAACCCAAACAAGGATCATACTACTGAATCATCAATTCCTGAAAGAATCTTTCAATATTCAGTTTAATTATTATATAGTATTGATTTTAAGTTGGTTTCTCTAGCATAGCCTTTAGGCTTTCAAAGTCATATGAAAATTTGGATTATCTAATTGGGAAAGACCAGTGATTTCAAACAATTTGCAATTTTTTTTTTTTTTTTAAATTCATAGTTTGCTTACATTTCTGCAGACTCCCCCAAAAAAGTCTGTTTGGCTGGTGGTATTCAGTTTAATTTTGAAATGTGAGTGTTTTAAATTCTGTTTACTTAAGTGCATTACAATTACAATTGGGATGTCAGAAGAGACTCTTGATCATTTCCCTCCCCTCCCCCCCATATTTAGGCTTTATTTTAAACTCTTATGTTTGCCTCTTTTGTACCCATTGAATGCAACATAAGAAAAAATGTTTGTCTTGCCAATTCCAAATTGGCTTTACTTATATTAAAATAAATATATAAGATTTGTCCACATTCATGCCTTCCCCTACCTATAATATTACTTTAGCAATGTTGAGACTACATTCAATTTTAGATAGGTGTTTGTTTATCTATTTATTTATTTATTTTTTTCAGTTGTGGTTATTCTATCAGGATATCAGATACCATCTTATCAAGATGCCTCCCCCCATCTCTGGTGGCTCACCCCAACCTGTCAGAGTCCTGTTCTCGCTCTCAGCACTCGGACTCTACCCCTGTCTCAGTCTACCTCCTGAGTCTGAGGCATATGTATATGGGTCATTGAGAACTCACATTTTTTGCTGGATTCTTGGAGATGATAGTCTCATTCATCTCTGGGCCCAAACCATGGATCCATTTGATCCCAGTAAATCTCTCCCTTTTAAATAAATTATTAAATATTCTCTAATCTCTATCTTGCCTCAGTTTCTCCGGCATTACAATAGTAAAGGGTTGCCATTTTCCCTGAAGAATTTTGAATGTTTCTAAATTTAATTCTAAATTAAATCCATTAATTAATAATGGATCAAAGGGATTTCAGTAGTAAAGCTGATATTAGTTTCTCACTGAGTAAATCTTGGAATGAGTTTGGCTTTAGTTAGAATCTTCATTGAGGATTTCAGATAGATCATGGAGGTAATAGAATCATTGCCTCTATGGCCTGCTGCTGAGTGTCTATGAGCTAACTGCCTATTCTAGCTGGATCTGATCCCTTTATTGTTGTATTAACAGGTGAAATTGATCCCACTAAACCAAAGGGGATTCTTTTTATTTGTAATGTGGTAGCTAGTAGGGGCTATTTACATTTTTTTTTTTTAATTTTATTACTTTTCTCTCATCACCCTATTTTCCCTATTGTAAGGACTAATCAAAAAACAGCCTGGGTAAGCGAAAGGGAGAATGCCAGCCTCAGTTGGTTTCTGTGCAGCTCCACTGGATAAGGCAGCAGCATTAATTGAGAATCTACACTGTTCCAGACACTGTAAGACACTAGAGAAATAGAGGACATAACACCTGTCCGCAAGGAATTTTTAATTTAGTTGATGGTTCATGCCAAGAAAATATAGCAATGCATATTACTTTATCTTTCTGGATTTGACTTCCTGGATTTTTAACATCTTTTAATAGCAGAGAGTAGCAAAGCAACCTCCTATTGTTAAGGGACCCCAAAAGGTTGGGAGTCTCATACTGGTGTTGTGAGATATCTCAAAAGTCTTGAGTCCATATGCAAGTTAAGGGACAAAGTTTTCTGTAATTGTAAGGTCAATTGAAGGAGACTAAGTTCCAAAAAATTTTAGCAAAGAACCAAAAGAAGGCAAATTTATCCAGTTCATGCCACTGGTATGCTAATTTTATGGCTTACTGGTAGGTTAAATTGGTGGTGTGTTCACTATTGTTTCAGAAATTTGGTTATCACTGAACAAGAGATTATCTATCTGACAGCTAGTAATATTTATAGAACTATTCTTAGGCCAGAAGACTTTAGAATCATTGACAGACACATTGTTAGAACAATAACACTGTAAGGTCAGAGGTCCTCAGGATCCCTAATATAACTTCCCTAAAGTCTAAGAAAGAAATATTATTACATTCCTAGACCAGAAGATTTTTATAATCATTGATGGACAGATTGTTAGAACAATAATACTCTAAGGCGGGGGTGGGGTAAGGTTGAGGGTGAAGGAACAGGGAGCCTCAAGGATCGCTTATTCTAAAGCCAAAAGACTTTATTACAGCATTTCGGCATTTAACTACTTTGTGCTATGTAGGTATTAAGCAGAAGTGTTTTCTTATTACTAGGCACTTAGATTGTAAAGCACACCTTAATGTGGGTGTAAGTATTTAGTATGAGCTATATAGATTTAGAGATAAATGCACCAAATGGTATGCTGAATTTATTAGTGCTTTCTATTTGTAAGGTATCATGCTAGCTAGCCACTTGGGAATTTCCTTTTTTAAAATTGTAATTTGTTTTTTTTTATACTGTATAGAACTCCCTCTACTGATGTAAATAGGTAATTCTTCTTTAATGAATTGTATTAAAGTTATCTTAATTATCATAGGAAGATATATGACTTTTTCATGGTTACATAGCTATTATATATGTGCTTTAAGACTTGAACTCAGATTTTTCTGACTTGAAGGCCATTTCTTTTTTTATACTAATAGCTTTTTATTTTTCAAAATATATGCAAAGTGGGCAGCTAGGTGGTGCATAGATAGAACACCAGCCCTGAAGCCAGGAGGACCTGAGTTCAAATTTGGCCTCAGACACTAGCTATGAGACCCTGGCCAAGTCATTTAACCCCTATTGCCTCAGGGGGGAAAAATACATGCAAAGATAGTTTTCAACATTCATCATTGCAAAACCTTGTGTTTCTCCCTCCCTCCCTGTCTCCTCCCTCCCCTGGACAGCAAGTAATCCAATATCGGTTATTTATATATGTGCAATTCTTCTAAACATATTTCAACATTTATCATGCTGCATAAGAAAAATCAGATTAGAAAGGGGGAAGGGGGAGAAAAAAATTAACAAACAACAACCAAAAAGGTGAAAATAGTATTCTGTGATCCATATTTAGTCCACATAGTCTTCTCTGATTGCAGATGGCTTTTCTATCCAAGTCTATTGAAATTATGTCATTTTTTTATTGACTAAATCATAAGGCTACTTAAATACTATTCTGAAATAAAACCCTTATAGAAGGTATTAGGATTCTTACAAGGTGCTAAGTCACTGGAATGGATATAATTATCTAATTTAGCATGGTATTTAACAATTTTCTAGTTCAGTAATATATTTACCAGAATTCCATAAGATTCACACCTTTAAGAGCATACTTTGAAGGAGCTCCCATAAGCCCAGGGAATACCCACAAGCCCACTCTCTGGGAGGAGGAATTTGATTCATTCCCATGTCTACCTTCGTGCTGGCTGGAGACATTACGGAGGATGAGATGCTGGAGGCTGAAGGACTAACCTTTGGATTTGGAGACATTTGGACAAGAGCTCTTGGGAATCAAGAAGAGAGATAGGCCTCTACTAAAGCTAACTGGGCCCCAGGAAAAGATTCAGGATTTTGAAGGGCACAATATAAACTCCTGGGTTCATTTTGGGATTATTGAACTGAACTGAAAGGAAGGCTGCCTCCTGAAGTTCCCCGAGAAACCTGCCCCCAAGAGAAGGATTACAAGTTAGAGAACAGAACATTACAAGAAGGCATATTCTACTAGTCAAAGTATGGTATAAAAACAATAGCAACAGCAACAAAAGTATAAATAGTATCAGAGCAGAGATATGAATCCAGATCTTCTTGACTCTTTATCCTAATTATCTACTTTGCCTTGCTGCCTTTCAAAATATACACATAAATGTAATACAAGGTATGAAATAATAGGAAACTTAAGTATTTCAGAAAAAAACATTAAGCATTTTAGCTTGAGGGATTTATGTTTTATCCTTTAGGTAATAGGGACCACAAAAGCTTTTATAATAGCATTGATATATGGTCATATAATAGCATTGATAAATATTCACTTGTGTGCCAGTAGTTGAACTAGCTAGAGAGCTCTTTCAATGGATAGAGTGCTGGTTTTGGAGTCAGGAAGATCTGAACTCAAAATTGACCTCAGACTCTTTCTAGCTATGTAACCTCTGCCTTACTCCACTGGAGAAGGAAGTGATTATAAGAAATAAAATATCTTACCAAGAACTCTGCTGACTTACTGATAAATGCTAGAAAGATTTATTTTATTTTATATTCTTGCAAGAATGGGTGCCTATGTGAATAGACACACCTTTGAAATTCTAAAGGCAGTTTTTTTTTTTCCCTCTATCCTGAAGCGCAAGTCTCTCCCCTAATTCTGCATTAATTTGATGTTACAGAAGTTACACACATAGCTAGTCCTGCCCAGAAGGAGCTTCCATTCTAAAAGAGGGAAAAGGGGAGGACTCATGACAAAGAACAAAATATTCTTTTCAAATCTCAGGCCACTCTTGATTATAAAAATTAATCCCTCACCCCAAAGATCTTACATTTTTTTGAAGGAAGATAACCTCCATCCTTGATTATTTCTTGATGTCCTTGTGGATTTCAGTTTTCTGATTTGTTTCATTTCTCCAATTTAATTTTCATAACTATGGAAATCAAGATGGCCATCCATTTCTCACAATCCCCTGCCCCCCTTTTCCTTTTTAATAATTTTTCACATGCTTTTCTAACTTCTCAGATTTGGCTAATACTTTTTACGTCCCTTTTCATAAAAGTCTATTGACCCCTGCACAGTTCTCCTTACACAGGATAAATAATTAATCCTTGAATTCCCTGCTAATTCTTCTGATATGGCTGTGTTAGGAGTGAAACTACTTCCAATTATAACGTGTTCCTCCTCTTCCTTCCAACAACCTTTCTAGGGTCATTCTATTTTCCCCTGTCATTCTGCCTAGTGGCATCTAATTACTCTGCTATTCCCTTCACTGCTTCTCTGGTGTAACTTATCCAATAATATTTACTCAACCACAGTAGTAATGACCCCAATCCAGAGCTAGATTCTTAGCCTTGAATTCATTAGTTACTATCCTTGACTTAATTCTTCCTAATTCAATCTTACTTTCTTCATTTAATTCTAAGGCAAAAGAAATAGCCAATTGGGTCAGTTCATAGGTGCCCACTGAGTTCACCAGCAAAGGAGGTTTGAGAGTGCTGCCTTCACAGTAACTCTAAGGTTTTCTTTGAATATGCTATCCCTGAGAGATGGCCAGAGCTACCCTCAGCTAAATTCTGGACTCGGGTATGTGGCCACTATAGTCTCTAGAGTTTGGAATTTTTTTTACTGTGCCATGAGAGGTAAGCTGATAGATCTTCAGAGCTAAGAGGCTAGTTATAGCTTGGTTTATTCCCTCACAAAAGGGAAAGGAGAATAAATGCGCTGAAAATCTCCCCAGAAATGTTATTTTGGGAACAGGAGGAATTCATTTTCATGGTTTTTCATAACCAAAAGGAATGGTATTATCTAGGCATGGGGCAACCTGATGCACAGACATAAAAATTGTTTTGTTCAGATTGTTTACAGAGTACTTTACCAATTTTACCAGGCACTGGTGTCTATCACTTTTCTAAAGTCCTTAACTTGATTCTAAATCTTCCTAAGAGATCTATACCTATTACATGTATAATCAACTTACTCTTTGATGTGCATTTTCTAAATTTTCTTCGACTAGTCAAACCTCTATAAATCTATAATTTGAGAGGCATCAAACTGAATTGTTTGTGAGGTATCATTCCCAGGAATATTTACCCATGTAATTGTCTTAACCTATGTCCCCATCCTAAGCCCCAAATAAAAATATTGTACCAGGGAAATAGTAGATTCAGGATTTTGAAGGGCACAATATAAACTCCTGGGTTCATTTTGGGATTATTGAACTGAACTGAAAGGAAGGCTGCCTCCTGAAGTTCCCCGAGAAACCTGCCCCCAAGAGAAGGATTACAATTTAGAGAACAGAACATTACAAGAAGGCATATTCTACTAGTCAAAGTATGGTATAAAAACAATAGCAACAGCAACAAAAGTATAAATAGTATCAGAGCAGAGATATGAATCCAGATCTTCTTGACTCTTTATCCTAATTATCTACTTTGCCTTGCTGCCTTTCAAAATATACACATAAATGTAATACAAGGTATGAAATAATAGGAGTTTCAGAAAAAAAACATTAAGCATTTTAGCTTGAGGGATTTATGTTTTATCCTTTAGGTAATAGGGACCACAAAAGCTTTTATAATAGCATTGATATATGGTCATATAATAGCATTGATAAATATTCACTTGTGTGCCAGTAGTTGAACTAGCTAGAGAGCGCTTTCAATGGATAGAGTGCTGGTTTTGGAGTCAGGAAGATCTGAACTCAAAATTGACCTCAGACTCTTTCTAGCTATGTAACCTCTGCCTTACTCCACTGGAGAAAGAAGTGATTATAAGAAATAAAATCTACTATCTTCACAGGATTAATGGACTCCTTACACTCAGACACTGTGTAATTTGGGGTCCATTTACCAACCAGTTCCAGTTCTTTCCCAAACAAATGTGGCCTCTTTGGGATATGGGACAATGATCTCATCTTTTGAAACTACTTACTGCTGAGAGTGGATGTTGATCTGAGTCATCCTACAGGGTCTCATTTGAAGGGGCTTGAGCTGATTGAAGATCCAGTAGGTTGTCAGACCCCTGAAGGTATTCGATACAGCTATCTAGTGCTGGTCATTTGAAAGTGAATTGCTCAAAATCTAGAGGAAAATAAATCTAAAAGAATTAGAGAGAAAGGGTGAGAAAGCACTAAGAGTAGACCCCTCATTTTGGGGAGGTATGCTTATACCTTCCCTGAAGATTCTAGCTAATTAGGTATCAATTCTTTTAAAAGAGATTACATGATACCCCAAAAGCAATTTTCATAGAGGGGGAATCTCATCAAAATAACAGAGGTATTCACAGAATCTTTTATTAACAGGTCTCTTTACCTGTCAAAAGCAGAATAGTGGTAGAGATTAACCCAGACTTCTGCATGAGGTATAAGTGAAAGGCTTCTGCCAGTATTATTATTATTATTTAAGATATTCTCCCTCTTTTGCTTGTGGTAGGATGGACTGAGAAAGGGCAATATAGATTGGCCAGCAGCTTTTCAATATAAATTATTAAAAAGAAAACACTATACATACTGTACAAACAAATTATTCCCATATTAGTAATAAATTTAAATAAAAGTGACTTTCTCATTGATGTAATAAAATATTTTACAAGTTACATACCTCTAAGAAAACTTGAGCACATTAAAATCCTCTTCTCTAAACCATAAAAAGATATTTCAGCTTTAGTTTCAATAATCAATAAAATAACAGTCCCACAGACAGTTGTATCATTTTTACATTTACTTGATGTCCTTATACTTATTTCATACAGACATATGAGTAATTTTGCTTAGTCATGTACTTAATTATAAAATATAATGACTACATAGTTTCAGGAAACAGCAAGATATTAAGTACCTGAACTGTACTTATGATTTCTATTGACTACTTATTCTGATTATAGAAATTTTCTATAAGAGGAAAAAGCAAGGGTCTGATTAAAATAGAATCAAAACTGATCCTTCAGTGCTTCAATCTGACGGCACATAAATCACAACTGATCATCAGTCATGTAGTAATAGTCCCACCTTATAGCCAACTTAGCTGTGAAATAGTGGATACTAACTTAATTCAGGTAATTATTTCCAAATTCAAAACTTAAAACAGTATTAGTTAAAATTCCAAGAGATTTCATCTCTTTACCAAGTTTCATTAATCAGAGATTTTAGATCCTAATCCTATGTGTCTGCAGAGCACAGCCAAAACTAGATGCTTTAGGTTGAAATCCTGCTCTAGGTGCTTTAAGAAAGAACATTTGCTATCATATTCACTAAACAGTGAGACCATGATGCACTTAATAAATATTAGATAATTTGTTAAATGGATTTTGACATAACCATTTTCAGAGAATTTGCAGTTTACCAGAAATTTAACAAACATCTTTTAGAAGTTACTTGCATTGTGAAGACTAGAACCTTTATTAATAGCATGACAAATGACTTTGATTTAAAGTACAGACTAGAAAAACAAAAACAAATATTCAGTTATTAATACCCTGTAAATGCAAGCTATTTCTTTAAAAAATAGAAGTAATTAATGTTAAAGGAATTTTATTTAAATTGGGGTAGGTGAGAGGGATGGGAGGTGAGCTTCAGGGAGTGGGTTTGCTTTTTTCACTTCTGAAAAACAGCCATACACAGTGAGGGAAGGGTGGACTAAGCCTTCACCTTCCCAAGCCAACAGATCATGTAAATTATTAATATATAATTACCAAAAAGTCCAATTAAATACCTTGAGAAACCTAAAAAGCGAAGAGACTGGAATTCTACACCCAGAACAAAGCTTTTTCCAAACCCAGCAAGTTCACAAACCAGGACAATGGACCCCAGAGCAGGGAGGCCCTGAGTCTACCTCCCTTGTGTATCCAGCTCCATCTTAGACAGGGAGAAGTCACTGATAAAAATCACGTTAGTTCCATAGTTCCACAATTTGGAGAATTTTGTCTGAAATCCAAGTTATATCAAACTTCTGAGATCTACTCTATATAGAGCTGTTAAACAGTTAAACCTTGCTATGAACTGTCACATATCCTAGTCATGTCCTTGAAGTTAAATTTTCCCTATAAAATCTACTTATGGGCCATACCATGGCTGCTGCTTTCCTTTGAATCAACCCTGTCAAGGCACTCTACTATGTGGTGTCTTTCTCTTTCCCCTTTCCTCATGTCACGCAATATTTTCCCCAACTCCACTGTTTCCCAACCCCACTTCTCCTCATTATAGCTAGTTAACTCTTTTGGGGTGCTAAGTCCCTTTCAGGATTTAGCCTGCCAGCTAACTCTCAGCAAATGGCAAGTTCCAATAAAAAACTTGCCCTTTCCATCAATGCTTATTAAAACCCCTTTCTTTGCTGTCCCATTCTATTTCATAGTTACCAAATATGGTATCTGTTGTAATCACTCTATTTTGCCTGCAACCTTTTCCTTAAATAAATTTATCTTTTGCCAAAGAGAATGGCCACTGTGGATTATTCACATGACCAAAACCCACTTTTTTGTGGGGTCATCATCTGGTGTCTATATAACCCACAGCTTTTTTGGGTCCTTGAATCACATAATTTGGTGCCAGCCTAATATCCTGCTCCTCTCTCTGTGCCCAAAACCATACTCCTTTCTCTGTGCCCAACATCATAATACTTATCAATTTTAGGTTTCAATATTTTGACAGTAACAGTAAATAACTTAAATAGCAATCTTACAATTTTCTTAAGAGATAGCCATATAGACATAACATAGCCTATCACAAAAATGGACAGTAATCTCATGTAGTTTATAGTTGTTTTCCAATTCTAACATACACACTAGTTTAAGAAAAAACATTATTTTAAAAATCAATACTTTAGCATGTGAGATTTAACTAGATGTTTTATTCAAACTGAGTTGCTTTTGTGAATCAATCTTTCTTGTTCCTGTTTTTAAAACCACCTTTTTTACACTTTTAAGATTCACAAGATAGGTAATATCTAAATTACTTTTGACCAAATTTCATAAAACTTATACGTATGTCTGCAGAGCTGACAAAATTTTAAAACATACCTCAGAATTTTTACAAATTGCTCAATAGACTATTTAGAAAGTAATATATTTCATCTTAGAGGAGATACAAATATGTGAGCTCTTTAGATAAGTTACCAGAAAACTTTGTTTTAATAACCTTTTTAAAAATCTCAAATCAAATATAGGTTTAAACTTCTAGTAAAAATACTTCAGTATTAATGCACACATCTTTCTAAAATCTTATTCCCAAGTATGTCAATTGAAAATAATTTTATCATGTATCATTTAAATTTAAACACACTAATTTAGTTCACATTTTTGGAAGGAAACTCTTTTTTCACCTCAAAAACTCCATTCTCCTAGACTCCCCAAAATCTTTGAAATGGCAGTAAACTTTTTGAGAACTGAAATGAAAACACAGGCCCCTGGGAGTAAAATGGCAATGGATCCTGTCTCTTCCCACCTAAACTGTTTACTTTTCCCTTCTAAATTTTGTACTCTTCCCTATGTAGACTGCTGTTTTGGGCAGGGGAAAGATTTTAAACTATAACATGGGTTTCCTTAGATTTCCCCAAGCTATTTAGTGATAGACCACACCTTTTTACAGAATTCAAAGTCTCCCAAGAAGAGTTTGGGGACTCTAGGGGGTTGGGGAACATAGGAACCCATCTAGAGAGAAACTGAAGCTAACTCCAAAGCATGGGGTTGGGGGGAAGCCTGTTGTTCTTTGGAGAGGCTGGACTGGACAGAAGTCTACTTGCAGCAATCCTGGTCATTCCCAGTCCTCTCTAGGGAAAGAAGCTTAAAAGCTTAAGAAAAATTCAAGTTAATTTGTATCAAGATGCCTTACAAGCACTTTTAAATTCTAAAATGGCCACATTTTTTTTTTTTCCCCTTTGTAACTCAGCTGATTGAGAGAAACACAGAAGGGAAAACATACTCACACACAACACATACTGTTTTTAAATTCCTTTTGTCTAATTTTCTTTTTGTCTAATACAGAGTTGTTCTTTCCCTATTTCTTGGAAAAGAACCTCTTCTCTTCCAAAACCCCTTTCCTTCTTTACTAGAGTTTCTTGTAAATATATCTCTTGTGCAAATATTTCCTGCATCCCAGGGTAGAGATCTCCACACTCCAGGGATCCCACATCACTAATATTTACTCAAATCTAGATTTCCTAACATCTTCTCCCTTCCCGAACTATATGAGAGATATGTCTCAGAAGTTCCCACTTCTTGGCACCATTAAACTCCCCATCTTACTAACCGCTCTGATACCTCAGAGCTCACAAGATGGGATAGTCCACGTTCTTATCTTTGGTCTGTGCACAGAGTTTGCCTGGCTCTGCAGAACCTGCTCTTTTTCTCTTCTTGTTTCTTGGATTCATCAGTGACCTTATTTACCAACAGGGTCCTGGGATCTTGGACAGTCTCTCAAGGGGGGAAGCTTGAATCCAGCATAAGGCCATTGAAATCAATGGATTACATTTTGTCGTGCTTTCACAGGGGCCACCCTGAACTCATAATGTGTGGATCCCAGAAAGAGTCCCCATTTGTAAGAAACAAAATATCTTACCAAGAACTCCACAGATTCACTGATGAATACAGGAAAGATTTATCTTACATTCTTATGAGAATGGATGCCTACGTGAGTAAACATATCTTTGAAACTCCAAAGACAGCATTTTATTTCCTATTCAGAAGCACAAGTCCCTCCCCTGATTTCCCATTAATTGGATGTTATAGAAATTACACAACATGAATCTTCACCTCTTATTACATATCTAGTCCCTGCCTCAAAGGAGCTTCCATTCTTTTGGGAAAAGATAACCTTCAGCCTTGATTATTTTTTGATGCCCTTGTGAATTTCAGTTTTCTAATTTGTTTGATTTCTCCAATTTAATTTTATAACTGTGGCAATCAAAATGCCTATCCATTTCTCACATGACAAATTATTCTAGTATCTTTGCCAAGAAAGGCTCATTGAAGGTATATTCTACAGGATCCTGGAGAATTAGACATGTTTGAATAAAAATAAAGCCAATTTAGTTAGCTATAAAAGCAACTATAGCTAATGTATATATATAGTTATATATACATGTATATAGTTATAGTCTATAGCTAGCAAAACTTATTTAAAAAGTTGAAAATATGTCAAATTTGTCACTCATTCTATTGTATTCTTTTATTCAGTCTTACAAAAAACAAAACTAGGAAAAGGAATAACTCTGAAATAGATGGAGGTGCACTTTTTGGAATAATGTTCAGAGAAGACTTTCAATAAATGCTTGTTTATTTCCTTTAAAAAAAAAAGTTGAGATCTAAGTGAATGATGAAAATGGGAGAACTTGGTAAATTGTAATGGGGCTAGCATTTATAATTTAAGATTACAAAACTCTTGAAATATTCACTATGTCATTTGATCTTCTAAACAGCTCTGACTCTTGGGTAAGAAAATAAGTATTTTTATACCCATTTATAGAGAAAAAATATTCAGAAAGTGAATTTCCCATGGACACATGATTATTAAATAGACTTAGAATCATAAAACATGTGTTTGAACTGTAGTTCTATCAATTCCTAACAATGACTTTAAGAATGCTATTTATCTTTTCTGTGACTTGATTTCCTTATGTGTAAAGTAATGATTGAAGAAATATTTACTTTTATTCCTTCATAAGATTGTTATCTAGATCAAATCCAGCTGTGAATATGATTTGTAAACTCCCAGGTGCTAGATATACTATACATTTCACTGATCCCCTCCTGACTGCTCCTTTTCCCCCCAAGAACAATCAGAATGCCAACAGCAAAGGGCAGCATTACAGAATGTTTAATATGGAAGGAACCTCAGAGGTTATCTAGTTCAACTTTTTATTTTATAGATGAGGTGAAGAAAATAAGAATTGAGTTGTCCTAAATCTAATAGATATGAGGGAGTAGAACTCAAACTCATATCTTCAAAGTCTATTACCTCTTTTTTAACTATAATGCCTCTTTGGCCAGCTATTTGAAAGTTGTTTCCTATTTATAAAATATTTTTAAGTCAGTTGTGGTGCAGAAGTTTTGAGTTACATCAAATCAAAGTGCCCCCTTGTGATCTCTGAAGAAAGAAAAGATGATGTTCTGCTGTTACTAGAATTTGGAGAAATAATCTGGCCACAACTGGCAAATGTTCAGGTTGAAGCACAGATATTTTTGTGTGGGTATCTTGCTAGAGAACTCAGTGTGATTCTAAAAATCTAAGCTCTTTTCCACCAAAAGGGAGTAGGATTGAGAGGAAAATGAAACTTAAATTACAGAATTCAGAAATGTGAAAATAAATAAAAATTACTTTTATTACACAAGTTTCTATTTTATACTCAGTACTATATGTTTATATGGTTATGCAAAGTACTATATGTTTATATGGTTATGCAACTGATTAAAATCAAAGGTAACAATTAAATTGATGATTGGGCTTCAGAATACTTGTTAACACAAGACATGAATTTAAAAACGAATTTACTAATAGTTCATTTTTGCTGGCCAAACTGAAACTCCATGGGTAGTAATAATACATGTAGGAGATATACAGAAAAAGTATTTTGCTTTATCTCTGTTTATCTGGTAGTCATAGTCTATATGAAATGAAAATCTTTTCCTAGTCTTTGTGAAAACTTTTATACTCCATAGTAGTAGAGTGATTTCTCAGCATAATTCTCCTCTGTATCCTTAAGCTTATTGCTCCTGATAATTATGCCTCCAGGTCTGTTTTTAAAGACATGTTTTCTTCTCTGCATTGAAAAGAAGGGTCTTTTCTCTTTAGAACTACAGCTAATAGTTTTTTGTTTTTTTTCAATTCTGTCTGAATGCCATTTACTTCAGAGGGTGGTTTAAAAATATTTACTTAAAGGTAGACAAAGAACTCCAACCTGTCATCATATCTTTTCTGCAAAACCCTCACTAGATTTGGTATTTTGTGTGTTGTATAGGAATGTTAGAAAACTGTTCTGATGCTTGGTAATCATGAAAAGGGAAGTATTTGGAATTCACAATACATGGCAGAAAATGCAAGATGTCAGAGAAGCCGTATATTAAAGAGAATTTGAATTGGAAACTGAATTCTAATCTGCCACTGGGAGCATTTTGATCATTTTGATTTATTAAACTTTTATAACAGCATTCAGATGGAACTGAATTAAAACACTTTAGTCTGAGGTAGTTTATGGTACACAGACCAGCTTGTTACCAGTGTTATTCTGTGAAGGTTGTTTTTTAGCAATATGAGCACTGAAACAGGGCTTATTTTTAAGAGCATTGTTCACATGGATTTTACATGCAGATTTGAGTCATTATTTTGTGTCATTTTGTTCAGGCTAACTATAGCATTTTGCACTTTTACATAAAAGTTTGTTAAATATGTGGATGCTAATTTTCATTTGTATTATGCCTATGATGGAATTAGAACTTATCATAATTTACTTATATCTCTATTCTATTTGTTAAATATATACTATGACATAAACACTCATCATGAAATGCTTTCAACTAGCTTAGTCAAAAAAACAGATGACTTTCTAAAACAAAATTCTGAATGGCAACGTTAGAGTTGTTGTTGTTATTGCTGTTGTTTTATCATCTTTCTGCTTCAGCACCCAGAGATGGTCTTTCTGAACAGTGGCTTTGTAATAAAGAGAAATCAATTACTATTAGAGTGGCACTGTAGGTTAAAGGCATTACAGGTTCACACTCAGTCTTGTAGCCAGGAAATGGTGCTTAGCTGTGATTCAGGAATGATGCAAAAGATGGATGAGACAGAGTTCAAGGAGCAGTAATGTGACGGTCCAGCACTATCATTCCAAGCTGTCTGAGCAGTGTGATGGATGATTTGGTGGCAAGAAGTAATACTGTGAGATGATGAAAGATTCATCTCCAGATCTTGAACCATGGTACACCGTCTACCTATTGGTGCTCTAGTGGCATAATGATTCCTGATTTGTCATGAAGAGCTAAATTACTATACTTAAGCAGACAAACTGGTACACTGAATTTAGCAACTCAGATTTTTGGCAGCTGCTAAAAGAAGCAAGTAGCATATCAAACACTCCTGCACATTGTAAATTTAATTACCTTATATTTATGCATAGTAGTTGTTGACAGGTTCTTGTAAGCTATGCTAATATGGTAGGTAATTTGTTACCTCCAGAAATCACTTTCCATGTGTCTTCTGATCATTATCATGAAACATGATAAATGATCTCACCCATGAGGTGCAAATGAAAATGAAATGGATAATTGGATTCTATGTCTAAATTGTGGCTGAAAAAGTTACTGCAATTATAATTGAATTTATCTCATTAAAAATGTGCTTTGCACTGTATTGCTGACCTTTAATAATGTTGGTTGTGGTATTATTTGAGAACAGTTTTTAAAGAGGTGGCAAGACTTGTGTTACTAGAAATGCTTTCACCTCTCTTAAATACCCCCACCCCCTCATCACTTGCATATTAAATGCCTTGTTCACTTACAATTGATTTATACTAATTGATAGTTATAATATCTCCAACTAGGGATGATAGAAAGGAATGTGCTATTAAAAATCATAATGGACCCACTCAGGAGACAATGCAAAAGGTAGTAAAAGTACTTAAAATAAATTATCACTGATGGAATATGTCATACTGCTGAGTAAGGGGGGAATTTTTGCAGATTTTTTTTCTTATTGTTCTTTGGTCAAATATTGCCATTGAAGAATAGATAATTAAAATTTAATTTTGCTTTATTCAGAATCAGTGGGCCATAAGCTCTGAAAGCTTGAAGTATGTAACTTAGATTCAGTCCTTCCATTACTAATCAGGTAATCCATTCTTTATTAATTGACCCAAAGATTCTAAAATACTCAGGAATTTACCTTCTTTCCTTCTAAACACAGCACAACTCCAGATTTCTTTATTTCTGCTACTATTATTCTTCCAATTACTCGGGATTGTATATGTAGAATTGGCATTCAAGTTTTCCTTCCCCTCACCCTCTTTAAGCAATGAATTGTCAAGTCTTATCTATTCTTCTTTCTACCCTTATCTGCAGTGTGTAGCACAATATTTTATACATAGGAAATATTCCATAAAAGCTGTTAAAAATTGAATTGATTTTAATCACATATTTCATTCTGATTATAAATATAGAAGTAAGTAGGAAGCAACTTTTGTTCTCTACAAAGCTTTTTTTAAAAAATTGACTTTTATTGACAGTAATAGAGAATGATTTTCATGAGGATTCCATCAAGAATTGCTCCAATAAGGCATAAACAATTGCCTTCTCTAATTTGTATATATTCCTTGTCACTTATTAGAATCACTATAATTTTCCTTCATGCTTTCAGATACATATTTACCTTATTAACCTCCCATAAGGCTGATCCTCCCTCTTTGTTTTCACTTATCTTTCTATCATTCATGTTCAAAATGAAGTGTGTGTGTGTACATGCCTATACTTCAGAGATGTGTATGTATATATGTATATGTGTATTTCTGAAGTCTGAATATATGTGTATGTATATATATATATATATATCTGTATATGTACATATATGTGTATATCTATATGTATATCTATATATTCAGACTTCAGAATATGTGTATATATATATATCAAAATATATACATAGACTCATATGTATACACACAAAATATATCTATTTAAACACATACATATGTTTTTATTATGTGTTTGTATCTTTGTTTGAAGTTTCATTAGGAGGCATTGCTATATTGTCATCCTATACTCCTCATTTTAAATGAGGATTCTGTTTTTCTTTATTTCCAGGCTCTTCTGTCACAAAAAGAATCCTGTGTACTTCACACAGATCATCATTTCAAACCAATCATTTTCTCTTTTCTTATTAAAACTACCTCCAAAACAGAGGAATATGTACATACTATATGTTTACTGTGTCATTTCAATGTATATGTGTGTGTCTAAACTTGAAGTTGTGGTCCAATACATATGTATGTACTTATGAATGTATACATACATACACACAAATATGTGTGTGTATTACTTATCTGTCCAACTGCATATTATAATATAGACAACAGGATTCTTCTTCCCTTTGGTTTTTCCGGGACAAATAAATATAAAAGACAACTTGTATTACTTTTGGCTACCTCAAGAGTCATCCAGCTTGCCTTCATCACGGGTGTGTGTATATGTGTTAGAAAATTACCTGCAGGTTATTTCTTGACTAATCCATTTTCAATTCCTTCTAATTATCTTTTTGAGAAATGACTTTTTTCTTTCTTCCCTCTTTTTCATTGTTTTAAACATATTTTGCACAGAACAAAATAGTGTTCGGCATAGTTTTTCTTCATCAAAAAAAATGCCTATGGGCAATCTAGTTGTACTATTATTTAAGTGTTGACTTAATATCTCTTATGTCGTAATAGCACAAATAAAAAAATAGGAAGGTACAGTTTCCCAATATCCCAGCTGCTTAGAACTGCATAAAATTGATTTAGCTTCTATATAGTTAATGCAGTGCCTCATTGTCATTATCATATCTTTCCATTCCTTTTCCCACTATAATTGTTCTAGTCTTGGACTTTATTATAATTAATTTAGACTATTCCAATAGCCTCATAATATTTTCCTTCCTGCTAAACTTCTAATTTATGCATGGGTCTTAATATGTCAGTCCTGTTTTCCAGACCCTGAAACAGATATCTATTGTCTACTGAGCACAATTCCAAATTATTAACAAGCTCAAATTCATTCAGTTCCCTTCAAGGCTAGCATTATTATATTTCTATTCTTTTATAACATTTTTTTCACATGATAATGATAATAGAACTTATTTAAGTAGCTTTTCCAAACCACTTTCTTCACAGCAACCTTGTGAGATCGTATTTCAAATGTTATTATTTTCTAGAATTGCCAAGGATCAAACAACTGATAAAGATCAGATCTTTGATTTGAATTTATATTTCCTAACTTTGTATCTAGCTCTCATTAAACTATACAACCTTTCAGTATACTTTAAGATCAAGCAAAATGAGTGATTTTCTATATCCTGTACATACCCAACCCTTTCCTTAAGTTCCAACCTCTGTCCATTATTCCCTCTCTACCTCCTTATCAATTTTTTTTTCATATTTAATTGCTTTTTATCCTATTCCTCCATGAAAATTTCCCTGATCACACAAGTGAACTATTACTTTTGTACTCAGATGACATATATTTATTTTGTTAGGGTTTTTATTGTTCTTCTCTTGTCTAGTCTTTCTAGAATGTGTTTCTTCATTCTCTTCTGCCTCTTTAGAATCTCTAGTTTTCTAAAGAATTCTACTCAGAAGCTACTTTCTATTAAAGTCTTTCTTATATACCTCTAGCTGCTTGATGTTCTAACTGACCCTCCCATTTTAGTTTTATTCTTATTAATTTATTTGATTTATTTATACATGCCTTTGTTATCTCTCCTCATTGCCTATATCACTAGGCAATTTAAAAGAAAAGAAAAGGAAAATCCTCATCCCATATGTGTAATCCAGAAAAACAAATGTCTGCGTAGACCTCCTCCAAAGATATGTCATCTTTGCATTTTAAGTCCATCCGAAATGTTTTGTTTAAATTTTTCAATTATGTTTTTATTGAACAGCCCTATTTTTTTCAAATTATTTTTGCATAATGGAAAATAGTATATGTTGTTCACATTATATAAATTGTTTTCCTTGGTTCACTCAATTCTCTGTCTTCTCTGAAACTGCCCATTTCACTATTTTTCATAGCAAAATATTAATTCATCATATTTGTATGCCATAATTTGTTTAGCTATTCCTTGATAGTTGAAAGTCCCTTTAGTTAAATATTTTCTGCTTTTCTGAGCTGCTCTGCAGATTTTTGTACATATGAGTCTTTCCCACCTTCTTTGCAATATTTGAATTTATTTTGTATATGTTTTATTAATATTTTTGCATTTTGTATGTACTTAATTTGTTTTTCCACTTGAAATGTAATTACTTTGAGGGAAATAACTATATATATATATATATATATATATATAAATAAATAAATATATATATATATATATATATATATATATATATATATATATATATATATATATATATATATATATATATGTATGTATGTATTTGGTATTCTAAATACTTAGCAAAGTTTTGGACATGTTTGTTATTTAATAAATATCTGATTGACAGCTATATATATCATTTTGTATGGTAGTTATTTTTGTGTTACATACACTTCTAGTAGACTGTAAATTTCATAGAATAGGATTGTATTATATCAGTCACTTTTAACTACTTAGTGACCAATATAAGTCTAAAGGTGTAATTCATAGAAAATAACCAAAACTAAATTAGCTTTTTTCCTAAGTTGAAATTATTTATTGAAAGACCCAGGAAAATAAATCTTTTTTAAAAATTCATTTTGAACTTAAATACAGAATTTTAAAAAAGAGAACATTTCCATGTGTGCAACAGAAACATAATGAGAGGATTCAATTTAAAACTATAAATTTCCATTTCTGACTGTTTTACTTTAAAAAAAAAAAAAAAGATTTTGTTTTTAGTTACCCAACTTTTCTGGGCTTTCTTCTGAATTTTCTTTTGTTCTCTGTGTTTTTTTTCTTCCTGCTCCCTTCTCCATTGCACTCTAGACAAGGCTATAGTTAAACATGAATATGTACATTTATTCATGTACATACATATACATATATGTAATATCATACTCTACATATTTCTCATTGTCAGTTCACCCCCTTTTAAAATAAATAAATTCATGGGTCAGAATCTTTTCATATTTTTCTAAAATCATTCACCTTATTAGACCTTGTTTTCATAGTGTTTCTTCACTTTCACATATCCCAACTTATTTAGCCATTCCCCCACCTTCCTGTTTTTTGAATTACACAATCTTCTCTTTTTCTATTTTCTAGCCCTCTTATTTCTTTCTAAATTTAGAAGACTTATATCTCTCTGATGTATATGTTGTTCCCTCTAATCTGTTTCTGATGAAAATAAGATTCCAGCAGTACCAGCTCTTCATCCTTACTTGCTTCTTCTATATCAGTTCTTCTTTTCATGCCTCATTTGTATATATATACATTTTTTTCTTTTTAGCTCTTCCAACCCAGTTTTAGTTTTTATAATTATCCCATCATACTCAGTTCAGCCCAAGCCTTTCTTTTAAACTACTCAATAAAGATAATGATATGTCAGTAAGATAATGTTAATGATAACATTTTTGCTTATAAAAAGTAAACAATTTGATCTTATTGAATCCAATATAATTGTTCTTTAATGTTTACCTTATGATTTCTCTTGGATCTTGAATGTCAAATTTTCTCGTTAAGTACTTTTCTTTTTTGTTACAAATATCTTACTCTTTCATTTTGGTAAATATCAATTTTCTTTTTTTTTTTTTTTTTTTCCAATCAAGATTATACTCAACTTTGCTGCATAATTTTCAGTCACAATCTATGGTCTTTTAATGTAGAAGCTACTAGGTCTTGTGAGATCCACACTAGCTCCACAAAATTTGAATTATTTTTTTCTGTTACTTGTAATATTTTTTCTTTAATCTGGGAACTTTGAAAGTTAGCTATAGTATTTCAGTTAATAATCAGCAGACTTTTTCTATTTCTGCTTTGCCTTCTTCTAGAACTTCAGAGCAATGTTTCCTTATAATTTCTTAAAGTATAAAGATTTTTTTGTTATTACTTATAAGTAGCCCCAAAATGCTTATAGCATCTCTCATTTACCTGTTCCCCCAAATTAGTTTTTTTTTTCCTAATAAGATATTTCATATTGTCTTTTTTTTTTTTTTTTTTTTAAGCTGGAGGGAAAATTTGGATAGCTTGGCCTTTTTTTTTTTTTTTTTTTTTTTTAATTAATCTACTTCCTATCTTTTCCTCAAGATAGCTTTTCATAAGACTAACTTTTCTTGACATAGTCATTTTTGGTTCTGAGTCTACTAGTATATGTTTTCCATTCATGTTTTAATATCATTATTAGTATGATTAGGAAATTTTAATTGAACACTTAAGGTGACTTTCTATATTTGAGGGAGTTGTCTTTTTCAGTTGAATCTGACACTTCTTGAACCCATTTCTAGTTTTCTTGTCAAAGATATTGAATTAATTTGACATTTCCTTCTCCAGATAATTTTATAGTTGAGGAAACTGAAGCAAATCAGGTGAAGGAACTTTTTCCTGAGTCACACAGCTAATAAGTATTTGAGACTGGATATGAACTTAGGAAGTTGAGTGCTCCTAACCCTAGGCCTGGCTCTTTATACACTGCACCACCTATCTGCCTTTTATAATAAGTGACAACAATTTAATCTGTTTAGTAACTGTTCTCGCTACATGAAAGTCAAATGATGAGTCAAATGTATTCTAACTCACTTTGGTGACTTGCTTTACTTTACCATTTGTCACACCAGTCATTAAGAAGGAATGGTAATACTCAATTGTTTCACAATAATGTTAGGTGAATTTATAATAGACATATAGTGAAATATGTGAAGTACATGAAAATAAATGTTTTCTTTGGTTGCATGTTGAAATATATTAGTTTGGAAAAAGGATCAAATCAGAAGAAAGATAATTATTTTTTGGATATATTGAGTTTGAATGTTGGTGGGATATCTAAATAGGGTAGACTTTTACAGTGGTCACTTGATAATTTGTAATGAATTTGCTCCAATGGACATTATATGTTTCTGTTTTAAGATATAGTTTATTTTTATATAAGCCAAAGAAAAATATTCAAGGCTCTGTTTTTCCTGAGTGCTGAGGATTAAATAGAAATTACACACACACACACACACACACACACACACACACACACACACACACACACACACTTCTGTCTGTTCAATTGGGTAAACTTTCAATGAGTTTCTACTACAAGCAGAGATCTTTATTAGGGCTTCCAGTGACCAGTGGTAGCAGATACAGTTTTAGAGATCAGATACCGTATAATCTCCCTGCTTCTGTGGACTTTATAATCTACCATTGAAAGTGATAGGTACACGGAGCTACATTTTTTTTCTGAAAATGAGCGAAGTTCCTAACATTGGGCACTAACCATCTTGCAAAATACTGTTTGATAAATGCATTAGAGAGTATAGCCTGCTATGTGAGATATGGAGAGGAAAGATCATTATGGATTGGTATGATCACAAGGTTTCATGGAATAAACATTTAAGTTTTTTATTAAAAGATGAGATGGCAAGTCATTGAGGTGGGACAGTGGTAGGAAAAGAATGGAGAAGACAAAGGTTCCCATGCTGGAATAGTGGATTTTCATAGAAAAATGGTAGGTAATCAGTCCAATATATATAGTATGTAGCAGGAGAATATGAAAGAAAACTTAAAAATCTGAGATGGGAAGGTTCTCCTTAAATCCTTTTGTTTGGAGAACTAGGTTTCACTAAATCCAGAAGTGACATGGGAATAGAATGTTTTATATATATATATATATATATATATATATATATATATATATATATATATATATATATATATATATATATATATATTAAAGAAAATAGGTGAGTTGTTTTTAGTTAACAAAGTTATATTTAATAAGGATGTATTTGGGACAAAGCAAAAGACAACTGCTGCAGCCTAGGATTTGGGGAAGATGGAGCAAGCACACTGATTTTGCTGTCATAATGTCTGAGTTAATATCCTATCTCTGTACTTAGATGTGTGGTATTGGACAAAATAGTACCTCTTTGACTTTTTCTTATGTGACAAAATTAGGGGTTTAAACAGATGGTCAATAACCCCCCTTCTATCTACAAATCTATGATACTATGAGACTCAAAGGAATTGAGAATTAGGGTTGCTTAGTAACCTGGAAGGACAACATGCTTTCTTAATGTCATTTCCAGTGGTCCCAATGCTAAACTAAGTCAATTAACAATAGCAAAACCAATTTCTTTTGTTAAACACACTGTAGAGAGTTTTAGATGCCTCTCTAAGGAGTTTGAACTGTTCCATGGTTCCTCTGTGTGCTATTTTTGTGAATCTTGCACTTATTTTTTCATAGCAGATATGCATTTTGAAATAATTCATCCAAATTGAGATCTCCCATGATAATTTCTGACAAAGTTTTCCAGACCTATTAGTCTCATAACAAATTGTGATAGGTACTTATTGGAATTATTAACTCTTTTCCTTTAGTAATTGAAGATATTTGTTTTATAATTGCAGACAACTATATAAGCTCACATATAGCTTTGTCAGTTTGGAACAAGTGTTTCAAGATTATTGTACCAAATTAAGTCTATAGAATGGACAGGCTAATGAAAATATGTCTGAGTTATTTTTGTTAGCATTTTGAGATGTTTTCCATGTTGGAAATAAGCTTTTTAAAAATTATCTTTAAGATGCATAATACAGAGTTTCAAATTGTAATATATTGGCCTAACAAGGTATACACAAAAATAATTCATAAAAGTTTCAGAAGTATTTTACTTGAAATTTAGAAGGAAGTTTCAAGAGTAAAGAGAGTTAACTCTTTTAACTGTTGATAACAAAAGGAAGTAATTAGCACTGTGAATAATAAGATCAGTAGATTCCTGTTCTCCCTATTTAGCAGAGGATTTTGGGTGTGTGTGTGTGTGTGTGTGTGTGTGTGTGTGTGTGTGTGTGTGTGTGTGTGTGTGTGTGTTTGGCATAGTGTAGCTACAATAATTTAAAAGAGGGGGTTGCTTTTTGGATCCTGGACATTTGCTATTATTATTGCTGAACTTGGTTGGGAAATATAAAAATTATATAATCTTTTGGGCTGCCTATAGGTAATCCAAAGTAAATTGAAAATTTACCTTATTTGTAATAGGCACATCTTTGATATACTACTGTGAAATACCTTCTTTAAATTTTATTTACTTTTTTATTTTAAATATAAATACAAAAGAGGAAAAAGGAAAAAAAATGCCATGTGCACATATGAGAAAGGATTCAAAATATGAAACAAAAATTTTCCATGTCAAGAAAGCCTATATAGTAAATATTTCACATTGTGTTCAGAAAAGATGTGTCCATCTTTTGCTTCCTTGCCTATTTTCTTTTGTTCACTGCTATGCAGTTTTTACTTTATTTTTTCTATCTTCCTCTCCCTCCTTCCCCAAGAAGGTTACAATTAAGCACAGATACACACACACATACACACACACACACACACACACACACACACACGCACAGAGAAATATCTATAATCATTCACACATATACATATAAGCATTCATATGTTTTTATGTAAGACTATACTAAAATTGTTTATTCTCTATTTTTCTAAAGGTAGATAACCTCTTCCTTTATAAGTCCAGGTTTTTCCATAGTTTTCTAAATCTGTGAGCTCATCATTTCCTACACCACAGAATTATTCCAACCTTGTACTCTCTGGTTATTTTAAATAGTCTAAAACAATATTGATTAATCTGGTTGACATATAATGTAGTTTTCCCATTTTTTCTTTTCATTAAATCTAATTTAACTTTAACTTGGTCTGAAATCATGATTACTACCACTACTTTTTAATATCTTCTACTCCTGATCTTTATTTTATGTTTGTGTATATCTTTTATTTCCTATACCTCCTGACTCTTGTTTTAATCCTACTTTGCCCTCCTACTATTCAACTTATCCCTCTCTCCAAACATCTCTCCCTTGTCCTCTGCCCCCATTTCCCTTATCTTCCTGTTTCTATCTCAATTTGGTAGACTTTTAGAGTCTTTATAATATGTATATATGTATGAACATCTATATATATATATATGTATATATATATGTATATAGTTCTTTTTTATCCCACTCTCATTAATCTACACGCTCTTCTATATACCCTCTCTTCCTATTCTTTTACTTGCTTATTTCTTTATAAATTTTGGAGATTTTTATTTCCTGGTAAATGTATGTTGTTTGCTCTTCAACCCAGATCTGACATACATAGGTTTCTCTAGGTTTCTCTCTAAAAATATTTTCCTTATTCTCTTTCCTCTTCCCCATCCCCTTAATTTTTTTATTTATTTCTGAATTTAGGACTTTTTCTCCTTCTAGATGTGTTTGCATTGTTTTCTCTTTAACAATTCTTGATGGGAGTAGGGTTTCAAAACTACCAGCCTTCCTCCCTATCTAACTTTTCTGTCTCTTCCATGATTTTGCTGTTTAGAATCACACAATACTTATTTCTACCTCAATCTTTCAAACTATCTGATTATTTGTAAATACAATATAAATATATGTAAAACAAACTAGTTGTTGTTTTTGAGTACCTTGTGATTAGTCTTTGATGATTATCTTATATTTATCTTGGATCTTCTATATCACATTTTCTAGTAATTTCAGGTCTTTTTGCCACAAAATCCTCTGTCTGGCAGTTCACTAAATGCCTTTGTTGTTGTTGCTATTCAGAATTATACTTTGCTAGGGATAGAATTTTTGGCCTCAATGCCAGTTAACTTTGTTCTTCAACATATAGTATTTTAAGATCTATGGTCTTCTAGGTGATTCTAAGTGTGGCTCCAACCATATTTGAACTGTATTTTTCTTGTTGCTCATAATATTACCTCTTTGATTACCTTTTGATCTTTGATTTTTGGAATTTGCTTATGATATTCCTGTAGATTTTCCTTCTAGGATCTCTTTCAGGTATGATCAGTGGTTTTTGTTTGTTTGTTTGTTTTTTCCCCTATTGCTACCTTTCCTTTCTGTTCTAAAACTTCAGGACAATTTTCTTTATTTGTTTCTTGATCTGTTCTCCAGATCTGTGGGTTTTCTTAAGGGATGTTTAACATTTTCTTCCTTGTTTCATTTTATATATTTTGTTTTATTATATCTTAGACTCATAACTTTGTTTGTTTCTGCTAGCCCTATTCTAATTTTTCAAATTGTTTTCTTCCTTAATATTCTGGATCTCCTTTTCCAGTTGGCTGACTTTTCTTTCCATAATCTTGTTTTTCTTGGATTGTTCTTAATTATTTTAAATTTTTTTCTCAATTTCTCTCATTTGGTTTTTAAAGGCTTTTTTGAGTTCTTTGAATTATTTTTGTGCAGGTGACCATTTGATGTTACTTTTTGGGGTAGAGAGAGGGTTTTTTTTTTCTTTAATAGTCTAAAGGTGAACCCTGGTCTTTTCTATTCAAATATTCTCCTTTATACTCTCTCTCTCTCTCTCTCTCTCTCTCTCTCTCTCTCTCTCTCTCTCTCTCTCTCTCTAAATAAATAAATAAATAAATTGTTGGTATAATCATCTTTAGTCCCGGTTATGGAGGATGGTACCTCTGGCTTTAGGTCTTCCCTGAGGTCTCTCCTTTGGCCTGGAATGGAAATCAAGGACTCTGCCCTCCTGTAAGTGCCAACAGCAGCAGTGTAATTGTTCAGGGCCATCTCCAGTCATCTTAATCTATATCTTACCTCTGGACTCATATAGCTCTGGAGGAGAAAGTGAGGTTGGTAATTTTGCACAGCCCACCCTCATTTAAATCCAAATTCACTTGCAGGTTATGGACTCACCTTTCTGATGTCATTGTCCTTTTCAAGAACAAAAGACAAGGACAACTAGAAGGTATACTGAATAGAATATAAGTTCAAATACAGCCTCAAATACTTAATATTTATTAAATTTGTGAACCTGGGAAAGTCACTTAACCCCAACTGTTTTACTTAAAGCAAACAAACAAACAAGAGCAAAGGATAAACAACAGTTATAAAAATGCAAACCTTTATATAGATTGCAAACTTTTTGGGTTGTACATGTATGTCCATTTTTCTTTTGACAAACCTAATTTTTATATAAGTGCTGTGAAGTTGTGACCTGTTGACAAAAATAGGAATTAAAAGATAACTTTGGCAGTGATTTGTTTGGTTAAAATTTGAAGTTCAAATTTATATTCCATTTGGATATAAAACATTTGCTAGCATTTTTTTTTTTTTTTTTTTGCCATAGTCTAAGAATTCTTAATATAAAAACTAAAAGAAGAAAGTAGTACTGTGAATAGAGTGCTGAACCTGAAGTCAGAAACACCAAAATTCAAATCTTGCTTCTCTGATATTAACTAGCTTTGTGACCCTGGAAATATGTCACTTAACCTCTATCTTTTTTTTTTTTTTTTTTGCAAGTTTATAAAAGTGTAATAAAAGCAGTATTTACCTCCCAGAGTTATGAAGATAGAATGACATAATTGCAGATATTTTTGAAAGTGCCAATGTTAATTCTTGTTGCTATTGCTATTCTTAGTCATGTGTTTTTTTTTTTTTTTTTTTTTTTTTTAATTTCTGGCATTTTTAGACTGATTTGTAAAACAATAACTACTCTTATTGGATTTACTTTTCTATCTAATCTTTTTTTTATCTACTTTAGTTTCATTTAGATTATCAGGAATATTACCATAAATTACTTATTTTGTTTTGAAGATGAAGTACTGGAAATTCTGCTATCATTTGATATATGTAATCACAAAAAGGATCTATCCAGAAAATCTTTTAATAAAACTACAAAATATAATGTGAAGTTGAGGCTCGGAACTCAAATAATTCTCAAAATGCTATCAGTACCACATTAAAAAAAAAAAAAAAAGATAAGCATCCAATAAAAAATGGGAGCACATTTAAAAAAATTTTTCCTCACATTTTTATACATATTAAAAATATAAAAATATTGCAACAATTAATAGCAGCATGTATGAGTCTGTATCTTAGGTGGCTTGGACAGCTACAACTCAGGGTCATGATGGAAGGTGGTAAATCAAGCTGGAGACCAGCCCTTCTGCTCTTATATTTCCAACTATAATCAGAAGTTATACAATAAATATGGCATTTTACCTTGATAAAGACCTGAAGTTTGCTTGAAGTGGGTGGAAGTGGGTATTAGAAGGATTGTAAAATGTGAGTTATTGTGATGTGAAGCAGTTTTCTGAGTTCTATTACTGTCTCACAGAAGAAATTATAAGAAGCAAACTTAAAATTCAAGTTAGGCTCAGAATGTTCCCTAATATATTTCACTGGAACAAATTCACATTTTTGAAATACATGCTAAAGCAGAACTTATTATCTACTTTTATATATAATTGTATAACTAGCTGATTTAGTGGAAAAGGCACAAATTAACATGTTTCAATCAAAGAAAGTATCATGACAGATATTGTTAAATAATATTTTAGTACCTTTTCTGCAGCCTTATTTTATTATCCATTAAAGATAACTGATCAATATCAGACTCCTAGGAAAATGGGAGGAGGGAGCCCACACAAATAATAGATGTATACTCCTTGTATCCATTTTTTTCTCGCTTCTTTTATGATTAATTATAAATCAGTCAAGTAGATGTCATTTTGTTACATGTGTATATATATTGCAACCTTTTAGAGAGTTCATATGAGGATTTCCATGTTTCAAATTGTTTCTTTCCATTAGCTCCTGTTTCATTCATAAAGATACATAATTCATTAATTATCCTGGTCTCTCTGCTTTGTGCATTGTGATATCATTGAAGTCTTATATAAAGTCATGCATTATTTGTTGTTTCCTGAATCAGTTCATTATAGAAGCCTGGTGATAAGACTATCTATTTTTTGATCAAAGGGGGAACATCTTATGTTTAATTGCTTCCTGTGATAGTGTGCATAAGTATTCTGCATTCAATACATATGAACTAAAGTGCAATCCAACTACTTTGATCTCAGAGAATTTTCTTTTCAAATATTATCCAAATTTTGGACTAAGCTTTGTCATTGCTGACAAAAAGGACCTGTTATGGTGCCTCTTTTTTTTTTTTTTTTTTAAACAAAAGGTGATGAGGCCATTGCGGGGAGATTCCAAATTAATGTTAATAAACTGATGTGATAACGCATAGGACATGAAGTTCTAAATGCAGAATTTGCCAATATCTTTACTGAAATAAGTTTTTTCCTGTTTCATCACTTTGACTGGTAAAGTCTGTGTCACAAAGATGAAACACTCAAAGTTTCACATAATTTGCTTCATATCATTTTATCCTTTATACAGATATAGAAAGTATTCTACTTGAAAGATAAAATCACTGTCTATAATAAACAGTGGCATATTTAATGTCACTAGCTTTATGTACCATAAAATAAAATTGAGTTAAGATCAAAGATATATCTTTTTAATATTCTGTGCTTAGTACCTTTTACCCTTTTGGAATAGTATTTTTTCACTCATATTCTTGACCATTTCAATATATTGCTAGATATATTTAAAATGCAGGGCAACTAGATGGTACACTATTATGCCTAGAGTCAAGAAGGCATCTCCTTGAATTCAGATCTATACTCAGATACCTTCCTAATTATGTGACTATGGGCAAGTCTCTTAAACTTGTTTGCCTCAGTTGACTGCAAAATATGCAGGAGAGAGATGGCAAACCACAATCATATCTTTATCAAGAAAACTTGGTAAAAGTCACAAAGAGATGGACATCACTAAAATAAATGAAAATTTAAAATATAACACAGATATACTTTTTATAGACAAGAATGCTGAATATATATGTACAAATATGCATGCCCATTGATCAGAAATGTACTCTGTAATAAAAGACCAGAATGAGTTATTGCTATGTTTGCAGATGTGTCTTTTAATATGAGATGGATAAATCATTTGATGCAACTTGGTCACTAAGCAATTGCTCAGAAAGTATTCTTTTGTTTCAGTCAACTAACTTCTTTAATTAAATAGTAACATTTTGTAGATGCTATGTATCAATGTCAGAAGGAGCCATTAATTACAAGGTTCAGAATGCAGGAGGATATATCTTATTTTTGAAGACAATTTCAGTCACAATTTCTTAAAGGCCAAATATTTCATCAATCTATTCTAAATAGTATCTTCTCTTTGGAGTTCTGGTGTTGCAAAAACAGTTTAAACTGCTCCTTGGTTACAGACCAAATATAATGTCCATTGTTATTATGGCCATAATTATATCTTTATAGAGATAACCACTGAAGTGAAGTTATATTTCTACTAACAGTTCTAAATTTTTTGACAAATGGAAAGGTAAATAATTTGATTTTGGCTAAGTGGAAAGAAAATATAGAACAGTGAAGAAGGAACTCTATACTTCAGTGGAAATATAACAAAATCAAGTTTGAACTCACAGAGATAGAGATTGTTGTCAAATATAGCTATATATGTATATATTTTTTGTTTTCATTTCATTTGTCATCATTTCATTTCATCAAATCCATGATATAGATTTGAATCTGTATTTCATGTTCCCAGATTTGTCAAATTTAAGTCACAGCTTTTCTGACACTCACTAATACTTTTCTGTAGAGAATTCATATCCACAGTGTTATATACATCTTAAGTATAATTGATAACAACATGTAATAATTTCTTCTATCTTCAGATTTTTCTTGTTTCTCTGATTAATGGATTCCTCTAGTGTTTTGCTATTGAAGTTAAATATAAGTGCCAAGGAATAGCATAGTTAATATTATGCTGTAATCTTTAACCATCATGTCTAAGAAAACTTCTTGAAAGAACAATACCCAATGCTCATAATTACAAGGTGGAATATTTGCCTCATGCTTGAGAGTTGATCCCTTGACATTTTATGATGTTACTCAAAATCAGTGATATATTTCTCAGGACCAAAGAATGAAATCTTTAAATTTTGAATCCTTTAATTTTGCCTGGAAATGTGTTCTATACACATTGTTTAAAATATCTGGGTCTATGAATCTCCAGTGATCATCTTTGCCTCCATATTCACTTAATATAAATCATATAAATAACAATGAAATTTTAATTTATATTTTGCATAGATGTATTAAGTCCAAAGAATCAAGTATTTATACATGTATATATGTATATCTCACACACACACACAAACACACATATATATATATATGTACACATACATCATGTAAAGTATTCAATTATGCAATAATTATATTATTTGAGATTCATATGTAATTCTTGTCTTCATTATTACTAATATCCTCTAGGGGCAGTTAAGTGATGCACCAGCCCTGAAGCTGGGTGGATCTGAGTTCAAATCTGATCTCAGACACTTAACACTTCCTAACTAAGTGACCCTGGGCTGGGCAAGTCACTTAATCTCAATTACCTCAGCAAATATATACATACACTCTCTAGTTTTCTGCGTTTCAGTGTATCCTTTAGAATATCAGTGTTGTTGTTGTTGTTGTTTTCCATTTATTATAAGTATTTCTATATCCCATGAATTAACAGAATTGCACTTTGTTAATTCATTAGAGAATAACTTACAGGTGTGAAAAAAATGACTATAAAGGCTTTTTAAAATAATAGTATTATTAGGTCAAAACAAACTTTTCCAAAATATGACTGCAATATTCAGGCTTAAAATGAAAAAAAAATCATCAATATGAAATAATTTTAGTGAGATCTGCTGAAAAATAGTTCATAGGGAGATATCATAGGCCCATACCAAGGGATATTTGTTCAGTATAAGAATACAGTGAGGCAAAAGTGTGTTGTTTGCCTAAGCTAACATTCAAAGTTGTGTTAATATAATTGTCATGACCTCTCAAAGGAGATGTTATTTTCATGGTATTTTGTATTTATCCACTCATATCTGAGATACAATGTTTAATTCTAAGAGCCATGTTTGAAGAACAACATTGACAAACTAGATCTAACCTAAATAGGAGAATGTATTTTTTATCTATCTATCTATCTATCTATCTATCTATCTATCTATCTATCTATCTATCTATCTATCTATCTACCTACCTACCTACCTACCTACCTACCTATTTATTTATTTATTTAATTTATTTATTTGTGAGGATGGGATAGGAGTAAGAAGTGAGATGATGGCCTTTCATAATCATTTATTTCTGTAAAAGGACAAGAAATAATACACATTTTGTTCTGCTCTAAGGGACAATATATTTATTTTCTCAAGACCTTTTTTTTTTAATCAATTAATAATTAGACCAATTAGTTATTAGACCATTTGGAAAATTACTAAAATGACTATAACCTTTTATTCCAAAATCACATTGCCAGGTATATCTCCAAAATGATCAAAGATAGAAATCAGGTCATCTATACAATGAAAACATGTATTTATAGCAGTATTTTTTTTTGTAGCAAAAGTAAAACTCCTTTCAATTTGTGAATGTCTGAATACAGTAAGGTACTTACATGAATGTGCTGTACTATTTTGTACAATAAGAAATAAAAATATTTTTTTTATTTTATTTTATAATTATAACATTTTTTGACAGTACATATGCATGGGTAATTTTTTACAACATTATCCCTTGCACTTACTTCTATTCAGATTTTTTCCCTTCCTCCCCCAACCCCCTCCCCCAGATGGCAAGCAGTCTTATATATGTTAAATATATTACAGTATAATTTAGATACAATATATGTGTGTAGAACCGAATTTTTTGTTGCACAGGAAGAATTGGATTCAGAAGGTAAAAATAACAGTTTACATTCATTTCCCAGTGTTCCTTTTCTGGATGTAGCTGGTTCTGTCCATCATTAATCAATTGGAATTGGATTAGCTCTTTTCTATGTTGAAGAAATCCACTTCCATCAGCATACATCCTCGTACAGTATCATTGTTGAAGTGTATAATGATCTTCTGGTTCTGCTCGTTTCACTCAGCATCAGTTGATGTAAGTCTCTCCAAGCCTCTCTGTATTTCTCCTGTTGGTCATTTCTTATAGAACAATAATATTCCATAACATTCATATACCATAGTTTACCCAACCATTCTCCAATTGATGGACATCCATTCATCTTCCAGCTTCTAGCCACTATGAAAAGGGCTGCCACAAACATTTTGGCACATACAGGACCCTTTCCCTTCTCTAGTAGTTCCTTGGGGTATAAGCCCAGTAGTAGTATGGCTGGGTCAAAGGGTATGCACATTTTGATAACTTTTTGGGCATAATTCCAGATTGTTCTCCAGAATGGTTGGATTCTTTCACAACTCCACCAACAATGCATCAGTGTCCCAGTTTTCCCACAGCCCCTCCAACATTCATCGTTTTTTTGTTCCTGTCATCTTAGCCAATCTGACAGGTGTGTAATGATACCTCAGAGTTGTCTTAATTTGCATTTCTCTGATCAATAGTGATTTGGAACACTCTTTCATATGAGTGGAAATAGTTTTAATTTCATCATCTGAAAATTGTCTGTTCATATCCTTTGACCATTTATCAATTGGAGAATGGCTTGATTTCTTATCAATTAAAGTCAATTCTCTGTATATTTTGGAGATGAGGCCTTTATCAGAACCTTTAACTGTAAAAATTTTTTCCCAATTTGTTACTTCCCTTCTAATCTTGTTTGCATTAGTTTTGTTTGTGCAGAAACTTTTTAATTTGGTGTAATCAAAATGTTCTATTTTGTGATCAATAATGGTCTCTAGTTCTCCCTTGGACACAAACTCCTTCCTCCTCCACAAGTCTGAGAGGTAAACCATCCCATGTTCCTCCAATTTATTTATGATTTCGTTCTTTATGCCTAAATCTTGGACCCATTTTGATCTAATCTTAGTATGTGGTGTTAAATGTGGGTCCATGCCTAGTAAGAAATAAAAATATTAAGAATGAAGTAAGCTCTTAGAAAATTTCAATGAATTGATTCAGAATGAACTGAGACCCTGGTAGAACAACATAAGAATGACTACAACATTGATGGGAAAAGCAGGAAATCACAATAATGAGGCCCCCCCCCCCCAAAAAAAAAAAAAGAAGAATCTGAATGCTTTTTAATGAGTTGACATTAACTTTATCATTAAATTCCACCTTAAATCTTATTAGCAGACCTTTGTAATAAACTAAGTTTAAAATACCAAATCAAAGCCTTGTATATATTAGAATTGTATAATTATGAAAAATGGCCCCACATAAAATTTGTATAGGATAAAATCTATAGCTCGTTTGAATAATATTTTTATTATTTTCCCTATTTAAATTTCTTTTTTACTACATTTATGAATTGGTAACCTAAACTGTAATGGTCATCAAGGATGATAATAAAATATTTTATAAATAAGATACCTTGTCCTCAGGGCCTAAAAACAAAATATATATGCTAATCTATGACTACTCTTTACCTCCAACATAAAAAATTAAATATGTGGTGGTATATTAGTATCATTAATACTAAATTTCACTCATTTTAATTCTAAAACTGCATTTTCAGTTTACCTTTTTGTTCATTATGTTATTTGATCAAATAAAAACTAATTATAAAAATAATCAACATAATATATTCTTTTCCAAATTTATTTAATGACTTATTATCAGCATCCTTTCAATAATCATTCTCAGTTCCCAAGTCCTGTTAATTATACTTTGACAGTATCCTAATATCTGTTTTATTCTTTCAGATTCTACTTCTCCTACTGTAATACAGTTCTTCATTACTACCTGACTGTATAATAGCAATTTCAAAATTGTCTCTCTTCCACCTTTGACCTGTTCTGTTCACACTTCACATTGTCACATCAATTTTCTTTATTTATATATCATTCCTTTTCTCAGGACCTTTCAATAACATCCTAGTAGCTGGAAAACAATATTTAAATTCAACTTAGTATTCATAACTCTCCTAACTTGGGACCTTCCTATCTTTGCAACTTTATGTATATTGCTATCTTCCACATATTTTAAATTCCAATGCAAACTCCTTCCAACGAGCCATTCTAAATACTTTGATAAATAATTGTCTTCCTCAAACCTTGAAAACTCCTTCTTGTCTTCTAGGTGTATTAGATGATATTTCCTATTATGCTTACTTTCTTACAGAAACTCTTATAGAGGTTCTCTTAGAACCCTTATAGAACCCTTCCTAACTCCAGACTTCATATAAGTTTCATAAGGGCTTCTTCTTACTTATATTTATATTTTTGCAAATCCTAGCATATTGCTTTGAATGTAGTAGGTGCTTAATAAGTTTAATTGAATTGAATCTTAAGGAATTCAATTCTTAGAAACTGGGAATAGAAGTAAATGAATTTGTATATAGGATCTAGGATGAAAGAAGGATAGAAAAATACTTAAATGCCTACCATCTGTGGCACTTTTTAAATATTAGTTTATTTAATCCTCACAACCTTGTGAAATATTATTAACTAATTTTTATCACCAAATATTAGAGGAAACTGAAGAAGAACTGAGATTCATTGACTTGCCCAGGACTATTGTTTTGCAGTATCATTAAGGGACACGGTCATTAGGAGTAAAGCCCCGTTTTCTATCACTGGACTACCTAACTACCCTCTGAATTCATAGTATGTATTGTTTCTCCTATAGTGCAAGGATTATTTTGGGAATGCTTTGTTCTTGGGGTTCAATTGACAACTTTCATATGTATATATATATTGACATACATATATACAATGATATGGTTTGGTGGCAGATAAAGAAGGAAAGACAAGTTTGTTGGATAGATCATTAGCTTCTGAGAGGGTTAGGAGACTTTAGTTATTATAGATACCATAAAATATATTTCTGGTTTTGTCTACAACTTCTTTTTGGATTTGAGGCTGCTATCTCTGATTTTTCCCCTTCTGTTATTCATTTATATTTTCTGAGTTGAAATGAAATATGAAGTGGGAAAAACCATTAAAATGTAAATAGTTATGTATATATGTATATATATATATATATTTACATTTTTTTTTTCACTTTAAGGTACATTCTTAGTACTTTGAAATTTCAAAACAAATACAATTTAAGGTTATTATTATTAGAAATTATATAACGGTTATAGAATAACTTTCAATCATTTATTGAAAGTTAATTGAGCACCGTCAGAGTATTTTGTCTGATATGTTGGGATTGTATGCTTCACTTGACACTGGGTGTACTATTGGGATTTTGGCTACACCCCACCTCTGGGTTTGCTAGTGTATTATGTTATGAAGAATATTAATAATGCTGCAGAACAATTACTTGTTCATTTGCTAGCTGATTAAAATGCATGCATAATTTATTGAAATGAATAGAGATTTTATAAATAAGATGCCTTATCCTTCAGGGCCTAAAAACAAAATATATATGCTAATCTATGACTTCTCTTTACCTCCAACATAAAAAATTAAATATGTAGTGGTATATTAGTATCATTAGTACTAAATTTCACTCATTTTAATAATGTGGTTAATCAAAGTGTATGATTCTTAGTGACATTCATAATTCTCATAGTTCAGATTTGGAGCTGCTTCTTTGATTTTTTTGGTGTTCCCTTGAAGTTTGACTAACCATTTAATATGTGAATTCATATGCTGAATTTTGCAAGCCAACTATCTTTAGAAAGAATGGCTACAATATAGGATCTACATAAATTTCACAAGTATATTTTTAGAGGTAGTTATCATAATAAAACATTATGGACATTAACCTCATTGGCTTTAGGTTTTTATTTGTCAAGTGAAGGAAATAGACTCTTACTTCGTGTGGCTCAATATAAGTGCTAAATAAATGCTGTTTCGCTTAGGTCCCTTCCAGCTAAAATTATGATTGTCTAATTTTCTGACTTGGAATGAATATTGTAACAATTTAAAATGGTTAAGAAGAAAGTGACTTTACAGTTTCATTGCATATCATTTGTTTGACTTTTATGTTTGAGATGACAATAAATATAAGTTTGATGGATCCCTTATATTAGTATTTGCTCAAGGCCCTTGATAACTAGAGTTTTAAGTCAATAAAGGTTTATTACTTAATAAGGCTTTATTGAAAAATTCATTATTCATTGATCATGATTATCGGTGATATTTTCAGGTTGTTGTTGAGCTGTAATTATAGCATTTCTGATAGCTGATGGAGATCTAATGTGCTATGAATTTAGAATTTTTTCCTAGTTAAATTAGTTAATACATGAACCATCTGATATGAAAAACTTTGCATGTATGAGAGAACTCACTTTATTAGTAAAGTACTGATTTCTTCTTGAAATATATGTAATGTTTAGTTAGTCTTGGAAGCAATTTGCATTTTTTTTCTTCTACATTCATTTTCCCTAGCCATCTTACTTTGAGATAGATAGATGTATCAAAAACATATTGATTGTCCTTTATATCTACTCCCATTGTCTCTATCACCTCACCTCTTAAACTAGAGACTCTTAAAGGATAAAAAAAATTACACAAGATAACATGTAGTAAATAACGCTCCACGTCTATTTATTTATGCACTTGTACCTACTACCATGTTAGTATAACTACATTCCTATTTCTCCATTAAATTTAACTTGAAATTTAAATAAATATTCTCATTTGAAAATATGAACTTGAACAAATTCATAATTGTGGATTTTTAAGAGTGCTCAAGAACAGTTCCAAGAGTGAAGATATAGATTAGAATTTCAGAAAACACTCATCCAGTTATACTGTATCATTTTTGCCTTGGTAGCACGGAGAGATAGAGAAGTGGAGAGTTATAATATTCTTTTTAAAGAATGGACCTTACATAAAAAGGAAACAGATCAGAACTTCAATAAAAACTTATCTCACCAAAGCATGCTAATTATTTCTTGATAGCCTCATTTGAACAACATTTAAAATTTTACAATAAATTGTTAGATTTTACTTATATAAAAGAACTGGTTTTTAGTTCATTATTTCTGTGAGTTCACATTTCCAAATGATGAGTTTTACTATTATAACTGTTATTAATCAGAGATATTCTTTTCAGAATCTTTTCTTTTCTTTCTTTTTTTTTTTTTTTTTGTGGTCAAAACCTTTGAATGTTCATCTCTAAAGAAAAACGGTTTTGATCTAATAAAATATGCCATTTATAATTGTAAGATCATTCTATAAATCATTATCATTTTATTTATTTTTTTTGCTTTTCTTTTACATGTATAATTTAGACATATAGAGTTATAAAAAGCTTTTGAATATTTCAAAATTGTCTTATGTGTATTTGATTTTCATCTAATTGCCTTGCATATTCTTTTCTCTTAGAACCACCTCGACCCATAGCTCCTCCACAGCTGCTTGGTGTTGGGCCTACATATTTGTTGATTCAACTAAATGCCAATTCCATTATTGGTGATGGGCCCATTATCTTGAAAGAAGTGGAATATCGAATGACATCAGGATCCTGGACAGAAACTCATGCTGTCAATGCACCTACCTATAAACTATGGCACTTGGACCCAGATACTGAATATGAGATTCGTGTTTTACTCACAAGACCTGGAGAAGGAGGGACAGGGTTGCCAGGACCACCACTTATCACCAGAACTAAATGTGCTGGTAAGATTGAATAGCTATTGTTTGTTATTTGAATGGTAAAGTAGCCATTTTACCAAATGTGATGAGTTTTAATTTATTTATTCCATTCCTCATTCTTATTTTAGCATTATCTAAACAGGTGAAAACTTAAAGTTTTTGACAGATGTTTTTTACCTGAAGTAAAGTATGAGCTTAGAAATTTAGCAGATTTAAGGAGCTTGGTGATTTTAGCTTTTCAAAAATTGTTTTCCTTTGAGATTGTTTGTCTTTGAGATCTTTTATAAGGTAGAACTTCTTTAGTTCATATAACATGATTTCAGGAATTACATTCAACTCCTCAGACCTAAAAAGAATACACCAGAAATTCATCTTGGTTTTGTTATGATACATCCATTTTTATTGCAATGACTATCTCTTTATGACCTTTTCTATATTGTGCATTGTTAAGTCACATCATTAGCTAGTCTTTTTCTGTGGAATTTTGCTTCCCCTGCATATTATATATGTGCCATCAAGAGAGAAGACATTGTGGATGTTCAACAAAATACTGAATCTTTATATCTCTGGAAGATCTCTTGTGTCATAAATAGCTTGCTCTGGTGCAAAATCCACATTTGCTATTATAGAATGAAGGAGTTACAATGGAGCCCAAATTCTGTGGATAATGCTCATTAGAAAACTGTTATTAATCATTCCTGATTGGCACAGGATAGTATTATTCTTCAGTCCAAATGAGACTATTTGACGTTCATGGTTGTAATTCCAAAAATCACCATAGCACCTTTACACTTAAATAACTTTGATAATAGACAGTGGAGAAATACATTGAGACAATGCAGAAAGAAAGAAGGGAAGACAGAAAAATTTAGGAATTCTTAAGAGGGATGAAAGTATTGGGGATGGAATTTTTTTTGCCTGATATAATAGGACTCAGTGTTTTTGTTTTTGTTTTTGTTTTTTTTCCCTGAGGCTGGGGTTAAGTGACTTGCCCAGGGTCACACAGCTAGGAAGTGTTAAGTGTCTGAGACCACATTTGAACTCGGGTCCTCCTGAATTCAGGGCTGGTGCTCTATCCACTGCATCACCTAGCTGCCCCAGGACTCAGTGTTAAAGGAAGGGTGATATTTAATTCCTTGACATCTATTTGATATAGAGGAAAAAGTTTTCTCAGCAAATTATTTGTTTAGTATTATTTTGAAACTATTTATTATAAAATTTTAAATAGGTACTCTGATTCCTAGATTGTCAAAGCAGAATCCCTATGACATCCATCATCAGGTCAAAATATTGCTTAATTACACAATTTAGTTGCAAATCTTTTTTTAAGTCATTTAATCATTTAAGTTTTGAAAAGGGATGAATTAAGAAATTTATTTATCATTTTGACAAGTACTCCAAATTTTATTTGTATTGAATATTTTAATAGCTATTCTTATTATCATATCTTGCAAATTTCATGATGTCTGAGTAAGACTGTTTTTTTTAAAAATATTTTTAATACACAGACTGCATTAGATACTTAGGATTTCATATTCTAGGTTAAATAAGAGTGATGCATGTGTGTTACAGAAGCTTAATTCTAGTGCCAGCTGATGTTATCTAGTAATCAATGACTATCTTTTACTCAACAATACTATTTTTTATTTCTTTGGTAAAACTTATGGAGTTCACCAGTCATCAGTTAAATTACCAATAAATCAAGGATAACAATTCAGTTTTATTAAATGGCTGATAATTTGCCATGGGTCAGTTGCCAGGCAGTTATTTAACATCATATGTATTGGAACAAATTGCTATTAGAAGAATTGAGCATTTTAGACTTTTCTTTTTAGGATTTTGCTACTGTTAATATCCTTTATAGGATACTGTTACAAACTGTACTTGTAATAGAAGGGAGAAAGATGTCTAGAAGGAGTCAAATGAATGTTCCTTCCTCATGTCGAAGTTTTGCTATCAATAGCATCTAAAGCTGTGAGGCATCTCTGTGTCCTCCATTCTTTACTCCAAAATAAAAAATTTTTGGTATTATAAAAACAATGTACTATGTTGAGAATACTGATAAGGAATTCTAAAAGGCATTTTATAAACTCGGTATTTAAGCATTCAAGAAAAAAACAATATAAGTGATAACTATGTGGCTCTTTGTGCTAAGTGGAAGAGAAAATGCAAAACTAATATATGTCCCTTGTTTTCCATCTTTACTTACCAATAGGGATAATAAGATACACTTGAAGTAGAATACTGGTGAAATTGGAATGTGATAAGTAAAAAGAAGTATAAAGTGTTCTGAGTTCAGATGAAGGAGATTTTCTGTCCAGCTGGAAGGATAAAATAGGGAATAGGGAATGCTTCATGGAAGTATGTGAAAGATGAATAAGGTGCATATAATTAAAATTATATTAAGGAGTAAGCAATCTATGTTGACGTTTACCGTCACAAGCAGAGATACAGTATTGGGAAGGTCTAAGTTATATTCAGGATAGAGGATATTATGAATTAAGCTGGAATGGAATTGTTTATATCATAAATACTTATTGAAGGATATTTTTCTTTTTTTTTTTTATCATCTTATCTAGTAAGCTCGGGCTGCTGTTGTAAATTTTAAGTATTATAGACATATGCAATGGCAGTGCAGTAGGAAGATTAACGTTATAACTGGTGGTTAGGATAGATTCCAGAGGAACAATTTAGTAGCCTAAAAGCCACTTAAGAAAGCACAGTAGTAATGCAGGCAAGTGAAAATAAAGACCTGAACTCAGGTGGGTAGTGGTGAAAATTATTTTGGAAGGATAAACATGAACAAGGATATAGAAAGATTATCCATAGGATTTGGTGATTGGAAGTTTGTAACTGAGGAGAAAAGTCATCATTTCTGAATTTGAGTTTGAGTGATTGAGAGGATAGTAGTGCCAATGAGAGAAAGAGAGGAGTCATGAGGATGAACAGATTTTTTGGGGGAAATGTTGAGAGTATTTTTTAAAAAGTGGAGCTTTGATTTTGATGGAAATCTATTAGTCATTGGAAATATGAGTCTAGAGCATAGGAGAAAGGACAAGACTAGAATGAGAATTGAAGCTTTGGCATTGGTTGGAATTAATTATAGGGAAATCATAGAAAAAAAGAAGTTAATGGATAAAAGGTTGAAAAATGTCCCCTTTATAGGTAATACACTTAAGAAGACATATGTATTAGATATGTAGAAAAGGCAAGAACTTATAAAATCATAAATTTAATGATGAAATGGACCCAGAGTGGTTACTAGTCTACCATTTCATTTTGCAAAAGAGAAACTGAGGATCAAAGAATTTGTCATTTATCCAAGATCAAAGCAGAACCTTCATTCAAACTTGACATGACTATTGGGCATTTTTCTACTCTTCCATGCTGTCTCCCTCATAATGTTCACTTTCACCAAAATTTGTTGAATATCATATATAGTATGATATTCTTCAAACAGTAAGAATTTAATAAATGCCTTCTAAATACAAAATGAACTCTATTAAAATTCAGTTATTCATGTATGCTAAAGAAGACAGAACGATCTGAGGGAACACAGGGAGGGCAGGTGGAAGGGTTGTTGCCTTCATGAGAAAGGAAATTTAGATTAAGTTTAAATATATTCTTTCTTTTGAATATTTGGGACTAATAAAGGTACAGTGCTGCAACACTAAAAATTGTTTTACTCTATGATGCTCAGATACTATAGAACCTGAATTCCTCTTCTATTCCAAATTCTTCCTTTTATTTATACTAGCTCCTTTTGCTTTTTATTATCTTTGTTTTCATCAAAAGTGAGCAGAATACATATATATATTTATTTATTTTATTTTAAATGGTAATTTATTTACAGATGGTTACTTTTTTGATAATGCATGCTTAATGGACATTTGCCACCTTTTTATTTATATAAATGAAGTTTTTGGTTCTACTCAGAAATCAATTGTGGTTGGCCAGTTGTATAATGTCTGATAATGACAACATTTGAAGTAAATGAAATTATACCATACTGATAGTTATATTTTATTATGAAGATGAAAATCCTCTTTGAATTTTTATATCCAAAGTATGTTTTGTATTATCTTTGGTAAGAATGATTATACAATTCTATGAGATATTTTATCCTAGGAATAAACATTTATTTTGGGGAAGAAAGCAAAACTAATTTATGTCCATAGTTGCTTTCAAATTCACAAATGTCTTGACATTTCAGAATAATATTGTATTGATCTTTTTATACTGCTTTTCATTTGAGTCATATTAGTATGTTGTTTTGAGGCATTAAAATGAAAATAACCCTTTGAAAAAGGGCAAAAGTTTATGTTGTTGTTATTGTTTTTAATGATCTTTTCTACTTTGAATATTTCTCTATTATTTTTGCTTAAATACAGACATTTGTTGATTTTTAATTAAACATGAAGAGTTTGATGTAAATATTTAGATTCATGAATCCCTTAGAAAATATTTTATTTCTTCAATAATAACAGATCATTTATGCAATATTTTAAGCTACCTAAATCTGTTATTTAGCTAAAAATAATAGTTAACATTTTTTGAACATTTTAAAACTTTTCAAAATATTGCAAATACATTTTTTTTTCCTTTCTAACAAACTGGGAGTCAGACACTATTTTTATTATTATTTGACCTATGAGGAAACTGAGACAGACAAGTTAAATTATTTGCCCAGGGTTATTCAAGTAAAGAAGTGCTTGGGCAGAATTCAAACTTAGGGCTTTCAGAATACAAGTCTAGTACCTGTTGCCACATAGCTGCTAACTTCTGTTTTTTGATTAATCAATTTATAAGCATATATTAATTTCTATTCTGAGGGAGCATTCTGGGAAGATGGCAGAATAAGTTGGTAAATTTCAAACCTTCCAGATAAATAGAAACACAATAGAGCAATTTTTGCTTCAGGGTGAACATAGACTGGTGAAAAATATCAAAAAGACTTAGGACATAACAGGGGTCCTCTATACAACCTGAAAAGGTCTGAAGAAAGATCCCTGTTTGAAGTGCAAAACACCTCCAGGCTAGCTCCACTGAAGTCAAGTGAAGATCCCCTGGGTTAGTGAGATGTGGCTGGAGCTGCTGCAAGAATCACAGAAACTTTCACCTCCCCGCTGTTTGTCAGTTCAGGGTTTGAGTCCAGGAAGACTGAGTGAACCTTGGCTGACTGGGAATGCCATGCCCAATTGTGCTGTAGGGATGTGGGCTTGGTTGAGAAGGAACCAGCAACTCTGTGAGTGCAGATGCAGTGGGTCAAGAATGCTACTGGCTGTAGGTACTTGCAGGAGGGTGGATCTAATGGTTTGTGGTTCATGGTCAGAAGGTCAGAGTGGAGAGCTGAAAGTAAGCTTACACTAATGCCTACTATTTAAAAAAAAAAAAAAAAAAAAAAAAAAAAAAAAAGAACCAGTAAATAAGAACTCCACTATTGAAACATATGAGAACAGGGAAGATTGGGATTCATCTTTAGAGAAGGACACTTTAAACCTTCTACCCCAACATGAATGCCTCCCCCTCCCAGAGCTAATTTATAGAACTAAAAAAAAAAAAAAAAAAGAAAGAAAAACAAGAGGATTATAGAAAAAAAGTTAACCAGCCAGAAAAGAAGGTACAGTGTCTAAGGTGAAAATAATATTTTGAAAATTAGAATCAGGCAAAGGGAAGCCAATGAAGCTGTGAGACCAAGAAATAAGAATAGATTATAAAGAATGAAAATAGAACATAATGTGAAACATAAGAAAAATGACAAACAGATTAAGAAGAAAAAATATAAGAATAATTGGACTGCCAGAAAGTTGTGACCAGAAAGAGAACCTTGACATAATGCAGAAAAAAAATCCAAGAAAATTGCCCTGGAGTGATAGAACATGAGGAGAAAGTAGAAATAGGAAAAAAAAAAAAAAAAAAAAAAAAAAAAAAAAAAAAAAAAAGGTCCACTGATCGTCATCTCAAAGTTACTTTGTGGAAAACACACAGCAATATTATTTCCAAATTTCAAAATCCCCAGATAAAAGAGAAAATTTTACAAGAACAAGAAAAAAAAATTGAAATACATTGGAATTACAATTAGAATTGTATAAGACATTACCAGCTTCAATAAAAGACTGCCAATCCTGGAATCATATTTCCCCAACAATCAAAAGAATTAGATATATGACCAAAAATAGCATATCCAGGAAAATTAAATACCTATAATATTGAATAAGGAAAAATAAACATTTGATGAATTTGAAGATTTTTACGACTTTCTATCAACCAAAACTGAACAGAAAATTTAAGATATAAGATCCAATATCAAAGATCAGTTTTAAGGAACTCAATATGAACAAACTGTTTAATCACTGACATAGGTTTTTTTTTTTTTTTTTTTTTTTTTATGGGAAATGTGTATTATATGTTTAAGATTCACATCAAAATAGTGTATAGCTAAGGTAAAAATAGTAATCATGTTGTACAAATGAGGTGCAGAGGAAGAATAAACACAGGCATTAGAAGGGAAAGAAGGGCTCATAGTTCTGAAAACCTACCCACATTGGGAATGGGTTCAGTAGGCAGTACTGTATGTGTGTGTGTATGCATATACAATGTATGTATGTATCTATATGTATATGATGTATGTGTGTGCATATAGAATGTATGTGGGTGCATGCATATGATGGATGTATGTTTACATCATACCATACCATATATACCATAAAGGGTAAAGCACATTCCCAATCTATAAAGAAATAACAGGGGAAGGATGAGAAGATGGAAAACCAAGGGTAAGGGAAGAAAACAGTGGGGGGGAATCCTTGGATGGGAGGAGATTAAGTTTTATGCAGCAGAATTTGATTAAAGTGTCAGCAGGGACAAGAAAGTATGTATGTATGTGGGGAGTGTGAATGCGTATGTATGTATGTATGTATGTGTGTGTGTGTGTGTGTGTGTGTGTGTGTGTGTGTATACGTATATTTATTTATTTTTTTTTTCTTACCTAGAGTTTGCTTGGACATTAAGGGGAAGCAAATGGGGGGGGGGGGAAGAATAAAGTAAATAAAGAGCATTTTCTATTTTTTTTTTACACTGTTTTTTTCAAATAGAATAAATTTTAAAATATTTTCTATTCTGAGTGAAGTTCTGCTATATGTATTAGGAATACAGTAACAAAAATGAATCAGTCGCCTGTCTTCAAAAATGGTTAAAATAACAATTACTTACATATGTATATATTGAAATGATACAAAATGAGTATAGGCAGTTTTGGAAGGAAGGTCACACAGAAAGCTGGTAGACCCAGGAAAGACTTTATGTAGGAGAGGCTCTTGATTGGAGTTTTGAAGGGAACCAAGACAGTGAAATGGAATTGCAAGTAGGCCTATATAGCTGGGACAGAGAGTACCCAGAAAGGACTAAGGTATGTGAAGATCAGAAAGTAGTAAAGTGTAAGATTATAGAGCGCTTCACATTCCAAACAGCAAAGTTTATATTTGGTCCTAGAAGTAATCAGGGGAGTCACTGGAGCTTATTAGTAATGGAAAGAGCAAGTAATATTGTCAGATTTGTGCTTTAGGAAAATCACTTTGGTGACTATATGAACAATGGATTGCAGGTTGGAAAACTCATAGGAGGTTATTGTAATAGTATACGAAAAATATGACAGGAGTCTGAATTATGCAAGCTATCTGAATAGAGAAAGACTCGAGCAAGATGTTGAGCAGAATAAATGATAAAATTTGGTGAATGATCTGATATATGGAGTAATAAAAGTGGGAAAGAAATGATAACTAAGGAAGGAATCACTCTCAATAAAAATATGCTATTCAAGTGCTAAAAAGATATGGAATGCTAATGGATAAAGGGAAGAAAGAAATAATGATTTTCTATTTTTATGCTTTAAAAAACAAGTATAAGGTTTGTGTTGTTTAGTTGTTTCATTCATGTCTAACTCTTCATGATCACGTGTTTGTTTTTTTGTTTGTTTGTTTGTTTTGTTTTTTTGTTTGTTTATTTTTGAGGCAATTGGGGTTAAATGACTTGCCCAGGGTCACACAGCTACGAAGTATTAAGTGTCTGAGGCCAGATTGGAACTTAGGATCTCCGGACTTCAGGGCTGGTACTCTATCTACTGCACCACCTAGCTGCCCTTCATGTGGGGTTTTCTTTGCAAAGATACTAGAGCAGTTTTCCATTTTTTCCTCCAGTCTATTTTAAAAGATGAGGAAACGGAGGCAAAAAAGATTAAGTGACTTGCCCAGAGTCACAAGGTCTAAGACCAAATTTTAATTCAAAAAATGAATCTTTCTTTCTTTCTTTCTTTCTTTCTTTCTTTCTTTCTTTCTTTCTTTCTTTCTTTCTTTCTTTCTTTCTTTCTTTCTTTCTTTCTTTCTTTCTTTCTTTCTTTCTTTCTTTCTTTCTTTCTTTCTTTCTTTCTTTCTTTCTTTCTTTCTTTCTTTCTTTCTTTCTTTCTTCCTTTCTTTCTTTCTCTTTCTTTCTTTTTCCTTCCTTCCTTCCTTCCTTCCTTCCTTCCTTCCTTCCTTCCTTCCTTCCTTCCTTCCTTCCTTCCTTCCTTCCTTCCTTCCTTCCTTCCTTCCTTCCTTCCTTCCTTCCTTCCTTCCTTCCTTCCTTCCTTCCTTCCTTCCTTCCTTTTTTTTTTTTTTTTCTGAGGCTGGGGTTAAGTGACTTGCCCAGGGTCATACAGCTAAGTGTTAAGTGTCTGAGATCAAATTTGAACTCGGGTCCTCCTTAGTTCAGGGCTGGTGCTCTATCCACTGTGCCACTTAGCTGCCCCCAAAAGATGAATCTTTCTGACTTGAGACCTTGTACTCTGCCCAGTATAATATCAGCTAACATCAGTAATAATACCAAGAAGTATAAGACCATCTTGTTAAAAGGCTATAACATCTAATTGTGTTAGAACCAGAAGGGAATTTAATAGTTTTTGGTTTTGTTTTTTGTTTTTTTTGTTTTCTTTTTGTCTAATCTGCTTATTTTATAAATTAAGAAAAAGAAACAAAAAGGACACCCCAAATTTCTAATTAGCTTGTCTGCAACCATAAATTTATTAGTCTAGACCCCTGTCCTAGTAAAATAAAAAAAAAAAGTTTGAGACCTACCAGTGCCTCTCTCAGCAATCTTGATGTAAGCTTCTAAACACTGAACCACATAGCTATTTCCTACTTAGCTATGAAGAGTAAGTCCAAGGGAATGTGGCAAAATAAGAGATTGACTTTCAGGGGAGAATTTTAGGATTGAGTACAATTCCAAGATTGCTGAGAAGAGATTGCTTATACTTATTGGACATTATTTTGTTGAGCATGAGTTGCACTGGTTAAAAATTATAGATTGGCTAAAATTTGGCATGCACGTTAACAGTTTTGTGAGTAACAACTAATTTTACTATTGGCCCAAAAGGGTAAGTGAAATATTTTGCTAGAGCTTAAAATATATTTTAAAAATAGCAATATAATTTACATAGTCATAAAGCCTACAACAGATTTAAATAAGCTCTATTTAGACTTAAGTCAAATAAAATTCAGATTTAGCTATTTAGAGGTCACATATCACTAGTATTTTACTTTTACTACCCCTATCTAAAAAACTAAGACTTGGTAGAACTAAAAGATAAAATTCTCCAAGGTTTTAAGGCTAGTTAGTGACAAGCTTATTTAACAGTAATAAACTTTGTGGCCACTAAATTGTTCAGTGGTTAATACATTGGGCTGGGAACAAGAAAGGCTCACCTTCCTGTCTTCAAGTCTAGTCTCAGATACTAGTTGTATGATTCTAGGTGAGTCACTTAACTGTGTAAAATGATCTGGTGAACGAATTTACAAAGCACTCCAATTATTTTTGCCAAGAAAACTTCAGATGTGATCACAGAAGGTCAGGCATAACTGAAAGACTGAAAACAGCAATCATCTTGCCAGTTAACCAGATATTATTAGATTGTCATAGCTTGTGTGATCTGCCTTTTAATATGTCTTCAGCACATACTTTTTACAGTAGAAGAACAAAGATGTGTGAAGAGTGGAGCAACTAAACTCTTGTCTGTAGTGTTGGCTATGTTTTAATTTGCCTGAATAGATGACCAGGTTTCTTATAGAAGATATTTTATTATATGAAAATTATGTTTTCCAAAGAATAATCCTTTTTCTTATCTCTTTTGTAGGGTATTATATGCCTTTTTCATTTCTTCTTGAGATGATCTCATTTCATTTATCCATTTTTCTGTTTTTAAGATCCTTTATGCAAAAATAATTTATTTTCCTTAAAACATACAGCCTGCCCTATGTTGTTGTTCATAAAAATTTTTACAGCTTTTTTTTTTTTAACATATATTTTAAAAGAGGCAAAAGTGTGACACTATCTTAATGGGAAATCATTCAAAAATTCTATAAACAATTGAGGAAGGTATGCATTTCTGTGAACCTGTTTTCTTTGGGTATGCCATCTGGTATAGAGACAGGGAGAAAACACTTTTTCTTATTAATTGGAAATAAACTGTATCCTAATCAAAGACCATCCGAATAGGAGAGCTAGAACAATTGTAAGTTACAGTTGCTCTCTTACATTGATTTTTATTTGGACCTCACCAGTTGTAGCCTGGTGTTATGATTAGTTGATATTTTGGCAGTGTCTCCCTGCTTGATAAGGTCAATAGTTCAGTGCATCCAGAACGTAATATATTTACACAGATGAGAGAGTTCCTTTCTGTTATTTTATTGAAGTTCAGTGCTGTTGGGACTTTTCAATGAAACATGTAGATCTCTGAAGCAAAGAGGGGAAGGTTATTTTTTTGCCTTTTTTTTTTTTTTTTTTTTTTTTTTTTTGACTCTCTTCCCTCCCTGTCTCTACTTTAAAAGGTGAGGAATTAGTTTTAGCCTTCTGGCTACAACTTTATCAGTGAAAATGGAACCATATATATTGATTTTTTTTTTTTTTTAACTGGTGTTCAAGATAGTTATCAATCACAAAGACTAGTTATCAATGACAATCAGCCTTGAGGCCAAAAAGCTGTGGCAAGCATTTTTTCAGCACTATGAGTTGACTTATGATTTGATTTTACTTAAAGGTTTTCCTCAAGGTTGTTTTATTATATTCTCTCTCTGTCTTTCTCTGTCTCTCATTAAAGTGTGTGAATTATTACTATTGTTATTATAATGTTTCCTCAATGTGATTTCTTTCTTATTTATGTTGGAAAAATAACTTCAGTTTCAGAGAATAATAATGATTGAAATATCAAGAAGAAAATGGCACACAGGGGTAAAAATAATCAGATTTGGAATATAAAGAAGAAAATCAAATACCCCCAAACTTATTTTCTTTTATAATTCTTCCTTTGTCTTTTGGAATAATTTCCCAAATTCCCAGGAGTTTTTCATTAATTTTGGAAGCTTCTTGACTTCTCACGTAATGCAAAGAGTATACAGTTTCAAATTATCAGATGAACATACATTGTGCTTTCAATGAATGAAAATATCTTGAGCATCATCTTGCATACTGCTACTTTGAATTTTAGGTTGGAGAAAATGAATTCATTGAAAGATTTTCCAATCAATTCAGGAAACAAGAAAGTATCTTTATGTGTATGACTCATTGCTTTCTAGCACTTTTTGGCAAGTAGTACAAACCATTATGTTTCCATTTTTTTGTATGTGAGTGCTTTTAAAAAACACTCTCACAAGCATAGTTATTTATATTATTGTTTTCAGGAATTATTCTTGAAGAATTGGAAATGAAATTTGGAGGGAAATTTGAAGCATCACGAAATGGAAATGAATAATATCACCAACTAAGTAATTATTGTCCATAGTTAGATGGGAGAATACCAAGGAAAATATTAATGAACCATATTTAAAAAAAAAAAAAAGTCTGTTCTTTGTTCCCTGGAAATAGGAGTTCTGTAGTCATAAACCTCATTATGAATTGGTTTTTTTTGGATAATGTTTGAAGTCGTCAAGATGTTATTTCCAATGTAGATGTCAAATCTAAGTTTAAGTAGTTATAAATGATATCCCTCTTTAAATTCTCTCTGGACTCATGATCTATGGCAAATAGCTTGCGATTATAAGCAAACAGAGAGGGTCTTAGGAGTGGACAGAGTTGTCACAATCTTTTAACAGTTAACAATAATCCATTAGTAGTTTCTGTAATTGGGATTCTGACAATTCAAAATTGTTGATGAACTTGATTAATATTTTTATATTCTTAATCTCTGACTGATTTTTACTCAATTCAGGTTTTTTTTTTTTTAGTAGATTAATTTTGCATGTTTTATTCCTATTCATTTAGTTTATTACCATTGAAACTGATAGCATGTTTAATTATCTTTAAGACTTGAAACCATTTTGAATCTGGTAGTAATAATATAAAGCAATTTTTAATTTGCTCCATTAGGTTACGTTGAATTTTGGAAAAGACTGTGTGGCTGACAGGTGGAATGATTCTATTGACAATATAAATCCCAGGATGAGTGTACTATAAAGGTGCTGAATCTTTCTCCAGGTGATAGGTTTTAGGTCACAAGCCTTTAATTCTCATATCATGACTTGTGACTTTAGTGGCTTAAAAGAAACTAAAAGCAGAGGTTCTGAGTTCATTTTTGTACGCTACACTCCTTAGTATTTTGAAGTCTGTTAAGAACTTCTCACAATAACATTTTTAAATGTATAAAATAAAATATGAAAGATTATTATTATAAAGAAAAACATTTAGATTGAAATGCAGTCATCAGAAATTTATAAAAAATTACTATATAGCCCCAGAATAAGAATAACCTAGAGCCAAAGAACTCTTACAAGTAGATACAGCTTTACTTCTTCACTGATTTTCTCCTCTTTACCATCTATCTAGCTTCCCTTTCATCTATCTAGCTATCCCTGTCCTACTCCAAAATGACATTAACACAATTATCCTGTCTTTTATCCTCTGATAGGCTTTGCTAATAGGAAAAAATGACCTATCTTGGGAAATCGCATAACAATTCTATCTCATACGTCATGTATATGATTTGTATGTATAACTGTGTATGTGGAGTAGGGGATAGGAGTGAGAGCAGCTTGCATAAAAGACCATTTAGATCATAAGAAAACCTAATGATTTCTTACTATTTTTTATTTTGTTTTAAAGATTTAAAAATTGAAAACTATGTTTTTAAGCTATATGTGAAGGATAAAAAACAGTTATAATTAGGAACCAATTGGAGAAACTCTAGTGATCTTTTAATAACAAGAAAATTTATTCAAAGGATTGATTCTTCTTGATTCTTATTTAAATCTCCATCTTTACTTGCCAAATTGCAGTCTTATTGGTTGCTACTTAGCTGTAGTTAGTATATATACAATATATGATGCATGTTGTTTTCTTTATTTGTGTTTATAATCTTTTTGTGACCATGGCAATGAGTAACTCTCTCTGTTTCTTCTTTCCCCCTCTTAAACCTAAACAGACAGCTGGAATAGTCTAATAAAAACATAATGACACAATTCTGTTCTGAAATGTTCCAAATTGAACCATAGTTAATTCATTAAATGAGAAAGAAATTTCAATGGGGATATATTCATGCCCTCCATATTCCCAAAGGCAAAGTCTGTGCAACTTTAGCTGTCACTCCAAATGATACGTCCTAGAAATGTCATTGAATGATGTCCATTTAGATTTTCATCTTTTCTGAATATTTGGATAAAATTTGAGCTCTAAGACCCCTATATCTTTATTCTATTTTTAAAAATTTTTATTATTTAAATTAATTTTATAATTTTTTTGACAGTACATATGCATAGGTAATTTTTTACAACATTAACCTTTGCACTCACATATATTCTGAATTTTCCCTCCTTCCCTCCACTCCCTCCCCTAGATGTCAGGCAGTCTCATACATGTTAAATGTGTTATAGTATATCCTAGATACAATATATGTGTGTAGAACCGAATTTTTTGTTGCACAGGAAGAATTGGATTCAGAAGGTAAAAATAACCTGGGAAGAAAAACAAAAATGCATACAGTTTACACTCATTTCCCAATGTTCCTTCTCTGGGTGTAGCTGAGTCTGTCCATCAATTTGAACAGAATTAGATTTTCTCTTTGTTGAAGATATCCACTTCCATCAGAATACATCTTCTGCAATATCATTGTTGAAGTGGATAATGATCTCCTGGTTCTGCTCATTTCACTCAGCATCAGTTCATGTAAGTCTCTCCAAGCCTCTCTGTATTCATCCTGCTGGTCATTTCTTACCGAACAATAATATTCCATAACATTCATATACCATAATTTACCCAACCATTCTCCAATTGATGGGCATCCATTCATTTTCCATTTTCTAGCCACTACAAAAAGGGCTGCCATAAACATTTTGGCACATACAGGTCCCTTTCCCTTCTTTAGTATTTCTTTGGGATATAAGCCCAGTAGTAGCACTGCTGGATCAAAGGGTATGCACAGTTTGATAACTTTTTGGGCATAATTCCAGATTGCTCTCCAGAATGGTTGGATTCTTTCACAACTCCACCAACAATGTATCAGTGTCCCAGTTTTCCCAGAGATCCTCCAACATTCATCATTATTTTTTCCTGTCGTCTTAGCCAATCTGACAGTTATGTAGTGCTATCTCAGAGTTGCCTTAATTTCCATTTCTCTGATCAGTAGTGATTTAGAACACTTTCATATGAGTGGAAATAGTTTCAATTTCATCATCTGAAAATTGGCTGTTCATATCCTTTGACCATTTATCAATTGGAGAATGGCTTGTATATCTTTATTTTAATATCTTTCCTTTCCCTACCTTTCTTTTTTTCTCCTCTCTTAACTTTACTCTTTCCACTTCCTCATTTTTTCCCCTAGTTGTCTCTTTCTTTGTCTATTTCTATCCATCTCTGTCTTTTTTTTCTATCTGTCTCTCCTCTCCTTTTTTTCCCCTGTGTCTCTCCCTCCCTCTCTTCTTCCTTTTTTTTTTTCTTCCCTATTTTCTTATCCTGATCTCTCAGCGATAGTACATTGACCCTCCCTTCTTGCAAAGAATACCCAATATAAATTAAAATGGTGAAATATGGGGTAGGAGTGAAGAAAGTTTGAAGTATATCTCCTGTCAGAGAACTTAAAAAATAATAATGTTTTATTGCCTGATTATGCTGTTACACAAACCAATAATTCAAATATCATTTTTGGCATTAATGCCAAGTATAATTCCATAATTCTGTAATCTCATATTAGAATTTTTTCTCCAAATGTGAGCTTTTTTTCTTGACATTAATTAGGAAAGGAAGATGAAGTATTTGAAAGTAAAATTTTTGAGTGAAGGATTCTATTTGTATTTTTTAAAGTAAATAGCCACCTGCAGATGGTTTACACAGATTCAAGGCAAAACTCTAGTTCAACTATTTGAAAACAAACTCCTGCGTCATTAAAATAATATACTGCTGTTCCACAAATTTTTTATCTCTAAGATGTATCTTAAAGGAGTAGACTTCCATTTTTGAAATGGAAATACTAAGAATCAGATTCAGTGTCGAGTTATTCTTTTCAAAGTATAAAGTTAAAGACAAGTTTTACTTTGAAGGACTTTCCCTGACTTTGTGCTTCCTCTCTTATCATTTAATAAATAGATGTTATGCTAATATTCTTATACTTCAAAAATGTATTCCCATGTTTCTTTCTCTGAGTGAAAAAATTTAGCCTGCAATTTCTTCTAGATTTTACCTACAATGTAATTCATTATCCATCCATTATATTACATTACATTATATTATATTATGATCCTCAATATGGTAGATTTTTTTATATTTTTTCTTCAAAGATTACTTTGAATTATCCTTTTGAGCTGGTATCATTGACATCTTCCATAGATATTTTTGAAGTTCTTGAAAAGATTTTCACCTCAAGTGTTTCAATAAGAAATGACAGCCTTTTGTTTTTTTTACTCATCTTTGTCCCTAATCCAGTGATGAGGAGATCCATGTTGACCAATATTTCACTTTCACCTTTTAATCAGGTCTAGTAGAAGATTTATGAAATGTTTTCCTAGAAATCTTACACTTACTTATTCTTCTAACTAGTTTGAATTCTGTGCTTTTCTGAGATGAATTCAGAGCATCTCTTCTCTCTAACATGGGCCTGTCATAATAAGAACTGACATTTATATTTCATCTTAAGTTTTCCTAAGCACTTAACATGCCTTAACATATTTAAGCCACAGTACCTCCCAATAATGTATAATATATATTCTATCCCCTTTTTACAAATGAGAAAACTGAGACTCAGAGATATTACCATATGCCCATCTCAACACAGCTAGACAATTTTAGTGTTGGGGTTCAAAATTGATTTCCTGTAAGCATAATACCGAGGTTCTGTATCTTAGCTAACGAGTTAGAAAGAATTTTTTAAAATTGAAGTGGTGGGGGGCTAAAGCCAAGATGGTGTCGAGCAGAAACTGACCTTCTGTGACCTCTTCTGACCTTCTCTCAGACCAAAAATAGATTAAACTTCTAAACTTATTTTGGAGTCAAAGAACCCACAATTATTTGGAGTACAACACATTTCCAGAAGAAGATATCTTAGAAGAACTTCAGAACAAGTCTGTTTCAAATGGGCAGGGGGATAGTCTGCTGAGCCCAGATTGCACCACAGGGAGACCAGGGCAAGGAGCTGAAGTGGGGAATCAGAGCAGTGCAACTTCCATGCACCTGGGAATTTTCTGTGAGCCTTTTAAGTTACTGTATCTTGGCTGCAAGTGAGTGATTTGGCAGATTTGCTACAGAAGGCAAATTGTAAACGCCTGAGCCTAAGAAGAACATGGGACCTACCCCAGGGCAAACTAAAGCAGCTGTTACTCCCTTGCATTAAGCAGACCTCAAGTCTTAAAAAAATGAGCAATAAAACAAAAAGAACTCTCACCATAGATAGCTTATTTTATATATATATATATATATATATATATATATATATATATAAACAGATCTTAAATCCTGAAGTTCCTAAAGGCAAATCAACTCCAGATGATTTTTTTTTTCTTTTTCTTTATGGGGCATAGTGGTTTTGGGGAGGAATGAAGCAGTAATATTGCAATATTTTACTTGAAGAAAATGGAAAAAAAAATCAATAAACGAAATAAATGCTAAATGAAATCAAATCAAGTAAAATAAAATTAACACTATCAAATTTAAAAAGAGGACATTATAGGATAGATTTGGAACTGCAATATTAAATATGGATGATTAAAAACAGCAAAAAGCTACATTTTTTGGTAAGAGAAAAAATAAATCTTTATAGTTTCATATTTCATCACCTTTTTTGTTTTTATTTTACATTGATGATATTTATTCAAGTAAAAATTTAAAAAAATTAAATGAAGGAAATCACAGATTAATCAAATATGCCTTTGTACTATTATTATTTCATTATGAAATCTTCAACAAGTCCCTGGTTAAAACGTGAAGTTACTGTATATCTTCTCACTTCAAATATCCTCTGTTCCTCTGATTACAAGGATAAATCATATCCATAAAGGAACAGAACACGTTTATATCAAACATCTTATTTCTCTCTCCACTGCACTAATTTGGTACCACTTTTTAAGTTCTGTAGCAACACTCATTTTGTACTTCTTTGGTTTCTTCATATGGTTATGTGGGTACCTTTCTCCCTCTCCTAGTTTTCACCTCTTTTTTTTTTTTTTTTTTTTTTTTTTGTATGTTATATTTCTGTTAGATTTTAAGTTCCTTGAGGCAGGCTTTATCTTGTATTTTTTCTCCAATATTTAAAATAGTGCTTGGCATGCAGTAGATATTTAATAAATGTTTATTGATGATGATGTTGGTGATGGTTGTTTTGATTTGGCTCGTACTCTATCTTCTCCTTTCTAGTTTTAATAATAGTCATCCCATCTGTCTTTTATTTCAGACACCTCATCTGAAATCAGATCTCACCACTATCACCTATAGTAAAACTCCTTGTGCAATTTTTTTTTTTAAACTTAACAAACTTTATTGTTGACTGATGCATAGAACAATATCATTTGGTCTTCCTCCAGATATATAGAAATAGCTTTATTGTGTAAAATGAAATATTATTCTTTAAAAGAAGATTCTACCTCTCTTTTAGCTTTAGATTTATCTTTAAATTATGTGGGGTCATTTAATGGGAAAAATCTGAGTCTTAATTTTTGCATATATTTCTATCAATTCATTTATTATTTCATTGCATGCCACACAATGATGACTGACAAAATTTTAAAGTACATATAGATCTCTATGTAACAAATCCAATACGTCCTTTTCATCTTTGTTGCATCCAGGGGATTCTTTCCATGGTTGGCCTCTGGAGCTCTTACTCTGTATTACTTTTTACTCCCAGTATTTATTTCTCAAAGAAATGCTTATTCTCTTTGGAGGAGGAAGATCATACCTTTGATTCTCACTAGATATTTAATAATGAAAATTATTAAGATAAATTTCTATAAAATATGAAGGTATTAAATTGCATTACATTTTATTTTCTGTTTTGATTATTTACCCCACTTTTAGACCATATTGATAAGCCTGACAGCTACCATGCTGAATCTCAACTAAAGTAATTTTTGCTTTTTTTTTTTTTTTTTTTTTTTTGCCTTGAGATAAAAATTAAACAAAGAATTTAGATGTAAAAGTTATGTTGATGAATCCATTCAAGTTGAACATTTAAGGAACAAAAACATGTACCATGTAATTCTAAAACGTGTTCCCATGGTAACCCTGACATAAGATTATTTTATTCTTTTTAAAACTTTCTATTAGTTTATTTAATATTTCCTCCTCTCTACAAATATGCTCTTTCTGGTTGAAGAGAATGTATTATCATTCTTTTAGAAGTGTCAGTATGTGGGAGAAAGCCTCTTTTTGCAGGATTTCTTGTGCTTAAAATGTACCCATTTTAATTACTAATTATAGGCATCTTTTTCTTGCCTACGTATATATAAACCTTACTTATATACGTAAAGCAATTTTATTCTTATCTTTTACCCCATCCCATAAAGTTAAATTCAATCAAAGAACCAGGTTTCCTTTTTCTTTTTCTTTCTTCTTTTTTCTTTTTCTTTTTTTTTTTTTTCTTTTTTGAGGGAGGGACTGAGGGAAGGGTTAAGAATAATAGAAGATTGAATTTAATTAATTATTTATTTAAATTAAATCAGTTTCATGTAAGTTATATATACTACCTTCCTTTTCTCTGTTTGAGTTTGAATGTTTAGAAATGTGTGAGTATATTTGAGCTGACAATAGAAGAGTCATTATATTAATACATAATTATAATGAATCATCTAATAAATATCATAGGATTTTGAGCTTGGTCTTTCTAAACCTAGTATTGCATTAAGTACACAATTATGCTTCTTTAATAATAATAATAATAATAATAAAATAACAGCAACAACATTTCACAATTTTTAGTAGAGTAATCATAACACCATGAGCTAGGCAATTACAAATTAAGGAATTTTCTCCATTACTCCGTAACTAACCTTTCTTTCTTTTGACTTTCATCCTAATATTATCTATTACCTTATTCAAATTTTGGTTGCCATTACTACAAATCCCTAGGTTATTCCTCTTCTTTCCTCAGTGACTTCAATAGTTGGCTTAATATTTTTCTTTCCTCCCCAACCACTGGAGAACTTCAACACACATATTGATTCTCCTTCAAACACCCTAAACACTGTTCCTCAACCTCTTCACCCCTCTCTGTGTGCTATTCTTCTAGTTTACTTGAGTTACACACAAAGATGATCATACTCTTGAGCCAGTCATTACCCACAAATTAGTATCTTATGTTTAATTTATTGGTTTTCATCTCTCTCTCTCTCTCTCTCTCTCTTTCTCTCTCTCTCTCTTTCTCTCTCTCTCTCTCTCTCTCTCTCTCTCTCTCTCTCTCTCTCTCTCTCTCTCTCTCTTTCTCTCTCTCTCTCTCTCTCTCTCTCTCTCCTTCTTTTCTTCTCTCCTTCCCTCCCCCTTTCCTCCCAAATAACCATATTTTTCATCCACACTATAACCTCTAATCTCTTGATCTCTTATTTCCTGTGAACTAAAAACTCTCTCCTCTAACCACAATTTCATGGTGAACCAATTCATATTTGTGCTGTTCTCCTCCCTTGAATTGCTCAACTACCCTGAATAAAGAATTGTTGAATAAGGAGTCTAGAATCCTTGTCATGTTACAGATTATTTCTACGAAAGCCTTAGGTGACTCCCACCATTCCATCCCATCTCCAATAGATTGCCCACTGTATTGTCTACAACACACTTTTGCTTTTTTATTTATTTATTTTAATTCATCTTTCTATCTATTCATTCATTTATTTATTTATCTATTTATCTATTTATTTAGCTATCCATCTATTTATTTACTTATTTACTCATTTATTTACTTATTTACTCATTTATTTATTCATTCATTCATTCATCTATTTATTTATTTATTCATTTATTCACTCACTCATTCATTCATTTATGTATGTACTTATCCATTTATTCATCTATTTATTTATTCACTTATCTATCTATCTATTCATTTATTTATTTATTAATTCATCTATCTATCTATCTATCTATTTATTTTTCTGGGGCTGGGGTTAAGTGACTTGCCCAGGACACACAGCTAGGAAGTGTTAAGTGTCTGAGACGAGATTTGAACTCGGGTCCTCCTGAATTCAGGGCTGGTGCTCTATCCACTGAGCCACCTAGCTGCCCCCACTTTTGCTTGTTTTCAATCTTTCTCTCTCTCATGGCTCATCCTATTATAGTAAAATTAAATTCATGTCTTTTTTATTCCGAAAAAACCCTTACTTGATTCTTCCATTTATTGACCCATATCTCTTCTGCCTTTATGTCACTAAATTTTTCAAATAGGTCATCTATATAATAGGTTTCTTCACTTTTTCTCTCCTCACTCCTTAACTGCATCCAATTTGGCTTCTGATGTTGTCATTATTACAAAATGGTTCTTTCTATATTTAGCAATAGTTTTTTAGTTGCCATATCCAATGGCTTTTTTTTTTTTTAGATTAAAACTTTTTTTATTTACAAAACATATGAATAGTCAATTTTTCAACATTGACCGTTGCAAAACATTCTGTTCCAAATTTTTCCCTCCTCCCCTCCACCCCTGTCCTAGATGGCAGGTAGTCCAATACATGTTAAATATGTTAAAATATACATTAAATCCAATATATGTACACTTATTTATACAGTTATCTTGTTGCACAAGAAAATTCGGATCTAGGGGGAAAAAAACCTGAGAAGGAAAACAAAATGCAAGCAAACATCAATAGAAAGCATGAAACTGCTATGTTGTGGCTCACACTCACTTCCCACAGGCCTCTCTCTGGGTATATATGATTTTCTTCTTCACTGCACAATTAGAATTGGTTTGAGTCATCCCATTGTTGAAGAGAGCCTTATCCATCAGAATTGATCATCATATAGTGTTCTTGTTGCTATGTATAATGATGTCCTGGTTCTGCTCATTTCACTTAGCATCAGTTCATATAAGTCTCTCTAAGCTTCTCTGAAATCATCCTGTTGATCATTTCTTACAGAACAATAATATCCTATTGCATTTATTCAGTCATTCTCCAATTGATGGGCATCCATTCAGTTTCCAGTTTCTTGCCACTAGGAAAGAGCTGTCACAAACATTTTTGCATATGTGAGTCCCTTTCCCTCCTTTAATATCTCTTTGGGATTTAAGCCCAGTTGACACACTGCTGGATCAAAGGGTATGCACAGTTTGATAACTTCTTAAGTATAGTTCCAAATTGATCTCCAGAATGGTTGGATCCATTCACAGGTCCACCAAAAATGTATCAGTGTCCCAGTTTTCCCACATCCCCTCCAACATTCATCATTATCTTTTCCTATCATCTTAGCCAATCTGACATGTGTGTAGTGGTATCTCAGAGTTGTCTTAGTTTGCATTTCTCTGACTAATAGTGACTTGGAGCACCTTTTTATATGACTAGAAATAATTTCAATTTGCTCATCTGAAAATTGCCTGTTCATATCCTTTGACCATTTATCAATTGGAGAAAGACTTGAACTATTATCAATTTCAGTTAATTATATATTAGGAATCAGAACCTTTTTGTAAAAATATTTTCCCATTTTATTGCTTCCCTTCTAATCTTGTTTGCATTAGTTTTGTTTGTACAAAAGCTTTTTAATTTGATGTAATCAATATCCTCTATTTTGTGATCAATAATGAGCTCTAGTTCTTCTTTGGTCACAAATTCCTTCCTCCACAGATCTGAGAGGTAAACTATCCTATGTTCTTCTAATTTGTTTATAATACCATTCTTTATGTCTACATCATGAAGCCATTTCAACTTTATCTTGTTGTACAGTGTATGGATCAGTGCCTAATTTCTACCATACTAGGTTCCATCCAAATTTCCCAGCAGTTTTTGTCAAATAGTGAATTCTTATCCCAAAAGCTGTGGTGTTTGAGTTTGTCAAAGACTAGATTACTATAGTCATTGACTATTTTGTTATGTGAACCTAACCTATTCCACTGATCTACTACTCTGTTTCTTAGCCAATACCAAATGGTTTTGATGACCACTGCTTTATAATATAATTTTACATCTGGTATAGCTAGGCTACCTTCATTTGCTTTTTTTTTTTTCTTTTTTTTTTTTTTTTTCATTAATTCCCTTGAAATCCCTGATCTTTTGTTCTTCCAGATGAATTTTATTGTTATTTTTTTCTAGGTCAGTAAAATAGTTTCTTGGGAGTTTGATTGGTGTAACACTAAATGAATAGATTAGTTTAGGTAGTATTGTCATCTTTATTATATTTGCTCAACCTATCCAAGAGTATTTGATGTTTTTCCAATTGTTTAGATCTGACTTTATTTGGATGGAAAGTGTTTTGTAGTTTTGCTTATATAGTTCCTGATTTTCCCTTGATAGAGAGATTCTCAAATAGTATATACTATTGACAGTTATTTGAAATGAGATTTCTCTTTTTATCTCTTGCTGTTGGATTTTGTTAGTGATGTATAAAAATGCTGATGATTTATGTGGATTTCTTTTGTATCCTGCAACTTTGCTAAAGTTCTGAATTATTTCTAATAGTTTTTTAGTTGATTCTCTTGAGGTCTCTAAGTATACCATTATATCATCTGCAAAGAGTGATAATTTGGTTTTCTCATTACCTACTCTAATTCCTTTAATCTCTTTCTTCTCTGATTGCCAAAGCTAGCATTTCTAATACAATATTGAATATTAATGATCATAGTGGGCAACTTTGTTTCACCTCTGATCTTACTGGGAAATTGAGAAGTTTATCCCCATTACATATGATGCTTGTTGATGGTTTTAAATAGATACTACTGACTATTTTAAGGAAAAGTTCAATTATTCCTATACTCCTAATATTTTTAATAGGAATGGATGTTGGGTTTTGTCAAATGCTTTTTTTTTTTGGTATCTATTGAGATAATCATATGTTTTTTGTTAATTTGATTGTTGATATAGTCGATTATCTCAATAGTTTTACTAATATTGAACCAGCCCTGCATCCCTGGTACAAATCCTACTTGGTCATGATATATTATGCTGGGGATCATTTTCTGTAATCTCTTTGCTAATATTTTATTTAAGATTTTTCCATCAATATTCATTAGGGAGAATTGGTCTATAATTTTCTTTCTCTGTTTTCATCCTACCTGGTTTAGATATCAGTACCATGTCTTTATCATAAAAGAAATTTAGTAGGAGTCCTTCATTCCTTTTTTTTTTTTTTTTTTTTTTCACATAGTTTATGTAGTATCGGAATTAATTGTTTTTAAATGTTTGGTAGAATTCACATGTAAATCCATCTGGTCCTGGTGATTTTTTTTTTTTTAAGGGAGTTGATTAATAGCTTGCCCTATTTCTTTTTTTAAAAAAGGATAATTTATGTAATTTATTCCCTCTTCTGTTAATCTGGGCAATCTATATTTTGTACATATTCCTCCATTTCACTTAGGTTATGAAATTTACTGGCATAAAGTTGGGCATAACTCCTACTTATTGCTCTAATTTCCTCTTCATTGATGGAAAGTTCTCCCTTTTCATTTTTGAGACTAACAATTTGATTTTCCTCTTTCCTTTTTCTAATCAAATTAACTAAAAGTTTATTTTGTTCATTTTTTCATAAAACCAACTTTAGTTTTATTATTAATGCAGTAGTTTCTGGCTTTCAATTTTATTAATCTCTCCTTTTATTTTTAGAATTTCAAGTTTGGTATTTGATTTGAGGTTTTTAAATCGGTCTTTTTCTAGATTTTTTTTTTTTTTTTTTTTTTTTTTTTTTAGTTTCAAGCCCAATTCATTGACTTCTCTATTTTATGCAAGTACACATCTAAAGACATAAAATTTCTCCTTATTACCACTTTGGTTCATCCCACTAATTTTGGTATGTTGTATCATTATTGTCATTCTTTTAGATGAAATTATTAATTGTGTCCATGATTTGCTGTTTCACCAATTCATTCTTTAGCATAAGATTATTTAGTTTTCAATAACTATTTTTTTTCTTGGCCTTATATTACATGTGATTTTTATTGCATCATGATCTGAAAAAATGCATTTATTATTTCTGCCTTTCTGCATTTGATTTTGAGGTTTTTATGCCCTCCCTCACACATGGTCAATTTTTGTATAAGTTCCATAAACCACTGAGAAAAAAAGTACATGCCTTTCTGTCTCCATTTAATTTTCTCCAAAGATCTATTATACCTAACTTTTCTAACCTTTTGTTTACCTCCTTAACTTCTTTCTTAATTATTTTGTGGTTCAATTTATCTAGTTCTGAAAGAGCAAAGTTAAGATTCCTCACTAGTATAGTTTTGCTGTCTATTTCATCTTACATCTTTCTTAACTTCTCCTTTAGGAATTTCCATACTATACCACTTGCTGAATATATGTTTAGTATTGATATTGCTTCCTTATCTATGGTACCCTTTAGTAAGATATAGTTTCTTTCCTTATCTATTTTAATTAGATCTATCTTTGTTTTTACTTGATCTGAGATCAGGATTGCTACCCCTGCTTTTTTTTTTTTTCTTCTCCTGAAGCGTAATATATTCTGCTCCAGCCCTTTACCTTCACTCTGTATGTATCACTATGCTTTAAATGTGTTTCTTGTAAATAACATATTGTAGGAATCTGTTTTTCAATCCAGTCTGCTATCTGCTTCCATTTTATGGGATAGTTCATCCCATTCAAAATCACAATTAAAATAACTAATTCTGTATTTCCTGTCATCTTATTTTCCCTAAGTTATGCTTTTCTCTTTCCTATTCTCCTTCTATCCTCCCCAGTATTTTTCTTTTGATGACCACTGCCCTCAAACAGTTCTCTCCCTTTATAGCCCCTCCCCCTTTTTTATACCTTTCCCCTAATTCTTCTCTTTTTCCTTCTATTATTCTTTCCCATTTTTTCCCCCATTTCCCTCCCCCTTTCCTATAAGGTGAGACAATATGAAAAAAAAAACAAAAAACCTAGAGCTGGAATAACAATCATACTGGAAGAAGAGGAAAAGTGGATGGCAGGACTTAATGAGACTTGATTGTTATTAAAAACATTTTTAACAAAATAATATTAGCTTTTTAATTTTCAAAATACATGCAAAGATAGTTTCAGCATTCACCCTGGCAAAATCTTGTGTTCCAAAATTTTGTCCCTTCTCTCCCACCCACTTCCTTAGGCAGCAAGTAATCCAATATAGGTTAAACATGTGCTATTTTCCCAAATATATTTGCACATTTATCATGTTGCACAATAAAAATCAGATCAAAAAGCAAAAAAAAAAAAGAAAAAGAAAAAATGAGAATGGGGAAAAAAAAAAGCAAGTCAACAACAAAATGGATAGAAATACTATGTTGTGATTTATATTCAGTCTCTATTGTCCTCTTTCTGGATACAGATACCTCTCTCCATCTTAAGTCTATTGTAATAGGTCTCATTCTCCTCATTGTTGAAAAGAGCCAAGTCCATTACAGTTGATCATTACATAATTTTAGTTTTGCTGTGTATAATATTCTCCTGGTTTTACTCACTTCACTAGGCATCAGTTTATGTAAGTCTCTTGAAGCCTTTCTGAAATCATCCTGCTGATCATTTCTTATACGACAATAATATTCCATTTCATTTATACATTTGTAAGGATGGGAGAGACATGGAAAGGAATAAAGGTAGCAGTAAAGAAACCTAAAATAAGAGAGATTGTGGGAAGAGAGACACACTGTGCTGAAGAAGACAAGAGGAAAGAGAATCAAGAATAGTTGTAAAAAGAAAGCGGTGTATTCAAAGAGAAGAACCATTTCTTCAGAGGCTAGGATGAAGATGGAGATAGTGGAGAATAATGTCATGTGGATATTGTGATAGGGACACAGTTTTCAATTAATTGATCAGGTTTTTTTTTTGTTTGTTTTTTGTTTTTTTGTTGTTTTTAGATGAAGCTGATGAATTTTAGATGAAGTGAAGGTCTAGAATGGTCAAGGTGAAGAACAGGACAATCAGGAAGGAAGGGATAGAGGGATTGCTTCATTCTAATTACAACTAAGTTGAGATTGGATAACAAAATAATACTCTGTCTAGTCAACATCATTTCCAGATTTGCTCAAATTCTGTTCAGTAGCTCCTAAATAGCAGCAAAGGAGCCAGAAGGTTGATATGACCCAGGGTTGGGCTTTGAGTTAATTAACCTGATTTCTGGGATAGAAATCAAGGTGGGGATTGCATAAATCTGTATATTAGTATGTCCAAGAATTTTTCTAGCCTCTGTCTAGATTATTCCCTTTCTTTCCCCAAATTGGAAATAGTTAATGTAGAGTTTACTATCTTTTGAGATTTGTATGTACTACAAGCTGAAACAGAAGAATAGAGCTGATTATTAGCTTTTCATGATATCAACAATGTAAGTTCCTTTTTAAGTAAAAGGAGATAAAATAACTTAGCTAATCATGTATGCTGGTGAAAGGATGGATGTAACAATTAGTTTACATTAATTCCTTCCTAAAATCACTATCTCTTAATGTTTTAAGTGTGCTATTAACTTGTGTTGAAGTTATTCAGAATCCTTTGATCTCTTTATTAATTATGAAACCATATTTATTACTAGGTATTTGTGAGTAACTATGACTGCTTCAATAGGAAAAGCTCTTGTGAAGCTAATCTTGGTCAGATCAAATGTTGAAACCAGTTCAGTACCTGATATGAAATTTGCAAGCTCACAATATGTGCATATTGCATATAATGTAGAAATGAAAATATGAAAATTAAAGTTTTTAACATTTTTTATTGAAGATCAGGAATCAGTCTTCCACATGGAAATTCTTCCAAAAATAGAAATATCCTTTGAAGAAACAATTAAATATAATTATATGCTTTTAAGATAGTACTCATTGTCATTGTGTTTGAATAATAGAGAATGAATGCATGCATGCAGAGCAACCAGAGTGGCTTCTATGTTATAAACAGTGTATAAGATTTTAATTTGAATGGAGGCTCCTATATGATTTGGAAAATCCATACCATATTGAGGTATTTAGCAAAGAACATAACATAATATTATTTTTAAAAATTATATTCTTCATTGGACAGATGGCTTTAAGGAAGTTTGAAGTGAAAAATGGCCTGGCAGAGTAACAAGACATATTATAAGTAACTGTCTTGAAAGGCATGAGAATGAGGTAGACATTTTCCATTACTGTCCAATGTTAAGGTGCAGGCATTATCCCCTAAACAACCATTTGTTCCCAGCTATTATCGTACACTGTCTTCTTCTGTACTAATATGAAAGTGGAATTCAATCTCTTTGACACATATTGCTTTAGTTTCTGGCTTGGTAACTTTTCTTTGTTGAAACTTTGTTAAAATATGACTAGGCTGTAGTGTCCTGGCTAAAATGAGTTAAAAATATCACCATGTGGAAAGCAAATTTTTCTTGGCTAAAACATATTAGGTGTGAAGTGTCTCTCTTCTGCCCCCTATCTCATCTTACTCCTAAAATGCTAGAGAATCTTATAGAGTCTCCCCAACTCAAAGTTACATACATGGATGCATAACCATTATTTGTCATGATAGAACATCATAGAGGAAGTCTAATTAACACATATATACCTTACTTGAGGGGGTTTCTACTGTTTGCGCTTTGGTTTCTAATTTTCCAGTATACTGTATATATTTTATATCTCAAAATTTTATTAATTTTTTTGTTTGCTTCACTGGAAGACTATTTCTGAAACTGTCTATAAAAAAGTGGCTCTGTTTACTCTCTCACATTATTCATATGTTTTTACTGATGGAAAATGAAAGTTTCTCTCACTGGTTAAATAGTAGTATACTTATGTTGAGAAAATGTGTCTTTTATTTAAAGGATTTTCTTCTGAAGGATCCATACCTTTAATCAACTTCCTCCCAAATTACTGCTTGATCTATCTTAAATTAATCTAGAGTATAAAGAAAGTTCATTCACTTAAAAATAATATGTATTATTTAGTGTTCTGAAAGTTCAGTGAACTTGAAAGCACTCCCTCCTCACCCAATCAAAGATAAAATTTTTGTGGATTTAGGGGGAAATAGTAAAACAAAATATACAAAGTGCTATTTCCCTTAAAAAAAAAAAAAAACTTTAAAAGTTTTCAATTAAACCATGTCTGAGTTTTAATTCTTCCTTCAAATCTATTCCAAAGACAGTTAACTATTTGTTGCTTTTAATATAAAAGTATATTAGCTTTCATTAATAAATAGTCCAATTTAATATCTGTTTGATTTTTTAAAAAAATATTTTATCTGTTAAACTTTGACAGTACCTTATCCCTTGGCTTGCATATATTGGTGCTCAAATGCCTGCTGAATGAATGATTCCCAAAGTCATCCATCAAGGAAAGGAAGCCTATGTAGATTGGTACAGCTGCATTATATAGTACAAATGATGAAGTCAAAAGTCCTAAGAATGAATTGATAATAGGAATGGATTGTTAGATTACTAAAATTCCAATTTTTTTTTTTTGGGGGGGTAACATCGGGACTAGGGAGATAAAACAAAAATGGCTTATAAAAAGTTGAAAATGAAGACAAATGGATGGATGGTAAGATAATACCAAGCTTCTCTTGATGAATTTACATCAGGCATAGTACTAAAAGAACATTGTTATATGCCTACTATCAAATCTCTTTTAAATATCCTGAAAAATGGAAGACTTGCTGAAGAGCTGGAGAGAATTTGTCCCATTTTTAAGGAGAATATTATAGTTCTTGTAAAGTATAAACTAAATGTTTTAATACTAGTTTACCTACCAAGTCAACTTAAATTTCTTTTTAAGAATGATTATTAGAGCTAATCAGAGTAATATTATTGATCAGAGGAGCAGTAGTATGGTTTGTCAAGATTTTAGTGTATCATTTCACACTTTATGAGTTATTTTTATGGACAAGGTAATGAAATCTTTATTAGATGGCAGTAGAGTTAGATGGTTTCAAAAGTGTGATCAAACCCAAATGATGGACATTAATGCTTTGAGATCAAATAGTAAGATAATCTTAACTTTATTTGTTCAAAATTGGTAGCTATTGAACATGTTTGACCAGAAAGAAGAGTGATGTGAATAGAACTGTCCATTAAGAAAGTTAATCCTGCAAAGAGTATATAAAGATGTGTTAGAGGAGCACAGACTGATCCTGGAAGCAAACTATTGGAAATCTTCTGAGATGATAGGTAAGATGACCTAAACTAGGACTCTAGCTATGAAAATAGAATGGGGAGAGTAGAGATAGAAGAGATTTATTGGGAGTAAAATCATTAATATGTGGTTATTAATTGAATGTTGGGACAGGAGATGAAAAGGAGGAAGGAGTCAAAGAATATTCCAAAGTTTAAAATCCTAGGTGACTGGGAAAATGTATATACCATTAATAGAAACAGAATCACAAAGAAGGGCAGATTCCTTATGTGTGTGTGTGTGTGTGTGTGTGTGTGTGTTTATATGTCTATGTGTCTATATCTCTGTATGTGATCACAAGGCAATGGAATAGGGAAGAAAAAGTAAAGCATTTAGTTTCAAGATTTCTTCATCATAGAAAATCAAATTTCAAAGGAAGTATAATCAAATATTTTATGTAATTTGTTGATGAACATTCAAACACAAATTTTAACTAAAATTCTAAGTGAATGACATGGAATAGATAGTCTTTTTTTTTTTTTTTTAATTTCTAGTTACATTCTCTTTTTTTTCCCTTTCAGTAGTATTTTACTTTTCCAAATACATACATAGAAGCATTCTTTTGGAAGGATTACTTACTATTATATGTTGTTCTTTCTTATTGTTGAAACTATTTTTATGACATTTGATTTGTATTTGAAATATTTATAGGTAAGATTTTTGTAAAAACTTTAATACACTTCATAGATTAAAAAACTAATGCCAAAAATAATTCACAGTAATAGAAATAATGTAAAATAAAAAGTGAAATAATTTTATCCTAATTAAAACATGTAATTTTATAGCATAAACGAATGTAATGAGCTCATTTTTATACTTGTATGACATTACTTTTAAAATTCTGCATGTAGGATTTATATCACTTGTTAGAATATTTATCAGAAAAGAATTACTATTTTTTTTTTTTTACTTTACTTTTATAAGTAGACATTTCTGGGGGTTCTGCAAATTTCTGTATATTTTTATTTTTTTCCTGACCTTCCTCCAGTTGCCATTTGTGTTAGATGGTAAATTGTTTATGTGTTTATATGGCACCCTAAGCCTTTTACTCCAATGAAAAATTCTCCCTTTATTTCTTGATAATTATTTTTTTTTCTTCCTGGATTTTGTGAAATACTAGCAAATTATATAGCAGTTTTAAATTTAGTTGTTTCAAATAAAAGAAAAGAATTTTCATTAAGTGTTTAGACTGGATATGATACATTGGAATTAATTCTGATTTTAGAGTCAGTATCTGGGTTTAACTTGATTATACTACCTTCCACTGCAGTAACATTGAACCAATTACCTAATATCCCAAGACCTCAATTTCCTCCTTCAAGATGTTAGACTGCATTTTTTTTTTCTGTAGTCTCTTCTACCTCTGTTATCCTAGTCATTGACAGTGAGTGGTCTGTGCATTCTCAAAGGCTTTTGAGCTCAAAATCTATTAATTTGTCTCAAGCTCAAAAAGATTTCAAGTATGGTGCTGGCTATAGACTGTTTTTGTTAGTATGGAGTGATTCAGCATTGGTGTGTTGGACACTGATGATGGAAACTTCTGAAAGAAAATTATAAAATTTACCCTTAGTTCTATGAGGCCCCTTTCCATATCTTCTTCAGGCTAATATTCATACTATGTTCTAGCAGCATGGCTTAGTAATATAGAATTTGCCTTTGATCCAGGAACCCCTTGTTTCAAATTCTGGACACTTGTATTTTTCCTGGCCATTTGACCCTTTCAGTCATTTTAACTGCCTGCACCTTAGGCACTCTTTGACTAAAGGTGGCAGACATGATGCTATCTGCATTAGTTGAGATATATTGTCCTTTACTTTCCTATGAACTTTGTGCAGGAGAGACAGAAAGGGAAAGATAAGCTCTGAATTTGCTTTGCTGTTAACTTTTCTGATAGTAAAGAAGTAATGTTTCAGAGTTGAAAACAGAAAGTGGGATTTTCCACAATTGGAACAATTTAGGGGAAAGTTGCCTTGCCCAACTGGTAGCTACAGATAAAGTGGGGGAACTCCACCTGCAGCTTCCCTGGGTTACTTTTACTGGCTTGTAATATTTCTGAAGGGGGAAAACAGTTCTGATTAACTTTGTAAGTTGCAGATTTAAGGGAACTGCTGTTTTGCTGCTGACATAATATTGCAAAGTTACTAAAAGAACTTCATGCTGCTTTTATGTCTCAAGAACAGCAGAGATTTTTGCTCAGCATGAGGGCAGATAGAATCAGAGGAGGAACAGTTGGTGGGCTGTATAGGATTTTCTCAAAAAGATCACCAACACCCAGGCCTGTAATATAATTGTGAGTCACCCCAGGCATATTTCCCTTATGTGACTCATGGCTCATTTACATTTACATAAACATTTACAAAAATGTTTAAATTGAATGAATTCAACACAGGTTTGTTAGTGGAATTATTTATTTAATTATTCTTTGGCCTTCTATTATGCATGTGATGTCATGACTCTTATTGCTTTGATTATTTTAGTAAATGTTTAACATTAAGAGTTATTGATATTACCATCTTGTATTGGCAGAAGCCACAGCAGTAGGATGTCCTACCACAAGTTCCCACCATACACCTAGAAGTGTATTTTTAGGCATCCTGCCTCAAAAGCAAAATAGCAGACACTGGTGTAAGAAGAAGAGCCTGACCAAAGGTTGCCCTACTAAGCTTCACAGGCTTTCTGGGATATAAAGCAAGTTACATGACACATTGTTGTTGAAGTTGATAGACTTTGTTCAAAGTAGAACAAGAAGGAAAAATAAAGATGGTTAACATAATAGATAGATCTCCTTTCTTAGTGCTCATTATATATATCATGGGCTATGTACAGGGCTTCTGTATTTTTGCTAAACACACCAATGAAAAGTATGAGTCCATTCTACAAGAACTAGCAGAAACCTCCTGGAATCAAAATGATGGAGTAAGCAATTAGTCAATGTAACTCTTTCATATTCATCTCCAAACAACCATAAAATAAATCCTGCAACAATAGAACTGTCTAAAAAATGTGACTAAAACAAGCTTTTAACCCAAGAAACTTGAAAGATTAATAAAGGATTGTCTCAGTTAAAAGGCAAATGCAGTCCATGAGAGGAAGTATCCCAGCAAGTCATCAGGAAGCTTCTCAGCAAATCAGTTGGAGATCCTGAATCTCAATTTATAGAATAGCCAAATCAAAACCAGGACTTCCCTACCCCTTCCTCTTTTTGCTCTCCAGTGCATTCAATAACTTGAAGAAATTTTGAATTCATTGTTTTATTAGAGTCAATCCATATTTAGAGTGTAATCATTAGTGGTCAGAACCATGAATTTCACAGAAACAAGTAATTAGTTGGCTGTTTCTTGTCCAGAGATCCTTTTTATAGTATACCTGACAAGTGCTTGTTAACTGTGATTTTGAATTCATCACTTACTAAACACCTAATACACAGTGTTTATCACCAAGGACACACTAACAAGAATGTCAGTTTAATGGTTTTCAGAGGATTAAAATTAACTCCTTGCATGGAGTCTGGAAATCTTTTGTCTTCTTTAGTATACTTTATTATTATTGTTTAGACTTAAACAGTAATCAATTCATCTTAGCTACTGAATTATTTATGCTGGGCATTCTTTTCCTTTCGCTGTACAAATGTTGTACATAGGATTTCAAGTGTTGCCTCAAAAATGTTAAACTTGTTTTAAAAATGTTCTCTAAACACACATATTCTCAGAAAGGATAGTGTGCTATCATTTCCCGTGTTATTATATGTTCAACAGTTTTTGCATAATCACAAATTATATTTTACTGTCATTTATTTAATAAAAACTAATTCGTAAAGGCCCCACATTTTCTAGGTATAAATTGTTACTCATTGAAACTTAATTTTTCTTCAATTCTTAAATTAACCTTTCATTTCACTTAGGAAAAAGATATATCATTAAGCATTTTCACAAACATAAAGGAGCTACAAAATTTTTTTTTTAATTTTTCTAATGGATAAATAAGGTGTTTTTTTTTTTTTTTTTTGGTTTTTTTTTTTTGGTTTGTTTGTTTTTTGTTTGTTTGTTTGTTTGTTTGTTGCTAAGGCAATTGGGACAAGGGTCACACAGCCAGGAAGTGTTAAGTGTCTGAGGTTAGATTTGAATTCAGGTTCTCCTGACTTAAGGACTTGTGCTCTATCCACTATACCAACTAGCTGCCCCAAGAAGTTTTTTTTTTTTTTTTTTTGTTTTTTTTTTGAAACATATATAAGCAGAAATTTGGAAACCTGATAGGTTCAAGCATTCAATGTGTGAGATAGTTATCAAAGAATATTTAGGTAAATTCTTTAGATAACATAGTCAATAAATCAATACCAGTAATTTCTTGGAAACAGTATCTTACTCTCTGAAAGTTGATTTTCATATTTTATTAGAAAAATAAATGTATCTGTTTTAAGTGGAATACACAAATAATAATTCCTATATTTATCAGAATGTTTACTTTAAAGATATTGAAGCTTGTTTGATTTTATTTACTAAAGGTCATTCTCATTTTAAAAGACCATATGCCATATTTCTTTTAAAAATTATACTACATTTTATTTTATTTTCTAGATCAAAAGCAATTTTGAGTGTCTCTTCTGTTGTTTTGGTTTTTTTAATCATGATATATTTAAAACTATCATGAGATGGTTCCCCCCTCCCCCCTCTAATATAGTAAATAGGGATAAATCTTTTTTTTTTTTTTTTTTTTTTTAAATTTTTTTTTATTATATATATATATATTTTATAATATTATCCCTTGTATTCATTTTTCCAAATTACCCCCCCTCCCTTATTCCCTCCCCCCGACGACAGGCAATACCATACATTTTACATGTGTTACAATATAGTCTAAGTACAATACATGTGTGTGAATATCATTTTCTTGTTGCACAATAAACATTAGAATCCGAAGGTACATGCAACCTGGGCAGACAGATATTAGTGCTAACAATTTACATTCCCCTCCCAGTGTTTCTTCTCTGGGTGTATCTACCTCTGTCCATCATTGATCAACTGGAAGTGAGTTGGATCTTCTTTATGTTGAAGATTTCCACTTAATAGGGATAAATCTTGTCATAAAATACAAACTGCTAGAGAACTAAACATTCAACTATTCTGCACTGTAAAGGTTCTTCATCGGATTTACTTCAAGGATCAAGGTTTTCTACTTTGGGTCAGATAGTAGGTGCATTGATAAAGCAATACATTGAATTTGAAAGATTGTAAGGGGAAGAATAAGAGATGACAAATTTGAGGTATCCTATTTATGCAAGTTATCAGTGTCTCCGTCCATGTGTTAGTCACTGTGTTAAGCCCTGGTTACAAAGGAACATAGTTCCTGCCCTCAAGGAACTTAGAGTTTAATGGGGGAAATAATATATAAACGACTCTGTATAAAACAGATTTATATAGTATAAATTCATTGTAATCTCAGAAGAATGTTTTAGAGAAAAAATTAAGGGATTGATAATAGGATTTTAGCTGAAACTTTAAGGCAACTAAAAAGCCAACATCTATCTATTTTGCTCTGCTTGCTCTTCTGCTTTCACAAGACATTTCTCCCATTTAAGTGCCTTTGTTCCATATGATACCTGTATCCAGCATGTTCTTTTCCATAATAATTCTGTCTCTGAAAACCCTGACTTCCTTCAAAATTCAGCTGAACTGGCATCTTCTGTGTCAGACATTTCCAACTTTTCTCACTTGCTACTGTTTTTTTTTTCCCCCTTCTGTGCTTCCTTTTTATCTTTTCTGTTTCTCACATAAAAGTTCTCTGTGTCTCACATAAAAGTTCTCTGTGTACTTTTTTTCTTTGTCATTAAAGTATAAGATTCTTTAGGACAGGAATACTATATTTTCCAGTACTTAGAATAGTTCCTGGCCAATGATTGGAAATGTATAATAAATGTTTGATGATTGATGGATAATGTGGAACAAAAGTAATATGAATGTTGAGATTCACATCCTAGGTAGCTAACATTAGAGGTAAGCTTTCTAAATGGGTGAATAACCTTAAATTAGAGATTTCTAATGGAGCTATAATAGTTCATTACTTTTAGTCTCTATCCATTTTATGTTTAGTGAGGAAATATATTTATAAAGGGGCACTTTTTTTTTTTTTTTTGGTCTTAGGGGAGTAACTCAGTCCTTTCAATGTTTCAAAAATAATTATGTTGTTGAGTCATTTCAGTTGAGGCCTGATTTTTGTGATTATATTTGTGGTTTTCTCGGTAAAGATACTGGAGTGATTTATCATTTCCTTCTCCAATTCATTTTATTAATGAGGAAACTGAGGCAAACAGAATTAAATGACTTGGTCAGGGTTACACAGCTAGTAAATTTTTAAGGTTCCATTTCAACTCAGGTCATCCTTTAGTGCTCTAGTTGTTACACCCCTGAGCTGCACTATGTAATTATACCTGTGATTGACATAATTCTGTGTGATTTAAAATTTTACATGTTGATGTTAGAAAAGACAGTCAATTATACTTTAAAGTAGGACTTTAAAAACTTTTCTCACTCATGACCTCTTTTCACCTGAGAAATTTTACATGATCCTGGGTATAGATATGTAAAATAGGTATACAAATCAAACATTGATTGCTAATCATAATTTTGCAATCCCCACATTCAGTTTCATGACTCTTTAGTGAATTGCAATCCATAATTTAAGAAGCTTTGCTTTCAGATTGTGTTTGATCAGTTTTAAGCATTCAGTTTACTTGATATTTGCTTGATGTTTTCATGTCATTTATGACTGTAGCACAAATACTTTAGTTTTTTACTACTTTTTCTTTCAATTTTCTATATTTAAAAAACTTAGCAAATATACATTTTCTTCTTTTTCTCTGGCACTGAGAATGGACAAGAAGATGTGATTGTGAAATCTTTCCTTAAGAAAGGGGATTTAATATAGAATTGAGTGAGATCTTGGTGAATTATTTGAGTTTCTTCTTGCTCAAATATTCTGTGAAAAAATGAAAGTTATAATTGAGGAAAGAAAACCACTTACAACATACATACATATCTATGAATAATTGTTAATATTTATCACCACAAATATACATACATGTACATGTTAAAGGTATTAATATATACATGTTTGTATCTTGATGGATATGACTACAATATAATATATGTAAAACTCATATACATGTTCATCATTTTTACTCATAGAGTGCTGATAAATGATACACCTAAAAGCCATAAACAAATGACTCCGTTTAGTGGAGAATCTTCCAATGGGTTAGAAAGTAGGGATGTACTTATGAACAATAATCCTTGGTTTCCAGTTTGGCTTGCTGCTCTCTCTCTCTATGTATGTGATATGTCTCTGCTGCATTTTCCCCCTTTCTATAATTTGATTAACAATATTTATATTACAAACTCTAGACTTATTTTTAGAAAAGTTATTTATAAAAGTTTAAAGAAATAATTAAGAATGAACTATGGTGGTTGCTATTATCTTACGATTTTAATCTTCCATAATGTTCTCAGATATTAGTTAAAATTGTGATTCTGATGCAGTGATTAAGATATGGAAATATCTTAAAGACATGAAAATGAAATTGGAGATTTTTTTTTTATAAAGTGATATGGAGGAATTAAAAAAAAGAAAAAAAATGTCAAAATCTGCCTCTGAATTTTTTAATATTGTTTTGATCACCACTACTACTCTAAAATGAATTTTAACTTTTGAACTAGCTTCTGTTCAGAGCTCATTAACATTAATAGCTTCTGGCACTTTGTTTTGTTGCTGAATTGTAAACAATAAATGTGTATTGGCCAGTTAGAATTAATTGTGTATATCCAACTTGTATTACTTTCATTAATGGAGCCCATGAAAAGGTGATTTGTCTTCTCCTTGGGTTTGAACTGCAGCTATCACCTAGAATTTAACAATTACTTTCTAAGTAAATGTAATTGGATACATCAGTTTCATCATTATAGACTCTATCTATATCCATGGAATGTGTCTTGAAGACAACCTTGATAAATGGATCAGCTGTGTTGTGTTCTAGTTTCTCCCACATAGAGGCATTGATAATGATTTTGACTGTCCTTATCATACAACATCTGGAAGAATAAGGAATAGCCATTAGGGGAAGTTTTTTAAAATAATGAAAACTTGTAAGGTGTTTTTTTTTTGGGGGGGGATTTAAGAGGTAGTTGTGACAAACTTATGCTGTTTATTGTACTAGTAATATAATATTGTAGTATTGTAATATTGTAGTATTATAATACTAGTTATGGTATTACTAGTACCTGATGCTTGAGAAATATCTGATATTGCAAAGTACTTAAAAGCAGCAAAGGATAAATTTCAAAAGCTGATAATTATTCAAAATAAAATTTCAAATTTTCATTATTGTATATGATGAAATATTGATACTGCTATTAAATATCACCCCACTTCCTTTTATTATTATTGATATTAACCTAGTAATCTCTCAGCTGTCTGAAAATTAATGGCCTGTTATACAAGTCTAATCGGATATTTTATGCTGTTTGCTATATAATTATATCTAGCTCATAATCATAAATAATGATACAATCTTTTTTGAAATTAAGAGTATTGGTTGTTTTTTTTTTTTCTCTTGATGCTGTTGCCATTTTATTTTTAAATCGGATAAATTTAAATATATTTTCTTACCCCATTCTGGGGCAAAGAATGAATAAGAAAATTAATATAACTGTTGACTAGCAAAGGTCAGAGTTTTCCTCTTGAAAATTGAAATTTCAAGTTTAGTATATTAACGCTGATAAATTCAAGAGCATTATGTTCTGTCAGAAGTCATATATGCCCTTGTCAAGCCTCACTGGATTTTATTTTATTTTTTAATTTTATAAGAGTTAAATTTGAATTGAAGCTAATGTTACTGACAAGAGGGAAATAGAAGCAATTGGCTTGCACTAAACAAGTTTGAATGGTTGTTAATGTGAATGACTTTCAGGCAGTGAATGTCAGAGAACAGTAGATTACTTTCTTTACCTCAGGCATTATAAGCCATCTCCTGTGGTAGGCCTGACATAATTTCTTTTTTCCTTGAACACAGGAAGCAAAGTAATTGGAGTCTAGTAATTTTGGCCTATGGCTGATGAAGATAAATCATAATGAGCTATTGGAATATACACTGACAGTCCACATAAGGCTACTAGAACACTAATGCATTATTCAAATTTTGTTTCTTTCTGAGATTCATATTTGTGAGAAATTGTGACACTTCAAATTATGAAGGTAACAATCATTTCTTATTTTTGAACAGGTTTCAGGTGCTTATCAAATTGCCTCAGAATTTGAAACATCTTTAATTTTTTGACCATGACTCAAAAGTTTGTACTTCCTATTATATGGGTTATTCTTTGTACTCAAATAATAATTTTTAAATATTCTTTACAAATGATTCTTACAAAATAATTTCTTTGTAACATATCAATGAAACAGAGGAAGAGACTTCAGCATAATTTATATCACCCTTTAAATTCATAACAATTTTGCTATCTTGGACAGTTGCTCCTTTCCTCTAAATCTTTAGGAATGAGAATGGCAAAATCTCTACCAAACATTTCAGAATTCTGTCATTTATTAAGTTAATAAACTCTCTTATGTAAACTAGATCTTTCCCTTTATTCAAGTCATTTTTTCCCTGTTTTGTTTCCTTTGGACATAGAGTGTATGAATCTGTATCTTCATATTTGTATAGGGATATATACTTTTCTGAATTCATCAGTATCAGTTGAATAAATTGATAAATAGGGATTGTTCATTATAATGTACTGTAATTTAACTTTCTACATAGAACCTCTTCAAAGAGGCAATTTCCATATCTGATCATCCTTTTAAATTTTTATAGTATCCTCTATTTTCTTCTCTGTACTTTTGAGTATTATGTCCTCTGTAGCAAAACTAAAAACATATAAATAAATGTATATAAATACACACACACACACACACACACACACACACATATATATATTCAGATGAAAAGCTGGACTAATCGAAGGATAAGGGAAGGATTTTTTCTCAGATTTAAGATGACAAAAAACTTTGACAAGCTTCTTAGAGATTTAAAGTTGTTTCACTATGTTTGTATTATATAGCTTTGTATATATTCTAGAAACCTACTGACAACCTGATAAGTTCCCTGAATACCATTTCCTTACCTTCTACCTGAAAAAGTGCAGTGTACTTCTACGTGTGTATATGTGTGTTTGTGTGTATATGTATATATATATGTGTGTGTGTGTGTGTGTGTGTGTGTGTGTGTGTGTGTGTGTAGGAACTGTGGTACTTAAGACAAAGTGGTGTTCTTTTTTAAGATTTTCAAAACAGCCATTTATTTATCTATCTATCTATTTATTTATTCATTTATTTATCTATTTATTTACTTATTCATTAATTTATCCATCTATCTATCTATCTATCTATCTATCTATCTATCTATCTATCTATCTATCTATCTATCTATCTATCACCTTTATAAATTGAGAGTTCTAAATTGTCTCCATTGCTCCCCTGCCTTTTCTGCCCACTGAGAAGCCAAGTAATATAGATCAGTTATACATATACATATGAAGTAATTAAAACATTTCCATATTAAACATGTGACTATATATATATTTTAAATAAAGTGAAAACATCATACTTTACTTTGCCCTTAAAGCAAGCTCATCAGTTCTTTTGTGGATATAGAGAGCTTTTTTTTTTTTTTTTTTTTTTTTAATCATGAATCTTTTGGAATTAATTTGGATCATTATATTACTTTGAGAAGCCAAGTCTTTTAATAATTAATTACCATTATAACTTTGTTCTTACTATGTACAACGATCACTCAGTTCTTATTTTACTTTGCATCAGTTCTGTAGGTCTTGCCATGTTTTTTTTTTTTGTTTGTTTGTTTCTTATAGAATAGTTCTCCATCACAATCATACTCTACAGCTTGTTCAGCTGTTCCCCAATTGTTGAGTATTCCTTTGATCTCCAATTCTTTGCTACCTCAAAGAGAGCTGCTATAAATAATTTTGTACAATAGGTCTTTTTCCTTTGTTAAAAAATCTCTTTGGGTTTCAGACATAATACTAGTTTTACTATATTACTAGGCAGTTGTTTAGCTTTTTGGTTATAGTTCCAAACTATTTTACAGAATTCCCTACTCCACTAGAAATTTATTAATTATGCCTATTTTCCACCTCATCCCCTCAAGCATTTGTTACTTCTTACAGATATGAAATGCTACGGCAGTTTTAATTTGCATTTGTCTTAATAGTATTGCATATGAATAGGAATACCTTTAATTTCTGTTTCTGAAAATTGCCAATTTATCAATTGCTCTTTTTTTTTTTTTTTTTTTGCTTTGTTTTGTTTTGTTTTACAAATTCCACTCAATTCTACAGCCAATATATATTTGAGATGCAAGGCTGTTATTAGAGAAACTTGCTATAACTTTTTTGATATTACTTGATTTTCTGAGGTACCTTTGAGCAAAATATAATTTATCTGATTCTTTCTTTTTTAAGCTTTTTATTTTCAATACATATGCATAAATAGTTTTCAGCATTCACTCTTGCAAAACCTTATATTCCAATTTTTTTTCTCCCTTCCTTCCTCCTCCCCACTCCTCTACATGGCAAGTAATCCAGTATAGGTTAAACATATGCAATTCTTCTATATATATTTCCACAATTATTGTGCTACACAAGAAAACTGATTATTTCTTTTAATTAAATTCACTTTTGTTTTGTCTGAGATCCTGATGACTACCCCTGTCTTTTTTACTTCAAATGAAACATTCTCCAGTTCTTTAGTTTATCTCAGTATGCAATTTTTTGTTTCAGCTGTCTCTTGTAAGCAATATATTGTTGGATTTGAGTTTCTAACCTACTTTGCTTTCAGCTTTCATGTTATGGGTGAGTCTATCCCACTCACATTCCTTATTTCCTCGTCTATTATAAATCATGATTGCTTTTTTATGTTTAGCTTTTTATGTTTCTCTTGAGTTTTATATTAGAATGTCAGATTTTTTATTCAGTTCTAGTTTTTTTATCAGGAATTCTTGTAAACTCATCAATTTCAGAAAATATAAATTTTCTCCCTGAAGAATTGCATTCTGGTTTGCTGGACAGGTGATTCTTGATTATAATCCTAGTCTTTTTGCCTTTTAAAATAGCATATTCTACCCTTCTACTTCTTTAATATGCAAGTGGCTAGATCTCATGTGATCCTGACTATAGCTCCATGATATTTTTAATCACTTCTTTTTAGTTACTTGCAATATTTCCTCTTCTACTTGGGAGCTCTAGGATTTGGTTATAACATTTCTGGGAGATTAAATTTTGGCAAGAAATTTCAAGAGATAATCAGTGGATTCCCTTCAATTTCTGTTTTACCTTTGGATCTAAGATATTATGGTAGTTTTATGTGATAATTTTTTTGAAATGTAATATCTAAGCCTTTTCTTTAATCATGATTTTCAGGTAGTACAATAATCCATTGTCTCTCCTTGATCTGTTTTCTAGGTCATTTTTCTTAAGATATTTTACATTTTCTTCTATTTTTCCCCTTTCTTTTGGCTTTGTTTTGATATTTCTTAAAAAAGCCCACATGACCATGAAATCAAGCAGGCGATTCCATGATGTGCATGTGAATTGGATTTAATTGAGGGAGGGCTGTGTAAAGTCACCAATTTCAGTTCCTCTTTCAGAGCTATCTGGGTCCAATTGCAAGATATAAATCAGGCTGACTAGAGATGGCCCTGGATGCTGTGAGAGATTTTGGCCTTTTTAAGCCAAGGTCTTCAGGTGGTCTCAATTTGACTTCAGGCAGTGCCTAATCAGTGATTAAGGCCAGGTAAGAAATAAGACAGAGAATGGAGGAAACCTTCCTTGTCTCTGGCCAAAACAGAACTAATTTCTATTTATTCTGAGTCAATCAGAGAATAAATAATGACCAACTGGTTTTTATCCTGTGTCCTATTGTTAATCAATCTATGAAAGCTAGAGTGATTTGGGTTTATGGCTTGGTCTTAACCCCAAATTTCTTCCAAGATTTCTGAGATCAAAATTTACATTCTTTTTGGGCAGAGCACTTACAGGTGTCTGTATGTATGATACCTAATGTGGACAGAAGAAAAGGAAAGGAAGAAGAAAGAAAAATAAAGAGAAGAGCTTTGTTGCTGAACTGACTAGTTGCCTTGCTTTTTACTTTGCCTTAAACACTGATTAAGCATTGTCTCAATCAAACTGAGATCTGTTAAAGACTTTAGCTTAGAAAGGCCAATGTCTTCCATGGCATCCATGGCCATCTCTAGACACCCTGATCTATATCTTGCCATTACATCCAAATGGCTTCAGAGGCTAATCGTTATGGGCCAGAACTCTGAACATGGAAACAAGGATTCTTACAAATTGACAACTCAGTGGAATTGATAAGACAATGATTATCTAATTTAGCATGATACTTAATAATTCTCTAGTTCAGTATATGTACTTAGTACTTCATATAGCTCCACAAGATTCATACCTATGATAATGTAATTATAAGAGAGCATATAAGCTCCGACAAACTCAGCCAGAGTCAGTCAGAGCCAGAGAAGACAGAGGACTGGAGGTGGGAGCTCAAACTCTAGGAGCCAAGGAGACAGATTCATTCCATCTTCATCAGCCTTATAGTGGCTGGCCTATCCTCCTGCATTTTCTCCACTGAAACCAAGTCCCCTCTGAAGGCCATGAGAAAGCTAGCTGAGCACCAGGTGAAGAAGATAATAAAAGATTTGGACTTTAACATCTGGCTATTCTTGTGGTGATTACTTGGCTGAAAAGAAGGCTGCTCCCAAGACCTCCAGAAAACCAAATAAGAATATACATCTAATGGCTTAAGTCTAATTCACTTGGATGTCATGGCATAGTCTTCTTTGAGAATGAAGGACAAACAGCATTATTTTTTGATGTCTCATGAAGTCATTAACTTGCACTTGCCTAATTCTAATTTTAAGAAATTATTTTCTTCTATGAGCATTTGTACCATCTTTTTCCATTTGGCCAATTCTGTAGCTGCAACCCATTACTTCATATAGGCAATACAATTATCATCCAGTGCTAGTTGCATGTTGTGCTAACAAAGGATACCTTGTAATATCTTTCTGACTAGTTGTCAGATCTCTTTACCATCTTTGGGCTGAGAATTCTCATAACTACTGCTATGGTTTTTTGTTGTTGGGAAATACTAATATTCTGTGGCATACTGTTATAGAACCTCCACAGTATTTTTATTGAATTAATAGTTCTTTGTTTCTGGGATTATTAAAAGAACTTTGAATTTTCAAAAATAATTCACCTTTCTCTCATTTTGTTTTATTTTTTGAGCCCCACTTTTTTTTACCTATCCCATCCACACCTTATCTTCTGTCAATCTTTCCCCCCTCTTTTTTCCCTAATGTTTATGCCTTCTTTTCTATTCTGTCCTTCCCTTTTCTTTTCCTTTCTCTCCTCCTACTTCTTTTTAGAGTTAGATACATTTCTATATCCTATTGAGTGATTAAATTGTTCCCTCATTAAATGAATCAAGCTTCAGACAATGGCTCGATGTCATCACATCTGGAACCATTCACAACTACACCCTCAGTCCATGTGGTACCTCTCCCCCTTTCCCTCCCTTAACCTCCTTGTCTGCCCCAGTGACAGATACAGTTTCCAAGCCTTAGATATTGTTTTCCTATATAGGGATGTAATTAGTTTAAATTTTAAATATGTATTTTCCTCCTGTTTACCTTTGTATGGTGCTCTTGAGTCCTGTGTTTGTATATTAAATTTTCTGTTTAATTCTGTTTTTTTTTTTTTTTTTTTCAATAGAAAGGATAGAAAGTCTCTTATTTCATTGAATTTTCTTAACATTTTTCCAGTTTATCTTGTACTGGAGAGCGATTTCGTTCCATCACACTTTTTTCAGAGGCTTTTTTCATGTGGTTTTCCAGGGAAATTGGCAGAGCTTGAGCAGCTTCCTGACTTTACTCTGCCATCTTGGCTCCACCCCCAGAACTTCTACTTCTTAAGTTCAGAATAAGTTAAATAATTTTTCTTTTTTAAAAAGAAAAGGTAATTAAAATGTCATTGCCCCTAAAGAGGGCTAGTATTTTCACTCCAGTTTCAGATTTGCAGAAGTTTCTTCTACTTCACTGTATATATATTCAGTGGCACTATGTTACATTTTAAAATTATAGAACATTTCATATATTTCATGACTTTTCTCCTTAAAGATCTCTCCTCTGTCATCAGGCCTCTGTGGCTTTTCTAAAAGAAAACCAGTAATGTCTGACTATATCCTTAAATCTCAATATTTAATTCTTTTTTGTTTTTTTATGCTATTATTTCCAAAAACAAAACTGTCATTATACTTTATCCACAATCTAATACTTAGGTTTTAACAAATTTTGATCCAATAATCTTATTCTGCCAATTTGGCATAGTCAATTTTGGCTAAAGGAAGATCAGAACTTGACATGGCATGCTGGTCAGAGTGTCAATTTTGTAGCAAAAAAAAAAGGTGTTTACTTCAAATTACCAATAAATGTGCAAAATGCATTTTATAGAACCTAAGCCTAAATAGCTTAATAGTTTTAAAAACAGTTTTGCTTAAAATTAGTTTTTAAAGATGTTCTAATATAATTTTGTAGAAATACCATGCATTTCATCAACTAAATTGAATGTACATTTTGTTGTGTATTTTTTGTATATTTTTATGTATTTTTTTATAATCTGTAAAAAATTTTTTTAAGGATTTATTGAAATAACATGTAAATACAATTCAAATTATAAAGTTATGCAATTGCTTGTTGCTATGATTTTTTGTTTTTGTTTTATGTAATCTATGATTTTATTGGTCTTTTAGGTGATCAACTTACACTACCAAGGCAAATTAGCCCTTTCTAACTAACTCTTAATTTTAGCTAATTGGTCAGACACTGAGAGATTACATAACTATCGCATGGCCACCCAACTAGCCATGTGTCAGAGGGATTTCATTTCAAGTTTTCTTCAATGTCAAGGGTAGTTCTCTATAAATTGTGCCATACTGACTCATATTACATATTTAGTAATGAATACTACATGAAAAAATGTATTCTTAGAAAAAATGTATTCATTTATTTTGTTTAAATAAATTATATCACCTGGTCTCATCCTTTGCTTGTACCTAATGACAACATTAACCTCTGAGCATGGATATGCTATTTCTACCTTGAATTCATAAATTTATATTTTGACATCAACATCTGTTACCATGGAAATGATTGATACTCTGCATTTATCTTTATATCTTCAGAATGAGGTTCATAAGATTACCAGGGAAAAAAATTGGTAAGCACCACTGCTTTTTAAAGACATTATTTTCCTTCTTATGTTAAATTATATTTCTTCTTTAAATACAGTGGGCATTAATTGGCATTTCTGAAAATTCACGTTGTTTTCTATTCTAATTTTTCAAGGGCTTTGGTCTGTAATTCTTTTCAAAGAAGAAATATAGGATGAGGACATTTACTTTATTTTTTCTTTTTTATAGCCCAAGTAAACATACCCTCAAATGTGTAGCTATTTGCTGTAGTAGAACATCTGTAGGGAAAGCAAAATATGTCAAGAGTTAGAAAAGAGAAAAGAGTAAAATTGGCTATTTTAATTAAAAATACATTGTATCAATATATTTGAAAAATTGTGTGTTGGGAAATTTTACTGTTGCATTTACAGACTTTTAGCTCTAATTTTTTATCCTCTTTTCCTGTGTTCAATAACTACTCAACATTTCTAGAATATGTGCTTTCATTGCTGTGAGCAGTGGTTCATATCACTTCCTGATCTGTTTATTGATAGGCAGTTTTGTTGAGTTTTCATGGCTGAAAATATTCATCAGATGAGAACTTTCCTAAATGAGATTGGGAATACTTTCCAAAACTGTGCTTTCCTTAAGATTCCAAGATAGTCTATCTCTCTCTCCTGCCTTGACCCAACAATGCCCAGCAATTAAGATAAAATTCTATAACTGGTTCATATAATTTACTTTTGATAAATATCTTGTGACTGAAATCTTGGAAAGAATTTTATCCTTTCTAAAATATTTATTATTTTAAACACAAATGTTCAAGTTCTTTGATATTTACCTAGTTTGAAGCATCCTTTTCCATTGTTATGCTTCCTTTATCCTTTATGGTGTCTCTTCTGATGAAAATTGTGGAGAAGGAAGGAAGAAAGGAAGGAAGGGAGAGAGGAAGTGAGGGAAGGAGGGAGAAAAAAGAAAAGAAGTAAACAATGATATGAACAATTTAGTTGCCCTGGAAACATAAGGGAAGTTTTTGATTGTCTATTTATCTTGTCAGAAATACTTTTTTTCTCCCCATTCACCAACCCTCACACTCTCCCCAAGATTTTGGGAAAGCAAAGAAGTAAATTGTAGTGAATAGCAATTCAAACTTAAGGAGAATTATAGGATATTGAATCAGCTCCTTGTGTCTTTTTACAGGATCTTAATGATTAGAGTGCAGATAGTAACCAAATAAAGGTAAGTATGTTTGGGGGGCGGGGGGAAAGAGTGTAGAACAAATTAGTATAATACAGGATTCCCCCACACACACCCACACCCACACACTGAATGATATTTTCAGTAGAAGGGAGTTTGGAAAACAATTTGTGAAGATAGAAGTGTCACTGAAGAAATAGAAAGAAAACTGATAAATTTTACAAAGACAAATAAAATGTTTGAGGCATCGGTGTTTTCAATGTGGTGTCTGGGGAAAAAAAGCAAGAAAGAAGTAAAAGAAATTAAAGATATTGCAGGCACCTTTTAAAAAATCTCTAAGAACTGATTTCATATTTGATTGTTTGAATGAAAATGTCTAACAATATTTGCTTTTACATTTCTTTGTCCAACATCTCCAATATATGTGCATTATTCTCTTTTAAGAGTAAGTGCAATTCTGCATGAATTAGGCAAAGCACCAATTAAGTTTAAAAATGGACATTTTGTCATGAATGATCTAAAATTTCCTCCTCAATATGTTTGTTACTGCTTTTAGAATTAGGAAAAAAAATAGATATGCAAATGTGTGCAATAACCAAATAAGTTGTTGCTATTTTATACATACAACCTCTAAAACAAACCACAGACAGAAATTATGAAAGCAAACAATGAAATGACATTTATATTAATGTTTCTGTGGATGCATGAATGTTCCTTCCCATGGACTTTTTCATAAATGAAATTTATTAGAGAATTTTGGTGTGTTTTATTGATTGGTCTCTTATTCTTATTATACAAAAACTAGAGTCAATATTGAAAGTAGTATGTTTCTGTGTTCAAATAAAATATAATTGGGAGAAGAGTGAAGTAAAAGTCATCCATCGTTTTTAGATTTCATAGGATGTCTAATGCAAATTTGAAAACTAATTCCTAATATATAGATGGAGATTGATAAATCATATTTATATATATTTCCTGTACTGATTTTTTTGTTTGTTTGTTTGTTCTCCTCCCCTTCCCATGGTTTCAAAGGCTTATCAGGTTTCTTCCCTATTTCTATGCTAATCTTCAAACTAAATATAAACAAAACACCAAATCATTTCCTCCTATAACTTAGCCTTCCTTTATCATTGCTTCAGTATCTCCTGATTGCCTTCAGACTGAAATATGAATTACAAAGCATAACATTCAGGGTTCTCCAGAAAACTGTTTTAGCATATATTTCTAGGCATTTTCTTAGCCTCTTTTAAAACATTTCATTCAAATTAGACAATTATCTGATCTTCACAAATCTTCCCTTTTTTCTGATATCAGTGCATTTCTTCAACATGCTCCCTACAAAGCTTAAAGAACTTTATAACCAGTGGTTTGGTGCAGATAAAAATATTAGAGATCATTTAGTCTACCTGTCTAATTTAAGAAATGTGGAAATTTAGGCCAGGTGGTCAAGGAACTTGCTGAAGGTCATTCAGGTAGTTAGTGGGAAGACTAGTATTTGAACCCAGGTTTTCTGCTTCCAAATTTAATACATTGCTCCCCAAATAAAATAAAAATTTGTTAAATATTCTCACTTTTATTCATCTATTTGTTTCTAGTATTTCTTCTCTTATCCTATATATGCCTAAATTTGGTAAAAAGCCAAGGTTACACTTTATCTTGTGACTAACCTAAAATGACGCTGTTAAATTCAAATCCATTCTTTAATGATTGTATCAAACTAAACCAACCAAATAATTTATTTTTTTTGCATATAAACTATATGACACAAATCCCAGGATTACTGAGAAAATTCACAGCATAGTAAAAATTATAATAGGGTAGGTTATATTATAAAAGAATCACAGCTGCCAAATGTTGAACTTTTTTTAACATTGTGATAAAGGATTGGAATTATTAACTCCAGAGCAGTAGTATTCTGTTTAGCCATGCATTTCCTTAGTTTCTAATTTCTTTCTTACAGTGAGGTAGGATACTATTTCAACTCTGACTTTTCTGTATTCTAAGTAGTTTCTTAAATGTTCATCAAATTTAAATCACACCAATAATTAGTCTTTTTTATTATAGCTTTTTATTTACAAAACATATACATGGGTAATTTTTCAACATTGACCTTTGCAAAAACTTGTGTTCCAGTTTTTCCCCTCCATCCTCCTAACCACTCTCCTACATGGCAGGTAGTCCAATACATGTTAAGTATGTTAAAGTATATGTTAAATCCAATATATGTATTCATATTTATACAGTTATCTTGCTGCACAAGAAAAATTGGATCTAGAAAAAAAGAAAAAAACCCTGAGAGGGAAAACAAAAATGCAAGCAGACAATAACAGACAGAATAGAAATACTATGTTGCAGTCCACACTCATTTCCCATAGTTCTCTCTCTGGCTGTAGCTGATCCTCTTCATTAGTGAACAATTGAAACTGGTTTGAATCCTCTCATTGTTGAAGAGAGCCACATCCTTTAGATTTGATCATACAATAATCTTCTTGTTGCCATATATAATGATCTGCTCATTTCACTTAGCATCAATTCACATAAGTCTCTCCAGGCCTCTCTGAAATAATTCTGCTGGTTATTTCTTACAGAACAATAATATTCCATTAACATTCACATACCACAATTTATTCAGCCATTCTCCAATTGATGGGCATACATTCAATTTCTAGTTTGTAGCAACTTCAAAAAGGGCTGCCACAAACATTTTTGCATATGTGGGTTCTTTTCCCTTCTTTAAGATCTTGTTGGGATATAAAACTGCTGGATCAAAGGGTATGCACAATACTAACAACTAGTAAACTGATTCCTTCCTACTTCACATATTTCTTCATTCTTACTTTGTATTTTTACCAAATTCAGCAAGTAATCTCTAAGTTCTTTTTACATGCTAGATAAGGAATAAGACTATAGGTTGGCAGCAGCAATATAAAATCAAATAATTTACAATCTTATGAGTGAAAGAGAAATTACTATTTTGTTTTTGATGGTGGTAGTTTGTGTCAGTATTGCCCTTTGTTGGAGAATTTTTTTGGACTCTTCATGACTATTTTGGGTGTTCTTGGCAAAGACAGTGATTTGCCATTTCATTCTCAAGCTCATTTTATAGATGAAGAACTGAAGAAAATAGGGTCAAATCACTTGCTTAGGATCACATAGTGGGATTACAAATCTGAGGCCAGATTTCTATTTAGGAATCTTCCTGATTTCAGGCCCAGCATTCTATTTACTGCATCATCCAGCTGGAGGGGGGATCAATGTGATTTAAGTTTCGGTTTAAAATTTCACTATTTTGCTTTTATGTTCTGCCTACTGAGAACCTCAGCATTACTTATGCTTTTGTGGTTATTGGCAGCCTAATATGTATTTCTAATACTTTGGGTCAACTGCATCATCTCCTCTTTATAATATCTATGCTGACGATTCTTAGATCTACTACCCTAAACTCTTTGCTAACTTTTGTAATCTTTTCTCCAACTATGCATAAGACCTCTCAATCTGTTTGTCCTGTTGACTTGTTATACTCAACGTGTTCACTACTGAAATCTTTATTTCCCCCTCGCCCCCAAAGCCCTGTTCTTCTGAATTTTTCTATTGTTGTTAAGAGCTCCACTGTCATGCCGTTCATATGGCTTCTATTTCTGTAATTCACTCACATCAGCCTTGCTATTCTTCCACCAGGAAATCTTCTAACTCTGAATTGTCCTTGTTTTTCCATTATGGCTAGAATTCTCACCCTCTTGAACATTGCCTCTTAATTTCCCTGGCTTTCTTAAGTCTAAGTCAAAATTCCATTTTCCATGAGAAACCTTAATGCTATCCTTTCCCTCTGAGGATTATCTCCATTTATTCTGTTTCTTATTTTTTGTGGTTGTTGGCATGTTATCTGACCCAGTTTAGTGAGCATTCAGGAATAATGAAGAACTAGAAACCTTGGAGTCTGTAGGAATGGTGACACCTCTGTGGGAGATAGGAAAGTTCCAAAATGGGATGCATTTGGTGAAACTGTTAATGCAATCACAAGGTATTCCTAAATGTTCATCTTTTGGTTATTACCCTTTCCCCCAAAAAAATCATAAATGTGAATTTGTGTTGTGGGATTTATCTACTATTGCCCCAGATTACAGAATCTATTTTTTTACAGGTTCTGTAGAAGTCTTGGAAGTGAAGAGCAACATGAAATTTTACCTGTAAAGTTGCTATAGATACCTACATTTTAGTTATAGCACCAGTTTGATAGGAGAGAATAAATTGGGTGAATTTTGAGGGTAGAACAAATAGTTGTGATGTACAAAAGCCTATTATCAGCTGTGATAGAGGAGGGGATGTGAACCATCTTTCACTTCCCTCCATTACATGATCATACATATTTTTTGGTAGTAATAGTTTTAATATTTTAAAAATCTTTCATGAACACAAAACTACAATCTAGATTATTTTATTTTTCAATACATTATTCTGTTAATTATACCATGCATTTATTTGTAATTATACCATTATTTCATTTTTGGATTTCTCCCCTTGACAATAGAGATAGGCAAAGCTCCAAGCATCACATTTTTAGTTAAGAAAACAGCAACCTATCCACCATAGCAAAATGAATTCACTGATTATTGTTAGTGAACACTAATTACCCTGTGCCAGATCAAAAAGAACCAACCCAGAAAGAGACATCGATTCATAAAGAACCATTTGAAAGAGTACAAGGTGCCAAAAGAGTGGAAATATTAGTATGAATGTCTCGTGTGGCATCTTTTAGTTTCTACTCTTCAAAAACCTTTCTTTTTCCCCTATTTTTTTTTCTTTTTGTAGCTTTTTGTTTTTGAAATACATGTAAAAATATTGAACATTTACCATTGCAAAACCTTGTATTCCAATTTTTTCTCCCTCATTTCCCCTATCTCCTCCCCTAGACAGCAACTAATCCAATATATGTTAAAGATGTTTGATTCTTCTATACGTATTTCCACATTTATCATGATGTACAAGAAAAATTAGATAAAAAGGGAAAAAATAAGGAAAAAAACCCAACCAAACAACAACAAAAAAGTAAAAATGTTATGTTGTGATCCACATTCAGTTCCCACTGTCCTTTTTCTGGTTGGAGATGGTTTTCACTATCATAAGTCTATTGGAATAGTCCTGAATCACCTCACTTCTGAAAAAGCCATATCTATCAGAGTTGATCATCATATAATCTTATTTGCTGTGTACAATGTTCTTTTGATTATTATCTTTCCATCATCCTGAATCATTCTGCTGATCATATTTTTTAAATTAATTTTTTTAAATAAAACTTTTTACTTTCAAAACACATGCATGGATAGTTTTCACTATTCACCCTTGCAAAATTTTGTGTTCCAAATTTTTTTCCCCTTCCCTTCCCCCTACCTAATTCCCTAAATGTCAATATATGTTATCCCCAATTTATTTATCCCCAATACATGTTAAATGTGCAATTCTTCCATGCTTATTTCCACAATTATCATGCTGATCAAGATCAAGAAGGAAAAAAATGTTAAAACAAAATTTAAGCAAACAATAACAAAAATAATGAAAATAGTATATTGTGATCCACATTCACTTTTTATAGTCTTTTCTTTGGGTGTTGATGGCTTTCTTCATCACAAGACCATTGGAACTGGCCTGAATCACCTCACTGTTGAAAAGAGCCATGTGTGTCAGAATTGATCATTGCTGTTGTGTTCAGTATTCTCCTGATTATAGTCACTTCACTTAGTGTCATGTCATGTAAATCTCTCCAGGCCTCTCTGAAATCATTCTGCTGATTATTTCTTACAGAACAATAATATTCCATAATATTAATATACTGTAACTTATTTAACCATTCTCCAACTGATGGGCATCTATTTTTACTACTACAAAAAGGGCTGCTACAAACATTTTTTCACACATGGGTCCCTTTCCCTCCCTTATGATTTTTTTTGGGATACTGGCCCAGTAGAGTCACTGAGAGATCAAAGGATATGCACGTTTTGATTGCTCTATGGACATAGTTCCAAATTGCTTTCCAAAATGATTGGATCAGGTCACAGCTCCACCAACAAAGTATTTGTGTCCCAGTATTCCCATATTCCCTCCAACATTTGTCATTATCTTTTCACTTCATTTTAACCAATCTGAGATGTGTATAGTAGTACCTCAGAGTTGTTTTAATTTACATTTCTCTAATCAATAGTAATTTAGAGCATTTTTTCATATAACTAGAAATGGTTTTAATTTCTTCATCTGAAATGTCAGTTCATATCCTTTGACCATTTAACAATTGGAGAATGGCTTGCAATCTTATACATTTGAGTCAATTGTCTATATAATTTTAGAAATAAGGCCTTTACCAGAATCCTTGGATGTAATTTTTTTCCCCACAGTTATTTGCTTCATTTCTTATTTAGACTGCAGTGGTTTGTAAGTTTTTTAATTTAATATAATCAAAATTATCCATTTTGCATTTCATAACATTTTCTAATTCTTTTTGGACATAAATTCCTTCCTTCTCCACAGATCGGAGAGGTAGATTATCCTGGTTGGTTTATAGTGTCAACCTTTATGTCTAAATCACGAACTTATTTCAACCTTATCTTGGTCTAAGGTTAGGTGTTGATCTATTTTTCAATTTTCCCAGCAAATTTTGTCAAATAGTGAGTTCTTATCCCACAAACTGGAGTTTTTAGATCATACATACTTTTATCATCAAAGGAGCTGCCCCTGAAAACTCATTTTATAGCCCATTTCCCCATTGTAGGATCAGTAGCATAACTGATTTAGTGGTAGATCATATATTAGAAAACTATCGAGGTAATTCTATTAGATAGTAATAAAGACCTTTTCTTAGATATTGCCACAGAGCTTAGATGATAGCCAAAAGCAATATCTAGATGTCTGAATGACTCATAAAAGACAGTACTATCATCCTTATGACTAACATTTTATCCTTATTTTCTAATGATGGGATTTTTTGCATATATATATATATATGTGTGTGTGTGTGTGTGTGTGTGTGTGTGTGTGTGTGTGTATTTGTGTGTGTGAATATATACACAAATACTTGCAATAGTGTGAAAAGATATACTGATTTAGCCTTCTTTAGAAAACTAAGGTTCATAAATTATGAACTTTATATCTTTATTCTTTGATCTAAATTTGGATGCTGGGTATAGTACTTCTATAATATGACAAAGTCTTAACTTGCCAGACATAATACATGACCTTTATTTAAGGCCCCTAATTCATTCAAAATAAATGAAGTGTTTAATCTTTGCTAGTCATCATGAACCAATTTTATATTTACTTAGTATTGAATACAGTTGCCCTAATGTAATTACACATATGCAAGCTCCCAGAATAGAATAAATATTTACTGATTTTAGAGTTTTTCATCACTCCCATTCTCATTGCCACTACTACATTAGGGAAGGTGCTGTTGGCAAGGCTCTGTGCTGCAAAGTGGAGCCCCTTTTAATCAGTGCTAACCCTTCTCCATTTGTCACTTTTCTGACACAATCCCCTCATGGCTATTTTAAAATTTCAGAGGAAAGGGTTGCATTTAGTTATAAGTTTACTGAATGAATTATTGTTCATAGATTGAAAAGTTCTGGTTGAATGATTAACATGGTGTTGCTGAATTTCACAGTATGTTTCATTCAGCAGACAGGTGTCTAAAAAACAGGCATTGTCTGCCATATCTGCATTGTTGCACTTTATCTTCAGCTGTTTGTAAATTACTAACTGCTTCTTGAAAGGGATGACTGTAAATCTATTGATATTCATCTAGCTTGAAAGATGAATTTCAACTTGTACAATAACAATGAAAAAATGGTCATAAATTTTATCTGTATGGTCCTCCCTTCCTCACCATCCATTTAGTTCTATGTCCAAGTAATTTCAATTAAATTTTGGAAATAATTTCTTTCTCAAGTTGCAAATCTCTTAATAGACTTTTACAAATATTAAAATACATAGGGTAAAGAGAGCAAATTGATTAAATGAGTTTAATTACTTTTTCCAAAATTTTGTATTAATAGTTACCCTGAAACTTTTTTTTTTTTTAATCTATGTTTAAGTACTTTCCCCATCATCTTTTTCTTCTTTATTGAGCAAATTGGCTGATCCCTTCAGCCAGAGATTTATGTTTTCCATTACATTTTTTATATTATTGAAATCTTTTTTTTTTTTTTTTTTTTTTTTTTCAGATCCTAATGCTGTTAAACACTTATTGACTTGAGTTGTCACCTAATTTAATGTATATGGATCGTATTTTACCATGGAGGTTCCATGTTCATTAAAAGCAAAACTTTTAGTCCTATATAAAATCACAGATTTAACATAGCTATTTGTACTAGAAACAAAGAAAAGTATTTCATACATATGTATTCAGATTAATTTTCTATTTACTTTTCAATGAGCACATCTGTTTCTTGCAACTTAAGACATTTATTTTGCTGTCTTTAATTACATGCCATTTTGTTTAATGATTCTGAATGGCTAAAATGTTGGCAGTCTCCTTGGCTTTCCATTTTTACTTGGCAGTGTCATCATTAGTGTTCTTCCCACTTTTCACATAGCTATTGGATTCTGTTGGAAGATTCTCTGTTCAGTGACTCTTCAGTTATTTTTGTTATCTCCCCCTTTTTTTTTTTAATCATCACTATAAATGTATTAACCTTTTTTTCATATTATTCACAAAATAATGCTGTTTTCTTTCTTGAAACTCACTATATAGCTCATGCTATAAATGCCATTTGCTTCTTCAATTCAGCTTGATTGACATTCTGATGTCTTATATATATTATACTAGAGGAGCTAAATATTACACACTCATTTCTTTTGCTGTCAGCATGCCTTATTTTTCATTTTTCTTTTCCTGTCAAAATTTCATTCTGTATTTCATGACCCTGTTCTTCACCTTACTAATATTTTGATCCATCCCTCTAGATGTCCCATCTAATTTCTTCATATGAATTTTTACTGTCAAAATTTAAAGAGCTTTCTGTAATTTAGATGCTTGTGTAAAAGTTATTTCAAACATCTTAGTTCAGTTTTAAACTATTAAACAAAAAGTCTTTAAAACATTAGATACATTCATGAATTTTTTAAGTGATGATAGGATAACATGTGTCTATACATATACTTGTATATTTTTAGATTATATTTATATCTATTCTCATGCACATATACATGTACACACAAAATAAAACTTAGAATAATGTCACTCTGATAATAATATGCATATTAATAATAAGTTTAAAATTACTATTATTTTTCAGACACTTATCCTTTTCCAGGTTTTTCTGTCCATCTGATTGGGCAGATGAAAAAATGGAATATCTGATGATTATGAATTGTTTTCTTTTTCTTTTGTTCCTTTAGTGTTTCTCTGCAAATCCCATGATTAATAATATAGGTGTTTTCTCTCCATTTTCAGAGCTTTTGTTAAATATAAGGGTAAAGAGAAGACAATCTCTTTCCTTAATTAAAATATCTATTTCACTAGTAAATTATAACATTCTGGTTGAAAATATTTGTGATCAGGTATGAATGACAGATTTCTATCTTTTGTTTTTTACCTTCTTATTCTTTCTTCTTGTTCAGTTGTTTTTCAGTCACATGGTATTCTTTGTGATCTCTTTTTGGGCTTTCTTAGCAAAAATACTGGAGTAGTTTCCCATTTTCTTTTCCAGCTCATTTTATAGATGGGTAAACTAAAGCAGGGTCACATAGGTAATATCTGCACCTAGATTTGAACTCAGGTTTCTTGTCTTCTGGTCTGATATTTATATTCACTGCACCACTTAGCCATGACCTCTATTTTTCCTAGGTCTTTTCTTTTACTAGCTCATTAAATTTCTCACTGAATTTCAGACTGAGATAAAGTATAAGTTTCAGCAATTAAATTATTTTTAGTTAGTTCATTTTGAGAACTGGAAAGCTCTAGGCATATCTCTGAATCTGAGTTTAACTTTAATAGCATCTAACCTTAATGCTTCTTTAAAAGTCTATCCTCCTAGTCTGGAAAACAAGTGTCATTATGTCCTTATGTTGGCTTCGTCACTGTCCCAAACTTAAAATATCTCATTTTCCAAAATTGTCTCACTGCTTCCTTTTTTTATCATTTGCTTCCCCTTCCCTTAAAAAAAAAAAAAAAAATCTGTGTTGTAGTAGGATTTGGTGAACTGTTTTAATCATTCTTGGAGTAAGGAAATCCTTCAAATACTACATTCTGCCATATCTATCACTCATAATGGAGAATTTGGAGAGTAATTAGTGATTAGCTTAAACAAATTCATTTTTATTTTTTTTTTCTTTCTAAACTCCTTTTTTACATATAAAGTATACAAGAGTTCAAATTAGAATACATAAGTTCAAGTCTTGCTTCATCCAATTATTGCATGTTGTTGAGTTACTTAAAATTTCTAAATATCTTTTTATAAAATAGAAATCTATGAAATGGTAATTTCATATAACCTACCCTGGTTACTTAATGGAATTTTTATTAGGATGATCATCCTATCAACAAATTTATTAAACAATTAGTCTGTATCAAGTACCATTATAAGCATTGGATTTACATGTACAAAGAAAGAAATATTCCTAATTTCAAATTTCATTTTAATGGATGTACCCAAGAATGTGTATACATACACATGTATGCATTCTGTGGCTCATGAATGTATCAGGACCTCTTTTTAACTGTAAGCTCTTCTTTAAATATAAAAATCATAATTTTTACTTTTATTATAAAGTCCTTCTGTTAAGAGGACATTCAGTGATAGTGTATCTTATAGAAAAATGTATACTTCTTAGATTTTTTTCTTAATTCAGGGTTTGATTCAAGTGCCATCTTCTCCATGAAACCATCTATGATCTCTTGAATTCAATCAGAAAACATTTATTACGCTCCTATTATGTGCCAGGCATCATGCTAAGTTGTTTAGCTCTGGAGATGCAAAAGGAGTCAAAAGATAATCCCTGTCTTCAACAATTTCATAATCTAATAAGGGAGAAAGCACTAAAACAAATATATGCAAAGTATTAAAGTCTTTTTTAGATTTATATCTGTTTATCCATCTTAGGTTTCTGTGTTCATCTGGCCCAAATAATTGATATCCATAAAGATATCCATATATAAAGATGGCCCAAAAAGGGTAATTAACTTGTCTTAAAGTAACAACTACTTAATTGCAGAGCCAGAACAATCTTCCTGTTATTATTATTGTTATTTTTATTAACAAAATATTGTTAGATCTATATATGAAAATTTTCAGTATAAAATTTTATATACCAACTGAAGTTATTGAAATATGATCATAATACTACAAACATCAATAAAGCAAGCTGAGATACTGAGCTTTAGATTTGATGAGTGGTAGTACATCTAGTTTATTAAAGTGTAATGGTGCTAATTGATTCTTAATGACAATTTATATTTAATTATCACTAAAGTTGATTCACTTCAGCCTTCCTTTTATTTGAAATGCACCAGGTTTTGTCTTTTTTTGATTTTTTAAAAATCTGGGTAATATTAGTGAATTTTCCTTGAAATAATAAAAACAAGTAATTAGATTTTTACAATCATTTAATATATTGCTTTGGATATTTTGTTTAAGAAATTACACAATCTTTTATTCAGACTAATCTGCCCTTTTCACATATTCTTGCCCCATGTCAATGAGCATGAAAACATTTCTTTCAGACAAAAGACATATGGTCCTTTTCCTTTCCTTTTTTTGGGGGGTGACATTTTACATTCTAAATTCTTTCTTCATAATTCCCTCCCTCCTTGGCACTGGAGAAAGCCACAATTTGACAAAGATTTATTTTAAAAAATGTGAAACCATACTGTGTGGACTTGTTTTTATTATTTCTTTCTCTGGAAATGGATATCATCTTCCTTTATAACTCCTTTATAGTTGATAAAAGTATTTATAATACTCAGAATAAGTAGTTTGTTCACAATTATTTTGTAACAATTTTGCTCTTAATGTTCTCTTGGTCCTGCTCACTGAACTTTTCATTATTTCATTCAAATCTTTTCATGTTTTTTTCTAAAATCAATCAGCTCATAATGTAGTAATATTACATTATAATAACATACCCAATTTGTTTAACCATTTCCCAGTTGATGAACTTCCCATCAATTTCCAGTCTTTTTGCTATCACAAAGAGTATGTAATAATATTTTAGAATATTTTAAATATTTTGTTATATATTACTATATTTTACTTCATTTATTATATTATATATATACATATATATAATTTATTACATACTATACTATTACTATAAATATTTCAGAACTTTTTTTTAAATTTTTTTTCTCCTGATCATCTTGGGAAGCATAACTGTTACTGTTATTTTCACATTAAAGATTACATACAATTTTATTACTCTCATGATTCTTTACTAGGTAAATCAACATAACTAAATACCTTATTTCTAAACAGCACTTTTAGGGAAAATGTTAAAACAGATGAGAATTTTTGAAAAAGTATTACCTTATGTATAGAAGAATGTACATGTTTAACATGAGTTACTTGCCATCTAGGGGAAGGGATGGAGGAAAGGGAGGGAGGGGGAAAAAAAATAACTTGGAACACAAGGTTTTGCAAGGGTGAATGTTGAAAATTGTGCTTATGTTTTGAAAACAAAAACTTTTATTAAAAAGCAATGCAAATGAGAGGGTAAGAAGAAAAAAGGATTTCTTAATGTGATGTCTTCTCTTGCACAACTAGCTAGTTGTTGCTGTTCTGATTTGCTGGCATATTGAACAAATAGTTATAATATATCTGTAACCTTTCTAAACAGTAACACCAATAAAATTTTTCAGGATGTGATGAATACCACATTAAATAAGCCCCTTGCTTTTCTTTTTATTTAAGCCATTTGCTTTTCTTCCCATTATCACCTTAATAGTTCATTTGGTGATTTCATGTCTAGTTAGATGAGGCTCTTCCCTTGTTACCTACATATAAAAATAGAGAAAGTAAGTCATTGAGAAATGTTTCTAGTTTCATTTGAAAAATCTTTAATAAGTTATCTTAACCATAGTCTGTGCTAAAGTGTTTTGAGGGGGTGTTCTTTTTATATCCATTCCAATTAAGTCATTCTTAAAAATTTATTCATATGTGAAAATGAAGGTTTGTCCTTTTAAAGAAATATAGAACTATTATAAAGGTATTTACTCCTCAACTAAATATTCTTTTTGAAAGGCTTTCCAAAAGCCTTCCTGGCAGTTCTAAATACCATAACACTTATTCAAAAATATCATTCATGAATACCTAAATACATGTTTAAATTTTGCTTTGTTGTATATTCTCTAAAGTTATATATCTAGTTATGCACAGTAGATTTACTAATTATGCAACTACCCAGTTAAAAATGGATGCAGCAGTCTCTTTATGGTAGGAAAAAACAAACTATATCTCAAGAGATAACAAAGGAGGAAGCTGAGATAGAAATAAATGCTAATTAGAGTAACACAAGAAAAAATGTCCTGCTTTCATTCCTCAAGAGGATATTTTCCAGGCTATTCATTTGTATTGAAAAATGTGTCTTTGGGGGCAATTATGTGATTCGTAAGGGTTTTGAAGACAACACATGAAATCGGCAAATAACATACCCTTATACACAGTACAATATTAAAATATTAATTTTACTTGTCATTGCTTCTCAGCAGTTAATGTTATTAACTTCTAGTTTTTTCACAATTTACAAACATTATAACTGCTTTCACCATATCTAAGTATATATTAAGCTATGAGATCATAGAATTTAGAGCTAACAAATATCAATTACATAACATAGCATGTTAGATTTTTGTTGCATATATTGTTTCTGTAAGATATGATTAACATAATCATTCATTATAAATACAAGTTTTAAAAATGTGCTTGTTCTACTTCTGGACATTATCTTGTTAAAATTTTGTTAATAAAATATGTACACACATACACAAACACACACATATATATATGTATATGTATGTATTATGTATTAACATCTATCTCTCACTGGACATAAAAGAGCAGTAGCTTAAATTGAGTCAGAAAACATTGATACTACTTCCATTTTACTTAGAATAGCATATGATCACTTAGTCTCTCTGAGTTTCAACCTCAGTTTCTTCTATCAAGTGAGACTTTTGCTCTTAGTGACTTTGATCTCCTTAATATTCTGTGATTATATTTCATTTGCCCAGGTATGTGCAACATGGATTGTGGCCTCTGCTGTGGTTGAAGAGTATAATAAAATAAAAATATCATAGATCATAATATGCAGAACAGACTTCTTGGATCAGTCTCCAAATCAGAAATACCCTGTTTAGAAAAGTTTGTCTTCTCTTTGTTTCAGTATTTCTTTTTTTTTTTCCTATCTTTCTTTGCCTTTGTTTCTCTGCCCCTACTCTCTTTCTTTCTCTCTCTCTCTCTTACCTTTTCTCTCTCCCTCTCTCTTTATTTGTTCCTCTTTTCTCTATTTTCCCTTTCATTCTTTCTTCCTTTTGCTCCAAATTTTTTTACATTTTTTTTCTTTCACTAGTTATTTTAGGTTCATGATTATACAATAGAAAAACCCTGGAAAATCTTAATAATTTTCTTTGCTAATCTTGGTTTTACTAAGGATTGTTTTAAATGTCAGGAAATACAATCTCTATAAGACTTAGTGTTTTCTTGATATTTATTACTATTTTTCCCCATGACCACTTTATCTTATAAGCTCTATTGCCTTTCATTCCTTTCTTTCCCTTCCTAGCTATTCTTTCATGTTTACTACTTTTCTTGCCTTTCCTGTTCTGATCTTCTAATCTTTTCTATAAATTCTACTATATGCCTTTTTAAGGGAAAAAAATACATTAACAAATTGGACAATTTTTTAAAAAATCACATAAAATAACTGTATAAATTTAATAATACCTATTTCAAATGCATGTAAATCAATGCCTTTTAATACTTATCATCTGCATGATATAGGTTTCAGTTGAATACTAATTTCTTTCTTCCTTTGTATTTGCCACTTCCTCGGTATTTACCTATTTCTTATGATAGCATAGTTCATATATGGAATTCTTCATATTCTGGTTGTTAACTTGTTTATAACAAGATCATAATGTTTCAATTTAGAAATTATAAAAACTGATACAAAGAAACCTTCAATCATTAGACTGTAATCATAAAATTTTAATAATAGTTTTGAATGTTTTATTGGGAATTATTGTGTAATGCTAGAGGTTTACTGTAGAATGGGATGTAATGATAGTCCAGTGCTACATAGCAATTGAAGAGGAATATTCATAGTAACTTCTCTTATACTCGATCACCTAAGTTGTATGTGAAAATCTACATTAATGAGAAAATTACTACCTTTGAAGAAAATGTATTCCATATTTGGACAGTAATATTTTTTAGGAACTTTTTCTTTAACATCACATTAATATTTGTCTCTCTACTCTCAGATCTCTCCTCTGGAGTTTGACAAATAAAACAAATTAATTTTCTTTCAACATGCCATCTTTTTGTATTTTAAGGCTGTGGTATTTATCTCCTTTCCCTTCCTTCCCCTCTCTGCTTTCTTTCTTTTATTTGTTTATTTATTTTGTTGTTGTTTTGTTTTAGACCTAAAAACCTGAGTCTAGGCTTTTGCATTGATCCCTATAAAGTTGAATCTTATAACATTTCACCCATTATTCTAGTTTGCTGAGCTCTGCCATACAGTATGTAATGTGTCTATAAGGGAAGGATTTGACATGAGGAAGAATGTTCTGAATTTTAATGTACGTATATACTATAACCCTATGTATGTTTTAAAATTTATTTTATATGTCTGGTAACCAAACACAGTGGAAAATTATGACTGATTATCATAACCAAATGATTGTACTGTACAGGATGACCATATGCCTTTTCATAAACCATACTGAAGTATTCATGTATTGACAATAAATATGATTGCCAATGGAATTTTTTATTATATATATTATATTGTATAGAAGAAAACTGGAATTTGTTGTATAGTGGAGTGACATTGTCAGAAAGGAAATTTAGTAATATCACTTTAACATCTTTGTGGAGGATGTCCAGGAGAGGGGAGACACCTAAGGTAGCGAGAGAAATTAAGAAGTTGTTTCATAAGTCCCAGTGAGTTTTCATGCAAATTTTAATTTCCTTGGTGATAATGTGAGTTATGGGAAAATAAAAGTTATAAGGGTATATCCTGAATTAGGGGGCTGCTAGTGAAGAGAATTGGAAGAGATGCCAAAGATATTGCCAAGGTAGAATAAAAAATATTTGGCAAATTATTTGGTAAGTGAGGTTTTAGATCATCAAATAACAAGGATTACTTTGAGTTAAAAATTTGGGTGACTAGATGAATGACAGTAACTTTGACAGAAATAAAAAAGTTTGGAAGAAGATTAGCTTTGAGGGAGTTCTTCCTTTGTGACTTTTTTCTTTTTTTATCTTCTTGATAAATTTTGCTTTTTCTTGAGAGTTCTTTTATAATAAAGTACAACAGTTAAATAAAACAAATAATATAGTTACCTCATCTGAAATTGCATGTGTTATTCCACATTTGAAACAAACACACACATATGCACACACACATACTCTTTTGTAGGTTATTGCTGGGAATTATTAATAGGCTGTCATAAGGGTCAGAGTCCTATTGCTATTCTTTAGTAAAGATAAGATTTTCTCAGGCAGTCAGTCAATAAGCAATTATTAAGCATCTTCTGAGGGAAACAAACTATGCAATGTGAAGTTTACCAGTTATTAAGCAATTCTGGCATTCTATTCATCTCCCAGCTAAGTAATTTATTGAGGAAAAGACTTAAAGGTAGTCTATCATTCCTCAATCTGGATGAGTTCATGCAAGATGAATGAGAAAGCCAAAAGTCTGAGAGGATACAAATGTCTATATTGACTGCTTTACATTTGAGAGCAGGGTCTGGAGCAGAGAGAAAACTGTATAACAGATATTGAATTCCTTCAGAAATCTAATAGATTATATCAACAATGAAGGTCTGGACTGTATGAGAATGATAGGTGAAGTAATTTCAAACAAGAGAAGCTATAGGAAGTTGGAGTCAGAAAATGACATGAACAAAAACATATAGTTAAGAGTAGACACAATAAAATTGGAGCTTTACTGAGAAATCCAGATTAACATGAATGTTAGCCTAAATCCAGCCTTACTAGCCTGAAGTTAAGTTGTGGAGTACTTTGAAATATAACCTGGAGGTAGCTAGATAGCACAGTGGATAGAGTACTAGTCCTGAAGTTAGAAGGACCTGAGTTCAAATCTAGTCTCAGACACTTAATACTTTTTAGCTGTGTACCTTGGACAAGTCACTTAACCTCAATTAACTCAGCAAAAATAAAACAAAATAAAAAAATGTAGCCTGGAATAATTTATTTTCTATAAGTAAGGAGTCTGAAAGTTTTGGGGTAAGGACAGTGATCTATCGAGAACTGTGTGTTAGGATTTTTTTTTTTTAATTTTGTAAAATAGTGTAAAGGTTGATTTGTAGGAAATGATAGTCTGGACTATTATTTGTTATTATAGCTTGGGCACAAAGAAATGATAAGTTGGATCAATGTTTTGACAATGGGAATGAAAAGAATTCACAAATGCAGAGTTGGCACAGTTAAATTCTGTAGAAACTGAGAACTGATGATATCCAAGGGACAAAGGAGGGGAGAACCTTGACAATTATTCAAAAATTTTCAACATATATATATATATATATATATATATATGTATATATATATATATATACATATATATATATATATATAAATATAATCAACATCAGTTAGGCAATTATAAACAAGTAGAGAGAGAGTGAATTTTGAAAATGCTTAATATTCAAATTTAGATAATTTTTTTTTAGAAAAAGGGAAATAGAACTTTGAAGAAGGGTTAGTCATCATAGCTTTATTAGACATTTATGTAGGTAGTTTTTAAGATTGATAATTACATATATATACACATATATATGTATACATACATACATGCATACATACATACATACATACATACACACACACACACTATTATTTTTAATCCCATCCAATCAGTCAGTAAGCATCTATTGACTACTTACTCTGTGACAGGCACTGTGATAAACACCAGAAAACAAGAAGCAAAAAACAGTCCCTTCCCTCAAGTAGGTCACAAGCTAATTTAGAAGACAAGAACTAAGTTAATATATCCAAGCAAGTTATACAAAGGAAAAATCTGAAATAATCAAAAGACTAAAAGTACTAGAATTAAGAAGCTTTGTAAAATGTTTTCTGAAGAAAATGAGATTTTAGTTGATACATGAAGAAAGTTAAGAAAGTTGTTAGGTGAAGATAAGGAAAGAGTATATATTCCAGGCATAGAGGAGAATCAGATCCAAAACTTGGAACTGAAAGATGGAGTATATTATTCGTGGAATAGCAGTTAAATTTTTATCCCTGGATCTGAATAGTTGGTGTAGAGCAAGGTCTAAGAAGACTGGAAAGATAGAAGGGGGATAGGTTATGAAGAACTTTGGATGCCAAGAAGAGAATTTTATATTTTATTTACATTGTATTTATTATATATATGATACCTTATCTTATTACATTGTATATGTTATTTATTTATATTTGATTGATAGAGAGTTCCTCAAGTTAAATGAATAGTAAATGACATGGTCAGACCTGAACTTTAGGAAAATCACTTTGGTGGTTGAATGGAAAATAGATTGGAGTGGAGACAGACTTAAAGCAGACAGACCTACCAGGAGGCTGTTGTTATAATTCAAGTATGACATGAGGAGGTCTTGTACCAGATTGGTAGCAGTGTCAAAAAAGAGAATGGGACATAATTGAGAGATGTTTCAAAGGTGAAACCAACAAGCTTTGGCAGCAGTTTTAATGGGGGTTTAGTGAGAGATAATGAGTTGAGGATGACTCCTAATTTTCAACATTGAGGGACTAAAATAATAGGGAAGTTAGGAGTAACGAGAGTGGGAGAAAAGATAATGAGAAAAAATAATGACAGGTTTTATTTGTTATCTACCAGAAATCTAGTTGTAGATTTCTGAAAGGACATCAGAAATGTAAATTGGAGATCAGCTGAAATTAGAGAAGAATAGGTAGATCTCTGTCTCTGTATCTCTCTCTTTTTTCAGTTTGCATGTTTTTTTCTACTTGAGTACTTCTTTTCATACCTATATCTACATCTGTTTATTTATCTGTTTATCTACACACACACACACACACACACACACACACACACACACACACACACACACACACACTCAGTCTTGCTGGCTAGTTAATTCTTGGTTGTAATCGCAGTTATTCCAGACCTTCTGATCCTTTATTGTAAAAGCTGCAAATCCTGGGCAATCCTGATTGTTACTCCTTGATGTTTGAATTGTTTTTGTCGGGTAACTTGGAGTATTTTAACTTGAGGTTGTAGTTCTGGAGTTTTGCAACAATGTTCCATGGGGTTTTCCTTGTGGGATCTCTTTCCAAAGAGTTCCCTCTGCTTCTAAAATATTGGGGCAGTTTTTCTTGATCATCTCTTAAAGAATGCTTTTCATGCTCTTTTTTTGTTCATGGCCTTCAAGTAGATGAATAATTTTTAAATTGTCTCTTCTGGATCTATTTTCCAGGTCAGCTGTTTATTTCCTCCTCTTTTCCTCCCTCCCTCCCTCCCTCCCTCCCTCCCTCCCTTCCTTCCTTCCTTCCTCCCTCCCTCCCTCCCTCCCTCCCTCCCTCCCTTCCTTCCTTCCTTCCTTCCTTCCTCCCTCCCTCCCTCCCTCCCTCCCTCCCTTCCTTTCTTCCTTCCTTCCTTCCTTCCTTCCTTCCTTCCTTCCTTCCTTCCTTCCTTTCTTCCTTCCTTCCTTCCTTCCTTCCTTCCTTCCTTCCTTCCTTCCTTCCTTCCTTCCTTCCTTCCTTCCTTCCTTCCTTCCTTCCTTCCTTTCTTCCTTCCTTCCTTTCTTCCTTCCTTCCTTCCTTCCTTCCTTCCTTCTTCCCTTCCTTCCTTCCTTCTTCCCTTCCTTCCTTCCTTCTTCCCTCCCTCCCTCCCTGCCTCCCTCCCTTCCTTCTTTCCTTTCCTTCCTTCCTTCCTTTAACTTTTTTGGTTGACCTCTGCTTTTGAAGTAAAGAGGGTGCTGTCCTTACCTTACAGTGCAACTCTGAGCCTTGGCTCAAAGAACAGGGGTCCCTTATGGTCAAAGTGGGGATCTTTGCCCGCTCTTTTAAGATAATAGTCTGGTTTTCCAGAGTTTACCTTCTGAGCTAGGATTGGAGGCTGTCTGACCAATCTGTTCCTCTACTGAGCTAGGACTGAAGGTATCATTTGCTGATTTGTGTGATTAAGACTCTCTTACCAGCTTTCCCAGAGTCTGTCTGACCTGGGCTAAACACCCTTTTCATCCCAGTGAGACTGACCTTCCTTGAAATTTTTCCAATCTATCTTGAACTGGAGAATGATTTCATTCCATCAGACTCTGTTCAGAGGCTTGGTTTCATGTGGTTTTTGAGGGAAACTGGGAAACTAATAATGCTCCTTCAAAGGATTGTAATATTATGTGAAACATTTTGGTTTACTTCTGAGAATTCATTGAAAAATGAAAGAATATACAAAAATCTCATGACAGGAAGTATTGAATCTTCATTATTAATTGAAAACTTTTCATGAATTTTCTCTAATCTTAAACTTTTTGTTCTTTTGTCCTGTGATTCAGCTGATAGTTTCTCTTTTTAACTACTAAGTTGAATGACTTTAACATGTCCCTTGAAATATAAAAAGACAATGTAAAAAAAAAAATCCAAATTATCTTGTCTTGAAATATAATGAAGAGCTTATTTTTGTATCTCTAAATGTTGTATCTTATGTTTCAATAGTCTAATAATGGTTATAGTTTGAAAAAAAAGTCATTCAAATGTTTCATACTGGAATGGTTAGAGAAAATACCATTTCTAGAAGTAGAATAGCATACACTCTTCTATTGCTTTTATTTTTATTGAAATTTCAGAATGTTTGACATTCTTTTTTCTTTAAATAAATGCATTTGAATTTTCTCAAGATTTATCTTCTCTTCTAAAAATTACACTGTATGCAAACATCACTAATCTAATATCAGTTTAAAGAAATAATGCATTGTATTTGGACTTGGAAGACATATTCCTGAGAAGGTAATATTTATATATTCTGAGATATTTATATGCATGATTCTCACTGTGTTTTGTGCTTTATATGGCTTGCATGGGTGAGTGTCTTGATGGATTTATTCACCCTAGATGATATTTATTCCTTTTACTTCATTATACATAATCCACCTGTACTAGATCTGAAGGCCTGTGTAGACTTTATACTCTACTAGAGAGCTTATCAGCTTCTCTGCAGGCTGTTCAATTTGAATTTTAAAAGTGAAAATGAATGAATTTGTGTTGCTTGTTGAGCTCATGTTCTGAACTGCTTCTGCCCCCTGGTACTAGTTTGATAACTGGAGACTGGAGAGCAAGTTTGTGAATTGTCATTCACAAAGGATAAAAAGAATTTTCATGTGGTCTACTCATACTTATTGTTATTACTATTATTATTCTGACTTTTTTAGGGATAAAGGGAATGAATTGATTAATGGGAGGACAGAAAGATTTAAAGGATCAGCATTAGGAAATGCTTTGAATTTTAGATTGTTTATGTTATTTTATACATAGCACATAGCTATTAATAAATAACTCCAGCATCTCGATTCCTAAGCCTAAGTTAAATTATTAGTATGAGGATTTCATTGCATGGAGATGTTAAATAGATTGTTAAATACCACTGAGATTTCATCTTTTGGTACAAATATTTGCATAAATAAAGACAAGTCTTTGAGAGGCCTGAAGCCTTGAGGAGATGCATCAGTTTCAGAGTCAGAACAAATAAAGATAAAATGCTTTTCCCAGCTAAAATTGAATTAGTGCACACTATAAGCTGTTGAAAACAATTGCTTTAGGATATAGTAAAGCAGTTTACAAAGTTGCCTAAAGACAAAATCTTCCAAGTTCTCCTCTAAATGAAGCTTCTTGTTTTACAGTGTTTAGGTATTAGAAGACTTCAGTTGACATTTATAAAACTTTTCCATATATCCTTGCCATCCCACTGCAAATGAGTTACCTACATTCTTTATTGTCTAATAGCTTATAATCATGTAAAATATGTCTAAATACAGGAATGTTTGAGAGAGATTGTGGGAGAAAACATTATACTTCTATTCAGTAGGAATTAAGTATCTATTATTATATTTTTGTCTTAATCACAACAAATATTCAAAACAGTCCCTAAAAGACCTTTTATCTCTTTCACTTGGGGTTAGTTGTGTGGAGATTATGAGTAGAAGGAAAGATACTATATGTTCTGAGACAAATCAGTAAACTATGGTTAGAGGATATTTAAGTAGTAAGGGAATACTTGAGACGGTGCATTTTAGGTGCAGCAATCCTGTTCCATCAATTACAAAAAAGTGTTTTGGAGGCTTCCATCACTAAAACAATCTTAAATTTTTGGCATCTTCTAATCTCTGTCTGTGAAAAGTCTCTTTTTCAGTTAAAGATCTTCAGTGATCTCTTTCACTGTCTGTAACAATGGTAAATTACTTATTCCTGTGCTATTCTTTATTATTATTTGTCTGTGTATTTCTCTACTAGATTATGGAATCCTACGTGAATGGCACATTGGCTTATTTAGTCCTTTTATCTCCCTAAGAATCTTGTACCAAAGTATTATATACTTATTAGGTGCTTAATAATGCTGTTTAAATTGTAATTTTTTTTTTCTCTATTCTGAATGAAAATCGACTTTCACTTTAGGAATATGAACAAGCCACTGAATTTCTTTGTACCTGGGTGTTTCTAATCTGATGGCTCCTGAAAGCATGTGAAGTCAGTCTGGAATCTTAGAAATTTACCAGCTTTTAGAGATATTAGGATAGGACATCCCACTAACCAAGGGAAGCAGAAATGCTCTCATTAAACTATTTGATAGTCATACCCCTTCAGACAGAATGGGTATTTCCTGACAAAATCAGATGATCTTACTTAGGCTTGTATGGAACTAAATATATTTTAAATTTTAAACCAATAACGACATGTTTATGAGAAAGAAAATAAAACAGATATTATTAATTTGTAATTCTCCCACAGTGAGGCTTTTACTGATTTGACAATAAACTTTGTCAAAATACTGCAGACTGGAGTAGGGTCTCATTAAAATTCTAGTGTCAGGAGAAGAGACTTTCTATGATTCCTATTGTTTAATATAAACCTACATATATCACAATGAATATGGAATGTGTGTTTTTCTCAGAGAAATAATGAAACCTATAGACTAGAGAAACTGTTTATAATAATATTCTTCTATGTGTAATCTTTTAAAATGCAAAACTGCCTCCTGAGCATACACAGTTTATTCCTCTTTCATCATATGCTTTCTGTGCAAAATGCAAGAGGGGACAAACTGCATTTTAGACTTGCTCTAGTTGAAAGTTTGGTTTTTATTGAAATTACCAATATAGTTAAATGAGGTAATATTATTTTTCCCCATAAAGGATTATTATTATTTTTTAATTTGGTACTTTTTTGTTTGTGATAACAATGTTAATGTGCTCAGGCTGGGACTTGCCATGAAGTGATAGGACCTGGGGAATATAATGTAGGGACATGGCACATGGTCTGCGTAAGCTAAAACAGTCATCATTTAGGCAGGTTTTTGTCGTTTTTTGGAAGTATTTTAATTAGGGTTTAGAAAATTCTTAAAGTTTTTTTTTTGTTTTGTTTTGTTTTTTAAGAGGAGTGTGGTAAATGAGGGGAGAAAGAGAAACAATTATTTGAATGCATTTATTTTCAGAGAACTATAGGCCATTTTAAAATTCCTAACCCCATAGCATCTAAATATATTTTGCAGTTTAAATATTTCATTTTAATGATGTCATGTTCTAGGGACATCTGCAGGGGAGAATCAAATAATTTGTTTAATTATCATGTTCCCCTAAATTTTCATCACTTTCTTAAAAGATAATTTTTCTCAAATATGGTTTCTGTGTTAAGAAAAGGGCAAGCAATATTAGAACATGTGCATCTGGAAGCAAGTCTAATGTGTTAATAATTTTTGACATTGAATAAGACAATTCCTTTTAAATTGGAGCGAGGAAGAATGGGAGATTATTTGTGAACAGTCCAAATTGCCATTTCCTGATATCTCCTTTACTATTGTATTTTTTTAAAAATTAATTGATACCAAATTTTTTGGGTGAAATTTTCTTTCTGGTGGGATAGAAACAAAATTATAATTGATTACAGTACAGAATTAAATTCTTACTACCAAAATCTGACACCAAATGACCACAAAATCTAGGGAAGACACATTCTGTATCAGTCAATCAATAGGCATTTATTAAGTACCTATCATATAATTGGGACTGCAAAGCAGTGGAATTAGAAATATAGAAGTGAGAGAGTCCCTGGGTACAATGAGTTTATATTCTGCTGGAAACCCCCCCTCTCCCTGCCACCTGCCTTGAGAACATGGAGTACTCATTAATATTAATGGTACAAGACCAGATTTCTCAGTTTAACAGGTCACACTTGCCTTATTATTAAAAGCATTTAGTCTTTCTCCCTACTTGACATATCAGGCAACAGTCTTTTGTTAAGCACTTACAATGTGTTAAATACTATACTACATATATAGGATGCAAAGAATCACAAACACATGAACTCTAATTTAAAGGAGTTCAAATTCTAGTAAGGGAGACATCATACAAACTACTATGTACATATAGGGTAGGGGAAAAATAATCTTTTTTTTAAATATAATTTAATTTTTATTTTATTTTATAATTATAACTTTTTTTTTGACAGTACATATGCATGGGTAATTTTTTACAACATTATCCCTTGCACTTACTTCTATTCAGATTTTTTCCCTTCCTCCCCCAACCCCCTCCCCCAGATGGCAGGCAGTCTTATACATGTTAAATATATTACAGTATATTCTAGATACTATATATGTGTGTAGAACCGAATTTTTTGTTGCACAGGAAGAATTGGATTCAGAAGGTAAAAATAACAGGTTACACTCATTTCCCAGTGTTCCTTTTCTGGATGTAGCTGATTCTGTCCATCATTAATCAATTGGAATTGGATTAGCTCTTCTCTATGTTGAAGATATCCACTTCCATCAGCATACATCCTCGTACAGTATCATTGTTGAAGTGTATAATGATCTTCTGGTTCTGCTCATTTCACTCAGCATCAGTTGATGTAAGTCTCTCCAAGCCTCTCTGTATTTCTCCTGTTGGTCATTTCTTACAGAACAATAATATTCCATAACATTCATATACCATAATTTACCCAACCATTCTCCAATTGATGGACATCCATTCATCTTCCAGCTTCTAGCCACTATGAAAAGGGCTGCCACAAACATTTTGGCACATCCAGGTCCCTTTCCCTTCTTTAGTATTTCCTTGGGATATAAGCCCAGTAGTAGTATGGCTGGGTCAAAGGGTATGCACATTTTGATAACTTTTTGGGCATAATTCCAGATTGCTCTCCAGAATGGTTGGATTCTTTCACAACTCCACCAACAATGCATCAGTGTCCCAGTTTTCCCACAGCCCCTCCAACATTCATCGTTATTTGTTCCTGTCATCTTAGCCAATCTGACAGGTGTGTAATGATATCTCAGAGTTGTCTTAATTTGCATTTCTCTGATTTCTTCTGATTTGGAACACTCTTATGAGTGGAAATAGTTTTAATTTCATCATCTGAAAATTGTCTGTTCATATCCTTTGACCATTTATCAATTGGAGAATGGCTTGATTTCTTATAAATTAAAGTCAATTCTCTGTATATTTTGGAGATGAGGCCTTTATCAGAACCTTTAACTGTAAAAATGTTTTCCCAATTTGTTACTTCCCTTCTAATCTTGTTTGCATTAGTTTTGTTTGTGCAGAAACTTTTTAATTTGGTGTAATCAAAATTTTCTCTTTTGTGATCAATAATGGTCTCTAGTTCTCCCTTGGACACAAACTCCTTCCTCCTCCACAAGTCTGAGAGGTAAACCATCCCATGTTCCTCCAATTTATTTATGATTTCATTCTTTATGCCTAAATCTTGGACCCATTTTGATCTAATCTTAGTATGTGGTGTTAAATGTGGGTCCATGCCTAGTTTCTGCAATACTAATTTCCAGTTTTCCCAGCAGTTTTTGTCAAATAATGAATTCTTATCCCAAAATTTGGGATCTTTGGGTTTGTCAGAGATTAGATTGCTATTTTTATTCACTATCTTGCCCTGTGAACCTAACCTATGCCATTGATCAACTAGTCTATTTCTTAGCCAATACCAAATGGTTTTGGTGATGTTGCTTTATAATATAGCTTTAAATCAAGTACACTTAGACCACCTTCCTCTGACTTTTTTTTCATTAGTTGGGGAAAAATAATCTTAAGAGGAAAGGCAATAGTAATGAGATACTGGGGAAAAAAATCTGCAGAATATGGAATTAAGCTGCCTTGATGGAATTCAAAAGTTGATAGTGAATGGACACAAAAGTTTAGCCATAGAGAACAACAACTGAAAAAGGAGAATTAGGAGATGTAATGTTATATTTAAGAAAGAGCAAGAAGCCAGTATTGTTGGATTGTAGGGTACAAGAAATGAAAAGTATAAATATAGTATAAATATAGAATACCGGAACCAGATTGTAAAGAACTTTAATGTGAATCAAAATTTTATATTTTATTGAATTGGTAATAGGAAACTACTGGAGCTTAACTTGAGGTAGGGTAATATGGTCTTAACCATTCTTTAGAATAAATTCTTTGACAAAAAAGTAGAGGATGGATTGAATGGGAGAGATCTTTAAGGCAGGGTGATCAACTGGCTGTTGCTGTAGTAAAAGTATGAGGTAATGAGGACTTGTACCAGCTTGGTGATTCTGTGAATGGTGATAAGGAGATGAATAATTGATATTGTGAAAATAGGAATTAAAAGACTTGGAAACATATTGGCTATATTGGGTCAGTTCAAATGAAATGTCAAAATAAAAATGAAGTTGCAATTTCAGTGACTGGCACCTTGATTGTAATCCTGAGCAATAAGTTCAATAAGTCTTAGGGGAAAAGTTCCAAAATGATGAAAAGAAGTTTTAGGAATACCTGGGAAGCCTTTGCATTTCTTATTACCTAAAGGAAACAAGCCCGAGAGGAGTCTTCATGATTTTTATTCTGATTATGAAGATTGAATGTATGGTAGCTATCTTTAAGAAGCATCGTTTAGCATAGTTCCATATGATGTTATCTTTTAGCAAAGTAGTTCTGGATAGAAACACTCTTCATCCTGAAAATGAGTCCTCATTGCTTTATGGTTTCTTTTACTTTAGGATGGGCAAAATAAATAACAGCACAATAGAGATACAAATTAAAGAGATTATATTATTTATTTTCTTTTTGTTGATATTTTGTGAAAGTGCTCTTCTTTGAATAGATTAATAAGAGCTCCAAAGAATGCCATCTTCATTCATCTTGATCTATATCTTGCCACTGAACTCAGTGGGCTCTAGAGGAGAAAATAAGGCGGGTGATTTTGCACAGCCCTCCCTTACTTAAATCCAGTTCAGTTGAATGCCTTGGTATTAATGAGAGTTAGGTAAGGGGTAACCTCTTTTGGTTCAGCACAAGGATACATAGTTAAATCCAATCTAGTGACGGCACAGAGCCCCCTGTAAAGAAATTTACAGACTCAAAAACCTAGATTAATAAAACAGGTTTATTTGGGGTTTGGAAATAAGGGTAAAGGTAGAAAGACACCAGGGCCAGAGCTGGCACCAGGTGGACAGGAACCCTTAGCATGGCCGACATAAGGATGCCATGTTTGGGGCACCTGTAAGAGTGGGCTCCAGGTTTCCCCTTTTTATAATGGGGGCTCTTGGTGATCTTGAAGGTGGGTTGAGTCCCAGGCTCCTGGGGGGTTTTGCCCAGGGTTAGAATTGAATAGTATTCAATGGGTTTTTAGATAAGGAAGAAACTGTTTGTGGGTGTTGGGGAAACCTGAGCAGATAGTGAGGACTGGGAAAGCCCAAGTTAGCTCAGATCTGGTGAGGGCTGGGAAAGTGCAAGTTAGCTTAGAGCAAGTTAGCTTAGAGCCCGGGTGGCTGGGAAAGCCCAGATATCATCGGAATTCAAAAGGGTGCTTTTGACCAGGATTTGTGAATCAAAGGCTCTAGCTTCTTGGGTGGGGGGGGGAGATTGGGAATCAGAAAGGAATCTTAAAGGGACCTCAACCCACACCCCCACATCAGTATCACCTCCCTCAAGTCATGATACTCTTTGAGAACTAAGGTTAATCAGCAGTCTCTGGGAGTAGAGCTGCTTCTCTGGGGACACAACTATATCTAGTCAGTTGAGTTCTTCTACTCTTCCTTCCTTGCCCTCCCCATCCTTCCCCATCTTTCTCCTTCCTCTCTTCTTCTCCTTCCCTTTCCCTTTTCCATTCTTTCCTTCTTTCCCCTCTCCTTCCTTTCCCTTTTCTTCTCTTCCCTTCCTTTCCTTTCCCTTCCCTTGCTTTCCTTTTTCTCCTTTCCCTTCCCTTCCTCCTTCCTTCCCTTCTCTTGCTTCCTCTCTTCCCTCCCTCTCTCCCTTTCTCCCTTCCTTCTTTTCCTCTTTCTGTCTCTCTGTTTTTTCCCTCCTTCCTTTTGTTTCTTTCTCACCCTTTCATCCATATAAGGTATTACCTTGCAACTTACAGGTCACATTTCTTTCTTAATACCATACCTTAAGCCCAAATCACTCTGCCTGTCATTGATTGGCCAGTAGGCCCTTTTAGAAACCATGATTGACTTAGAATGAATATAAATAGCATTTGTTTTTGTCTTGACCAGAAATCCTAAAGGTCTTTACCTCCCAGATTGATTTTTTTTTTTTTTTACTTTCTTTGCCTCACTTCTCACCTAGCCTAATCAGTGAATAGGTATTGACTCAGTCAAACTGAGACTTGTTAAAAAATTGAAGAGGCCAAGGTCTTCCACTTCATCCAAGACTGTCCATAGTCTTTTTGGTCTATGTCTTGCCACTGTGCCAGCTGCATAGCTTTTTCTTACTTGCATGTCATGGCATCATCTCCCTGATATCATGGATCTCTTTAAGAATGAAGGACAAACAATAACAGCAATAACAGGAGCTCCAAAACCTGTGCATTAAATATTTTCAATTTTTTATGTCCCATTGAAGTTTACAATCTAATGTTTTACAAATAATTCTCTAGATAGTGTCAATAGTAGAAAAAATATTCGGTTTGCTATTCCCTAAAAGGTACTGAAACTTTTGCTTTTAATAGTTAATGTAAAAAATTTTAAATGCTAAAATTTCTTAATATTAGAGGTATGAGTTTTGCTCCTTAAGCTTAGCATTTAATAGAAAAATGTGTTCATTCCTTACTGATTTATCCTAATAAGAGCTTGGATTTAAAAGAATCTGTGAAGATACAGCTCATCTTCTCTTTATACTTTTGTTTAAATATGAAAATCATATTTCTTTTCTCATGTTTAGTATTTGAATCAAAGACATTAAAAGAATATTTTAATGCTTCATTGTAAGAGCATGATTGCTTCAAACCAGCATGTGTCAGAATTTGAGTTTCATCCTGTTGTTTTCAACTAAGATAATCTAGTCCTAGTTATAACCATGTCAAAAAAAAATGAAAACCATCAGTAGAATATGCATATAATAGATTTATATTTAGCTTAGTGAATATTAAAGGATAATTTTTCTTTAATGCTTATTCTAAATCTCCAGTCCAATTTTTACAGCTTTCTTCATTCTCATTTTACTTAGAAAAAATTTCATACTGTCCCATCAATAGATCTGTCTAGCCATCTCTGCTGAGTCATGGACAATAAGGCATGGAATTTGGGAATTCAGAAATTCATCTCTTTCGGCTCAGCAGGTGAAATAGTTAAATTTGGTAGAGCTTAAGACAGCAGCTACACAAGATATGTCACTAAAATATGGGAGTTTTAAGTGTTGTATAAGTCTCAGTCTAAGACAATAGGCCCAACTGGGGTACATAGTGTACATAGGTAGGGAATATGAACTTTAACTAAGAATGAAGATACAGATAGAATTGTCTTCATGGCATATCATCTATTCATAGAGATTGCAGATTAGGATTCTTTGTATTGAGATGTAAGATGGGAGGAAAAAAAACACTGAAGCAAATATTCAGGTATGTCTTTTTGGGATTCAAGCTAGACACAAAGACTTTGATGCTTTTCTGTAATACTAGTTCCCTTCTTCCTTCTCTCCCTATCTTATTTTGTCTTTATTTTGTATGTATTTTACACATTTAATTTGTACAGACTTAACAACATTATATATTCTTTCCTTATAAAATGTATTCTCCTTAAGCATAGAGAAGGTTTTTTTTTTTTTAATCTTTATATTATCAGCAACTTACAAGTGCCTAGAACATAGTAGGCCTTAAATAAAATCTCTTTGAACAATGAATGAATTAAACTGAGAAGAGCATCTCAGAATATCTAAAAGTAGTCAGAGCCACATAACAATACAATTTATGGAATGATTGTTGATTACTCAAAATAGAAATTACTTCTTCTCTACCCTGCTTTTTTAAACTGCAGTGGTGTGTTTTTTTTTTTTTTTGTTTTTTTGTTTTTTTTGCGGGGTGGGGGGCTGTTAAGAAACTACAGGAATGTGTTTCTATTTAGAGATGGCAGGATTCCTTTGGTGCTGGTGATTATGGAAGTTTTCTAGGTCCAATAGAAAGTCCTAGTAATACCTTCCATCAGAGAATAAGTTGATAGTAGTCTTTATGCATTCTCAGGGAAAGGAAGAAGATAAGAATTTATTAAGCTCCTACTATGTGTCAGTTATTGCCCTAACCATTTTATAACTATTATCTTATTTACTCCTTACAATAACTTTGGGATGTGGGCCCTATTATAATCCCTGTTTTCTGACTAAAATAACTATTGGGGACAGAGATTGATTTATCTTTTCAAAGTTTGTTAATATCTTTGTTAAAAGGAGTCATGGATAGAGGAAAGGAGAGGGAGGGACATTTGGAAATAAAGGTACCATAATTTTTTTTTTTCCTCCAGAGGCATAAAGTCAATAATGGAATAGGAAAATATTTTTCTAGTGAAAGAAAGGGATGACGCTATCATCTTCATTAGGTTATGAACTTTAAAAAATTCAAAGACTATGAGTTTCAGTTTTTCTCTTATAAAACATAGACAAAGTGATAAAATGGGGAAAAATTATATCCGAGTCTGTTCTGTGGCTTTTTAGGTAACCTATGAAGTGATATATAAATATGTGACAGCATTAAAATCTAAAGGCTGTTTTGTCTTTACCATTTTGTAAGTAAATTAAGTAATTTTGTTATAGACAAATTAGTATTCTTATTGAACAGAGAGGCTAATTGAGGCATTAGCAGGCTGAAACATATAACATTAAAGACTTTTGCAGAAATAGATTTCACTAAGGAAATGTATGTACAAATAAGAAGATATACTTGTTATTTGAAAATGATTAGTAATAATAGATTGATATATGGTATACTTATATTCTTCCATTGCCAGGAGATGAGGTGCCTCTTACAATAGTGGGTGGATCTCTGGTGGCATTCTCATGGGAATATGATCATATGAGGAGGGGCAACTATCTGTGTCATTGTAGGGAACATCCAGATTCATATTCTAGATCCATTTGAGTACTTAAGTAACTATAGTTAGATAATAATAACAATAATAATAACTAGAATTTATATAGTTTACAAACATTTTATAAATATCTCATTTAATCTTCATTACAATAATAAGAAGTAAGTATTATTATTATTCTATTTGTAGTTGAGGAAACTGAAGCAAACACAAATCAAGTGTTATTTAGTAAGTGTTTAAGGCAGTATTTCTTACTCCAGGTCAAATTCTCTATCTACTACACTGAACCATCTATCTGATAAGAGTTTACGGTTTCAATAGTAGATGGAGTACAGATTGGTGACAAGATAAGAAAGGTTAAGTTCACTTTGTGCACAATGCAAATATTCTTTTGAAATTATTTGAGTGCATAGTTGTTTATAACCCTCAGCACACTTTGAAACATTTTCATTTGTATTACCATTTCAATTTCAGTAATAGGTTGTAATGTTTATTGACCTATTAAAAAATAAATGTAAGATATTAGTATACATAAATTGTGAGACCATTTCATTTATACATGTGTGTATGTGTGTATAGTCTTAAACTTTTTTTGTCTCTGTATATTATATTCTTATATATTAAGACCCCCCAAAGGACTTTTGTTTATATGAGTTATATGCTCTGATATTTGCCAAGTTAGAAAATAAAGTATGTTAGCATTATTTTTTGAAAATAATTCTGACCTCTCACACAATTTGAAAGGTTCCCTGAATATTTTCAGAAATACTTGTATAGAGATTATGAAGATAAGGTCCTCAAAAAATCAGGATACATATGAACTTCTTTACTATTGTTCATAAAATCAGTTGATGTGCAAGGAAACTGGGAGTTTGTTTAAAGGTTAAATGTAATGTTAGTATCAATTGGCATTTGTCTCAAATATTTTCAAAAAACAATATCATCATATTTCATTATTTGTGATAAATAGCTATCTCTTTGTATTGTGTCTTAAATCCATTTACCTTCTCTTTTTAGTAAATCATTCTATTCATACAACTTTATCAATATAGTATCTTCCCCCATCATCAGTTATTGATTCATGCCAAATCTGTAAAGGAAAGAGGTTTGTGTTTATGTGTGTGTGTGTGTGTGTGTGTGTGTGTGTGAGAGAGAGAGAGAGAGAGAGAGAGAGAGAGAGAAGAGAGAGAGAGAGATGAAGGAAGGAAGAAAGAATGAGAGAGAAAAGAAGAAAGGGAGGAAGAAAGGGAGGGAGGGAGGGAAGGAAAGAGGGAGGGAGAGAGGGAAAGAAAGAGGGAGAGAGAGAGGGAAGGAGGAAGGGAAGGAGAGAGGGAGGGAGGGGACAGAGGAAGAGAGGAAAGGAAGGAAATAAATTCAGGAGTGGACCATAGTATAATGGATAGAGGGTGAGCTTGGAGTTGAAAAGTTTTCCTTTATGGAAAATCAAGCTAAACTGTCTTTTGTACATTTTTATTATTAGAAATAAATCATTTTAAAAAGATTCATGTCTACCAAAAAACAAACTTTTATAACTCTGACTGTATGAGGAAATTAAATATGAAAAGAGATGGAAAATCCACAATCAGTGTAATTAGTGGAGCATATTATGTTTCACATTAAAATATCTAAATCTTTTGAGCCAGCAGATACTTCATTTCTGTTTGGTGGCATTTAAATATCTATTCTGAATGGAAGAAACTGCACCGTATCAGTGTTGTGGCTGTATATTATTATTCTTCTTTTCAGTGCACTAGTTTCCAAGCTGTATATTCAGGACTAACAAAATGTTTGTTGGGATGTGACATTATCTGATCACGCAGAAAGCGTTAAACATAAAATAAAAAAAAAATGTGGAGAAATTCTTCATTGCTTTTATAGATAGCATTTCTTTCTTTTTGAACCTTAGCAAGATTAATGTACTCAAATGACTTATACATACACCAGATAGCAAAACGACCGTAAAGCATATTGATTGGGGCAGGAAAATACCTAATAAAAATCATTGCCTTAACTTTTTCTAAATACATTTGGTTTGAGATTCTACTAAAGTCAATGACATTTACCTTTGGAATGCATAACACTATCATTATTTTGCATTTATGTGCATTTGTTGCCTCTACTAATAGTAATAAGTGGTAGCTGTTGATAGATTATCACACCATTGATTCAAATACACAAATATAACAACATAGCTATTTCATATTCTAATAGATAAATTGCCTTCTTTCAGAATGAAAATGCAACAAGAAATAACTAAAGAACTTGTATTGAGGAAAAAACATGAAACAAAAATTCTGGCAGTTGAGTATAGTTTTCCACTTGGGAGTTTTGTTATCTTTTCTTTTTCATTGACATAACTGCTTCTATAGATTTTAGAATAAGGTCTCAGAAAGTAGAAATGACCAGAATTATGGTTGAACAAAATTTCAAAATGTCACTAGAAATTTTGCTCTACCCCTCCATAATTTTCAGTCTTCACCTCTGTAGTGTTGCTTACACTATTTACATATCTTTCTCTCTCTACCCTTAAAAAAATATTCCCTATATTTGTTAAAACTGTCCTTTAGGTTGTTTCCTGTCTTTCATGTCTATACTCCTAAAATGTACTCATTGTCTTCTATTTCTTAGCATCTCTCAAGTTTTTGCAATTTCATTCTTTCTCAACTGAGCTTCCATTTCTAAAACTACCACTGACCTCTTAATTGCTAAACCTAATGTAGCTTTCCCTTCCTATCAAACTTCTCTTTCTTGATCACCATGAAGCCTTTGACACTGTTGATCACTATGACCTTCTGAATCTTCTGTTTTCATGTGCTTCCATGGAACTGTTTTCTATTATTTTGCTGAGTAACCCTTCTCAGATTCTTTTGCTGATTATTCATTGCTTTCATCCTGTGCCTCAACAGCGGGTATACCCTAAGGTTCAACCTTTCCCCCTTCCTTTCTTTGTAAATTGTTATCCTAGTCAGCTACCATGTTTAATTTCCATTCTACATAAAGGCCCTTAGATTTCTTTATAAAGCCTAAGTACCTTGCTTGAACTCCGGTTCTATCGCACCATTTTCTGATGAACAGTTCAAGCTGAGTGAACATAGATACCTCAAATCAGTTAACCAGTAATGATTTATTGTCTATTATGTGCAAGACATGTAAGTGCTAGGAATGTAAATACAAGGAAACAATATCTACACTCAATTTACTTACAGTTTAATGGAGTGGGCAACAAATTTAGAATCTATTCCATTTTAACTACTCAGTTTTCCCTTACCCTACACATCATGTAAGATCTTGCTGTTTCCATTTTTTTGCTTTTTCTCCAACCTCCGCAGTCCCACCTATGTTTTAAATCCTTATCATCTTTTACCTCCACTGCTGCTATAGATTTCCAGTTGATTCTCCTGCCCTAGCTATCTCCCTTCTTCATTCCCATGAATACCAAAGTGATTTTTCAAAGGTGCACATCTAAACATGCTAACTTTACTAAAAAATAATATAAGTGGCTCCATAATACCAGCTTAATTGGCCTTCTTATTGATCCTCATGCATGATACTTATTTTTGCCTTCTTATGTGCTTTTTTTTTCCTGGTGAGACAATGTTGGGTTAAGTGACTTGTCCAGGGTCACACAACTAGAAAGTGTTAAGTGTCTCACACAACTAGGGAGTGTTAAGTATCTGAGGCCAGATTTGAACTCAGGTCTTCCTGACTTCAGGGCTTGTGCTCTATCCACTGCACCACCTAGCTCCTCCACTCATATGTTTTTGCATAGATTATTCATATACCAGCAGTTGAGCTCTCCTATCCTTAGTTTCCTTTAAAAGCTGAGGGAACATTTACAGGAAACCTTTCCTGACTGCTGTGTCCCCCCATACCAAATGTCAGTGCTTTCACCATTAAAATTACATTTCTGTATGACTAAACATTGAATAAATGTTTATTGTTCAAGGGAAAGAAATGAGAATGTTCATTATGTACAAAGGAGAACTTAAGGGAGTGTTACTGCTTATTTGGAATATTTATAAGCTAATTTGTAAAAAGGTAGAATTATTTTTTCTTACCACAGTATAACAGAATCACAACCAATGAGTAACTTATATAAGGAAGTAGATTTGAGGGAAATCTTCCTAACATTTAAGAATTGTCTAAAGGAATAATGGGTCTCTATCATGGAATATCTTCAAGAGGACCCTGATTAATATTTCTATTAAATGGCTTCATGATTCATTATATTTTTACCTTATGTTTAATTGATATATTTGTGTTATCTGAACTGAATGACCCCTTATGGCCCCATTTAGAGTTTTCTTAGCAAAAATACTGAATTGGTTACTTCTTTCTTTCTCTGATTAGTATTTACTATATTCTTACTTCATTATCCTTGTACAATAATTTGTATAAAATTAAACAAATTCTGAAATCTTTTAAGACAGAGACTACAATTCATTACCTGTAACACAGAAGAGACTTGGTAAATATTTACTGAATTGGCTTGAACAGTATCTATGCTATGTATTTATCACTCTTTATAAGTATGTTCTTTGAACTCAGAAGAAAGGGAAGGTGTCTAACAACTAAGCCAAAAGGACTAATATAGATCGGGAAATAAGGATAATGCAATCATTTAGAAGTAAAATAATTTGATTTAGAGTGAATAATTGATTTTATAAACAATTAAATCACACCAAAGTATCAGAATCAAATAAAGAGATGCCCAATGACAGTGAATTCATTTTTATGCAAACTACCTGCTATTTTTAAACATTTCTGGCCTTTCAAATAATGTTTTCAGATCTAAGTTAAAGAAAAAGGCCTAAAGTGATTGAACAGGTCTTTTAAGGCACATTAACAAATAACAGGATCTTTTGTATAGAAAAAAATCCCCTAGGTTAATTTTTTTTTTTTAATCTTTGGCAATCTTAAATTGAAGAAACATTCTGTTAGTTTTAGCTGGATTTTTAGCTCTAATCAAAGACTTTGGCAGTGGAAATTGGCTTTATAAATCATCTCCCAGTCAGTCTCTTAATTTTATAGATTAAGCTGTAGCCTTAGAACTTTGACAACTCTGTTAAAGTCAATCAGCTTGTCTTGGGAGCAGAACCCAGGCTCTCTGACTCCTAGCACAGAAATTCATTATTTGTACACTTAATAAGTACATTTTCACATAAGATAACTTAGACTGTCACTTTTTAAAAAGAAGGAACAGAAACCAGAGAAATATTTCTATTCCCTTTTTAAATAATGTTAATAATTTATTTCACCTTAGAAATAATTTGCTACTTTTGCTTAAATCTCAAAGTTAAAAAGAATGCTCAATCCTATTCTTTTTACCTCTTTTATTCCATTTATTTCTCTAGTTGAGCTTCTTCACAACTATGTTATTTCCCTAGATGACTTATAAGCTGCTAATTATTTTTGCCTGAATTCAAGTGTAGCATTTGTGGAAGCTATTAAAAAGTTTGTAGATGTCAAGTAAATGTATATGATTAAATAAGTGATTCAAATAGCATAATTAACAGATGGCAGGAATGATTATATATTCATATTTCTGGCCAACAACATTTGGTAGATATAATTACTTTACAGGTGTTAACTGCCCTTCTATCATGAAATGAGACATCTCTGAGCATTGGAGGTTCATAGCTAAATGACTGATGGCTGCAAATTGGTTAGGATACCATTGGCTCTTTTAAAAAAAAAAAAAAACCCAAAAAACATATGAGGCTGGAAAGCTAAATTCAGCTCATGGGGTCTGATACCAAGTTCAGAAAAAGTGAAACTAACCAGGAGAGCAGGTGTTGCATAATATCCAGACTGATTGCTGGGGAAGGGTGGGGGAGCCTAAACATTAAAAAGTGTTTAAAATTCACTACATGTTTGAAAGGTACCAAGTCCAAATAGGCAGTCATTTAGGGAGAAGGCAGCAGCTGGTATGAAGTATTCCTCTGACTTTTTCAAAATTACCTGGGTTTCATATGTAAAATAGTCAAGGGAACAGTTTTAGGGTTTTGTGTTGGTAAGATCCATAGCTAGATTAAGAAATAAGGAATAAAAAAAAAAAAAAAAAGAAATAGATCCAAAATTTTAGGGGTTTCTTTTTTTGCTTTTAATTTTAAGAAATAACTTTATCATTTTATATATTGAATATTAGCTACCCTAGAATAAGAAAAAAATTAAAACCTGTTATTTTTTAAAAGGCATAATGCTGAAGTAAGACAACTCATTTGTGAGCAATCAGAAATAACTTGGTAGACCTTAAAACAAAAACAATGTTATATTAGGAGAAGAAAAAAAGAAAGAAAAAGATAAGAGTCTTTTTTCAATTTGATCTTTAAATAAGCTGGTGGAACTAAAAATAGGAAATGGATAAAGAACAGATATCACTATCCAGGGGTTCTCAAACTACAGTCTATGGGTCAGATGCGGAGGGCTGAGGACGTTTATGCAGCCCACCGAGTTATGGCAAATGGGCTGAGGGGTGGAGACAGAGTGTGAGTTTTTGTTTTTACTGTAGTCCAGCCCTCCAACAGTCTGAGGGACAGTGAACTGGCCCTGTATTTAAAGAGTTTGAGGACCACTGCTATAGATTATCACTATTCCCTAAGAAGTTTGACCAGTGCAAATAAATGCCCACAGCCTATAAACCAAGAAAAAGCAACAACAATAATTTTGCCTAGATAATTCAGTGAAGTTGGCATTAAATCCATTGACTTTAACACTTTAGGTTCAAATACAAATTCTTCTCTTTGGATGTTCAAATCTTTTCATAAATGAGTTCCTTTCCCCAGCTCTCCAAATCTTTTTATACCTTAATCCCTTCCAAATTCTCTTTGATCTAGTGATATTGGCTTCTATAATGATCCACAAACAAGACACTTCATCTCTTGGCTCTAGACAGTTTTTCTGAATGTTTCTTTATGCCTGTAATATTCTTCCTCCTCATCTCTTCCTTTTTGCTTCCCTTGACTTCCTTCACCGCTACTAAAATCCTACCATCTATAGAAAGCTTTTTTCAACTCCTCCAAATTCTAGTGTGTCTTATCTCTGATAATTATTTTTATTCATCTTGTTTGTATGTATTTATTGCTTGTTGTCTTTACCACCCATCTCTGTCCCACATTAAATTATGAACATCTTAAGACAGGAACTGTGTTTTGTATCCCCAATGCTTAGTAGACTACCTGGCATATAGGTGCTTTATAAATCGTTACTGACTGAATAAATGATAGTAACATAACTTGGCCTATTATAACTTTTTTTTTCTCTCTAAAAAAGTAGCCAAGCCACTAGATTAGTTGTCTAATATTCCAGCTCTAATGTGCAAAACTAAGAAAAATGAATGGCACTAAAGGAAATGAAGATACAAAGTTATTGTGTGGATTTTTAAACTCTCTCAATAGTGGAAGTTCAAATTCTAATTTTGTTTCCATATTCTCTAGTTGGAAACAATGGATATGTATACTTAAAAAGAAAGAAAAATATGACTAATAGGAAATTGTTACTCATAATAGGTAAAGAGAGATTCAACAAGTATCTACCTTTCCTTAATGAATCCAAATCACCTCTTATTAAATGTCCTATAAACTCAGCTACTGAAAGAATGGAATTACTGAGCTAGTGTCAGTGAATATGGCAAGATTATGATGAATGAATAACTTGGAAGGCTCACAGAAAATCCAATGTTCTGATTTTCATCCAATAAAAAGGACATAATGTGAATTTAATTCCTCACAAAAATATATTACTATAGCCATAGCCAATGAACAACTAATAAAAGTTAATAATAATGATGATGAATAGCATTTATATAGCACCTACTATATGCCAAGTACTACACTAAATCCTTTTCAAATATTACTTCATTTTAGTCTCAGAAGTAGCACAATTATGCTCTTAGTTTTATAGGTGAGGAAACTGTTGCAAATAGAGTTTGTCAATCCCCATGCTAGTAAAAGAGAGTAGTTTCATGAAGGGAGAATTGTACCAAAAGCTATTAAAGAAAGGGAGAGGGTTACAAAATAATAGGAAAATAATAGGAAAAGACATTAGTAAAAAGTAGTGCACAATATTAGTTTTGAAAGAAACCTCATATTTTAAGAGATAACTATAAAGAGGAATGGTATTACAGTTATGAGGGACAGCCAGTGAAAGGCCTGCTGTGTGTGTATGTGTGTGTGTGTGTGTGTGTGTGTGTGTGTGTGTGTGTTGTGAAAGTACAAGAAGACCAATATTACTGGAGTAGGATCTGGCTTTGAAAAGCTTTGAATGAAATTATATGCATATTGTAAAGTGTTAATTTAAAAAATAATAAAATAAATTTTAAGCCCCCACCATATTGCCAGGCACTATGATAAGTCCTTAGGAAGCAAAGAATATAATTGGAAAACCCAGTGCTTATTATGAAGGAGTACACAGTCTAAAAGGAGAGACAATATACAAATAACTATGTGCAATCATACCTGGAACAAGTTCTTAAAGAAGCAATAGGGAATAGGATCAAAATGATATCTAACGGGATTAGGAAGGGATTGGAGTGCCTCTTTTTCTAAGACAGCTTGGAAAGAGGAAAGGATAGTAATGATGTTGAGGAATAGAAGATAGTAGTTTATTGGATCATATAAAGGTTTAAATCTTAGTAAAGCAGGTAGGTGGTTTATTTCTAGGAAATCTGGACTTCAACTTTTGAATATAAACGAAGGTCTCATTTGAGCTGATATAGTTGTTTACTTTTAGTAAAAGTTAATTTCAAATAAAAAACTAACTTAAAATTTTAGTATTGATTATTATGTTTCAAGTTTCGTGTTAATTGTAATTGAAACCATGCATATGATGAAATAATACCAATTTATTTATTCTGAAAACATATCTATGGTTTTATCACATAACATTTATTTTATATGTTTTTCAATAAATCTGTTTCTTTTAGAAATTTTTCTTTTTTGGTATGTAATCAGGTATCCCTAAATATTTCAAAGTTTTTATTAATCACTTTCATTTTCATCTAAACCCTTCCGGCATACCTTTGAGAAGGAGTCAATAAGCAAGGTAAAATTTCATATTTCATAGGCATGCTGTACTTATAATGTGATCAGTAATATCTATCTATATGTCTTTGTTATACATGAATATTGAATAATAATAAGTTTGCAGCATTTTTGCTGATTGCCAAAAGCCCACCTATCTTTTTATTGCATTACAATTAAACTATATAGTATCATTCAGTGGGTTTTTTATAAGCAAAAATTAAACTAAATGAAATTCGCTATTGGATATGAGTGAATATAGTTGCATTGTCTCATTTATATATTTTTTTCACATCTTGATATATCTAGGATACAAGTTAAAAGACTGTGCAGATATTCAAACTGCATCAATGACTAGACTATTTTTCAAAACTGAGCTAAATTTCCCTTTTGTCTCATCCACTGTAAGGTGAAATTAGGGGAAAATTTTTTTTTTTAACATTGAAGTATGTATTTGAATATGTATTTGAAAAAAAAGATGTATGTAATGAACTGTTTTAAAACTATTCTTAAGGGCACTTTTTAGGTACTGATCTACCTTTACCCATGATATAGATTTGGAAGCACATGTAAAAATGTTTGAGATTTATGTCATATGCTGAATTATATAAATTGGGACATCATTTAATTTGGGATAGTCAAAATTAATTCCCAAACCGAAGGTCCTTTTCTATTCTCCTTAAATCTCTGTATTCTGCTCTTAAAAATACTTCTAAAAGATGAATATCTTCCATGTATTAAGCATCTATTTAATAAATAAATAGGAACAAAAATGGCTTTTCTGAAGTAGAATATGCATTCAAGATTTGTCTGCTTTGATTTTAGAAATTTGCATAGAAACAATCAGTATCCAAATAAAATAAGTCTACACAGGAGAAGTAGGAATAAATGAAATCATCTGCAATCCCCACTCCCTTTGTTTATTTTGTTTTAATACCCCAGTTAAAAATGATCTCATTTTGTGGCATAGCACTGCATCTGTGGGTCATGTAAATATATTTAGAAGAATAGTATTAGATTTTATTTAGTGGCTAAATACTATATTAGTCTATGAATAAGTATGTTGTAAATTTACTAATTTCACTTAATTTGTTCACCTCAATTAGGAAAAAAAAGAGTTGTTATTCCACCAGTGTTTAAACACTGGATCTAGCTTCTTTGTTGAAATTTAAAGTAGGAGCTTTCCTAAAATGTGCAAGAGAGGAGGGAATTATTAAAATTTTTAACATGTGTAAAGAATGCTTGATGCAACTATAATTTTAGCTAAAATCTCTTATTAGAAGCCATTAAGGAACTTGATGACTGTGACATTAAAAGGAAAATTTGCAACACTTTTAAAACCATTGAGGAGGTAGAAAACCAGAAGTAAATGATTGGTTCCTCAAATGGAAAAAAGTTAATTGGCAGAGTATCCCAAAGATCAATCCTAGTACTACTGATATTGTACATTAATGATTTAGAAAGTGAAGTGAATAGTGATTTTGGGTTTTGCTGATGTCACCAAATTATTTAGCTTAGTAAATGCCTAAGTAGGATTCTGAAAGAAACAAATGCAAATAGATTTTCTTAATCTAAATAGGTCCTCTCAGCAAGTGGTTAATGATTATGTTTGATTTGCTTCATTTATCCTTATTAATAGAACCTGTTAATATCTGGGAAAACACCAGATTCCATTTTTATCTTATGTGAGAGAACTCCTATTTCTTGGTTTCGTGTTTCCTGACTTCTTTATTTACTTCACAGTGACCTCTGTTTTTCCAATAGTTCTACTTTTGAGAGGGATTAGGAGTGGAATTCTCTGTTACTTATAGGTGCTCATCTGTTCCTCTGGATTCTGAAATAGATTGGAGAGTAAAAGTCCCTCAGAATGGAATCAGAAATATTGATGATACTTTATTCTGCCAACCAGCATTTCCTTTAGGATCTCAATTTGCATACCTACCTGATAGAGGAGGAAAATATGGGGCTGCTGAATTTAATAAATCTGATGGATTGAAGCTACTTTCATTCCTGTTGATGTCATTGACATTGGTATTTAGTTAGAATATGCTTGTGACAAAAGAAGAAGATATCTAAAACACATATTCTTCACACATTGCCTGCTACCATATCTCCTGTTTGCAGAGTTTGGTATACTTTCTACTTGCCTCTTTGAGTTACGATTGGCTTAAATATAGCTTAACAGATCATTTAGTTATGAGAATAGTAGAGGCCTCAACCTTAGATTGAGTGCCAAAATCTAGAAAGCTGTATTAAATAGAAAAACATCTATGTAAATCTGAAACTTACATTAAGTCAATCATTTATTAAGCACCTACTCTTTCCTAGGCACTTTGCTAAAGTCTAGTAATACAGAAGGAGGCAAAAGATAATCCTTGGCATCAAGGGGTTTATAATCTAATGGGGGAGCCAACAAACTATATGCTGGATAAATAGGAAGTAATTAACAGGCAGAAGCCACAGGAATTAAGAGGAGGTTGGGAAGGCTTGTGTAGATGATGAAATTGAAATTTTCTTTTTAACTTAATGGAAGTCAGGTAAGTAGTCAGGGAAAAGGAGTGAGAATGCTTTTTGTTTGTTTGTTTGTTTTTGCATCAGAATACAACATTTATTAAGATTACCCAAGAGAAACAGCTATAAACTACTCCATCCAGGGAAGGACTATCCAAAAAGTTAGCCAGAATTTTGTACAAGCCTGACTAAAAGAGGGAAGCTGGCACTGGTAGAAAGAAGGCCCAGTGCCTGTCCTTGCCAGGTTTGTGTGCTTCTGCCTATGGCTGTTTTCTGGGGAGTTTTCCTCTTTCAGCTGCAGCTAGAATCCCTTCATTCCTCCTGCATTCCCCTTTGTTGTTCTTTAATGTCTTTGCTTCTTCTAAAACTTCAGCCTCTCTTCAGACTTAGGACTCCAATATAACTCAGGCCCCCTTAGAATAATCCTCTATTTCCAGGGATTTTCCTTCATTTGTTTGTTTGTTTGTTTGTTTGTTAGTTTTTGTTTTTGTTTTTTTTTGTTTTTTTTTTTGGAAAAGATCATTTTTCCTCCCTCCTTCCCTCCACCCCCTCCCCTAGATGGCAGACATTCCCATACATACTAAATATGTTATAGTATATCCTAGGTACAATATATATGTGCAGAGCCAAATTTTGTTGTTGTTTTTGTTGCAAAGGAAGAATTGGATTCTGAAGGGAAAAATAACCTGGGGAGAAAAATTAAAAAATGCTGACAGTTTACACTAATTTCCCAATGTTCCTTCTCTGGGTACAGCAGATTCTGTCCATCATTGATCAATTGGAATTGGATTAGCTCTTCTCTATGTTGAAGATATTCATTTCCATCAGAATATATCCTCATACAGTATCATTGTTGAAGTGTATAATGATCTCCTAGTTCTGCTTGTTTCACTCAACATCAGTTGATGTAAGACTCTTCAAGCCTCTCTGTATTTCTCCTGTTGGTCATTTCTTACAGAACAATAATATTTCATAACATTCATATACCATAATTTACCCAACCATTCTCCAATTGATGGGCATCCATTCATTTTCCAGTTTCTAGCCACTACAAAAAGGGCTGCCACAAACATTTTGGCACATACAGGTCCCTTTCCCTTCTTTAGTATTTCTTTGGGATATTAGCCCAGTAGTGGCACTATTGGATCAAAAGATATGCACAGTTTGATAACTTTTTGGGCATAATTCCAGATTGCTCTCCAGAATGATTGGATTCTTTCACAACTCCACCAACAATGCATCAGTGTCCCAGTTTTCCCACATCCCCTGCAACATTCATCATTATTTGTTCTTGTCATATTAGCCAATCTGACAGGTGTGTAATAGTATCTCAGATTTTTCTCAATTTGCATTTCTCTGATCAATAGTGATTTGGAACATTCTTTCATATGAGTGGAAATAGTTTCAATTTCATCATCTGAAAATTGTCTGTTCATATCCTTTGACCATTTATCAATTGGAGAATGGCTTAATTTCTTATAAATTAGAGTCAATTTTCTGTATATTTTGGAGATGAGGCCTTTACCAGAACTTTTAACTGTAAAAATGTTTTCCTAATTTGTTACTTCCCTTCTAATCTTGTTTGCATTCATTTTGTTTGTACAAAAGCTTCTTAATTTGATGTAAACAAAATATTCTATTTTGTGATCAATAATGATCTCTAGTTCTCCTTTGGTTACAAATTCCTTTCTCCTCCACAAGTCTGAGAGGTAAACTATTCTATGTTCCTCTAATTTATTTATGATCTCATTCTTTATACCTAAATCATGGACCCATTTTGATCTTGTCTTAGTATGTGGTGTTAAGTGTGGGTCCATGCCTAATTTCTGCCATATTAATTTCCAGTTTTCCCAGCAGTTTTTGTCAAATAGTGAATTCTTATCCCAAAAGTTGGGATCTTTGGGTTTGTCAAACACTAGTTTGCTTTTTTTATTTACTATCTTGTCCTATGAACCTAGCCTATTCCACTGTTCAACTAGTCTATTTCTTAGCCAATACCAAATAGTTTTGGTGACTGCTGCTTTATAATATAGTTCTAGATCAGGTACAACTAGGCGACCTTCATTTGATTTTTTTTTTTTCATTACTTCCCTTGAAATTCTCTATCTTTTGTTCTTCCATATGAATTTTGTTTTTCATTAAAATAGTTTCTTGGGCATCTGATTGGTATAGCACTAAATAAATAGATTAGTTTAGGGAGTATTGTCATCTTGATTATATTCCCTTGGCCTATCCACAAGCACTTAATGTCTTTCCAATTATTTAAATTTGACTTTATTTTTGGGGCAAGTGTTTTATAATTTTGCTCATATAATTCCTGACTTTGCTTTGGTAGATATATTCCCAATTACTTTATACTATCGACAATTATTTTGAATGGTATTTCTCTTTGTATCTCTTGCTGTTGGATTGTGTTGGTAATGTATAAAAATGCTGAGGATTTATGTGGATTTATTTTGTATCTTGCAACTTTATTAAAGTTCTGAATTATTTCTAATAGCTTTTTAGCAGAGTCTTTGGGGTTCTCTAAGTATACCATCATGTCATCTGCAAAGAGTGATAGTTTGATTTCCTCATTTCCTACTTTAACTCCTTGAATCTCTTTCTTGGCTCTTATTGCCGAGGCTAGGGTTTCTAATACAATATTGAATAGTAATGGTGATAGTGGGCAACCTTGTTATAAGTTCTGATCTTACTGGGAAAGGTTCCAGTTTATTGCCATTACATATGATGTTTAAATATATGCTCATTATTTTAAGGAATAGTACATTTATTCCTATACTCTCAAATGTTTTAGTAGGAATGAATGTTGGATTTTATCAAATGCTTTTTTTGCATCTATTGAGATTATCATATGGTTTTTGTTAATTGATATGGTCGATTATGCTAATAGTTTTCCTAATATTGAACCAGCCCTGCATTCCTGGTATAAATCCCACTTGGTCATAGTGTATTATTCTGGGGATGATTTTCTGTAGTCTTTTTGATAATATTTTATTTAAGATTTTAGCATCAATATTCATTAGGGCGATTGGTCTATAATTTTCATTCTCTGTTTTCAGCCTATTAGGTATCAGTACCATGTCTGTGTTATAAAAGGAATTTGGTAGGACTCCTTCAATACCTATTTTTTCAAATAGTTTATATAGCATTGGAGTAGTTGTTCTTTAAATGTTTGGTAGAATTCACATGTAAATCCATCTGGTCCTGGGGATTTTTTCTTAGGGAGTTGGTTATTAGCTTGTTCTATTTCTTTTTCTGAAATGGGACTATTTAGACTATTTACTTCTTCCTCTGTTAATCTGTGCAAGCTATATTTTTGAATGTATTCTTCCATTTCATTTAAATTATCGAATTTATTGGCATAAAGTTGAGCAAAGTAGCTTCTAACTATTGTTCTAATTTCCTTTTCGTTAGTGGTGAGTTCTCCCTTTTCATTTTTAAGACTAACAATTTGCTTTTCGTCTTTCCTTATTTTAAAAAGATTTATTAAGGATTTATCTATTTTGTTGGTTTTTTCATAGAACCAACTCTTAGTTTTATTAATTAATTCAATAATTTTTTTACTTTCAATTTTATTAATCTCACCTTTTATTTTTAGAATTTCAAGTTTTGTGTTTGTCTGACGGTTTTTAATTTGTTCCTTTTCTAGCATTTTTAGTTGTAAGCCCAATTTGTTGATCTTTTCTTTCTTAATTTTATGCAAATAGGTCTCTAGAGATATAAAATTTTCCCTTATTATTGCTTTGGCTGTATCCCACACATTGTGTTATGATGTCTCATTATTGTCATTTTCTTGGATGAAGTTATTAATTATGTCTATGATTTGCTGTTTTACCCAATCATTGTTTAGTATAAGATTATTTAGTTTCCAATTATTTTTTCGTCTATTTTCCCCTGGCTTTTTATTAAATGTAATTTTAATTGCATTATGGTCTGAAAAGGATGCATTTACTATTTCTGCCTTACCGCATTTGATTTTGAGGTTTTTATGCCCTAGTATATGATCAATTTTTGTATAGGTTCCATGAACTACTAAGAAGAAAGAGTACTCCTTTCTGTCTCCATTTAGCTTTCACCAAACATCTATCATATCAAACTTTTCTAGTATTCTATTTATCTCTTTGACTTCTTTCTTATTTATTTTGTGGTTTGATTTATCTAATTCTGAGGGTGCAAGGTTGAGATCTCCCACTATATATAGTTTATATATTTTTGCAGCTCTCTTAATTTCTCTTTTAAGAATTTAGATGCTGCACCACTTGGTGCATATATGTTTAATATTGATACTGCTTCATTATCTATGCTACCCTTTAGCAGGATATAATGCCCTTCCTTATCTCTTTTAATTAGATCAATTTTTCTTTTTACTTGATCTGAGATGAGGATGGCTACCCCTGCTTTTTTGGCTTCACCTGAAGCATAGTAGATTCTACCCTGCCCTTTTACTTTTATTCTGAATGTATCACCCTGTTTCAGGTGTGTTTCCTGTAAACAACATATAGTAGGATTCTGGCTTTTAATCCAGTCTTGCTAACTGCTTCCTCTTTGTGAGGGAATTTACCCCATTCACATTTATGGTTAGAATGACTAATTCTATATTGCTTCCCATCTTGTTAACTTCTGTTTATACTTTTCTCCTTTTCTTCCCTCTTACCCCCCTCCCCAGTATAAAACTTGTGAATACCATCAGGTAAAGAGAGCCTGTACTGTGTTCCTAGCATCATAGAAGAGATATGGAGAGTGAGAGCTAGTGAGGAGTTAATGATAACATATATTCTGGGATCCTGATATGCTAGGAGAATGGAGTTGTCCTTAAAAGTATTAGAGAAGTGAAGTAGAGGAAAGGGTGCAGGGGAGAATTTAGTAAGTTGTTTATAATGTATATTATAGAATGATATAAAACATTTAAAAATAACTAACTTGAGAAGTTAAAATACAGAAGGCAAGAAGGCTATTAAAATAGCATGTTATACATTGTCATCTTTGATAAACTGTTTGCCTCCTTACCCTTGCTGTAGTAATCAGGAATATTAAATGAAATAAGAAGGGACTCCTGAATGCATTAAAAAATAATAATAATAACAGATTGTTTTACTTAAACACTTTGTTATGACATTACTGGAAATAATGTTCAATTTATCTCTGTATTGACCCATGTCTTTGGTAATAATGGACTTTTCTAAGTCTCAGTTGCAATAACGTATGTGCACTGACATTTTTCTTCCAATTGCTATTGCAAGTACCTTTTTAACATAGATATAAGGAATAGACCACCAACATAGGTTATTTAATTTCTTTTTGGATATTAGAAAAGATAATTTAAGCATTCCCCTTTCAATTCCTTATGTTGCTTCTTTAGAGTAGGCAACACAATAACTTGCTTTTGGTAGTTATTGTAAATGAGGAATCCAACTTCTTTTCAGTTGCACATTTTATCACTTTGTTAATGTATGTGCACTATTTTCTCTATAGGTAAACCGAATGTCTGGTTTTTTTTTTTTTTTTTTTTTTGTTTTTTTTAGTTAAGGATCATAATTCAGATATTTAGTTCATATATGTATTTAGTTACACACACTATATTATGCTCAGCATATGTATGTATATATAGACTGATAACAAATATGTTTCTGTGTGAGTGCAGGAATATATCTATGGACATATATCTCCGTTAGGTGATTTAGAAGAAGAAAGAAACTAGATCAACAGATAAGTTTAAAGACTTTGAATAATTTTGGATCTGGGACTGTTTGACAGAGGCTGAATTTGAAATTTTTGTTCTGTCAGCCTGTTAATTTCATCACAGTCTCACTTAATTTACAGATATTACAGATACAGAAGACTTGTTAGATCATATAAATCATTTCCCCAGAGCCAATTGTAGAAGAAGAAATGAAAGTATCACATTTCCCTTAAATATCTTTGAACTGTGAAATATAATGACAATTATGTCCATGATGTCCATGGACAAGAATGTCCATGATGCTTATGAAAAGAGATTCAAAGGTTGTAAGCAAAGATTCATGTAGTGATAAAAATAAATAAATAAAAGTAAGTGGAATGGCAAACTGTCCAGATTACATCCTATTCATAGAATCCAGTAAGAAATCAAAGAGAACTCTCAGTGAAATGAAAAGCAAGTTTTTTTGTTCTCTGCCTCAAAATTCTATGAATTTCTCAGTTCAGAGCAGAGAGGTTATTATCATCCTTAATAACAATAACAAACTATTACTAACAATAAAAATATGTAAATAATTTTTAACTCCAATCTACTTTTTTGAAGACCTACATCTCATAACACCCCAGATACTCTGGTTATCATAAATCTTATTTGACAGGAGTTTAGCAAGTCACACAGAAGTAGGTTGAATCAAGTATATATAAACTCAGTTTTCCTAATTGTTCTTAACATGTAGTGATCAGATATCTATTTATTTTAAAGATATTAAATTATTGGCCCATTTTAAATTAAAATGAATACATGATTGTTTCCCTGAATGGGACATTCAGTTGCCTTTATTTTGAAAATACTTTAAATTCAATTCAGCATTTATAAGCATCCTCGAACAAATTTGAATCTCTTCTGAATTTTGATTATTTCCTTTTTTTCTGTCCTTCACATGGTACTGTATATTCCAACCAAATTGGCCACTTTTCTGTTTCTTTAACTGGGCATTCTTTCTTTCACTGTTCATTTCTCTCAGCCACTTACTTCCCTGTCTTCTGTGCTTCAACTAAATCCTCCTTTGCTCTGTCTCTTAGGATTCTCAGTTTCTTTTGATACATGGTACAAGTTACACCACCTACAGAAAACCTTTCTGATCCCTCTAGTTTATTAATGTTCTCTTCTATTTAAATTGTCTTATATTTTGTCACTGGTTCATGTGAGTTGTCTATTAGAAGGAAAAAAAGTGAAAGAAAAAGTCTTTGAGGGCAGGCACTGGATTTTGTTTGTTGATTCTTTGTTTGACATTATCTAAGTTACAAATTGCAGTCAACAAATGTGTTGAATTAATCAAACATACTGAAAAGTGAATAATATAGTTACTTTCCACTATCAAATTGAATCATTCTGGTATTAAATCTCAATAGTCATAGAGTGATTGAGATAATAAGTACCTAAGCAAATTAAACTTTACTTTGAGAATAACTGATTTCAAATTGAGCAAAATGTCTATCATTCGATATTTAAATACTTTTTTTTAATGGATTCATGACAAAACTGGACTTAGAGAGTACTCTTAAACCCATATGATTTAAAAATTATTCTAATGATTGAATGCAGAAAAGAAATATTTTTTTAAAGGAAAATACCAAATTACTGTAGAAATATAGTTATAAGAGTATGTTGATGAAAAAGACTGCTGTCTTAAACAGCAAGAATTGCTCTCTCAATTATACTTCTCTACAGGAGGGCTTACTCAGTGAAGCAGATCAACAATGAAGAAATTATCTTTCTCATTTGGAAAGCTTTGCAAATGTCTAGTTTTCTAAATTGTCAAAATTTTATAATTAAACAGAAAGTTCTATAATAACCAAAGGAAATGTGCACACATGTTAGATTATGTGTTAGTTAAGAAGACTTAACTCTTTTGCTAACAGTTCTGCTTTATGAGGAACAATGTCATTCTTTTAACTAAAATCAGTTATGTCATGTGTTTACACATTCACATTCTTTTGGAAAAACATAAATAAAACTCTTCCCCTTGCCCCCATTGTATTTTTATGGCATTGCATATAGAATTTATATGTGTTTCTGTATTCTTCAAGAATTTCAAATTATAGGAACAATGACAAAAAAATAATTTTTTTCCTCCATTACAGATTCATTTTTCCATCTTTATTGTTAAAAACATTTGATTTGTGCTACAGTAATCTTTTTTTAATCAATTACATAAAAATTTTAAGCTAGCATAAAATAGAAAGCATCTCTCAATCTTGAATGAGATGTGTATCAACACTTTTGATTGTAACAATCAAAATATTACACATACAAAGTATGTGTTTTTCACGTATTAATTTTGCCAAGAGATGTTTGTTGTCTTGATTTAACTTTTGACCATGCACCTTGGTTCAGCACTAAATTATATAAAATAGAGTGATGTATTTTTTTCCCAAAGTCTCAATCAGTAAAGACTCAACCTGGAAGAACAAAAAAACTTCTGAGTATTGACTCTAGATAACATAGAGTTCATGCCTTTCATTCATAAGAAAAATTGACATGGGTAGAATGTTCAAACACATTTTAATTATTTTTAACTCACTGTAAATTAGGAGGGGAGAGCATAAGCAGAGTAAATACCTAACTGATTGGAGCAAGAAAATGGAAAAAACTATTTAAAAATAAATAAATCTTATAAGGACATTTAGTGTGTGAGTAAACATCTATCTATACATCAGTAACATTAATTGACAGCTATGCAATCAGATAGTTGATTACTCTAAATGATCAAGTGATTATCATACTTACTACTTAAGAAATGAGAAAAATTGTGTTTAATTTTAAAATTATTTTCATGCAAAATGTCTAAAAATGTCACTTTAAAGAGGAATATTTCAGCTATCTTGGAAATTAATTTGGAGTACAATATTACTGTTTATCTTAAATAAGAGGTTTTTTTAAATAGCCATTATTTTTCTATTTTTTATATGCTCGAATTTTTTAGAGGTAACAATCAAAAATATTCAGCAGTCAATAATATTTTAGGTAGTTAGATTTTCTAAACATTCTTTAGGTTTGCAATGACTTTATATTAGAAAATAATTTCAAAAGAAAGTTATTTGTTAAAGTTTTATCAAGTAATTGTGTATGTTTTTAATCAGTATAAATTTCTTATAATAATCATGGCTTGATTGCTTAGCTTATGCAAACATTCATAAGGTATATTGTATGCCAGGATATTTTATATGTGGATCCAAAACAGGTATGTTAACAGGATAAGCACCAGAATTTTTGTACAAGTTCAAATCATTCTCAAAATGATTTAATTTCTTTAATTAAAGTCCAGTTTCGTAGGATCCTTAGTAAACTATCTCTTGGGAGTTTACTCAGGTAATTTGTAATTAGCTAACTTGTGTATATACTAAAAAGCCATTAAAATAATCCATTAAAGCATTACACTTCTTGTAGTCCCTTGAAATTATATAATTAAGTACAGTTTGATCAAGATATTTGGACACCAGCACTATTTTTGAGCAACTGTTCATGTATAAGAAATATCAACAAACCCTTCAAAATACTTTCCTCTGGGAATGTTACCACAGAATAATATTTCTACTAACATGAAAAATGGAATTTAATGATGTTTTATAAGCTCCAATATTGTGGAGGAAAAGCTAATTTGCACATTTATGAAAATGAATGGAAATTCTTTTTTTAGGGGATGATGAATGGGGGAGGGTAAAGTCTTTATAATCTGTATACACACTTAAAAAATCTTGCCTAGGATTCTAGAATGTAAATTTTTATTTGCTGCTTCTATTTAATTTCACAAAGCATTTAGATATTTTTGTTATTCTCATTGAAAGATTTGCCTTATTTTAGTTTGTTTGTTTTGGTTAGTATGTTTAAGAAAGTCAGTTCTTATACAATATCAAAGCTAGTTGTTTATAAACTAAGATTAATAATATTAATTCAGATTACTGGTTGGAATTAGTTGTAATTTAATCACAATTCAATAAGCATTTATTTATAATATCTAATTTAAAGTCACTATATCTTATAGATAGAGGATAAAGATGAGATAATAAATCTTTTTTGTCTCCAAGTAGCTTATATTCTACTGAGAGATATGGTATATACATAGATAAGTAATTTTAAGGTTATTTGTGGAGGTAAAGAACACTTACTACATAGTCATCAAGAGTAACTTCCTAGAGAACTTGATGTCAGACCTAAATTAAATCTCCAAGATAGTAATTCTGAAAGTGGAGAATGGTATATAAGTTCCACTTATAAGAATAACATTACATAGAATGTAAAGTAGTTTTGGAAGTATGTAAGTATGTAAGTAAGTATGAAAAGGCAACATGTTTCTAGGACCTTTAATGTCAGACTGAGCAGTTTGAATTTTATCCTAGCATCAAGACACTTAAGAGTTTTGAGTGGGGGAATGATACAGTCAAATTATTCCATAGGAAGATTGTTTTGTCAAGTGTATGGACAATAAATTGAAGTGGAGAGAAACATTAGAATCAAGGAAACCAATTACGTCAGTTAGTCAATCAATGTTTATTAGGCACTTACTACATGTCATGTTATGTTCTATGACAAAAGACAATCACTGTTCTTAGGGAATTCACAATCTCACAGTAAAGATAACACATAAATAGAAGTTAAAAAGCAATGTAGAGAAAGAATGTCCAGTTTGAGAGGCATGATGAAGTTCTACAACTGATGGGGAAATGATGAGATGGCTGCCCTGGAACTCCTTCTTGAATAGAAAATTTGGGGGAAGTTCTCTTAGGTCTATTTTTCACCTTCTCTCATCAGAAGGATACAGAGCCACTGAGAGCAGGGAGTAATTAGAAGATTTGAGTTTCACCATTTGTAAGGGCCCTTTAAATGGGCGGACACAGTGCATCGGGATTGAGGCCCAGAAGTAATTTCTGTGGATATTAGGACTGCCCTTGGGCGGGATCCTGGCCATATTGAGATAGTTTTGTAATGGGTGACTCTCTCGCTGATTGGCTGTGTGTGTGACCTCACAGGCCCTATATAAGCCCACTGCAGGCAGCAACCGCCCTCTTTAACCTCGTGCTGTTCACCCTGGCTCCTAGCCTGGGTGGCCAAGCCAAGATGGATAGCCGAAAGAGGTAAGGATTTTGGTAGTGAACACATGGGTCTTCTGACCAGGTGTTCACCAGGGAACCAACAAGTCAGGGCATCAGTGAGTAGGTATAATAAAGGCTTTTAAGATTACATGTGGTTGTTCTTGAGTGCGCTACCGGTTACTAAGCTATAGATTCAAGAGATTGTGGCCAGAGACCTTTGAAGGCCTCAGAGGAGGCGAGCCGGGTAGAGCTCACACTGCAAAGGACAGTGGTCAAAGGTACTCTGGTGGGTCTAGGACAGACTAGTAATTGTAACTGCCAGGAGAGCACGTTACAAATGGCGCTCAACGTGGTGGACGCATCAGGAATTATCAGGTTTTGAAAATATTTAATATTCAGAATTAAGATTCTGAAAGATCCGGTAGAAACGCCACTTAAGAGGGAAGACAGAGAAGCAATATGGACCCAGGTAACTCTGGGATCAGGCTCAAGGACACAGCTGAACATAATGCTTATTATATAAAGAGGTTAAAGAGCCAGATGGAAGATCTTTTAACAAAGATCACCACTGAAGAACAGCAGGAAGCTTGTAATCAAGCTCCACAAAGGCTATCCCCACACCCAGTAAATAGAGCTAGGAGAGGGAGCAACCTAGAGCTAATGCGATTGTATGACAGTAGAGAGTATAAAATGCCACAGCAAGAGCTGCTGGAATTGCAGGTTAAACTACAGATGGAGATAGAGAAAGAAGAAAAAGCTAGGTTACTACAGATAGAACAGGAAGAGTTCAAACCAGTGGCAGAAACTAAGGAAGGAAATAAAGGAACCACATGGACTTCAGTTGTAGAAATTCTTAGCATTTTGTTGGTTTACCTTGTGCATTGTTGTTTTAAGGAATTTATTGATTACTCTTTCATTGAGAAGAAGTTTAGTTCTTTTTATGTGCAAAGCTCAGGTTTGATTTTAAATCAGCCTTTGGGGAATTTTCCAATTCTTCTTCCCTCTGCCTCACCTTCTTGGGCCAAGGGAGTAGGGGGAGGAGGAAAAGGAAGGGCGATAATATCATCAGCACTGCCCATTAATCCATTCAAAACTCCTGTGTCTTTTCAAAGGACAGGAGTAGGCTTTATGCCCCAAGGCAAAAAGGAATTGTGGGTTATTGAGTATAATCAGAAAAGTTTTAAAAATACAGTTCAGTTAATTTCTAAGAAACCTTACAGGGACAAGACCTTGCAGTTAGAGAGAGTGGAGTTTTATACTTGTAAAACTGCTAGGATCGTCTTTGGAGAGTTGGAACTCCTCTTTTATTACCTCGTGGATTTTCCACTTCCACAGGTGAGCTTGATTTCCCAACCCCCTACGGGTACTTATAAAACAGTGTTTATGTCTAGAATGGGTTGGAAAATTGTTGTTTTAATCACTAGAATAAATAGACAGTGTGTGATCTTTGACCCAGGAGGAAAAGTAATATCAGATTTATTGATTCACACTCCTGAAGTACAATTCGGTATCAGAAACTCAAACTTTGATTTTTAGGCAAAAGAATTCAGGGATATAGCCGAGTGTTCTAGTAAAGTCATTACTGCACAGACTATCCCCAAGATCTTCTCTTCTAAACAAGAGAAGGGAATTTTGGGATATGTGATTGCTTACAATTTTTAAATTTTGATTTTACATTTTTAAACATTTTTGATTTTACATCTTCAAAGTATTTTGATTTTACATTTTAAAGTTATTTTGGTTTTATATTTTTAATCTATTTTGGTTTTACATTTTTAAATTCTTTGCCTTTTACCTTAGCAATGCACTTCGGGCATACACAGAAAGTGCAGCTAAGTGACAGACTAACTTTTGTCTGACTTTTGATCTTTTTGACAACAACTTTGTTTCCACTGTGATGTGGAAAGGCCTGGATGGCATTTGGAAAGGCCCAAGTTGGGCCCCGGGGACATTCCTTCCTAGGTGCAGATCCAGCAGCAGAGTTCATCCCCACCAGAGACATTTGTAACCTGGGGATCCAAGAGAAGGACCAGACAACAGTCCAGAGAGACCAGCCAGATGTCCGCAGCCCTTCAGACGCTGATGGCAGCGATGCCCCTCCTGACCGTGACCAGAGACACCAGACACAGTTCCAGTGTTGCAGCTGAAATGGACTGTTTTGGGTGATATGCAATATAAAGACTGTAAATGGACAATGGGCCTGTTTGCTTCTCCCGTGGCCACTTGCCATATGGTGGCCTGGGAAGAGGCTTTGCCCTATGCTTTCTATTGAAGGACTATGCTTTTAAATTAGTGGGTGAAAAACCAACACACCCACCTGCCATTGTTATTGAGACAATGTTACTGGACATGACTTTGCTTATGTGCACCTGTGAATCTAGAATTGTTCTAGAATTGTGAAAAGTGCAATAGAGAATTGTGATAAACTAGAATTGTTCTAGGATTGTGACAAGTGCAATTGAGAATTGTGATAAGCTAGAATTGCTCTAGGATTGTGACAAGTGCAATTGAGAATTGTGATAAACTAGAATTGCTCTAGGATTGTGAAAAGTGCAATAGAGAATTGTGATAAACTAGAATTGTTCTAGGATTGTGAAAAGTGCAATAGAGAATTGTGATAAGCTAGAATTGTTCTAGAATTGTGAAAAGTGCAATTGAGAATTGTGATAAACTAGAATTGTTCTAGGATTGTGACAAGTGCAATTGAGAATTGTGATAAGCTAGAATTGTTCTAGGAGTGTGAAAAGTGCAACAGAAAATTGTAAGAAACTAGAATTGGTCTAGAACTGTGATAAATGTAACTAGAATTGTGACAACCTACCTACTAATATTTGTTAACTAGAATTGTGATGTTTTACCTTGTTGACTTCCCACCTCAGTGTTGACATCCTACCTCTTTGGCATATTATCTCGAGTATGACTTTGATGAATGGGTTGAACATTTGGGCCACTGTTGAGCCTGGTTCTCATTGTCATACTTCTGTTTACTGATCTGCTGCTTTGTACCTCCTTGGGCATAACACTGTCATCTCATGGATCAAGTGAACTATAGCTGGTGCTAAAAGTTTAGCTTGGTGAGATGTGCGGTTCCCGCAAAACAAGAGAAAGGGAATTGTAAGGGCCCTTTAAATGGGCGGACACAGTGCATCGGGATTGAGGCCCAGAAGTAATTTCTGTGGATATTAGGACTGCCCTTGGGCGGGATCCTGGCCATATTGAGATAGTTTTGTAATGGGTGACTCTCTCGCTGATTGGCTGTGTGTGTGACCTCACAGGCCCTATATAAGCCCACTGCAGGCAGCAACCGCCCTCTTTAACCTCGTGCTGTTCACCCTGGCTCCTAGCCTGGGTGGCCAAGCCAAGATGGATAGCCGAAAGAGGTAAGGATTTTGGTAGTGAACACATGGGTCTTCTGACCAGGTGTTCACCAGGGAACCAACAAGTCAGGGCATCAGTGAGTAGGTATAATAAAGGCTTTTAAGATTACATGTGGTTGTTCTTGAGTGCGCTACCGGTTACTAAGCTATAGATTCAAGAGATTGTGGCCAGAGACCTTTGAAGGCCTCAGAGGAGGCGAGCCGGGTAGAGCTCACACTGCAAAGGACAGTGGTCAAAGGTACTCTGGTGGGTCTAGGACAGACTAGTAATTGTAACTGCCAGGAGAGCACGTTACAACCATTGATATGATTTTAATTAATAATATTAATAATTTAAATTAATTTATGATTAATATTTAAGATTTTATTATTTATTAAGAATAGTTAAGAGCTTAATTGTTTAGAATAGAGTTCTGGTCATTGGAAAATATACTAAATTCAGATTAGACAGTCTCTACTGTCAAGAAGCTCACATTGAGGTAGGGGAAGAGGACACCAACACTAATAATAATACACAATATTATTTGATAGGCACATTGGAGATTATAAAAGAAAGCATTATGTGAGTTTTAAGGAAATAAATTGTTAAGTACTCACCTGCTCAAACACTTAGAGGCCTACTTCTCAAGTTGGGCTTCATAGTAAATGAACTAAAGTATCTTACTTAACATAAAAGAACAAAGTATGGGAGTAGAAATTGAGTGGAAAAAAGGATACCCTGTTTTAAATGATTTTCCTTTTCAGAATTGAAATAATGTTATAGTTATTATATATTTTGAGTAAGTTATAAAGTTTGGAAATGACTACAAGGAAAATATATGATAGGAAAAAACAGTTTTAATATAACCACATACTTATCAGGTAAAAGTAACTTTTTTTTTCTATATGTGTCATTTAAAAATTTATAAATGAGCTCAGTTAATTAATCCTTACAAGATGCCTGTATTAATTACAGTCTTAGGCAAGGTTCTTTGTCATTTGGTAATTCTTTTTGTCACATTTGTACTGTGCTGACTGCCACAGCTTGATGCTGATAGGCATGCTGATTCATGCTTGATTGTGCCAAATAGGTTTTATTCATTTAGAGAAATGAATATAAAGAGGTCATACTTCACAATCATACTGCAGTTTTTACTGCATGTAAGCCATATATTTCCTTTTAATTTTAACTCTGAAAAATACACTGGGATTTTTGTAGCTTAGCTGTACAAATCAATGAAATTTATAATCAAGGGATGTCTAATCTCCAAAGCTTATACAAGAATTCACAGCTATTGATTACATGTGAAGGATACACAAGCTGTTAATCATGCATGAAGGCAGTAGAATAAACATTGTGTCAGGAGGGAATGGACAAATAATTGTCAGTCCTGTAGTTATTATTTGTCTCTTTACTATTCTCCCCAAGCATCTACTTCAGTATATTTGACAGTTATATTTTGCATATTAAAACAAAAGTTTTAAATTGAGAATTCTTTCCCCAAGTTACCATAGTAAAGTTTAAGTGTAGTTGACTTTGGATGTTTTTTGTTTTTTTGTTTTATAAATAATTTTGTTGTGTTTGTCATTTTCTAAAACATTGAATCCATTAGAAATGGATAAATTGGTAATTAGTATATTGATAAGTTAATAGATTATCAGAAGATGAAAAAGTTGAATCATGGCTTTAGAGGTGGAAACCCCACTATGGCTTATGGTCATTGGAGCCAATATTTAATTGGTCTTGATGCTAAATTACATAAGGTAGTATTTGAGAAAAAATTCACATTAGTTATTACTGATTTTTGACTGATGGATTGATATTTTTCAATACTCACTATATCTCCATCCTGGTGACATTCAAGATAAAAATATATCTTTGATAGCTCCATTGGAGCTGTTTAATAAAACCCTTGAGTAAATCAGGGACAGCCAATTTCTAGTTATGTGAGCCTGTATAAATCAGTTAAATTCATCTATAAAATGGGGACATTGTTGTTATGAAATTCTTTGGAAACCTTAAAGTAATATATACATGAGATTAAAAATATGTTGTATGTATAGAAAGAAAAAAAAAAGGAAGGAAGAAAGAAAGGAAATTTTACCCTAGGTTAGAAAAAAAAATACTTCTATTATGATGAGTATTTTGCACATCTTCCATTATTTTGAAGTGGGGAGTAGTAACATGGTATATGATATAGAAAGTTAGCTCCAAAGCCATGAAGAACTAGGTCCAAGTTCTATCTCTGACATATATTGGCTGTGTCATTGGGCAATTTACTTACCCTCTCAGAGCTCAATTCATTTGTCTAAGACATTAAGTAATATAGAACCTCCATTGATAGAGGGAGTAACTATCACTATAAGGAAGTCTTTCAACATCTTAAAACAGATCTCCTAAAATCATCTAATAATATAATTCTCAGTTTAACAGGTATAAAATTAAAATCCTATAATAAGAGATGTTATATTTTTTCTTTTGTTCTTTGCTATATTTTTCAAAACTAGTGTCCCAATCAGTTCATGTCTGAGAAAGCTCATAACTGTATAGCACCCACTAGTCAATCAAGACATATTAATTTAACACCCAGTACTGAAGAAGTATAATGCTAACTTATCTGTGGATTATAAAGATTTATAAAAATGAACCCTGTCTTAATAGCGCTTATAGTCTAGTTGAAGAAAGTAAAATCATGTGTAAATTTAAGAATAAAATAATAATATAAGAAAAGTGGTGAATTTATAAGATAGTTGTAGGATTTAATTAGGTAAGGCAAACATGGACTTGATTATGATTTGTATTGTTGAAGCTTAAACACATCAAGCAGATCTCAGATGTACTAAAGTACTGGAATATAAAAGGAGGTACATATTCGAGTTTTGCTTTTTGCCTAAATCTTTGAAGTTCATAAGAAATTTTTAAAGATTGAAAAATTCGAGAGGTATGATCAAGAGACAATCATCTCATTTGGCTTAATATAGAGTTAATGTAGGAAAATAGAGGAATATAAGGCAGGATTTTGTTATGTTATTTAGTCTTATAATTAGGTGATTCTTTTCTTTCCTTAATAGGATTTTGTTTTTCCAATTACATGTAAAGTTTTTAACATTATTAGACACACCCACACAGAGACAGATTGACGCATAGTATAGTTTCCCTATTTTTCTCTTTTGATTAAATGTTTTACCTTTAATTTTGTCTGAGATCAATGATTACTACCCCTTAATTCCCTAATAAATTCTATTCTGATCATTATGTTAGTGTGTCTCTTATTTCCTATCCTTGATCTCTCTTGTGCTTTAAGTCTACACATTACCTTGCCCCTTGCAATTATTTATCTTACCCTATTCAGAATCCCTCCCTTATCCTCTTTCTCCACCTTTTCCCTCCCTTCTTGTCCCATTCCCATTAATCTATATACCCTTCTATATCCTTCCCATTTATCCTATTCTCTCCTCTTATTTCATCATAAATTTTGAAGACTTTTCCAAGTGTGGTTGTGGAGGAGTGGAATGGGGGGATGTGGTTATGTATATTTCCCAACCCCATCTAATTCCTCTGTATTGGTTCTTCCCACACAATTTTACTTTTGAACATTTGTCAGGAATCTTTGTTATAAACAAACAATATACACAAGTATCAAGGATGAATTTTAGGACCATTCAGATTGTATCATTCCTGAGCACATTTATTTTCACACTCATTCAGTGTGAGTTGTTGCTTATTTCTTGTTGGTTTAAAAATTGGGTTTAAAATAGATCACTTTAAAAACATCCCAAATACCTTTTTTGGAACTTAATTTCTGGTACTATGACATTGTGCCAGGTTATCCATCAATAGTTTATTCTCTGCCATTACTTGATTATTGTTTATTATTCAAGAAATCCTTTTACCCAAGTAACCAAATTAGCAGTTTTCTCATCATTACGCATGGTCTGTGTCTATTATTTTCGTATTATCTTACACTTTAGATAATAAGATGCTAGAGTGAAAGGATGCTGTTCTATTTTTTTGTTTAATGAGGTTGAATGCTTCTTCCAGAAAGACAGTAGAACTTTGACCTGTGTGGTTCTTTTCATGACCCTGTAATCCAAGCATTTCACATCAATAATGTAGTTTGTCACCTACCAAAGAAGCAAATGTATGTCTTATGATAACTTGTAAAGCTTAAAGCGCCTTCATTTTCCAGGCCTATTAAAGGAATCTCAGAAAGTTACAGTTAACTCAGTTTGACCAGTGAAATCAAAGATGAATTCATATCTGGCAAGAATTACAACATCTTGTGATTGTAAAAGGAAGGTAGATTGGTGAAAAACTCACATCAAATCATTCTTAAGGGAATCACAAAGGATGTAACTATTTCTTGATAGAGATGATAGATTTAGGTTCTGTATAGATAGATTAGAAAATACATAGATAAATTAATGTCATTATTGCCAGAGTGGGGAATATGTTTTGCCTAACCATGCTTACAATTTTTCATTGGAAGGTTGGTGGTAGGAGGAGAAAAAAGACTTTTGTTAATTGGAAAAAAAAAAAAAAAAAAGGAGCATTTAAAAGAAAAAAAAAATAAATCTATGCCTTTAATAAAAGAAATAATATGTTTTTTCCTTTCTCCTTATGTGTATTGCTGTATTCTTTGTCTCTCCCCCCCACCCAGATTATGTTTGGTACCGAAATTTTTCCCATTGTTTTAAATGCTTTATCTGACTTTCTGAAGCTTCACCTTCTATTTATTTAGTAAACAGAATGGAAATTGTAGTTTGGAGTCTGGCTCTCCATTTGTAAGGAAGCAGAAGCCCCTGTACAAAGCTCTTGTCATGCTCCAGTGTTTGTGTACATCTTGGACAAAATCTTTGCTCTATTTTTTTTTTTTTTTTTTTGTCACTAGCTTTGGGACATTTTCTATTTTTTCTCTGACTGACAGTTGGATAATAAGTTTTATCATTAAAAAACAGTTCTAGAGAAATACAAGCTTTGCCTTCAGTTCCCCTGTGGATAGCAAAGCTTTTGTTTTCACAACTCTTTCAGAATAACTAGAGATTATCTCTCCAAAAGAGGTGCTGATATTGACCTGTCCTGTCACGTGTTGCTTAACAAGTGCCAGAGAAATTGAATCCTACTTTATCTGTTCTCTAGTCTGCTTATTGAATCTTCCTGCTGTTGAGAGGTAGCTAGAGGTCAACAGATTCTGTCTCTTCCCCTCATCCATTCCTCTATTAACCTCAAAGAATTACAAAAGTGGCTCTTCATTTTATTTTACAAAGTTGGGTGAAATCTTCTGATTCTTGTACTTCAAGTGAACATCTTAAGAATGAAATCTTTTTTCTTGACATTGTTTCAAATTGGAAGTAAAGTCTGAGTTGAATATACATTCATTTTGGCTTTAGCATATAAACATATAATGTATGTATATGTCTATGTATTTGTTTGGGTTTATGCATGTTTTTGTGGAGGTGTTGTGTTTTTCTATGTCACATGGGTGTTTTATTGAGCTTGGAGGAAGAATTAAATGTAGACACTGCTAGTTTAGGTATCAATGTATATGTACATATATGCACCCAAACAGGCAACTATGTGGCACAGTGGGTAGAGTGCCACAAAAGTCTTATCTTCCTATATTCAAAAGTGGCTTCAGACTCTTACAAGCTGTGTGATTCTGGGCAATTCACTTCACCCTGTTTCCTCATTTGTAAAATAAGCTGGAAAACAAAATGACAAATGACTCCAACAACTTTGAATAGTCACAAATCATCCAATGCGATTGGAAAATGACTGAAAAAAATACTAACCCCCCCCCCCAATCTAATTAAGCACCTAGAGCATAGTGTCACCTATTATTAGAGTCATTATGCATGTAGATAGATGATTGGTTTCTGAGGAGTATAGGGTTCAAGTCAGGAAAAGCTATTTAATCTCCCAGATTTTCAAACAAATTACTCATACAGTGTGATTTGGGTTGAAAGTTCTTATATGGAGAGTTGTCCCCTCTCTCCCCCAGGTTGACATCATAGAACAAGATGAAAAATGTGAAAATACATAAGGCATTATCAGAAGATCTGGGAATACAAAGACAAAATGTGATATATATGTTCAAGGAACTTTCATTTACTAATAAGGATATATAGACCATCAAATAAATATAGATATACATAGCTTAATATAATGCAGAATAGAATGTGCTAGGTTTAAAGGAGAGGTTCAAATCTAAATTAAAAATACCAATTCACTAGGTAGTAGAAAGGATTTAATTGACTTAAATATGTAGGGGATCTGGATTTTTAATCTCAGCTTACACATTGGGTACTGTTACCTCTGTACATATCACTTAAATTTGATCTCATTCCTTATGTCCAACAATTTCAGAATGATAAATTAACCAAATATTTAACAAATTTCATGTTCTTTTATTGTTAGTCATTTGGGGATAAAATTTGCTTTCTAAAATGGTGATAAAATCCAGTATCTTTGACTTCTACTTTTCCTATCGTATTATAAAACATAAATATAGTTTTACAAGATAGGACACCAAATCTAACCCCCTTGTTTTAAAGATTAGGAGACTAAAACTTAAGGAGATGATATAACCTGGATAGCCTAAAATCTAGCTGGGTCCTATGACATCAGAGTGAGTGCTCCTTTTGTAATCCCAGAGAAACTGAGGCAAAATAGAGATTAAAGAGTATTTAATAATTTATTTAATGGGAAAGATTTACTGGGACCAAATGGATCCATGATTTGGTCCCAGGGCTAAATGAGACTATTGTCTCCAAGAATCCAGCAAACAATGTAAGTTCTCAATGACCTATATACACATGGCTCAGATTCAGGGAGTAGATTGAAGCAGGGGTGGAGTCTGAGTGCTGAGAGCGGGAACTGGACTCTGACAGGTTGAGGTAAGCCATCAGAGGGGAGGCACCCTAGAGATGGGGAGAGGCATCTTGATAAGATGGTATCTGATATTCTGATAGTTTGGAATGGGGAGAGGCATTCTGATATTCTAAAACATAAGATCTTTTATCCTTATCAAATATTCTGATAAAGAGGGAGGAGAGGTTTTGTAGGACTGATGTTTGAGCTGGGTCAGGATAATTAGGGAAACTGAGTCAGGACAATAAAAGACAATTGTGGCATAACATTCCACACACTCTCTCTCTTCTGAATATTCAAATCATTGAATTACCTTCCTCTAGAAGATCTTAGCATCATAATTTTGACCAACTCTATGTAAAGCAAATAAACCAAACTAAAACTAGAAAAATCCAAGGACTTATGGCAAGAACAAGTCTCTCCCTGATAATCCCAAAGTTATTAGCATAAAACCAGCAATAGTCATTTAGGGAGACAAACAGGCTTCCCTGTTGCAGAAATAGTAGGTCCTTTTCTGTTGGAGAGCATCTCAGCCAGAGAATCCAGTTTGAGATGGACAGTTCACTGTAAGATAGGTCTGTGGTCATTTGTGCATTTAACAGTCTCTGCTTATACAAGGTGTAGCAGTGCTCAAGATAGTCCTACTGCCTAAGAGGGCACCTCAAGTCTGTCAGGGACTCCAAAAGAAGGAAAAAGTGGGGCCTGGAGTAGTTCCACCTGTCCCCTCTCAATAGAACAAGAGCTGCTACTAGGAAACAGATTTGTGAGCAAATTATGCAATTAGACCAAGGCAGGCAACCCCAAACTATTAGAGGCCAGATATCAAAATGCTGAAATACTAATTAAGGGACTGGGGTAACAGCTATGGAGAAACAGATCAGAGAGACTGCCAGTCCCAGGAGAGGTGTCTGATTTCTGGTTGTTTCTAAAAAATAATCCCCCAAACTGAGTCTGCCAGGGCAATTCCAACAGAATAAGGTATTTCAAAGTTAAAGCATGATATCCAACTCAATCTAAACTAATGAGATAGGGGGCAGGGCAGAAATGCCTAAGAAAAATACATCAGTTCCCAATTTCATGACCAGTTTCATCCAGTTTCCTTTCTCCTTTTTTTTTTTTTTTTTTTTTTCATGGAAAAGAATTATCAAATGACCATTCCACATATAAATCACAAGAGTGAACCAAAATTCCTATACATAATAGACTAGTACAGTAAGTTTCCTAAAAATCCCTCAAACATACAGCAATAGTTAAACAGTTTTAACAAATCTTAAACACAGTAATAGATGACCCAATCAGGGTTCCTAAATTCCCCATATCAGTCCATCAGGGGTAAGGAATGAAAACTGCTTTAGGCTGGGCACTTGCAGGAGACTCTCAGTCCATGCAGAGGATACATGTGGTGTGGCCCACTATGCCGACAATCAAAGCTGATCTAGGTCCCAGAAGCAAGTCAATACTATAATTTGACTAAAACCTAAAACAAAAAAAAACACAAATCTAACAAATAAAGGTTAGAATAGACTGATACAAAGTGTGAAGAAGCCAGTATAAAGTGGCCAGCAATTTCCCAATACATAAAACAGCAGCTAGGCTTTTGTTCTCTCATTATTTAGAAACCTTTAAAAACCGTAATATCCACAGACACACATATTCAGTATAAGATAGATGACCAGGATATATAGTAATTTGCTAAGTATTCAGGATATAATGGTTACATATAACTAGATTAGAAATAGCAAGGTATGACATAATTGAATTGGATTAACAGTTTCTTATTGACCATTGCTCTGATCATAGAAATTAGTTACAGGAGGGAAAAAAATGCAGGGACATAAGCATTACATAAGTAGTTAAAACTTAACTTTCAGCAAAACAGGATAAAATAGCTTTAATTCATTTTTAGTCTAGTTAATTGTCCCACTAACTGTCAGAGAGTAGAGCTTTAAAACTCCCAAATAGCATTAATTATAAGCCCAAAGAATTTTACTTCTAATAACAAATTCTATTAACCAAGTTTCAGACAAATCCTAAAAAGATATTTACCATAACCATATATCTATAATAGTAAGAATTTGTCTCTGTATGTTTACTTCTTTCATATCTAAGTAAATGTTTCCATAATGAACATTATATATACAAATCAGTTTGTTTTAAAAATACTCAATACATAGACAAATATTCCAAATTACATATTGTCCATAACAGAAACATTTTCAAAAGGACAAAAAAAATATTATTTTCAGAGGCTCTTCAAATAACCTCAAGATGGCCCAATAGAATCAATTAAAACTTAGAATATCCTATACAGAATATCCTACTAACACATAAAGGAATCCAAGAGGTTCTTAAAAATATTAAACTTTTAGAAATACCATAACCTCATATTGATAACAGTAATAAATTTCTTTCTGTAAGTTCACAAGTTATCTTTCCTATTTAACAGAACATTTTCAAAAGGACAAGGAAAAACTATTATTTTCAGAAGCCCTTTAAATGATGGGCATAATCTTAGGATACAATCAATTAAACTTATACAGAATACCCAATTCTACAGAAAAGAATCTGAAATATTATTTAAAATATCAATTAAACAGTAGAAGCAATTAATATTTGAACCAGCAAGGAGCTGCAGTTTGTCCAAAAAACAAAACAAAACAAAACACCATCTTAATGGGGGGAGGGAGATTAGATTGTCCCTTTTCCAGGTGGTCACCCTTCCCCCACACCCTTCCCCCATTCCACCATGCTTCCCAGTTCCAACTTCTTACAGCTAACCTTTTTTTTAGGGTACCAATTCCCCAGGTTCTAATCTGCCAGCTAAAGATAGGCCTCAACCTCATGAGGTATCTCCTTTCCCATGACAAATGGCAAATTCACTAAGGGTTTGTGCCTTTTTGTCCCCATTTCTGGAAAGTTATTTTCCTCTCTTCTTCCTTCTCTCAAATCATCTCTTTGCTATCCCATCTCTATCTCTCTCCTCCCAATGCTTATTTGCCCAAAACTTCTCTGACATGCTTTAAACTCTTCCAAACCAATACTAGATGCTCCATTTAAACTATTAATTGCTTTTGCAAATCAATCTTTCTTGTCTTTTGTCTTTAAATCACTTTTTTTAAACTTAAGAAATCAAATTTCATAAACCTTAATACATACTTAATACATATACCCAACAAAGCATAATTTACAAATTACCCTATATTTCTACAAAGCAATATATCATCTAAGTAGGAAGATACAAACATGACCTCCCAAGGTAAGCTACTGACATTTTGTTTTAATAATCTATATTTTAACTTAAAATACAATAAAATACAGCTTTAAATTCCCAGTAATATAAAACTCCTTTTCCTACCATATTTCAAATAATGAATTTCTCTCTGGTCCCAATTGGCCATTATTCCAGTGACTTTTCCTAAGCCCCAACTTTGACCAGAATTAAAGTCTTTAGAAAAGCCAGATCTTTCTTTACCTAATTAGAGGCAAGTAACCCCTTTCAGGTAAGTTAACAGAACTTTACTCCAACAAGTTCATAAGATCTTACATTCAAAGATAATTAAATATAACCTGCATAGGCAACAGTAAAATTATTTCCCACAATTTAAAACTGTCCCAAAGAATACTCAGAACAAATGTGGCATGCAAAGGCAACAGTAAAATTAATTCCCATAATTTCAGAATCAACCTAAAATTCCTAATCAGATGATTTCTCCATCCTGAGTTTCAATCAGATACAGTTTTATTGCCCTTTACTCTAGCAGGCTCTGAAAACCTGCTTCAAGGAAAAAACATCCGCCTTTTTGTTCCTTTTACTCACAAATTAGTACAAGTCAAAAAGTTTAACTAAGTTTTACTAAATAATTCTCAACTTTCTTAATTTAGCAGAGCTCTAAACCGAATAAGTCACAAACAAGTGACAAACAAGTCACACAAAACAGATGGACATGACTGCAATCAAAAACACATAACACACAGATCAGGGGCTATATGGAAATCTTAGAATAGCCCTGAAAGAAGTTGTCAGCTCCAGAGTCTTCCCTCCCAGAATCCAAACAGAGATTTTTTTTTTTTTTTTTTAGCCAAATGGTGTCTTAAAAAAGACACCCAGATTTATACTCTGGAATGCCCAGAGTTGTGCCAACTGGCACACCGAACCAGATGTGTCTTTAGATACCAGGTAGTGCTCCCTGTATGCAGAGGATCCTACTCCCAGAATTTATGCTTGTCAACATTTCATTATTCTGGGAATCCAGAAGCTAGCACAGACAGACAGAACATGTCTTAAGACATCCAGAGTTACTCTCCTGTGGCAAAATGGAGGGTCCACCAAAAGGCTTCAGGCACAGTTGTGACTGGAAACTGCTCTTTTCCAGAGGTTCTGGAAAAAAATCTAAAGGGCCGACCTCTCCAAGCAAAGAACCTAAATCCCCAGACACCCTGAAGCCCAAGGGGGAGACCCGAATGTCTTCTAATCTCTAATCCTGCTCATTTTCTAACATCTTGGTGGGAAGCTTCCAAAATGTAATACCAGAGAAACTGAGGCAAGATAGAGATTATAGAGTATTTAATAATTTATTTAATGGAAAAGATTTACTGGGACCAAATGGATTCATGATTTGGTCCCAGGGCTGAATGAGACTATCATCTCCAAGAATCCAGCAAACAATGTGAGTTCTCAATGACCTATATACACATGGCTCAGACTCAGGGGGTAGATTGAGGCAGGGGTGGAGTCTGAGTGCTGAGAGTGGGAACAGGACTCTGGCAGGTTGGGGTGAGCTACTGGAGATGGGAAGAGGCATCTTGATAAGATGATATCTGATATTCTGTTAGTTTGGAATGGGGAGAGGCATTCTGATATTCTAAAACATAAGATCTTTTATCCTTATCAAATATTCTGATAAAGAGGGAGGAGAGGTTTTGTAGGACTGAGGTTTGAGCTGATAATTATAAACTGAAGCAGAACAATTAGAGAAACTGAGCCAGGACTGGGTCAGGATAATTAGAGAAACTGAGTCAGGACAATAAAAGAGAACTGTGGCATAGCACTTTGAATCTTCTTTTTCATTGTAAAATGGGGAGAAGAATAAAATATTACATTTCTAAGGAAACATTAAATACTTGCTATGCACTAAGCATTGTGATACAGAATAGGGATACAAATTAAAAAAAAGAAAAAGAAACATAACCCCTATCTTCAAGGAATTTATAATCTAATGGAGGGAGACAATGCACAAAAGGAAACTGGAAAGTAGGAATGGAGGGATAGGATAGAGATAAAAGGGCTTTGTGTTCCTTAGGATTCAAACCACACAGAGTTACAGATAGAAAATGAAGAGTCGGCTGGATAGCTCATATCCAGCCACCCATAAAGGAAAGTCTTGGCCAGAGTTTGGTGCTAGATGTTCAAGCCTTTCAATCAGAGGGGAGAGGAGATAGGAAATTTATGAGAGTTTTGAGTGTCCAAAGATTAGTTAAAAAGCATGATTATGAGATTTTAAATGATCAACCTATCTTGGAGTGGATATCATGTTTCTTGGAGTTCAAACCAGGCAGAACTACAAGTAGAAAATGAAAAGTGAGCTGGGACAATCTCAAGTCCAAGCCTCTTTAAAGGAAAAAGAAAAAAGTCAGATGAGTGTGATTTTTTGTCCTTCCATTTGGGGTTTTCTTGACAGTTACTGTAAAGAGTTGGCATTTCCTTCTCCAAGCATATTATAGATAAGAAATTGAGGCAAATAGGATTAAGTGACTTATCCAGGGTTATAGGGCTATTAAGTGTTTTTGGTCAGATTTGAACTCAGATCTTCCTATTTCCCAGCTGGGTGCCACCTAGCTCTCTCAAGGAAAAATTTGGGAGGAGTTTAATCTTCCAATGTGAATAGAGTGAAGGCTAAGGGAGTTGGGAAGATACTGAGAATCCAAAGCTGAGCTAATCAGCATGATGATGAGATTTTAGGTGATCAGACAATTAATATAGTACTTTAATATTTATATTAAATTTTACATGTATAATTTTATTTCATTTTAATTGAAAACACTATTGTTTAGGTAACTGCAAGTAATTTTATCCCCATTTTATGAATTAGAAAACTGATTATCAGAGTACTTCATATTTATATTACTAATAACATGCAAAAAATAAAATATCATTCTAGCTCCCTCCTAATTCAGAAGCTGCTTTTACATGATTGTTTCTTTGAAATACTTGCCCTATAGAAAATTAAAAGTATAGATCTGGAACTTGAGAATCATTGTCTCCAAATTTTTTTTTTGTTCTTACACCTTTTAACAACACTCTATTTATGCAGTTACTTGTTTATAAAGCATATATTTTATACTGTATGAATAATTCAGTATATTATAAATTTAAAATAATACAAGTTTTTTAGACAATGAAATAAAAATTTAAAAATACCCATCTAAACTTTAGTGAATAGGATATACTATAGTCAGATATGAACTGTAGATAGTAAATTTTATTAATTATTTGACAGCTTTTTTGAGGATGATTTGGAATAGCAAATAACTTCAGTCAGAGAGACCAATTAAGGAGTCTGTTGTAATTATTCAGGTGAGGGATGATGACGTCTTGAATCACAATGATTATTACATTTGGATCTTGGCAGAAATTGAAGTTAGGAGGAGGAGTAATTTTTTGGGAAAAGATAATACCATGATATTTATGATATAGGTCATAGTCCATTCATATCTTCTCATTTTGTGTGAGTCAACCTGTCCTACTCAAAACAAAAAGGAGCTTTTGGTTCTTACGTATGAAGAGTTACTGCCAGAGGATTCCCTGACAGATATATAAGGTCACCTGACTCAAAGAGACAAAAATCATCAGAGTGGACATACCAGGATTAAGGGACACTAGTGTCAAGACATCTTGATGGGAGAGAGTCATTTAGAGGAAATAACAAGAAAACCACTTTCTCTGAACTCCACAGGGTATAAATTGTAGTAATGCAAAATAAATCTGAAATAGCTTTAAATGGCAGATTTTTCATTTTATCCTGGAGGTAACAGGGAACAGAGGAGTGAAGCAGTGACTTCTGCACTTTATGAACACCAATTTGTTAGCTGGTATAAGAATGGATTTGATCCCTCCATTTTTGTCTGCTTGCATTTCTGATTTCCTTTACAGGCTGATTGTACACTATTTCAAAGTCTGATTCTTTTTGTACAGCCAAATAACTGTTTGGACATGTATACCTATATTGTATTTAATTTATACTTTAGCATATGTAACATGTATTGGTCAACCTGCCATCTGAGGGAGGGGAGTGGGGGGAAGGAGGGGAAAAGTTGAAACAAAAGGCTTGGCAATTGTCAGTGCAGTAAAATTACCCATGTATATATCTTGTAAATAAAAAGCTATTTAAAAAAATAATAAAAGAATGTCTTGGAGTAAAGAGAGGCTTTTGGCAGGGTGATCAATTTGAAGTTTTCCATTCAAAAGAGGATTAATACCTGAAATACATAGTAGTGAGAGGTATTTGAGAAATTTGGTAGTGGAATGATTAAAATTTGGTGGTTTATTGAATTTATTTTCTTAATAGTATTTTTTTCCAGACACATGTAAATATAGTTTACCGTCTTCATTTTTGTAAGATTTTGTGCTTCAGATGTTTCTCTTTCCATCCTTTCTCTTCCTCCCCTTCCCAAGACAGCAAGCAGTATGATATAAGTGGAATATGTACTATCCTTTTAAACACATTTCCACATTTGTCATGTTATGCCAGAAAAAATCAGGCCAAAGGAAGAAAAAAAAAAAAAAAACATTAAAAAAAAAGAAAAAGCAAGAAAACAAACAAAAAAAAGTGAAAATACCATGCTTCTATCACATTTAGTCTTCATATTTTATTCTCTGGATACAGATGACATTTTCCATCCCAAGTTTAATTGGAATTGTCTTGAATCACTGTATTGTTGAGGAGAGCCAAGTCTATCAGAGTTAATCATAAGATTCTGTTACCATGTACAATGTTCTCCAGGTTCTGCTCACTTCATTCAGCAGCAGTTCATGTAATTCTTTCAGACTTTGGTAAAATCAGCTTGGTCATCATTTCCTATAGAATAACAATGTTCTATTATATTTATATACTATAACTTATTTAGCCATTCCCCAAATGATGGAGATCCACTCAATTTTCAGTTCCTTGCCACTACAAAAAGAGCTGCTACAAACATTGTTGCACATGTGGGTGCTTTTCTCATTTTTATGATCTCTTTGAAATACAGACCTAGTAAATTGTTCTCCAGCATGGTTGAATCATTTCACAACTCTACCAATGATGCATTAGTGCCCCAGTTTTCCTACATCTTCTCCAACAATTATCATTATTTTTTTCCTGTCATCTTAGTCAATTTTAGAAGTGTGAAGTGGTACCTGAGAATTATCTTAATTTGCATTTCTCTAATTAATGGTGATTTAGAACATTTTTTCATGTGACTCAAAGTGGCTTTAATTTCTTCATCTGAAAATTGTGTGTTCATATTGTTTGATCTTTTATCATTTGGGGAATGACTTTTTTTCTTATAAATTTGATACTTATATATTTTAGAAATGAGACCTTTATCAGAAACTTTGGCTATAAATTTTCCTCCCAGATTTATACTTCCCTTTTAATCTTGGTTCTGGTAGTTTTGTTTCTGCAAAACCTTTTAAATTTAGTGTAATAAAAGTTAGTCATTTTGCATTTCATGATGTTCTCTGATTCTTCTTTGACCATAAATTTCTTCTTTTCCAAAGATCAGACAGGAAACTATCCCTTGTTCTTTTAATTTACTTATAATATCACCCTTTATATATAAATCATGAATGCATTTCAACCTCATCTTTGTATAGTCTGTGAAATGCTTCCTAGTTTCTGCCACATTATTTTCCAGTTTTTTTCTCAAATATTTTATCAAAATAGTGTGAGTTCTTATTCCAGAATCTGGAGTTTTTGGGTTTCTAATACAATCCTGAATAATACCTGTGATTATGGGCATTTTTTCCCATACTTTATCTTAGAGAAGATGAAGATTTTTAGCTTATTCCTATTATAGATAATACTTGCACATGGTTTTAGATAGAAGCTTCTTAGTATTTCAAGAAAAATCCATTTCTTCTACACTTTCAGTTGATTTTAACAAGAATAAATATTGAATTTTGTAAGAAAAACAACCTTTCTGCATCTAATGATACAATTGTGATTTAAAAAAAATTTTTTCTTTTAAAGATAATCAATTATGCTAACAAATTTTCTTATATTGAACACTATTCATTGCTGTATAAATCTTACTTCATTATAATGTATAATCTCTGCAATTTATTGCTGTACTCTTGTTTGCATCAGTATTCATTAGTGAAATTGGTTTATAATTTTATCTTTTTGTTTTTCTTGGCTTAGGTCTTATCATCATGTTTATTTCACAAAATGAGTTTTGTAGGATTCCTTCTTTGTCTGTTATTCCAAATGATTTAGCTAATATTTGAATTAGTTGATCTTTGAATGTTTGGGTAGAATTTATTTGTAAATCCACCTATTCCTGATGCTTTTTCCCCCCTTAGGAAGCTCATGTATGGCTTGTTCAATTACTTTTCAAAAAATAGATTTGTTTAGATATTCTATTTTCTCTTCTATCGATCTGGGCAATTTATGTCTTTGTAAGTGTTCTTCCATTTACTGAAATTGTTAAATTTATCAGCACATAATTGGGCAAAATAACTCCTAATTATTGTTATATTTATTAGTTCTGTACTCATTTTTAAAATTGTTTTACTAGTGATTTTTTTTAATCATTAACCAATGGTTTATCTGTTTCATTAGTTTGTTTCATAAAATGAACTTATTTTATTTATAGTTCAATAGTTTTCTTACATTCAAATTATTATTTACTTATTTATTTATTTATTTATTTATTTATTTATTTATCTATTTATCTATTTATTTATTTATTTATTTATTTGTTTGTTTATTTATTTATTTATTTATTTATTTATTTATTTTCTTATTCTGAGGCTGGGGTTAAGTGATTTGCCTAGGGTCACACAGCCAGGAAGTGTTAAGTGTCTGAGACCAGATTTGAACTCAGGTCCTCCTGAATTCATGGCTGATACTCTATCCACTGTACCACCTAGCTGTCCCCTACACTCAATTTTATTAATCTAACTTTATAATTTTTAGGATTTCTAATTTAATCTTTAATTGGTGATTTTTTTTTTATTTCATACCCAATTCATTGACTATTACTTCCTCTGTTTTATTGATGTAAGCCTTTAATGATATTAGTTTTCTTCTTGAGTGCTATTTTTTCTGTATGATATGTTTTGATGTATTATCTCTATTATCATTTTATTTAACAAAATTGTTTTTCTGATTTGTTCTTTAACCCACTAATTCTTTCAGATTAGGCTATTTAGTCTCTAATTAAAATTTTAATCTATTTTCCTATTTTTTAATTAAATGTAATTTTGTGGCAATTTAATGTTGCTGAACAACACAGAATGTTGCTAAATGTTTTATTATTATGAGTATAGCTCAACAGTACTTAAACTGTTTCTAGTTGCTTGTAACATTTTTTTTCCTTTATGTGAGAGCTTTGAAACTTGGTTATAATGTTTTTGTGAATTTTCGTTTTGGAGTGTCTTTCCTTTGGTGATCACTGGATTGATTTCCATTTCTATTTTACCCTCTAATTCTAGAATTTCAGGGAAGTCTTCCTTTATTTTTCTTTAAACAAATCATAACTTCCAGGTAGCCTGACAATTTGTAAATTTGATTTTCAATATGTTTACCGAGTTAATTGTTTTCCAACGAAATGTTTCATGTTGTCTTTGTGGGGTTTTTTTCATTCTTTTGATTTTATTATTTCTTGATGTTTCATTAAGTCTTTGACTTCCTGTTGCCTAATTCTCATTTTTAAGGAGTTTTTTTTTTTCCAGTAAGTTTTTGGATATTTGCCCAAAAGATGACTTTCTTTTCTTAGGGTTTTTTTCCCTTACATTATTCTTATTTCTTTTCCCAATTTTTCTTCCCATTTCAACTTTTATAACTCCTTTGGCAGTTGTTTAAAAAAAATATTACTGTTCTAGACAACACAATCTTCCCCATCAATGTAGTTCACAAACTGTGATGATATTCTCAAGTTCCCCTTTGCACTCAACTCATATAAACAGTATTGTATAAAATTTTGTTATCTCTAACTTCATAGACTAACCTTTATACATGTTCCTTTACCTCCACTCACACATCTGTCCCTCTGACATAGGGCTTAATCTTTGAAATAGCCTTCTAATTGGGTTTCTTCAAATCTATCACTCTCCACTTCCTCCATACAATTGCCAAAATGATCTCCTAAAATATAGGTCTAAGCATGCCATCTGCATCCTACCACTTAAAGAGATTTTAGTGTATTCCTCTTTAGCATCAAATATGAAGTCCTCTGATATTTATAATCCTTTCCTATTTTTTTTTTCAGTCTTCAATTCTTTGTGACCCAATTTGGGGCTTTTCTGAAAAAGATACTGGAAGGCTTTGTCATTTTCTTTTCCAGCTCATTTTAAAAATGTTGAACTAGAGTTAAAAGGGTTAAGTCTAGGGTCACACAGGTTTAAGTGTCTGAAGCCAGATTTGAAATCAGGAAGATGAGTCTTCCTAAATGCAGGTTCTGCACTTTGTCTTTGGACCACCTCTTTACAAATCCTCCAGACAGACAAGTCAAGTGAACAAAAGCAGATAGATACACCTTTACTGTATTACTTCTTATTTTTTATACATGTCATTCTTTTTCCCTTTTCTATGTCTTTTTACATATCCCATATGCATATGTTTTCCCTTCTCATTTCTAACTCCTAACTTAGCTCCTTTCCTTCAAGATTCAATTTAAATCCTACCATCTGCAGGAATCATTTCTTGTTCTCTGTAACTTCACTGCCTGTTAGTATGGTTGCTCAGATTACTTTCCATTTACAATATATTCACACATATATATGTACAGAATACATATATACATATATCTTTATATATGTGTACACATACATATATATCCATATGTTTGTGTGTGTAAATCTTTTATGTACACAGCTATTTCCATATTGTCTCCTGAATCAAAATATGAACTTCTTGAGGACATGCACCTTATTTTTCTTTTTGTATTCCTAATGGTTAGCACATAGTAAGCCCTTTAAAGATCACTAACTGACATAAGATTTATAAAGAAAATTTTCCATATATAAAAAGGACCTTTATTGATATACTTGTATAGAATTCATTGTGATTTAAATTAAAAGTAGAGCTTTTAACATTTTAAATCAAAATATATACTCAATGGTTTCTCTGTCTTCATTTTATATGTAACTAGATAATCTCTTGTTGATACTTAAGAATACATGTCTTAACTGTGCAGAAAAGTCTCATGCAAGGTACTCCTAGAGAAGATTATAACTGGAATGATGATAACATGACTAGGAAAATGAATATATAACTTATACCAGGGAGAAGAGAAAAGAGAAATGAATTGGCTGTTCACTTTCCAAAAGGAAAGTGACATTTATTTTAAGAGTTTGTACTAAAACAGGTATAAAATCTCTGTACTTCAAAGCCCTTTAAATGTTAATAATAAATTTTCCCTATCTCCTTTTTATGAACTAGTATTCCTTACTCCCAACTTTGTCCTTTTAATATGAATAATATTGAGAATTTCTATAGCTTTATTCTAAACGTCATAAGCATGGTGAGAATTTCTCTAATCATTTCTACATTATCACAAATAACAATGAATTGTTTTGTTGCTAAACAGAATCCCAGAAGTTTGAGAATTGGAAAGGTCTTCGGCTGCCATCTAATCCAATCTACATGTAAATAGAATCTCTTGTATAGCAATACTAAAAAGGCAAGCCACCTCATGCCCCAAAATGATATATTGGAAAGAACTTAATATTTTAGTAGAATTCTTAAGTCTTGATATTTTTATGACCTGGACAAGTTAGGGGTTTTGACTCTTTATTTTCCTCAAATATAAACTGGACATAATTCTTATAGTCTTACTTTCTGTATTGTGAGATAAATGCTTTGTAAACTATATACATATGTGTATATATATACATATATATATACACATATATATGCACATTAATAAAATGTTTATAAATCTGTGATTTAGTTTTATCATTCTGGATAACAACTGATATTATGAAGAAAAATGTTTATCTTAGTCCTATTTGATGTAGTGATTTTTCTATTGGTTATATAAATCAGAAAATTAGATAGAAATAAAATTCAGAAATATGTGATACTATAGCTGCTCTTTAGGGGATGGCTAAACAAATTGTAGTAAATTAATGTAATGGAATATCATTATTCTTTTAAAAATGATGTTTATAAGGAATTAAAAGAAATGAGGTATGGTTTGTATGAATTGATACAGAACCAGAACAATATAAACAATGACTATTCCAAAGTTAACAAAAGACCTCAAAATGAAAGTTAAGCTCATAAGTAATTAGGAAATTAAAAAATAAAAAAGATAAATAGCTTAAGTGAAAGAATAAGGAATCATATTCTTCTTTTAGATGAGGAGAGGACTGAATACAGAATTGTTACATAAATTGTTAGATACAATCAAAATATTTATGGGTTTTTTCAATTTAACTATTTTTCTTTGAAAGGGAAGATATTTGTGGGTGTGTAGGATAGTATATATAAATACATATATAATGTTTACAAATAAAATTTTATAACTCTATACACACACATTTTATATGCCATCTGTATGAGAGTAATTGTAAAAATAAAAGGAACTAATAAAACTTTTTCTTTTTCTTTTTAATAATAAAGAAAGTAAAACTAGTTTCTTTATACGATATTCAAGTAACATAATTACCTATATAATTATCCCTCAAATAGACATCTGTTTAGCTAAATCAAAATAAAATCAGCCTTTAATGAATTTCTTTTTTTTGTACTCTCCTATTTGTCTAATATACAGACACTGAGATGCTCCAGTTGACAGAGGAGTAGGCCTAGATTAAGGATGATTTGAGAGTAAATTCAGCTTCAAACAGGAGCTGGATGACCTTGGACAAATTACTTAACCCCTGTTTCCTTCAGTTTCCTCAATTGTTAAATGGGATAATAACAGCGCTGGTCTCCCAGAATTGTTGTAAGGGTCAAATAAAATAATATTTGTAAAGTGCTTAGCATGCTGCCTGGCACATAATAAATATAATACAAATGCTATTGTTGTTGTTGTTGCTATTATTATTATTAATAATGATAATATTGTTATGAAATTTCATCAATATATGATTCTGTTCTGTGCAGAGTACTATAAATGGCATTTCTATTTTCAGAATTGAATTATTGCCATTTTCATTGAATGTACAGGTTTTGATATGTTGTTTTTGCACAATGAGGTAACATATCTTTTGATTATGAAACATTCTAGTTCATTTGTCTTATTATATGTATAGTGTAGTTGTTGATTTTTAGTCATGCTATGCACTTTGATTAAGCCAATGTAATAAACAGTTATTTAAATATTATCTAGTTGCAAGCCTCCCTTCTATTTGAACTCTTATCTCAGGTTTGCGGATATATTATATGCTTAGAAAACTCTAGCTGAATTGAATCTGGGAGTGAGTAGAGAATTTTTTATTCTATCTTTCTGTGCCTCATCGCCCAATGAAAATATAAAATTTAAAGAGAGAGACTGTGTCCTTTTCAAAATATGGAATAGCATCATTGAAACCAAAGCATCAGATAGTGTGAGACTTATATTTGTGTGTCTTATTAAAAATATGTTGTTATTTAAATTAAAAGGCTACCAGCATCTTTCAAGTTGCATAATAAATACATTGAACTGAAATTCCAAATTGGACTTACCATATGTGCACCCTGCTTATTATCTTTGCAGAATTGAGATTTAAATTTTAAAAATGTAATTCTCTAAACATAAGCCTAGAATGGCTTTTTCAGAAGGAAATGGGTTTGTTTTTTTTTCATTTTAATTTAACTCCAAGAATCTACCAACATTGAATTGAGAGTTGTAAGTTAAGACTCCATGTAAGATTTTATTCTTCTCTCCTTTGAAGAACTAATCTATGGAGGTCATGCTGTTATGTTACTTTCTTCCAGGTATATATGCATAGTCATGGTCATGACTTTCAATGTATTAAGTTAAACTATCAAACTTTTTTTGCTATTAGGGCTAAATAATACCCTGGGAAAGCAATGATGAATTGCTATCATTCCAGGATCTTCCCACTGTTCTGCTGTTTTCCAAATGAATGGAAATTTACATGGTACTTTGATTTGGGTGACAGTGCTCTAATGTCCAACTTTGAGCTTCTCCTAGGACTAAGTTGGAAGGAGACCAAAGGAAAAGGATGATAGTGTGAATACCCAAATATATTCTTGTCATTTTTCTCAGCTTTGCTGCCTTAATGAACAACATCATTACTGAAATAATAAATGTTAATTAATATCTGCATCACTTTCATAAGTGGTAGTTTAGTACCACAATTAGTGTAATTAGTATACAACATATTTTAGTGGCATGATAAATCATAGTGCAGAACATGTTGACTCTTTTCAGTTATGATATATTAGCTAATTTACTCACTTATTAACAACAGAATAAAAGAGAGGGGAAAAGTTAGCAGTGACAGCTGTAGTAGTATTGTATTTACTTCTGTAGCATTTTTTATTATGGTTCTAAATATTGTGAATTGCTGATGCTTTTAATTACCATTCCTTTATACAATGGGTAAATCTTCCCATAAAGAAAAACAGATTGGGATATCTGTAATCTAAGGTGGGAGACTAAATGAAAGGTTTCTAAGTCATTTCCAACCTTGCATTTGTGGTTATAGTGCTCATGGACCTATCTGCATTTTTGTTTTGTTTTCTAGAACCAATGAGAACACCAAAAACACTAAAAATTGCTGAAATTCAAGCAAGACACATCGCAGTGGACTGGGAGTCTTTAGGCTACAATATTACACGTTGCCACACTTTCAATGTCACTATCTGCTACCATTACTTCCGTGGTCACAATGAGAGCAAGGCTGACTGCTTGGACATGGACCCCAAAGCACCGCAGCATGTTGTGAGCCATCTGCCACCTTACACAAATGTCAGCCTCAAGATGATCCTAACCAATCCTGAAGGGAGGAAGGAAAGCGAGGAAACAATTATTCAAACTGACGAAGATGGTAGGTTTATACCATGTTACCAAAAAAGAGGAATATTTAAGAATTTCATATTATTCTTAAGTTAATTTAGACTAAAATTGACTGAAAACTCGATGAATTCTGTTTATGAAATTAAAATTAACGCTGTTATCTTTAATTAGAATGACCATTTCTCTCCAAATAAGTCACCAAATGCCATTTCAAATACAGTTAGATGTTCTAACCATGCTAAAAATAAAGCTTGGATTAAAGATTTAAACAGGAAGATTTTAAAAAGCTAAAAAGTTTTAAGTATTATGGTCATATGTCAAAGTACTTGCTAAATTATTTAATTGTTTATTACATTTTTATAACTGATAAATCCAATATTAGTGGTTTCAGGTTTTTCTAGCAAAGAAGAGCAACATCATGACATTCTCAAATCTCAGTTTAAAATGTCTCTGACATTTAAATCCAGTAAGGTGAAAACTTTTCATCACTTGATAGAAGTGGAAAGGGGGGAAAGCATTAGATGTTAATAGAACTATATCTTATCATCTTTTAATAATCTTAATAGACATCTTACTAAAAAGAATTAATTGAAGACTTCTAAATAATTGAGCTATACTTCCCATTAGCTAGTTTGTATATTTACTAGATCTGGAGTCTATCTAGAAGATCTAAATTCAAATCTGACCTCAGACATTTATTAACTGTTTTACCCCATGCAAATCATTTAGCCTTTTTTGGCCTCAGTTTCCTTATCCGTAAAATGAGAATAATCACAGCATCTAACTTACAAAGTTTCTATGATGTTTAAATAAGATAACAATTGTAAAATACTTGCACAGTGCCTAGCAATTAAAATAACAATATCTATAATAGCACTGTTAGGTGCAAATAATTCTAAAGTTTTAAAGCACATTAATGTGTATGTCAAAGATAAAGCATCTTCATGCGTGATATTGAAGCTTACAGACATAATTTAAAGAAATAAATAACATTTCAGTGTGCTAAAAGTGTTTTACTGCTTTAAACTGATCTTGATACTAGTTTGGGTTCCATTCAGCATTAGCTCTAGGAAGCAGAGCTATATCTAGCAATTTTAGTATGTAGATACAGCAGCATAAAATATGAATTTAAACTAGCTCCAAACCTTGAAATACTTTAAAGTTTATAAATTCCATTAAATAAAGTATTTCACTGGACTCTTTGAAGTAGCTAATATACATGTAATTATCTCTATTTTTGAATTTAAGAAATAAGCTCAGATAGGCTAAGTGGATAAGCCAGGATTATACATCAGTAAATGTCAAGAATAGGATACAAACCCTAATCTTTTTGACTTCAGATCCAGTACTCTATTACATCACACTACTTTTCATGTGTCTCCTATGCACACAATGGTGATATGTCTGTGTATGCACAGATCAAAGTATCCTAAATTTAAGTCTAGTACATTAGCAACAAATGAATATAGAAATGGGAGCCACTAAACATGCATGCATTATCATACTGAAAGGCCACATTTTTACTTAGAAAAACTACACATGAACATATTGACATGTTCTATTATATTTTTATTTATTTTGTTAAATATTTCCCAATTACATTTTAATCTGGTTCAGACTACATTCAGAAGTTTTGCCACCTGCATTGGATTGTATGTTTGAAAACTGCTATCATAGACCATTCTTTTTTGCTTAAGCAAAGACACTAAGCCCCAAGGTGTTGAATGATTTGTCTCAGATTATACTTTGGATTTAGAGCTCAAACACACTTCTTAAAATTCAAAATCTAGAATTTATCCTATTGTTTGCTATTTTTTATTTCCTTTTTGGCTGTTGTTCATCATTTGATCTAATGAAAAGTATATGACTAGAAGTGGAAATGACCATATTTTTGTTTTTAGCTGTTTAACTCTTTCTGTCTTTGAAGACCTATCTTGACTGTTTTGGAGTCCACGTGAATGCTAATTAATAATAAAGGAAGGATATATCAGACACCTTCCCTTTTTTGCTATACATAGCATCTACACAACCTTAAACTTAAAATCTTTGCAAACACAATGAGATCCAATGGGACTGGGCCTTCCCTTCTTTTAATTTAGCGGGAAGTCAGCTAATGAGGCATAGCAAATAATGAAAGAGCATTTTCATGTGCACAGGAAAACACGTGAAATATTCTGACATAGTCATGAAACATTAATTATTGTCAGTTTTAATTGAAAATAAATCTCATAATACTACCCAAACATGATAACATTGGAACTATGAGAAATTTACCTTTTGTTGTTGTTATTTAGTTTTGTTTTGTTATGCAAAAGAAATCAAAGCAGATATAGGTTGGAAGCTTATAAAGAATAGAAAAAAGTATATTCTCTTTGAATCCCATTATGTAAACTGGATTGGGAATTAGAAGGCCTGAGTGTTTGTCTTGGATTTGTAACAAACTAACTTTGTGATTTTAGGTAATTCACTTAATCTCTCTGACCTTATTTTACCCATTCTGAGCTAGATATCTTTTGAGGTCTGTATTGACTTTTAAATGCTCTAGCTATATCAGAAATGAGTGCCAATTTCATGACCTTGTCATTTTGGCCTAGGCTTCTACAGAAAAGCCAAAGTAAAAAAAAATATATATATATAGGTCGTCTTCTGGTTGCACAGGTTGATTGCCTGTACTCTGAGAGTATAAATACTGATCAAAGTTTCCCATATCTTTTGATGTCCAAATGAAAATTTGTCAAGCTATTACTAAAATTGAGCAGTTGTGCCATAGGAAGATGTTAAAGGTAAATGCAGTTCGAGCCATTCAAATGAATTGATTCATCTTTTTTTTTTTTTTTAATCTAATTCTTGAAAGCAATGAAAATATTTTTGTTGTCTACCACATTCATGATATATTTAGAACTAATTGCCTTGAAAATTCTCCTGTGTGATGAAAAAGAAAAAATGTTTAGTAATCAGAGAATGAGGTAAGATGAGGTTTGGGACCTTGTGAGAATTGTTAATACAACAAAGTGTTGAGATTGAAGAGAATGCATCTTCTCCCTGCTGCCCCCTAGTAGTTGTAATATTTGAATTCTCACTGCCTAGAACTAATGATCTTGTTTACAGAATTAGAACTTTGAATAGTGAATTCAAATACAGGAATGCAACTATTTAAGAGTTAGCACTCATCTGCTCCTAATTGGACTTTTACTTGAATCTGTTTGAATTCTATCAATACCCAAAGGAGACACTGAATTACCCTCAGGCCCAATAGCTATTTTTTACACTAGTTCTTGCATTATTTATTTACAAGTGTTTAGTGTAGTCTTTGTCAGAAAGAAAAAAAAAGATTACTTAAAATCTCTAATTTTGTAGTCAATTGTGAGTTTTATGATTTGTTGGTTGATCACCATTGGAGCCATTATATGACCAATTTTCATTTTTCAATCTGTTTTTCTTTTAACACCATTCCTCCTAATAAACCTTTTCCACACATCCCCCAACATATATGAATAATATTCATATTCATTTATGCATACTACACTAACTTTTCTGGTACCTATATATAGATAGGTTAATAATAAAAATTAATTATGGTGGATCTTTAAAGTAGGTTCTAAAGTAGGCAAAGCTATGGCTTTGCTATTTCCCCTCCCATTCTAGGAAATTCATTTATAAATTGAAATTAACTATGTTATTATTTTCATTCGTAATCCTTTAGAGTTTGCTTTTGCTATATTTATTGTACAATTATTGCTACATGAATTTGTTGTAGCAACAACTTAAAACATACTATTCTCTTTTTGTATTATAGGATTTAACCTAAATTCAAATTTCTAACACAATTTTATTATATAAGATGATATTCAGTTGTTCCCATGTAGCTGCATTTTTAATATATAGTGTAAGATCTTTTTTAAAGTATTTTTTGGGGAATGGGAGTAGGTGGGAAAAGAAAACTTAAATCATAATTTGTTGTTTAAAGATCAGTGGATGATGTCAATCTGATTAACCCACTGTATTAAATTATTGCCACCTTACATACATAGAGGAAGAATAAATTATCAGCCATATAATAAAAAAGATATAATTTCACAAAAAAGAGTTCTGGGGACATTCATAAATCAGACAAGCCATACTAGAATGATTTCCCACCAGAACCCTAAGGTAAAATTTATATTTAATTTATTGGATACTTTTTTCCCCCTAGTTCAAGGCTAGAACTTTTTTGTATGAAGGTTTTGGTATCATTTTTTATTCTATAAGTCATAAAAATCAATAATATGAGTTGGCTGAGGGAAAAAAAACCTGTTATGGGGGACTTGGGCAGAGGGTGGTTATATATATGTTGTGAAAACAATTTATTATGATTATATAATAAAGATTCTATTATGCTCTCTTATTGCTGCTGCCCTCTGTCTCATTGGTCTTTATGTATCTTCAGTTTTCCTCCAAGTCTGTAGTGTATTCATTTTCAGGAGATTTCTCTATTTGCCTAAATTAATTGAAAGAATATTAAAGAGAATTATTAAAGTCATATTAACACATTCCCACAAAGTAATAAGTCAAACTTCTGGCTCTCTATTAAAAGGAAGAGATGATGTCAGATACACAGTGATGTCCATGACAACCTATTTATTGCCATGGTGATGGCCATTTACCAACTTCATGCTACATATAGCCAAACCACAGGTATATACAGAAATTGGCAGCCTTCTTAAGATGATCCCCTCGTCAAAGGGAGAAAACTGCCAAACAGCATCTCTCTTAGAGCTGCCAAACTCCATTTATATAGTTTACCCTCCAGCTTATTTACTTCCATGGTCTAGTTGCAAGTTGTGTAAACCATTATCTTCATTCCAAATTCCTCAAGAGAATTAGCTCATCTTCTAGAAGCATCTTGTTTTCTCCTCTATATGTCCATCTCATTAATAACCCTGAGATAAATGCAAGGTGACCATTGAGAACTAGAACAATACATGGAATTTTTTGCAACAAATCTTTATTTGCTGAATATGAAAACTTAAGAGAACGGATGGAAAAGACACATCCCATTTTAAGTACTGCTGCCTGCCTATTCTTAAATGCAAAGTGCTGCATACTGACTTTAAAATACCCCTAAATATTCCTAATGTGCCCATTGCCTTTTTAAAGTTGTTAGCAAAATTTTTGTTGACTAAACTTAATAACTGCAGTTCTTTGAATAGCTGTTTCCTCCTTGATTGGGGTTTCTGTCCTCCCTGTAGTCACTCTTTGCAAGATAGTTTAAATGGTGGAATCTTTTTTCTCCTTTAATTAAATTAGTAAATATGCTTAACTTGACAAGAGGAAGAACAACAGATACTCCTTTGGAAAACAAAGCCCTGCCTACAAGAGTATCAACAAATGCCACAAAACACACAGAGGAGTTGTCTTGGCCTATCAGCCTCTGTATATTACGTAATCTGTGTCAATACAGTGAAGTAAAACAGCCCTGGATGCCTTAGTTAACTTCTCCCCAAGTCTTCCACTGACAGATGGATGAACAGTTCTTGTGAAGTTTAGTGTTGGCATCTCAACTGTTTACTGTGGGATTCTTTGCCTTCCTGAATTTATTATTAATGTGCCAAATTATGTTGCCTGTCCCAGAGGTCATGTCATCATTCATGGTCTCCTTGTAGATTGAATTGAATCTCACTGTTGTGACAGACCATTTGCTTTGCCTTAATACTGCTAGCCCTGGTGTAAAGCATTTTCTTTGATCTAGTGATTTTTAATTTATTTCACTCCTCAAAAAAATTGCAGTATACTTTGAAAATGCATTCCCTGAAAATGTCATGTGTGAAGTTCATTAGAACATTAGATTAAGGAAAAAATATTAATTAAAATATGCAAGCAGATATTTAGGCTGGCTTTAAGAGGGATAACAAAAAACACTTCAATGAAAACTGAAGTATTATGCATATATTTTAAAAGTATCATATTCCTTCTACTTATTTCTTCCTTAACTTTTCAAAAGCCATACTCAACACTCTAGGTGAATTTATGTTTAAAAGTTAAAAGTACAAGTGAACAAAAAAAGGGACTGATGGTGGAATATACTTTAGAAGATTTTTAAGCTTTCCAAATTGCTGCTGTTGTAATTATCAGTTACTGTGAACTATTTTCAGCATAAGCAAGGTTTGGGTGAAGCTTCAAACCCTCTTACACCTGGGAATACTTCATAATTGATTATGCTGATTAAAAAAAAATAACAACAACAAAAAAGAAAGCCCCCAACTCCTGCTGTTTTAACTTCCCTTGGCTATTAGCTTTGAAAAATGTTTTTCATTTGAAAATTCAGCACTAGTTGAACTTCTTCACCATTAACAAATCACTTTTATGAATTTATGCTTATGGGTACTATATTGGTTCATACAAAAGTATTTGAGACAGTATCAAACTGAGTGGTAATGGATGGCATAGTCTAATTCCACTGGTTTGGTTTTCATTTTCTGTTTGTTAATAGTAGTTAATTATTTTTTGAACTGTGTTTGCTAAGGTTTGTTGATCTGTCATTGTCTTTAAAAATTCTATCCAGAAATTACAGTCATGTTCTTAAAACAAATATATTAACTAAGAGGCTTAATGAAATCAAATCAGATTATATGCTCTCATCTTCAAGCAATTCATTTCATTCAGTACATATTATTGAGTATCATAGTGTATAATGTTCTCTGCTCAAAAGTTTATTTAATCTGTTCTTAACGCTAAGGAATATCATTCCTTTTATTTTGCAAGAATGTACTTGAAATGAATGTACTATGATTTTATTTGTCATCTTGAATCCAGTGTCATTATATGCATATATAGCATTTTAATAAGTGTCCAAACTGGGCATGGTAGTATTTCCATGTAATCTCTGCTAGTGGAAAGGCAGAAGCTGTTGAATTATTTTAGCAGAAGAGTTCTAATCTCCAATGGGCTAAAGCCTATTATATGTCTGCCATAGTTCAGCACCAGTTAGGTGAATCCCTGGATCAGTAGGCTACCAGGCTACCTAAGGTGAGGCAAACCAACTCACATTAAAACTTTGCTGCCAATCAACAATAGAATCCTGTCTATGAGAGGTTGTTGCTATATACTTTCAGGTCAGGCTAGGTAGAGAGACCTAGTCTCCAGTGTGTGTATATATATTAGATATAAATAGAAAGTATATAGATATAGATGTGTGTGTATGTATGTATGTATGCCATAAACATTTATACCTATAATTAATTGATCTCAAACATCTGATTTCTACCTCCCTCCCTTTGTCCCTCTCTTTCTCTCTCTCCCCCTCTTTTTTTCTCTCTCTTTCCTCCTCATTCCCCCCTCCCCCTCTGTTCCTCTTTGTGCTTCTTTCTCTCTCCCTTTATCCCTTCCCCTCCCCACATATATAGACACATTTCTAACCAAACCCCTCTTCTTTGTAGTGCCTGGTCCAGTTCCTGTCAAGTCTCTGAAAGGAACCTCATTTGAAAACAAAATCTTCCTGAATTGGAAAGAACCTTTAGATCCAAATGGAATCATCACTCAATATGAGGTATGATGAAAAAAAATCATTTTTATGTGCATAAACATATTGGAGGGGAGATAAAACAGAATTGGAGAAAAGGGAAGTAAAATTTAGGAAACAACAATATTCAGGTCATTATTAGTTCACTTCAGTGTGGTTTCTAAATATTTTCTAATTGTGGGAATACTGGAAAGGTTGCTAGGTTTTGAATCAGATTTCCTGAATTTTAATCCTTGTTCTACTTCTTGCTATTTATGTGATCATGAAGGAGAGGGAGTATAAGGAGAGTAAGGAGGAAAGTCCATAAGCATTTATATATATATATGATGATTTCTATATGCCCTGCACTGTGCCAAGTACTCTTACACATATTATCTCATTTGAATCTTCTTTTTATCCCCATTTTACAGTTCAAGTAGAGGTTAAGTCCCTTGCTCAAGATCACATTGCAAGTAAATATTTGAGACTGGTTTTGAATTCAGATGAATCTGACTCCAGGCTCATTGCTCTATTATTCATGCCTCTTAACTACCTTGTAGGCATGCCATTTTCATTCTGTAACCCTCATATATTGATGTTATTCATCAACATATGGAGATAATGGAGTAGATGAACTATAAATCTCTTTGCATTTTAATGTATTTGATCCTCTAAGTGATGTTTCTCTGATATTGAGTAGTTATAGTATCCTGAAACAGGATCTGTAAATTTCTATGTTAATCTAAATGTGCAACTTTTCTTTTTACTTGCTAGGGTAGGTATTGGCAGTGTCAGTCAGACTTCTTCATGTTTATGTGTAATAAATCATGACATTAACAAATATATAGTCTTATAATATTAATGGAGAACTGTCAAAATTTCTGATTTAATAGAGACCTGGGAATTTCAAATAATACAAAAATAGGGAAAGGTCCCTGCAAATCTGGCTCTTGGAGTTTTAAATTGACTTTGGCTGTTTCTTTGAGACTCTCTCCTCATGAGTCCAAAAATGGGATAAACAGGCTATAAAAATACACACATTTCAGAATTTTGTCTATTTCTTCCTTTTCTTAAAAAAAGTAGTTACAAAAGAATCAAGTCAAAAAGTATCTGTGCTTACTTAGATTTGATTAAAGCTTATAAATGCTTAAATTTCCAGTGGCTACAAAATGAAGCAAGTGAATCATTGAAGGGGGAATCATGAACTTCCAGCAAGTTGTGATCATATTATCATATCTTGAATATTATTTACATAAAAATGTGTTGATTTAGAAAAAAATGCTATAACAAAGGAAACTTGTATTTCTATAGCCACAAAATTCTAAACATGAATCTATGTGCATGCCACAAAAGAGAAGAAAAGGAAGTTAAGTGAAGTAAATGAAAAAAAAAAATAATTCTAGCAAGTAGATGGTTTTATTTAGAAACAGGTTATGTAGCATTCATTCATTCAATGAAAGCCAGCAAGCATTTCCCAAATGGCTGTCATATGCTAGGCCTTGTATTAGCTTCTGAGGATACAAAAACAGAAATGAAAGAGTTCTTGCTTACCATCAGGGAGTTTGCATTCTAGAGAGTTATAAAAGTATATATGTGTACATGTACACAGATGCATATGTGTGTGCATATATATATACACACACATGTATGTTTTTGTATGTACATCTCAGAAGTATACAATGGGCATCATAAAGACTCAGGGAATGGGGAAAGACCTCTTCAAAAAGATGATACATGAACTGAGGACTGAAGAAACTTCAGTTCCAAAGTAAAGAGGTGAGGACCACAGCCTATGCAAAAAATACAGGTATGAAAGACAAACTTGAGCCAGGTGATTGATTATGAGCCTTAAATACCCAATGAAGTTTACATTTTATCCTGGAAACAATGGGAAGCCACTGAAGTTTGTTGAGTAGTGGATTGATATGGTCAGACTTCAACATTTAGAATATCATTTAGGCAGTTTGTATTAAGGATAGATTGGAGAAGAAAGAGAAGGGATGCAATGGATACTGGGAAACAAGTTAGGAGCAGTTAACCATGATGTAGGAAAGTGCCTAATAAGACATTTTTTTAATTTTTTTTTTTTTTTATTTTTTTAACAAATAGGTAAGCTATAACAGCATCAGATCATTTGATCCTGCCGTTCCTGTGGCTGGGCCTCCCCAGACTGTGACAAATTTATGGAACAGTACACATCATGTATTTTTGCATCTCCACCCTGGAACAACCTACCAGTTCTTTATAAGAGCCAGTACTGTCAAAGGCTTTGGGCCAGCTACAGCAATCAACGTTACAACCAATATTTCAGGTATTCAAATAAATGATATGGAAATGTGTTTTGTTTTATACTATTGAGTTCTAGAGAAACAGTGATACATTTTTAAAAAGATAGCTTTTGAGAATATATCTTAATAAATTTAGTATGGTTTAAAATCACTTAAAATACATTCAATTCAAATTATTACATACTATACTTTAACATATTTAACATATATTGGACTACCTGCCATCTAGGGGAAGGGGTAGGGAGGAAGGAGGGGAAAAGTTGGAACAGAAGGTTTTGCAAGGGTAAATGTTAAAAAATTACCCATGCGATATGTTTTATAAATAAAAAGCTATAAGAAAAAAGCATTACATAATTATATTTACCTAACTTCACATCAAAAAAAGAACCATATACTGTTAAAGTTTTTTTTTCTATTTAGTTTCTCGCTTAAGAGAACATGAAGTGCATGATAACTGAGAAAGCCATGTATTAACATTATGTTCTTTTGCATCTCCATGTATTTTGTTAAATATTTCCAATTATATTTTAATTTAGTTCTGCCCTGAATAATGTCACAAGCCATTGGTTGAGACCTTTGACCTCAATTATTAATCACCATTGACTAGCCATATCTAAGGCAGTTATTACTGCAGCAGCACATAACATACTACCCAGCACTCACTTCTCCCTCAGTAAATTACCTATTGCATAGAAGAGCACATTGGACCATGTTTTTTCCTTCCTATTCATCTTTTATTCACTAACTGAATTTCTTATCCTCTTCCAACCAACTTCATTGACTTTAGATAATGAAAAATTTCCTCATAAAAGTGATGGGCATTTCTGATTTTGTATTATATTCTGTTTTTTTTTCAGTTTTTTTTTTTTTTTACCCAAACCTAATCAAAATTGTTCATGTGCCTAGAAGCAGTCAATAATATAAATGCCTGAGATAAGAAAGTTTTTTTTACACACAGCTATAATATGATGGAAGAAGATAGCACTGGGAACCTAGCAGTTAAATACTAGTCCTGGTTCTGTAACTAATTACTGGTATTACCTTGAGTAAAACATTTGATTATTTTGGAGCCTTAGGCTCTAGAGCCACAAAATGAAAAGTCCCATTTTATAATCCCTAAGGGTTCCTTTCAAGTCAATAACTCAGTGACCTTCCATGATAATATTTCATGATTGTATATTAAATGCCTCTATTGAGTCTCATTTTTATTAGCTAACTTTCCTCAATTCTTCTTCCCCATACTTTTGCTCCACCATTTCATGGTTTCTCTTTAATTTTTTTCATGTAAAAATCAACAAAATGTTTATTGCCAAAATTGTTCAACACAAATATCTAAAGATTTGTAGTAATTAGTGTTATGTGCTTTTTTCCCCCAATGAACATATTTGGCAATTAAATGTTGCATAGATTTTCATTTCCTTTGGAATTCAGCATAATTTAAACTCTGACAAAACTGTGTTACTTTATCAAACCCTCTTTTTCTCCCTTTCCCTTTAATCAGCTCCCACCTTACCTGACTATGAAGGAATTGATGCATCCCTTAATGAAACTGCCACCACTATAACAGTTTTATTGAGACCTGCACAAGCTAAAGGTGCACCCATCAGGTAAGAGGAAGGGTAACAGAAGAAGCAGCCAACAGAACAGTTTATGCTTTCATTGCCTAAAAGCTAATAATATAATTTATTTCTAAGTAATATTTATTCATTTGGCATTATTGTCAATTTTTTATTTGCCTGTACAAAGCCTACATATAGACCTGTAATTTAGAAGTAAATTATGAGGAGATCCTTTCATATTCTTAGCCCCCTCTTTTTTATTTGATTTAGATTCTTGATTTTTTTTTTCTCTTAGTACCATATCGGGTTTTTTTTTCCCTCTCTTGGTATCTGTGGAATATGAAGTTTGAAGATATTTGTCAGAAAGAAGATTGGAAAATAACTCTTTTCCAATGCAGTAAATCAACTATTATATAGCGAATTTCATATGTATGATAGAAAAATTGGAACCTGAGGAAATAGAAGCAGAATAACAGCATTGAATACAAACTATCTGACCTTTTTTTTCCTGAAGCACCTGTTATTGGAAATTGTATTGGAGCTATTAAATTTTATTTAGTTTGCCCCATGTACCAATATAAAGTACCCTATTTTTACTTTACCATTCAGAAACATTTTCTCTCACTTCAACCCAATGATTAAAAAAATGAGTCTGGTTAATTTCAGGAAATAGTTTTTGTCTTTTCTCTCCCAATCTCCTAGCCTTTTCCTCCTCAACACAAGAAAGATTTATTTGTACTGTCTAAATGTACATGGTTAGTGATCATTTTCAAATTTGTAATAAAATCTAATTTTATATAGTGATATACATATAGAGTTATCAAAATTATAACATCTCTACTATAGAAATCGGATACCAAGATGATTTTTGTATTGTTTATTGCAACATGTTGCTTCCTTGTTATTTGAAAAAGCTATTCCTTTACTGACATAAAAGTAATACTTAAGGACACAAAATAATTCAAATACATATTGTCTTTCACTGGGCATCATGATTCTGTTCAAGTCATCTAACATTACTATAAAGCTTTTTTTAAACTACTAATGGAGTCTGATTTTCTCTTTGTGTATCCCTGTTTTATTTGTTGTTAAATGTTTATTGCTTCTTTGTGGACTAAAATTAATTTTTTACTTTTAATATTTAGTCATTTCTGAGGTATACACAGTGAATATAGATAATAATTTAAAGCTCCTTTTAAAAACAGTTTGTTATTGGCAGCTTTAAAAAGAGAGGAGTAACAACTGAAAGTTCATAATACTTCCTATTTTTAGTATTAGAAGACTTTGCCAAGTTCAGTATCACAAACTGTCTTTTAAGCACAGAGCAACTAATAGTAGCTATCAATGAGAATAAAATTTTAAATATCTACTTAACAAAAAGATAAAAAAATTACTAAAATATGAGCAAATGATAGAATATTTTACAATATAATATTACTTTTATGAGAAAAAGATCCTTCAACTACTTTATACATCTCTAGCTAGCTAGACTCAGTGCAATTAACTAATGAACTGATGAAAAGCCTTTTTTTTGTGTTTGTGAATCATGTTTTTAAAAAAAAAAATCAGGTTATAAACACAAAAGCAAGACAATTCCAGCAATTGACATTGAAACCTGGTGAGATAATTCAGGTAAAGGAAATGGTGAGAAGTCACAGGAATACTGAGTATGGTCTTTGGAAAACATGTTGTCAAGTCTCAATTCTAATACTTTCTTTCTGTTAATTATTTCCTGAATATAACTTGCCTCCTCTGTTGTAAACATCAAGTGCAGGAATTATATTTTGTCCTTTCTATACTAAACAGAGTATAACAATAGAGCAGGATAAAGAATAGCACAGTGTCTAAAATATATTAAACATTTTAAAAATTTCAATTAATTTATTTGACACATCATCCCAAAGTAATGATTATATTGTTTTGGTCCTTATCCTAGAGCTCTGGGTGGTTCCTGCCTAATGGCAAATAAGATAATAAAGAGTTGTGTTTCTGAACCTGTAAAGCATTGTCTGGAATGTGGGACTTTTTACATAGTGAGTCAAGCACATTTGTTTGACTAACAAATCAGGATAGCAAGGTTGTAAGATAGCATTGGAATCCAAATCATTTATTCTTTAAATTGAATTATATGGGGAAAATTACCTTTTTTTCCCCCCATTAAAACAAAAGTAACCACTAATATTTCTATAGGTTTTTATTAAATTGTGTTGTTTTCATTTTAAGATATGATTAAAACTTTCCCAGGTCCTCTATGATTTTGCTCTATATGAAATGTTGAGTCAAATATTCAACATAGGACCAAAATCATGCCTATGAACTAAATTTAAAGATTCTAGTATACCTTATAATCAGAATATTGTGCCCTATGATCTTAACTAGAGCTTCTTAGATTGACAGTTACTTTTGGGAGATGTCTAGTCACTTCAGCTTATACCTCTTCAGATAGTCATGCTCTTTCTTATGCCACCTTTTTATATGATAGTTTGCAGCATGTTTTACTTGACATAAAACTTTGGTGTTATCTACTTATAAATTATAATGTGGAAGATTTCAGCTTATTCCAACTATATTGATGAAATTATTTGAAAATTTTAATTGAGAGAGGATATACTAATAGCTATAACTAACTGCTTTGGACTTTGGATTATCTAACCTACTTTGCAACTTTGTTTTGTTCTGGTCTTGAATTATCTTGGGCAGTCAACCATAGCCTAATTTAAGGTATTGCTCTTGGTTCCTTTTCATCTACTTACTTCAGATATCAACTTTTTAGCAGCTGAAGTCAACAAGGGAACCTTTGCTTACATGGAAATCAATTTGTTTTATACAAAAGGTGATATTCTTGCTTTGCCATTGTCTAAACTGAAATTCAACAAGATTATATGTTATCCAAAGTCATGTGTATAGTAAGTAGCAGTCCAGCTCTTGGCTGGATAAAATTTAGAACATTAAAATCATCTGTTCTTGTTTACTCTAGATGGGGAAACTCCAAGGAAGCAATTGATATTTATTGAAAGTCTAAGTATTAAGCCCAAGTGTACCTAGTTGGTACATTGGATAAAGCACCAGGGCTGGATTCAGAAGACTCACCTTTCCAAGTTAAAATCCACCACCCACACAAGCTGTGTGCCCTGGGAAACCCGCTTAATTTTGTTTCAGTTTCCTCAAATTCCTAAAATGAGGTAGAGAAGGAAATGGCAAACCATTCCAATATCTTTGCCCAGAAAATCCCAAAAGAGATTACAAAGAGTCAAACATGACTGAAATGACTGGACAAGTGCAAAATCTTGGGCATACAAAAATAGGCAAAAAAACAAACAAACAACAACAACAACAAAAAGTTTCTGCTTAAATTTAATGGAATAGAGAGCAAACAGCCAGATATTCAAATGCAAGTCTTTTACATCCAGCAAATGCTATTACTCTTCCTATAACATACACTGTAATGGACTTTCTATTAAACTTGAATGTTTCAAATTCCAGGTATGGTTTCTTTACAAAATAAACTTTTAAAAAGTTATTATTTGTTCTTTAGGGTAAGTAGGTAAATTGATAAAATCAAAGATTTCAGGTCTCTGGAACTCAATAGTTCCCAGACTAAATGATTCTACTGTTGATCATTTTTCACTCATAAGGAAGAGAGAAAGATTTTTAATTTTAGAATGCACTTAAAGTACACAATTATCAAATCAATAATAATATTATGTCTCGAAAGAACATATCATTTGACTACTTGATGAATCCATTCACCATCATAGATATATTTTTGTCCAAATCATCTTGCATTAGTTTTCTGAGTCTGTATCGTTTTCTTACAGTTTAGAATACAATGCCCCAATACAGTGACATTTTAAAATATTTGTTTGCCTTACACTTTACATAGTGCCTGACACATAGCAAACACTTAGAATTTTAATTAATTAATTCACTCTCATATTCATTATTATGTAATTCTACCTCATTCAGGACACCTAAGGAATTGGGTTCTTCTGGAAAGAACCCATAAACAACTTTGATTATTTGTTATGAATGAATAAAGTTATCATACTTGAAGAGAGGACTTATATCTACTTCCTTATGATCTAAAATTATTTGGTTTCATTTACTAATTCAGTAATTACATTACAGGCTACCTTGGACTTTCCAAATTAACTAGTTCTTCTCATTTGTTCACTTAAGAATTGGATGAAAGTCTCTCCATATCTTATCCACACTGATTATGTTTCTTAAATAATTGCACCCTATTAAACCATATTTTTCCTTCATTTTTTACCCAGCACCAGCTTTTGATCTATACCTTACATTTGAAAAACTTTCTTTTCCAATAGATTCATATGTTACCTAAATGTAACTATGTAATGTAATATTATTGCTGAACATGTGACTTTATCTTTATACAAAGTGAAATTGGAATTGATCATCTTCTAGGGGGAGATTTCACTTCATATATTTCTTCTATTTCTACTGTTTCTGATCTAGTTACCTATTTTAATCTCAATATTTCATGCTGTTTTCAGAACAAAAAAAAATATGCACCACACTGATCATTATGGTACCTGATAAAATTGCAAAGGAGTATTATCAATTTAATCTTTCAGTTAGCTAGAAAGAATTCCTAGCTACACAGTATAAAAAATGTTGTGTAGACCTGTAAGGCACTTAAAAATGTTCTGTGTTCATTGCATGTTTCATCTAGACCTTCAGATCTCATCTACAACTTAAAAAAAAAAATCCCTTTAATTCATCATAGTTTGATAACTCCAGATTATCATTCAAAATGAATGCAATTTTATGATTTAAACATCAATCCCATAGGCTTTAAGATTTTTTATTCATATTTCAAAAAAATTAGCTGTTCTTCCTGGATTTGTTCAGATTATGATCTAGATAGTTTTAATTGTGAATTATAATATATGGGGGAGTCTACCTCTGGGAAAATGTATTAAATTTTTTGATCCATTGAAATTATATTTCTGAAGGGTCACAATTTAACTCCAACTCTCCTGCCAGGAGAAAAGTAGCAATCTCTCAAGAGAGATTATTATCTTATTTTGTTTAAAAAAAATACAAATTTTTATCTTAGCAGGTTCTGCTATAAGCATGATATCTTCACCTCTGTGGAGGTAACAAATATTCACAATGCTCTCTTTGTGGTCATTTTATTTTTTTCACATTTGTTTGTAATGTGACTCTGGACAAATAATTTAATCTCTTTGGGATTCATTTTATTTATTGTAAAAGAAACAAGATGTACTAAGTGAGCTCTATAGTTCCTTCCAGTGTTAGTATTCTAAGACTTCAAAGTATGTACTTATAACAGCATACTCTACCTAAATTATTTAATGGTTTCATGCACATCTGAGAAAGTGAAACAACTTTGTTAAGTTGTTTTACATTTGATAGTTATGCTCCCTAAATTCCCACAATTTTATGTATATCTCTTGAAATCAATGGGTTTTTTTTAAAAGATGAATTTTATCTATGTGCATATGCACAATTCTTGTGGATAATGATACAAGGTAACATAAATGACTTGGGCTTTTTGTTTATTTTTGCTTGAGCAATTGGGACTAAGTGACTTGCACAGGGTCACACAACTAGGAAGTGTTCTTTTTCTTGATGCAGATGGCATTTTCTGTCCAAAGTCTATTGGGATTGCTTTGGATCACTGAATTACTGAGAAGAACCAAGCCTTTCATAGTTGATCTTTGCACATTCTTGCTGTTATTATATACAGTATATTCCTGGTTTTGCTTATTTTGCTCAGCATCAATTTGTGTAAATCTTTCCAGGCCTTTCTAAAATCAGTATGTTCATTATTTATTTATTTATTTATTTTTTAATAAAACAACAATATTTCATTGTTTTAATATACCACAACTTGTTCAGCCATTCCTCAATTGATGGGCATTTATGAATTTTCCAATTCTTTGCTCCCATAAAAAGAGCTGCTAGAAACATTTTTGCACATGTGTCCTTTCCCTTTGTTTATGATTTTCTTGGGATACAGTCCCAGTAATGGGACTGTTGGTTCAAAGGGTATGCAGATTTTATAACCCTTTTAGCATAGTTCTAAATTGCTCTCCAGAATGATTAGATTATTTTACAACTCCACAAACAACACATTAGTGTTCCAGTTTTCCCATATCCACTCCAACATTTATTACTATCTTTTCCTGTCATCTTAGGCAGTCTGACAGGTGTGATGTGGTACCTTAAAGCTGTTTTAATTTGCATTTCACTAATCAATTCACTAATGATTTAGGGCTGTATTTCAAAAAAAAAAAAAAAGAATCCCTTTCTAAACATTTGGATTTCTATTCCTAAATGAAAAGCTATCTCTCCTACTGCATTGGAAATTTTGTTGATTTTGCAATTAATACTTATTAACTATTAGCACTTATTATTTAATTTCTTATTTATCCTTAATATTCATATTTTCAAAATTTGTATTTCCACATTTTATCCCCTTCTAGATTTTCTTTATCCCCTTGAGAAGGCAAGGAATATAATATCAATTTTATTTATGAAGTGTTGTAAAATGATCCAATTATTCTGGAGAGCAATTTGAAACTATGTCCAAAGTAATTTGATAATGCCCAGGTGGTATAATAATTCTTGAATTCTTAAACTCCTGAATCTATTTTCTAGGTGAACTATTTTTCCAATGAAATATCTCACATTTTCTTCTATTTTCCCCCATTTTTGGCATTTTGTTTTATTTTTTCTTGAAGTTTTATGGAGTCATTACTTCTACTTGGTTCACTTTGTCTTTTTAAGTAATTATTTTTCTTTAGAGTTTTTTTAAAGCCTCTTTTTTTATTTGGACAGTTTTGCTATTTAAGGGATTATTTTATTCAGTATATTGTTATACCTCTTTCCATTTGGTCTGTTATTTTTTTTTTAAGGTGTTATTTTCTTCAGTATTGTTGTGCCTCTTTTACCAAATGTAATGTTAATTATCTTTTCATAATTTTTGCTCATTTCTTTTCCTAATGTTTTTCTCTTATTCTTATTTGATTTTGAAAATACACAAATCTAAAATATTAAGGAATTCTTATTGGGCTTGTGTTTCGGGCTTATGTTTCAAACTTGTGGTTATTTTGATTCGATTGTTTTCTTCTGAGTTTGTTCCTGTCACCACAGTATTTTTTTATTCTTGTTATTACATTTGTTGTTAGTTGTTTGCTTAGATCCCCAGCCTATTTCTTGACTTTTATATTAAAATCCGTTTATGTTCTGCAAGTAAAAGAGGGAATGGGGTACACACTGTCATAAGTTTCAGTTATATTTATTCTGCTTTTTTCAGAGCTAATTTTGTGGATTTAGAAGTTTTTCCAGTGCACATACCAAGGTGGTATGATCTTGTGATCTAAAGAGCTCTTTTCTTTTCTGGAAATGTTACTGGGAACTGGTTATAGATAATGGAGTTTCCAAACACAGTCCTGTTTTGCAGCCAGTCCTAGCACCGACCTTCCCTATAGTTTCTTTTTGACAAATTGTTGGATCCCCCTTATCATATCAGTTTTGAGAGCTGCTAAAGGTGACGCTGATTCTGTTACCTCCTCTCAGGCTCACCACTGGTGCTATAGTCAGCCTTGGCTTGGGCCCATAGCCCAGTGTCACAAAATTCTCCTTCCTAAGTTGTTTTGGGCTAGAAATTTTTTTTTGGTTCTGTCATTTCAGAATTTGATTGAAGATTATTTTTTTCAACTTTTTCTTCATTTAAAATGTAAACACAAAACGGGGATGGGGGAGAAGATACCAATTCCATATACACAGCAAAATATAAAGGATTCAATAAAAAACCATAGATTTTCATTTCTGACAATATTTTTAAAAATATTACATACTACACATTTTTATAGCTTTCTAATTTTTCAGTGCCTTCTTTTAAGTTTTCTTTGCTGTACACTTTTTTCTCCCTCCTTCTAGAGCCATCCCATCCTAGAGAATACTACCTTTAAACACAAATATATATATATATATATTTATTTATGTATATGTTTACAGACATATACGTACATATATGTAAGACCACACTATGAATATTTCTATTTGTCAGTTCATTTTCTGGAGGTAAATAGTGCCTTTCTTCATTGGCTCAAATCTTTCCATGTTTTTTTTTCTTCTAAAATCAACCAGCTCATCATTTCTTATAGCACAGTAGTATATCATTACAACTATATGTCACAACTTATGGACCAATTGAACGTCATCTTTCATTTTAGCTAGTATGATGAGTGTAAGATGATTTGAGCTATTAATTTTAAAGTTGTTTGTCAGGGAATATTGCAGGAGTGCAGCAACTTCCTTTATTTCTCCATCTGAACTCCATCTCTGGAAGATTCAGTAAGTATAGTTCAGGTAGATATGGCATATAGATAGTGAGAGCCTTCAGATGTTTCTGTTTGCATAAAACACTGTGCTGTTTACACTATATCCTGAAATATTTTACAATCTCCTAAGTGATATACATAACCATGCTAAAGGCTATGACATTGGAAAAATGAAGTGGATGAAGAATGCTTTTGGTTCAGACCTGATATGTAGTTAAATGATTAAACTATACAGCTTGTCTATCAGCATAATCACATTTGTGCCTTGATCAGATAATAACTGCAAATGAACAGGGAATTAGATCCAGGATTGAGGAAGAGAGCTAGATCTATCATTTTTGGGAAATCATGTTTTTTTTTAATAGCCTTGATCTTCTCCTTGACATGAAATTTCATCTTTTTCAAATCAACACTCTTTCATTGTATTGCAGTGGTAAGTTATCAAATACTACAGTTGCTGAAGAATTAAGATCACTTAAAAGGTAGTGGAGGAGCCACATGATAGATGTGTTATCCTTAACACATCCATTACAAGAAGTTATCAAGAAGAAGAAGAAATTAAGCATTTATTAAGTTCTTATAATATTGTAGAAACTGTTCTGAATGCTTTACAAATATTATCTAATAATCTTTGATCCTCATATCAACTCTATACTATTATTCTCATTTGCAGTAGAGGAAACTGAGGCAAAGAGGCTGAGGACTTGTCCAGTATCATACAGCTAATAAATGTCTGAGATCAGTTTGAACTCAGATTTTCCTGACTCCGGGTACAGTTCACTAGTCATCGCTCCATTTAATTGTTGAAGAATAAGCAATGTATAATGTATGTCACGAGAAACATTTATGAGTATAATTAAAAATGTGATGGGCATGTTGAGAAAGTGCAATCATTGTTTTATAGCCCATGTACTCCATTAGAATCTAATAAATTAGTTTTTATCAAGAAAAACTCAGGAAAGTTCCTAGTATATTAAGGAGAATGTATACAGTCCATTAGAGAACCTAAAATAGTAATAACAGTCACACTGATTTTGGGTAAGCATGGATATATTATGATTTACATCATTTTAAGAAATTGCCACAATAATCACTAGAGAGTATTAAATGCATAAATCCATACAGGCACATAATTGCTTTTTTTAAAAGTGCAGTAGCAGATATTTATACAAGTATAGGAGTAGATGAGGCAAATTATTATTATGGTAGACTGACTGAAAACCAAAATTTAATGTGTGATCAATCTGAGAAAAATAAAGAGCCATTGGAAGACTAAGAGAAACAAGAGAAAAGTTCCAATTTGCAAAGGAAAGCCTTCAATTAAGAAATCATCAAGACATACAAATGATTTTGAATTCTTAGAAGATTATGCCAATCCAACGTGAATGTGACAGTTCCATGTTCTGGAAAAGTACCTAATTATAAGTCCTGTAATATATGGATATGTTCAGAGGATTCTATAATCTGAATATTGACCTTAAAGTGATGATTATGTTTTTGCAATAGCCACAATTAATTATACAATCTTCAAGATGTTTATGGAGGACTTTTGAATCGTGTATTAGTGGTGAGGATATATATATATATAATATCTAAGTAGATTGGCTATAGATAATGTATAAATAGATAAATTAATAGAAAGACAGCAATGTAGCACAGTGGATATAATACCAGACCTGGAGTTAGAAAGGCCTGAGTTTAAATATGAAATATGTAGTAGGTTTTTAAGAGTACAAGTTTGGGGAAATCACAATCAAGACTACATGTTTATTTGGGGAGAAAGATAAGATGAGATAGACTTATGGGATGCCACAGGATTTCATGTAATACATATATTTATAAAAGATAGAGGATTTCATATATAATATATATATAAGTGGATCAGATGTATATTTGAGTAGAAAAGCAAAATAAGTAGATATAAGGAAAGATAAAATTTTGAATTTTTGTGGATAATTTTATTATTAAGGATACTTTTGATTAGTATTCTATGATTTTCTATTGGAAAAGATTTTGAAGAAAATATTTGCTTTCTGTCCATATGAAGTCTGTGATGCATCTTTCTTCTTTTTTGGGGGAATTATCATTCAATGAGCCATACTCATGAAGCTCATATTGAAAATTCCAAGTGCAGAACGACTTAGAATGAATGTTGATGTTCAAAGTGAGAAAGTAAGGCAACCTTGATATATAGTCATGATACAGCTACTTCTTAGGTGACTTTGGAAAGACCTTTCCTTAGATGTAAACATCAGTTTTATATTTGTAAAATGTTAATTGTTAAGACAAAGTGACATGTATAAAATTTTTGTAAATGTAAATTAACAATGTAAATTGTAAATGCTTAACTGCTAGTTAATGTAAAATTTCTTTCTAACAAAAGAATAAGTAGATATGGTAAGGATGATTGCTACTTTGAATTGCATTATTGAACCTTTATAGCTATAATATAAATATAAATATAAAATATAATATAAAATTTAAAATGCCAGGGTCATCAATTGGGATAAAAATTAGCGTGACTAAAAGGAATTCTATTAACACTTCTTATTCGAGGATTTTTATTTTATATATGACTTTGATTTAACATATTTTAAAGGTCTCAGATCTATACTTTCAGATATTTTGATTCTTTTTTCCCCAAGTAAATAAATTAGGGGGGAAAACTGTGAGAGGTTCAGTGAAGAATCATTGAGCATTAAAGCACTACACATGATTGTGTGGTTTGTTCACAATAAAGTTTTCTATTATGGCAAAAAAAAATCTAGATTTAAATACCAGTTCTACTTAAGACTACTAGGTAGCATAGTGGATAGAGTGCTAAGTCTGGAATCAGACAGACTCCTGCAAAAGTTCAAATCCAACCTCAGAAACTTACTGTTTATTCATTGTAAATTTCTTCATTATAAAATGAGTAGAAGAAGAAAATAGCAAACCACTCCAGTATCTTTGCCAAGAAAACCTTACACAGGGTCACAAAGAGTCAGACAAGACTGAAAAATGACTGAGCAACAGCCAAGGACAACTAGATAGCCCAGGAGATAAAGTAGCAAGCCTGGAGTCTGAAAGATTTCAGTTCAAATTTTGACTTAGACATGAGATATGGAACCCTGTCTAAGTTATTCAACATCTGCTTTCTTTAGTTTCTTCATCTATGAAACAGGGATAATAATAGCACCTGCCTTTTGGGTTTGTTGTGAGGATCAAATGAGATAATTATAAAATGTTTGGCATAATGCCTGTTACATAATAGATTATATCTAAATATTAAATGTTATTATGGATATTATTATTATTATTACTTATAACTTCTTTAGATTTTAATTGCCTCATCTGTCAAATGATGATTTATAAAAATGTTCAAGAGACCTTACAGACCCCAATCATATGATATTATTTATTGCTGTAATGTGACATTTTAAAAAAAGAACATTGGATTTGGTCCCATTATGTTTGTGTGTGCTGTTGTCACATTCACTATTATATCATAGGATTTTTCCTGTGCTGCTAATGCATTCACTGTTGAATCATGGGATCACTATCATCTTTTAATGAGTCATAAATTCTAGACATAGAGTCAAAAGTCATTAAGTTCAGTCAAATTTGAACCCATATGCCTTTACAAATTCAGCCCACTTTTTGCTGTACCACTTTGAAGTTCAAGTACCCTCATCTGTAAATGGGAGAAAACAATAGCTATATTAGCTATATCACAGAAGAAGTGTAATGGTCAAATGAGCTAATATATATCAAGTACTTTGTAAGTCATAAAAGTATCATATGAATATGAATTATCATGATTACATAGTTGGAAATAATTTCATTTATTAATTTATAGCTCCACAAAAGTTCCCTACTGAACAGAGTTACTATCTATGCCATAGGTAACCAGGTGAAATGAGCTGGAGAAGGAAATGGTAAACTGCCCCAATATCTTTTAGGTAACCAGGAACACTGACACATCAAAAAACACACCTCAGTGAGTTAATTTGATCACTGCTTTGGGTCTTTCATCCAAGAGTTAATTCCTTTTCCTCAAAGTTCCACCTCAACCCTAGTGATGACATAAAATATTTCTAATAAGTTCTTTGGCTTTATTCTGGGAGGTTGGAGCCACAGACTGTGTTCAGTTGAGTATCCTTAATTAATAGGCTCCTTTCAGTTTAACTGAACACAACTGTTACCTGACTGTTTATATGAGTTTTGATGATTAGATATCATCTGCTAGTGAAAATATTTATACTTAGTCTTTTGCTTAATTTTTTCATGAACCCAGAGATTCAATAAGGGAGAAATATGAGTATGGTAGAAAGAACCTTCTTTGGTGTCTTTATTTCCTATTAGAAAAAGTTGATACTTCTTTGTACAGTACTTGAGCCTTTCATAACTAGCCTACAGCCTACATTTCTAACTTTATTTAATACTGTTCCCCACAATGTACAATATATCTCAACAATACTAGACTCAATTTCAACCAACGTCTTTTTTTTTTTTTGCCTACTATACCTTGTATAGTATATAAATTTAACTTTAAACTTTAGATTCTATAAAAATATGAAAGTATCCTCTTTATTATTTGTATGTCCCCTCTAATTGATTAAAATAATCTAGAACTCTAAGAAAGAAAGTTGGCCAATTTGTCTACTTGTTCACTTGCTTATTTTATTTTTTGCTCAAATACCACCTCATTAAATTTTCTCAGCACCCTCTATCCAGAAATGACTCATGTCCTTTGATTCTCACAAGTATCTTTACTTTTGAATTCTCAATTTCTCTGTCTCTCTCCCTGTATTTCTTTATCTCTATGTCTCAAACACATCCATATCTCCCCTCTCCCCACAAACACACACTCAGCTAAAAGTTTGTGTTTGTTTATTTTAAATTAAGTCTACTTTGGTCCTAGGGAACACAAAAATAAGATGCACACACATACACACACACACACCAATGTCTGCCCTCAAGAATCTTACATTATACTGGGGGAGGGGGGAGAAGAAGATGATGTGTGATAATTTATGAACATGGAAAAATTAGGGATCTAAGATAGATTTCCCTTTGGAGGAAATACATGAGCTGAGCCTTGACAAAAATTAGGGGGATTCAAGCAAGGAGTGAGAAGAGAGTTCATTCCCTTATTGGGGACAATTTGTACAAAGGCCCAGAAAGAGGAGATTGACTGATGTGTTTGGGAAATAGCCAATAGATCTTTGTGACTGGAACATAGAATGTGTGCTATAAGCTTGTCAACATGGGATAGTGGCAGATTGTGGAGGGATTGATATGCCAAGCTAATCAACTGCTATCTCTTACTCTCCTAGGCACATACAACAGTCTTAAGTTGCATTATAATTATTTATTTTTACAATTTATTTTTTTCTATTAGATTATAAACTCTTTAAGATTATTGGTTATATCATTTTCATCTGCATCTTTCCAGTAATCCAGTGACTTGTACAAAAACATATAAAACAAACATTTACTTTTATGAAAGTAAAATTAATCACATTATACTAATCCTGCAATCACTTTACTAGGTTCTAATCCTGGCTCTGTCATGGACTTCTTCTATGACCATGACTTATGTCATCTAATTTCTCTAGGCTTTCATTTTATCAAATATAGAATGAGAAATATGGATGAAATAATCCTTCAGATCCTCTTCCCTTCAGAAATTTCTTGATTATATGAATGTACAATGCAAATACAGATGAAAAATAAAATGAAAAAGCCCCTGGAGTGTCTTCTTGTTGTTGGGCATATGTCTGCAATGCTATGAATTCCACTTCCCCTGCTGAGTCTATGCTTAAGACTTAAAGCATTTTGAATTGAAAAATTCCTGCTCTCTGGGCACCTCTCAGAGCAGAATTCTTGTCAGTGCCAATCTTAGAATCTTAGAGGAACCAAGCTGGCAGGGAGAAGGGAAAAGAAAGATGCAATGCACACAATATCAATTTGTGTAGACTTTGCTTTTGGTTGGTTTCCCAAATTTGCAACTGTGATTTACTAATGCTTTCATTATATTTCTAAGGAAAAGGAAGTATGGGGTATGTAGCAATCACATATTTTGTTGCTATGTTTTGAGAGAAATAATTATTTCTAAATATTTAGGGTAAAAGATAATCATTTCCTTTAAGGTCTGTCTTAGGTCTAATTAGTTCTCTCATTTCTCTTTATACAGTTTATACAGACCAGGTTTTTGTAAAAAGGACTTTTGATATTCTCTATTTCTGAATAACATTTTCGTCATAAGTTGACCCTTTATTCAAAGAGCCAACTTTCTTTCTTAGAGTTCTAGATTATTTTAATCAATTAGAGGGGACATAAAAATAATAAAGAGGATACTTTCATATTTTTATAGAATCTAAAGTTTAAAGTTAAATCATATTTATTATTTCAATTTTTCAGTCATTTTAAAGCTTATGTTCTTTTAATTGAGTCTAAAATAGTGGCATATATCTTTCTTAACAGCACCTTTACCTAAAAAATTTGTTATATACAATAATAGAGTGAGTTCAGTAATAAACAGCTAACAAAAATTTTAGTTCTAGAGTATACTTTTTTTTTTATTTCAGAGTTATCCTTCTCCCAGACCCTATAGATAATAAACATTAGTAGAAAACTATCCAGCCTTTTCAGAAAGGTATTGGAAGGTTTAAGTTGGCATTTTAATAGGCCAAATGCCATCTGTTTCTACAATTTGTGGTATTTTATCATTGACAACTGTAAGAAAATGAGGCAGTCTATTTTGGTAGAGTGGACAGATTTCTGTCCATCTGTGCCCATATTACAACATGTCACTTGTACTTTAGATCTCTATAGCTCTGAGCCAAGAGAGATGCCATAGCAAGGTCAAGAGGTGGAGAAGCCTGTCAGCACATTCTGTCTTTAATGATATGACAACTGCAAATCGGTGCTTCAAGCACAGCCCAAAGGCAGTCATTATGTCAGGCCTTGAAGCTGAGCTTTCTATAATATCATTTCAGAGAGAAATGTTAACTTTAAATATTTTAAACTATCAGACAAGGAACCTAATCTATTGCATGGCTGTGGTTAGTGTCAAATTCTTTTTTAGAGTGCATCATTAAAGAAAATTTCCAAAATGTGGAGAGGATTCTTTAATATGTTTTTTCTTTTTGTTTTGTATCACATGGATCATGTGGAAAGAAAGTAGAAGCCTATTTAGCATTCTATAGCAATGCTAATAAAGTTGCTTGCACTGAGAATAATTGTTCAAAAAAAATAAACAGCTTTGAGACAATAAAAATTACATTAATGTAAAGATTAATATAAAAATGTGTCATTTGTTTCCTGTTCCACATATTTGGGATATGGGATTAGAGAATGTCCCATTTCCCTTCTTTAGAATTGTTAAATTGTATTTAAAATATCTGTAGATGCCTTATAACTTTTAGCATAACTAACTGGCAATATTGCCATTTCTTTTTTCTTTTGTGACCTAAAAGTGCCTATCAAATTGTGGTGGAAGAATTACATCCCCACCGAACCAAGCGAGAAACAGGAGCAATGGAATGCTACCAGGTCCCCATCACCTACCAGAGTGCCATGAGTGGAGGTTCACCATATTACTTTGCTGCCGAATTACCCCCTGGGAATCTACCTGAACCTGCCCCTTTTACTGTTGGTGACAATAGGACATACCAAGGATTTTGGAACCCTCCTCTAGCACCTCGGAAAGGTTACAACATCTATTTTCAGGCTATGAGCAGTGTGGAGAAGGTAAGCACCTAGCCACATTTTCTTTGTCAGTGCTTCAAGGAAATGCCCAGTGGCTTTTTAGAGATTCCAGACAGCATTAGTCAAAAGTTATAGTGTATGGCGGTGCTGTTGCCTTTACCACTGGGCATATTTCTGTACTGTGAGACCATGGCTTCACGCCAGTCATATCTCACCCAACTCCCGTTTCCTAGTAACTGTTTCTAGTTGAGGCTTTAATAAAAGCCCACAGTAGCCGTTTTGAGTAAAATGATTTAAGCAGTGTGTTTCTGCACCCTCTGTAAATATGCACCATTGTTCTTGCCCCCTTTCTCTGTGGTGGCACACTTCAAAAGATTAAATTTACTGTAGGATAAACAAAATGCGTACTCCTCAGCAGGCTAATAAAATGTTGCAAACTTTTCAGGCAGTATTGAACAAATAGAAAATAACAAAGTAAAAATCTACTGATTACAAAGTAATGTGCTGCCTGTGGTACATTTGACAGAGTCCATGAAGAAAGCTGCCTCTAGATTGCCCAACTGCTGTGTAGCTAGAAAAGTAGGCCTTTACATCTCCCTGGTTACCTCCTCCCTTTATCCATTTTGGACACAGTTGTTTTTGAATACTGTTACTAGTCTTGTATGAATATTGAAAAGAAAAACACAAGAAGTTAAATACCACTGTGGTTCTGTGGGGAGAAAGGTCTATTTTACCCCATGTTATTTTTTGAATGGTTTTCTTTCTTAAAATGGAAATATATTTTGGGAGAGATAGTGGCAGAAAGTGTGTATATGAGAGAGAGAGAAACAGAGACAGACAGACAGAAAAAGGGGAGGGAGAAAGACACACACACACACACACACACAGAGTGTTGCACAAGAGGGCAGCTGCCAAGTTTTAAAATCCATTTAAGGATTATATTTTTAGATATGTATAGCTCTATGGAGAGTGCCTTCAGGTTGTAAAAATCCTAAAGGATTATCTGTGAAATTAAATGATGAATCACTGGATTGAAGGAATTTGATCTTAGCTGTAGTCTTTTAATTAGAGGAAGTCATGTTCTTCCATTTAGATTTCTATAGCCCCTGTGAGAAACCAAACCTTCTGGATAGTTATTGAATAGTTTTTAAATAAAATCTTTATCTTTCCAATTATTGAAATATTTAGCTCAGAGTATACAGAGAAGAAACAAAGGGAATATACCCAAAGGTATTATGAAATTATTCTCTACATCTATGTGGGCTTGGTAATACTGAAAAAGAAAACAAAATGTCCCCCTCTTACCTAAAGACTTCTTACTGCATCGAAGGTAGTTGGTTGCACTGATAAAGCAGTAAGTATAAAAATTTGTATTCCATTTAGAATGTAAAGACATACTAGCACAAAAAAAATAGTTCTTTTTTTTTTTTTAATTTTTAAGAGGTGAGAGACAGCAAATTAACTTTAGTGACTTAATCTGTGATATGAGAAGGGGTGTTAATGAATGCCCCTTTCTGGGAAAGGGTTTTCTATAGTACTACTTAAAAGCTTTGTGAGGAAATTTTCCTTTTTAATTGCTAGTGTGACCATACTGTTGTACATCTAAAGTGTAAAGTTGTGACAATGTACTTCACAGTTATCTTGGCAGAGTTTTAAAATTGATGTGGTTCACATCAGCAACAGGGTCAAAGAATACTGATGTAGTTAAAAGTGATTGCTTTTAGGAAAGCAAAATCCCTTTAGGTTTTTACTAGAGCCAGAAATAATCTCTTGTTTTCAGTTTGCTATGAAGGCCTCAGGTCAGAACTAAATAAGAGTAGTATACTTTTAATTATTACTTGCTGATGAAATTTTTCTGGATGATTTTTGATATCAACCAACAATCTAAGGTTGATTTTGAATGATAAAATGTTTTACTTAAGGTAAAATACTTGTAGGAAAAATGTATTCTTTGTTATATTTTAAGATTTAATATCACCTCAAAAATCCTTGAGTATAAGGTATATTAGAAAATGAAAATAAACTTTTTTTTTTTTTTAAAGGCTTTCCCTAATCGCACATATCTAGTATCTTGTTTCCTTACCTTCAGATTACCAGAGTATGGCTACTGCCTTCAGTTGTAAGTGGAAGAGTGATTCTTCCTACTTTTGTAGTTGATAAGCCCCTAGTAGTATGCTTTAAAATCAGCCAGTAGAGATAATTATTTTTTTACCAAAGGTATTTGTTTAAATGATACAGTTTTTGTTGATATTGTTTTGTTTTTAAAGGTATAGATTATTCCTTTTCAAAAGTTCGGGGTTCATTTTTCTTTATATATACACAGACTCTTTGGAAAGAGTGACCTTAAAGTTAAAATTAATTAGAAGTGAGGCATAGATGTAAGAAAACATGTTTGACAAAGAGTAACTCCCAGCTCCTGATATTGCCTGGCCTGGTCCTTTCTTTCTAGGGAGCATCCCTCTGTAGCTACTATTAAGTATAGCCTCTCTACTGAGAAAAATGCTCAACTAAACTTTTGAGATCTGTTTCTTTCTTGAATCCATACCCAGAAACCTTCTCTGAGACAAGTGTTATGTTCTTTGATGCTAACATCCTTCCTTGGGTAACTATCTTCCCATATCAATATGTGTCCTTGCATATATCATTGTTCCTAACTGGATGCAGTTTCCTTCTAGTCTAGAGCTCATAAGACATGATTGAAGGACAAGGGCAAGGAAAGAACCATCCCTCCCTCTTCCCCTCTGTGGAGATCTTCTGTATATAATTGCTGTGGTACTAATATTCTCCAGATATTTAAAGTCCCCAGTGATATGGTTAAATTGTTTACTCAGCCAATTCTGTGTATATCTTCCAAGCTTAATTAAAAGATTTATGCTTCATAAAAGGATCATAGAGTAAAAATGTCTACTGTTTATACATCAAAATTTTTTATCATATGTAATTATGTTCTATGATAATTCTCAGCTGAGATGGGGAAGTGAGAATTGCAATCCTGTACTTTACAGATATAAATATACATACATGTCCACATAAACATATAATATATGTATGTTTGATTTACTGCAATAGAGGACAAGGACTGTTCCATTTGGTGCATTGTTTTGTAGAGCCTGGCACATACTAGGAGCTTAATAAATGCTTGTTGATAAGTGAAGAATTTATTTGTTATCTACTTTAATTAAATCTCATATTTTTTTACAGATTGAGGCCCAAACTGTGGATAAAAGAAAACAAATCTGGAAAAGGGAAATCCATGCCTTCTCCATAAAAATATTAAAAAAACATGAGATACATCATGTATTCCTTCTTTTTGTTAGTCTTAATTTTCCCCCTACTGGATGAATGGAAAGAAGAAGAATTTTAAAAGTCTGTCAGGTTATCCAGCTTATGGCCTCTGCATCTCTGCATTATGGCATCTCCATTCAAAATAAATCTAGAAAGCAGCTTGAAAACACATAATTCTCATATGAGATGATAGGAAACTGCTAAAATTTACTGAATATAAGGGTATTATGCTATCCTTTCTAAACTTTAGAAATATTAATTTAACAGCTGACTAGGAAGACACTGGAGTCCAACTAGAAGACTATTGCAATTGGCCAGTTATAAAGTAGTGAGGGCCTGGCTCAGGATTAATAAAAGTGGCCAAGAAGAAAAAGGATGTATATGTGATAGATATTACAATAAAAATATCCACAAAACTTGGCAACAGCTTGTATATTGAGAGTGATTAAGAGTGAGGAATTGATGATTACACCTAGATTATGAGCTTATGTAAATGGGAGGAAGGTTCTACCCTTTAAAGTAGAAGGGAAGTTTGGAGGAAGGGAAGATTTGGGAGGAAATATAATGACTTCAATTTTAGATATGATGAGTTTAAGATGTTATGGGCCATATTATAATTGCTTGTTTGGAGGCTAGGGCTAGGTACAGAGATCTCAGAGTCATTATAGAGATAATAGTAATAGTTCATGGAAACCAAAGAGATCATTGTATGAAATAGTATATAAGGAGAAAAGAAAAAGTCACAGGGGACTCTAGGGGACACATAACTTTAGTGGACATGATCTGTGGAATTTGGTACCAGCTTTACAATTAAGCATAAGTGGTTTGTTGTGTTATTTTTTTACCCAGACCATGTACAGAACTTTGATTTTTGTGTTACCACTGGATTGCAAAGATTGAAAGCAGAATTCTCCCTATACTTACAAATACCTTGTAAAGTCCTATTTAAAGTGTTTTTTTGTTTTTGTTTTTTAATATCTCCCTTTTCAATCTTGGAAAAATTTAACCATCTAGTGTCCAAAATCCAATTCTTGCTATTCTATACTGGTCTTAAAGCTTTTTCTTACTTGATAAGTAGAATAGCTTGAAATGCATATTAATTATATTTTCTTTCATTTTTTTATATCTTCAACAGGAAACTAAAACCCAGTGTGTACGAATAGCTACAAAAGGTAAGAGCCTGACTTTTTTTCACTCCCTTTCTCCCTTGCACTAAGAGTAAGGTACTTTATTTTTTGCTTCAGGACTAATTAAATTTGCCATTTCTATTGCAAAGGCTTTGTAGTACAGCTCCCGTTATAGTGCTAGCAAAGTACTATGACTCACTTGAGTATCTTGAACACATAATGGTGGGCTACTTTCTCCTCCTTTGTACTTGGCTAGTAGAATTTTTTTTTGCAATAGACACGATTTAGCCAAAATATGAAAAACTCATTTTTGTCATTTGTACTCAGCAAATGAAGCCAACAAGGACAGGTCAGAAGCATAAAAGAGTCATCCTTCTTAATGAAAATTTAGGCATAGTTCAGAGCATGGAGATAGGTTGTTATCTTTATTATGTAAGTGATTTCCTAGGTGATACTTTTCTCCTTTCCTGTCTTTCTCTCTTTTGGTTTCTTTTCTTTCTTTCTTTTTCTTTTTCTTTTTCTTTTTCTTTTTCTTTTTCTTTTTCTTAAAGTTTCAAGGGAGACCATAGAATAAAACTTCAATGGAGTAGATCTGCCTGGGTTTAGTGATGCAGTATTCAGTCATTTAGTAATAAAAAGTAATTTTGTCTTAGGATAAAGATCTAAGATTCAGATTGGATGAGATTTTCCTTTTGCTACCACATTTATTGCTTCTCATTGCAAAGTTAAGTAACTTTTTCAACAATGAGAATCATTTGATAGATTTTTGCACCAGAAACAAGAAAAGACTATATTGATGATAGCATGATAATCCTAAGAGAATTGGTATTGTAGTTATGTATTGGCTGCTGTACAATTAGAGTACAATTAGAATTGTACTCATATTTTTGAGCTATAATAAATAAGTTTAAGACAAAAATGAATAGCCACATTCTGTTGGTGTTTGCAATCTTTTTTTTCCATCATTTCTTTAAAGTCTACTCATCAATCTACTCAATAAGCCCTTGTGTTTAATTCTTGATTTGTGATAGCAATTTATACAATTTCCGCTTGACTTATATAGAATAATGTGTGCACATTTCAAAGGAAAATAAAATAAGTTTTTTGGGGAAAAGACCTAAGATTATTTTAATTGTTCAAAGAGAATGAAAAAAGGAGAAATCTTAAAGGAGAGAAAGATAGAAAGGAAATATATAATTATTTACTTTTAGCTAGTTTAATTTACATTCCAGTATATCTTAAGTTGAGTTTTCTTAGGAAGTAGCTTAAAGGAAGCAGATATTTTGGGTTTCTACTTGTATTGTTTTCCTATGCTTTAGGGGAGAGAAATCAGTTTTGATCAAAAGCATTGCCAAAATTAACATTTGTTGAAGTTTTAAAGAGTTTTTTTTAGATGTAGCTAGCTACTTTGCTTTCACAAGTAAAAACTTCAAATGCCTCAAATATTTTAATTATCACTAAATTTTTGTATTACCTTAAGGAATATTGTGGTGTGTTTTTGTTTGTTTTTTGTGTGGTGTGGTGTGTGTGTGTGTGGTATTCTTTCACAAAATATTTTCTATAACACATTTTTTGGAGTCTAGCATATTTCATGTCATAGAAATCTAGTTTAAGTATTTGATAGAAAGCAACATGGGCTGGAAGATGGTATTAAAAGACATGTATGTAGTTCTCAATAGAGAGTGCATAAAGACAAAACTATGGAGTGTCATTCTGGCAATGGTGTTATTAACAAAGATCAAGAAGTCAGGGGAGAGGGACATTTCTGAGGGAAATCTAAAGCTCTATTTTATATTTGTTGGATTGGAAGCTCTGGAAGGACATCCATTTTAAAGAATTTAAAGAAATCTATACTTTCCTCTTCAGTCAGCAATTTGATTTTTAACCAAAAAGTGATGGAGTCAAGCCAACCCAACTCAGAATATTTATGGACAAACCTAAGTCATCAATTCTTTAAGAGGAAGGAAAGAAGAAAGGAAGAAAGAAGATATTCACAAGTTCCTACTGTGTACTAGGTGCTTTGTTAAGCCCTTTACAAATCTCATTTGATCCTCACTGCAACCCTGGGAAGTAAGGTCTATTATCATTCCCATTTTGCAGTTGAAGAAACTGAAGCAGACAAAGGTTATATAACTTGCCTAGGGTGTCACCCAATTAGTGAGTGTCTGCAACCAAATTTGAATTCAGAATTTCCTGTTTCAAGGCTCAGCCCTTTTAACTTTTATGTTCTCTTACGGTGAAAGATAGAATGTAGTACTTCATTTGGTATCAAATAAATAAAAATATATGCCATTCTACATAAAGATCCCTAAAGATGGCATAACCTCTTAGAAAACCATGTTAGCATTATCCATTTATAGTTTATTTTCATTTATTTTGCTAAACTTTTTCCAGTTGCATTTTAATGTGTTTCAGGATGTTGTTTGACTATTCAAACTCAAAGGGATAGGGCTTTGGGTTTTAAGTCATGAAGACCTCAATCCACATACCATTCCTTACACTTCCTTCCTGCAGTTAAGCTGGCTGAGCCTCAGTTTTCTGATCCACAAAATGAGATGTTTCAATTAGGGTTTTTTTAGGTCTATCTGAGACTTAGAAATCAATGTTCCTTTAATTATCTTTTGTCTGAAATATTATAAGAATTCCCTCTTAATCTCTAATTTCTCTCCTCTGCACTCCATTCTTCCCAGATTTGCCAAGGTAATATCCCCAATACAATCAATGAAGCAATCCCATTGATTATTGAGTAACATGTAAAGATTGTTTTTAAATAGTGGAGCCTTCAAAAGATCTACTGTGTTGCTTCCAAATTATCTTTCCAACTTTTTCACACATTATTCTCATTTCGTTACATATACTCTAAACATACTTCTTTCCCTTTTTCTCTCCTGATTTTGAATTTTTGCTTATGATATCTTCAATTTAAATAATGGCCTTCTCCCCTTTCTCTTTTAACCTCCATGAAGCTTTCCCTGAATCCAGTGAATTAAAATGGCCTGTCCTCAAATTCATTCTCTTTTATCTAGACCTTTTGTTGAACCAATACTCTGATTTTTTTTTTATTTTAATTGGTGGTCTTATTATGTTTTACATATATCATTTACATTTTACTAAGTTGTGAGCTCCTCGAGGGCAGGATCTGAGCTGTGTGAATATTATATATGCATAATGCCATGCATATCAGAGAATCTCAATTGAAAAGGCCCTTCAAGATTAGTTGGTTCACCTTTTAGTTGAACAGTATCCTCATCAGTGATTATATTGCTTCAGAATGATGACTTCTAGTGATTGAGAGCTCACTGTGCCACAAGGCTACTTATTCTATTCTCGTACAACTCTTGATTGTTAGAAAGTTTCTCCTTCTCTTAACCTGAATTCTACTTTTCTAGACCTTTCATTTATTTCAACTAATTCCAGTCTCAGATATCAAGCAGAAATTCTAATCCTTCTTCCAGTCAACCAATAGTCAGAAAGTGTTTCTCAGGAATTTATTACGTGTATGTATATCTATATCAACTTTTATTTCTATTATTACATTGTCTTCCTTACAAGATTGAGCTCTTTGAGGGCAGGAAGCATGCTTGCCTTTCTTTGTAGCCCTTGTGCTTAGCCCCTTGCCTGGCACATAGTAGACACTTAAATATATATTGACTGATTCACTATTATATGGCACAGTTTTTCAGTTCCCTTATTTTAAATTTCTAGTTTGTTGGTGTCCTTCCTAAAATGTGCTGTGTTTGGAACTAAAGACATTGTGGTTTGAACAGAGGCAAGCACATCAGCATCTTCCCACTACTCTATAGTATGGTTCTATTACTAAAAAAGCATAACTTTTTAAATTGTCACAGTACACTCCTGACTTAAACTAAGCTTGATAATTTGGATCTTTTCCCCCATGACCTGCTTTCTAATAATGACTCTTCCATCTTGTATATATGCAGTTGACTTTTTGAATTGAAGAATAGGACTTTGTCAACACAGATATCTAGCAGTTGACTGTACTACCCCATTAGTTGAGAATGATCTTTATATTTTAAAATCAAATTTTGTTTTAAAATTTAAAAGCCATTTTTAACTCATGTAGGTCTTTATGTTAATATTTTTTTGATCTCTGTAAGTAAACTATGAAAAAGTTATATGGTTTGCCAATGAAAATAATTCCCACAATCCGAGTTCCCTGGCTGACAAAATAATAAAATATTATTTGATTTGTATAAAATATTAATTTATCCCTATTAAATGTATTATGAGGCTTCATCCACTGATCTAGTCTGTCAAGAATTTTTGGGGGAGGCAGAGACTTCCAATTATGTCATCCAATATGTCAGCCTTCTTTCCTTTCTTTATGTTATCAGCAAATTCAGTAAATGTTCTACCCATGGCTGCATTAAAGTCTTTTAAAAAATATTGAACAACACAGCCCCAAGGACAGATCTTTGGAATCTTCCAATAGATATTTTTCAGGGAGAAAGGTTGATATCACCATATGAACAAGATATCCTGTCACCTTATTTCACAGCAGCATAGAACTACCAAACTCAGGAAATGATTAAGGCTGAATTTCTGATAATTTTTTTAAATAATATTTTTTCTGTATCTTTTAAAAAATAGATGTGTGTTTTTTTATTTTTTTTATTTTTTTTTTATTTCCCTCTGTGATGTTTGGCATCATGGCTTTTCACTTCACTCCACATTTTCTTAGGAAGATACTAAGAAGGAAGGAAAAGGAATAAGCATTTATATAGCACCTACTGTGTACCAGACATGGTATTAAGGGCTTTTTACAAATATTATCTCTTTTCATCTCCAAAGCAACTCTGTGAGGTAGGTGATATTATTATCCCCCCACCTTTTTTTTTTTTTTTTTTTTTTTTTTTTTTTTTTGGTGAGGCAGTTGTGTTTAAGTGAGTTGCCCATGATCATATAGCCAGTAAGTGTTGTGTCTGAGACCAGATTTGAACTCAAGTCCTCCTGACTTAAGAGCTGGTGCTCTATCCACTGCACCCACATAGCTATCCCAATTATCCCCATTTTTAAGATTGAGGATAGTGTGCTGCTTAGGGTCAGTTGGTAGTATTAAAAGAATGGGCTAAGTCATGATGGATTGTGTGCAGCAAGTATAGTCCTGGATCAAAATGAGCTAGGATGCCTAAGTAGTTATATTTTTAGTGTATTCTAACTGTAGCCTTTGTTTTTATATTTTTTATGTTTTTATATTAATTACAACTGGGTAAATGCCTTGAACCTGCATTTGTATTGCCCTCCTATGAATCCAAAACTCAGTGTTACAAAAAGTTTATAACCAAGGGATACTATCATTGAAGAAAGTTGCATTCTTCCTTTGCCTCCTCTGCATCATCACCTTTCCTCTAGTCAAGTAGCAATCATATGAGACCTTGCTTACAGAAATACTTTTATAATCAACTTAGTCTTCACTTTAAGGAGAGACTCAGTTCAGTCTCATTCATTCGCCACCTCTGCTTTGACTTTCTAGACTTGGACACCATTCTCTCACTCCCCATACTCTACAACTGCTCTCCTTTCCAGCTCCTTTTTGTGTTTAGTCTTTCTTCATTAGAATGTAAACTCCTTGGGGGCAAGGACAGTCTTTTTGCTTCATTTTTATAACCCTTGTGCTTAGCACAGTGCCTGGCATGTAATGTGTGCTTAAAACTTTGCTGCTTTATTGTATTTTGCTATGGTAGTACCTGCCAGAGTTTCTTTGCATTTCATTGGCACAACTTTCAAGAATCTAAAGTTATTTGTATGGTATACTCTGCCACAGTGAAGAATTGAGGTAAAAGTCTAGTCTTGTCCAAATTTCTTGGTCTTGGATTTATTGTTGTTCAGTCATTTTTCATTCATGTCTTACTCTTTATGTCCTCATTTGGAATTTTCTTGGAAAATACTGCTGTGTTTTGCTATTTCTTCTCCAGTTTTTTACAAATGAAGAAATTGAGGCAAATAGGGTTGTGACTTGCTTGGGGTCACACAGTTAGTCAACTAAGGAAGATAAATATTTCTGATTCCAGAGCTGGCATTCTATCCACTGTTTCATCTAGCTGCCCAAAATACATAGTAGCTATTATTATTATTATTATTATTGTTGTTGTTGTTGTTGTTACATATTGAGAGAAAGGAGAGAAATAAACCAGGACCTCATGATAGCATAAATAGCATCACGTTCCATAGGACTTCTTCCTCATTTTCATTTTTCCTAATACCCCCTATCTCTACCTGTGAGAATTGTAAAACTATATTAACTTTGAGATTGAACCATTGGAGAATAGATCACAGGATTAAAATCAATGATTCCTGATCCCTTTTTTGTACCTAAAAGGATTTCTTAGCCACCTTTACCATTATGTTATTGTTGTCCCACCACAAAAAAGTTTTTTTTTTTCTTTTTAAATACATTAATAGAAAAATTCAATAAATCTTACGTTATTAATTACATCTAACATAACTATGTTATATAAAACTGAAGATATCTCTAAATAAATTTCCTGAATAAAAACTTTGTACAGGTGATATAGTTGCAACTATTACTAAAGTTTATAAAGTTCAAATTTATTGTGGCATTTTTTTCTATATAGACTTATCATATGGTATAAACTCTCCCTCACCCAGATAGGTAAATCATATCATTTCTAATTGTAACTCATTTAATTATTGTTCTAGTAACTAATAATAACTAATATTTACATAGTGTTTATTATATGCCAAGTGCTTTAATTTTTTTCAATTGATCTACACAATAGCCCTGGCATATAGGTGCTATTATTACACCCATTTTGCAGATAGGAAACTGAGGAAAACAGAGTAAGTAACTTTCTATGGGTCATACAGCAAGTAAATGTCTAAGGACGAATTTGCATTCAGGTCTTGTTGAGGCCCTGTGCAGTATTTGTTGTGCCATGTAGGTGACCACAAACTAAAACATATTTTTGCTTTGCTAATGTGTAGCTTTATTTGGATCAGAGAATCCTCCCCTCCCCTCTGTCACTGGCATATTTTTTGTTTTTATCTCTTGTGTTTGGAGTCACCCAATCTAACTATGTGCTATCTTAAATTGAAACAATTTAGAAGATTCTCTTTCAACACCTTAATTATTGTTACTGTTATAACTTCCTTCTATAGCTCTTTTGAGACTTTGGAATTTGAAGTTCCTGTTCTTGGGATTTAATCCAAATTAAGGAATATGGTGATAGATTAGATCACAAGCTCCAAAGAAAAGGTTAATAACTATTACCTTTTTTCATTACTTAAATCTCAGTTGTTGGAATCTTATATTTAATGATGAAAAGTATTATTAAATATAAGAGGAATGACAATTACTTGAACTGTTATTTGGTAAGCAAGTTATAATTTAACCTTATATTGAATTTGGTCAAATTGATTTTTCAAGGAATAAGCACCTTGACATGATGCCTTTCCTTCCAGGGTCTTAAAGTACTTTAGGGACAAGAAATATTGAAGACATTTCATTTTCAGCTTTTACAGTATGTTGTTGATTATGTTACAAGATAATTGAAGTTGAAGCTGAGTCCTAAAATGCCTGTATATGCAAGGCTGGCTTCACATTAGCACAAGTGGCTCCCTTTTCTGCTTTTGTGATGTATAGTATACATGTAGACTCTACCCCTCTCTTAATTGCAGCAGATATGGAAAAAAATTTAACACCGAATGGGGAGATATTTATATCTGTATCTATAGCTATAGCTAAAGGTATATATCTTTCCATTGAAAATAGGGATTATTGCCTTTGTACAAACAAAACTAATGCAAACAAAATTAGAAGAGAAGCAACAAACTGGGAAAACATTTTTACAGTTAAAGGTTCTGATAAAGACCTCATTTCCAAAATATATAGAGAATTGACTCTAATTTATAAGAAATCAAGCCATTCTCCAATTGATTAATGGTCAAAGGATATGAACAGACAATTTTCAGATGATGAAATTGAAACTATTTCCACTCATATGAAAGGGTGTTCCAAATCACTATTGATCAAAGAAATGCAAATTAAGACAACTCTGAGATACCACTACACACCTGTCAGATTGGCTAAGATGACAGGAAAAAATAATGATGAATATTGGAGGGGGTGTGGGAAAACTGGGATCTTTGACTCATAGTCTTCTTTTCAAAATGGCCCTCAATTCTGGCTCTTTATTTCCTCAAACTTTGACCACATTGACTTTTCAATTCTGCTTTCTTTAATGATCATTTTTCTTTATTTTTGCCCATCTCTCTATGTGTTTTAGTTTTTAGTGCTATTTCTCTCTTAAAATTGGTTTATATTCACTTGGCTGTATGTCTGTCTCTTACTCCATTCCCCCCACACCAATAAAATAGAAACTAAAAACTGTGAATTTTTTTGTTTTGTATCCTATGTGATTTTTTTATTTAGAAGACAATTAATAAATTTTAAGTGAATTGAATTTATTATAATAGAGGGAGATGACACAGGCTACATACTATCCAAGTATCTGTCCCCAAAAGACATCAGGAGACTTTATTGTAAAATTTATGACATGTTTGTGCCTTCAGGCTAACATCACAAAGAAATTGGAGAAGTGATCAGAACCAAAAAGGGAAAAAAAAAAATTAAAGACAGGTGTAAGGTAGTACCCTTATAGGGGAAGGGAGGACTACAAAGAACATAATAATACCATGAGAAAATACACATGTCTGGTAGAAATTGGTCTAGGTAGCATATTGTAAGTGCAGAGTTACACTTGAGTCAACATTTTTTTTTTTCACATTATAACATTCAGTCAACTCTAAGTCATCTATGGGAATTAAAGAAACAGAAGCTAGATAAAAAGGTTATCACAAATAAGTGATGTTGAAGTATTAGTTCCTTTTACCTGACAGATCTTTACAAAAGATTGCTGACAAAGAGCAGTGATTACTTAGTTATATGACTTACTCAGCCCAGATAGACAACTAGGTCCCTCTCATAACTGAGAAATATACAACCCACTAATATTATGATCCTGATTTTAAGTTAAAGTGACTTTGGGAATATCTAGCTAGGTTGTTAATGCCTGGAATTGTATAGGCAGAGAGTTAAAAGTATTTTAGATTCCTAACATTCCTGAGTTAGATTCCTATGAAGAAAATGGAACATGACTGAGCTTTATGATTCCCTTAATCCAACTACCCAAATCAACAGGTACTGCCTTATGGAGAGTTTGGCACTCTTATGAGGACAGTCTAATATTTCCTGGAAGTTTCTTTTACTATGTATTAATTGAATCCTTCAGGAAAAGAGTGTGAGCAAGCCTTACTTCAATTGTGGCAGAACATTTTCCTGGGATAGGCATACTGTGCTTCCAGAAGGCCTTATTTTTGTTCATTCTATTAAACAACAGAGTGTTTGCTAAAGATGGGTAAAAAAAAAAAAATCTGGATAAGGCAGTGGTCCTCAAACTTTTTAAATACGAGGCCAGTTCACTACTATAGTAAAAACAAAAACTCACACTCTGTCTCCACCTCTCAGCCCATTTGCCATAACCCTGCAGGCCGCATAAATGTCCTCAGTGGGCCACATCTGGCCCACGGGCCATAGTTTGAGAACCCCTGAGATAGAAAGTCCAGGATTACAAAATGCAGAGGTATAAAATTAATCCTTTTTTTCCTAGATTGTTCAGAAGCTTTGTAAAATTTTACACTTAACTTGGAAAGGATTCATAGAGGAATACAAATAGCCCAAGTCAAGTGAACAAGTATTTATTAAACACTTAACAATGTTCCATGCACTGTGATAAAATCTGGGAATAGAAAGAAAAGGCAGAAAACCGTAAAATATTATTTCTATGAAAAATGAACTATAGATACTTTAACTATTAGCAAAGAAGGAAAGGAGGCAAAGAGATAGTCATCACTTTCATGGAGCATTTGGCAGACTATTGGTAGAAAGGGTTTCCTCACAGGGATTTCCCTTAACTGTTAAAACTATAGTTATAACAACAAAATTAGGAAAGAAAGTGACTAACTGCTATTCATCTCTACTAAAAATAAAATTAGAACAAAACAGATCATATTGATATTTTAACTAGTTCAATAAAACTTCAGCAAAATAATTTTTGAAAGAAAAAAAAAAAAGAAAATCACCCATTATTGGATGTATTAGCCTTTCAATTTTTTATTTGCTTAGGCTTTGATCTGTGGTCTTTGATGAAGTAATTATTATAACTCTCCTGAAACCCATTCTCACTTGTCCATCTTTTCCACACCTACTCCATGTACATATCATGTCCTTTAATCCATCCTTGGGTGTTCCCTGAAAAACATGAAAGGAGAGGTATTTAGTTGAATATGCATCTTGAAGACAGAGAGGAAAATAAAAAAAGTACCAAGATATAAAGAGATGACAAATAAAGAAAAGTGATGAATAGGGAAAGCAGAATTGAAAAGTAAGAGTAGCCAAAGTTTGAGGAGAGAGCTATAATTGAGACCATTTTAGAGGTAAGATTGTGGGTAAAAGAAGCTGGAATGATTTGATTCTTCCTCAGACCTGCCCCTTTATCGTCATGACTGCACAACTTGCTAGATTAACATTTCATCTAAAAATTGCTCTTTTGTGAAGCTAAGCCAGAAAGTGAAAAGAAAGACAAAGCAGTTAGGAGGTGGGTAGGCAAACTTTGGAAAGCAACTGAGGGCCGTTTTCATTTAGTAAAATAAATATAGAAACCTATTAAGAAGAACTGGTATAGTATCTATCCCCAGCTCATTCCAGTTTTATTGGAATCTTGCTTCATGAGAATAACACTTTCATGAATTTGTTAAAGGATAGAGTTACTCTTTAAGGTACTTGCCAAGTAAGACCAAAGAGAACTAAGAAAACAAAGTAAAATTGGGGCGAGTAGTCAGGTGAAAAGGAGACCTTGGTAACAAATAAAGAAGAACTTAGAAATAATCAAAGAAAGCAGTCCAAGTAAAATTTTTTTTAAAAAATTAAACATTTTAACCCAGACATAAATTATAAGAACATGACAATTCTAAGTATGTATTTTTGCCAGTTTAATTGAAAATTAACTTGAAGTTAAAAAAAAATGTTCATTCTACTTCTATTTTTCTATTTTTATTTTTTGTCATTACAAATACTGGAACAATGTGGGTAATCCTTTGAAGTAATGTTTATTCTGGATACAGAATATTAAAACATCTCCTCTTCATATTAGGAAGAGGTAGATATTCCCAGGATTTTAAGGGTTTAATTCTGACCCTATATAGTGTGCAGTGTGCCTATCCTTCTTTTATGGTCAAGAATCACTGTACTTCTATTTAGTTCCCATTTGGGAAACTAAAGTTTATTAAGAGAGTCCTTCCCACCTGATAAGCATATGACACATGGAGTACATTTACTGACTAATTGTGAGGTCATCTTAAGTTACCTAACCTATCTAAGCTTTAATTTCCTCACATCTAAAATTGAAATAATTCCTGAAGTAGTTATATTACTAATACTGGTATGATAGACAGCTGAATAAATATTAACAAGTTAAATAGTAAATGGTGTTTTAAATGTCAGATAGACGTAGTATTTATGGTAAGATAGCAAACGAGGTGGAATCGTGGCAGTTACCTGTAGGTCTGACACCAAAAAGAGTTTGTAGTCTCTTCTTTTCAGACAGATAGGTCTTTATTGAGGAGGCCTAATTTGAGGAATTACTTATTTGGGGAAAGGAGATGGTATACTTAAATTAGAATCTAATAAGGGAAAAGTCATTCTAGTGCATATATTAGGAAACCACTTACAGGTAGGAGTTATATAAACTGATAAAGGAGAACTGAGCAATAATGTTTATGATGAACACCAAAATAGAAGTTTTTTAGAAGGAGAATGACTCATAAAAAGCTTTGAAATAGACTATGAGAATGAGTCCAAGTATTGTGGGAAAGTACCATTAAAAATTATGGGAGTAAATAAGTATACAACACCTAGCTTCCTCTATTAATAGAATATTTTTGAAAATGCTTAGCACAGTCTTGGCACTATATAAATGCTTATTCTTTTCCTTTCCTCTTCTTTCCTTTCCTGTTACAAATTATAGAAGTAAATGCATACATGAATGGAAGAAAAATCATAGGTTACGTGTCAGAGGCTTTGCTAAAAGTGCTGAGGATTCAAATACAAAGGTGGAAACAGTCCCTGATCTCAAAGCTTAAATTCTATTAGAGAAAGATAGTAGGCCAGAGAGGTTTAGAAAGTCACAGGACAATAAGGGACTGTTGGAATGAGGAATCTGGAGCCGAAAGAGTAATTCCTCTACACTATCGTCTCTGAGCCAGATGGCAAAGGAAAATGAAAAGCTAACAGTAAAAGATGGGGGGAAGTCTGTATCAAACCCTGAACAGATACAATTATAATCTACCAAAACGTTTGTTGGAAAGGTTCTTAGAAGTCAGATATCTTTCACATTTTATGGATGAAGACACTAGCTAAAATACTCTGGATTTCAAAGGTACTCAGTCTGTAAACAAGATTTTTACCTACATAATCCCTTGTACTCAGTATTCTAGACCTTTTAGACTATTGGAAATAGGAAATTTCAGTGGTTAGCCTAGTCTCTAGTCCCCCCAAAAATCTTTTATACATATTAAGGAGATTATAATACAATACAAATATAATAAAATAGCATCTCTGAATTGGGCATGTATCTTTTCATTACTAAATCCCAAATATTTAATCATACATGTCTCTGTGTGTTTGAAAGCACAAAACAAATAAAGATTTAGACTGTATTTTGCCATACTCCAAAATTCAGACACTAAGAGGAGAATTGATATATGTGATGACAGAGAAGCCTTGATATAGCCTCTTGACAAGGAGAAAAAAAGAAGAAAGGGAAAGAAATGATACTTGTAATAGAGCTATTGGGGAGGGGAAGGAGTGAAAATATATGCCCTTTTTTCTCATTTTCTCTTCTTAGCATTTGTAATTACGTTGTTCCTTTGGAAGGTATACACCCTAGTTTGATATGTTAGTTTCTTTTTTGGTCTTCTTCACTAGTCCTGTTATCCAGGCCAAGTTGGAATAACTAGCCTTTGCATTTTAAACTCAACATACCACTTTTTTCTCCCCATATTTGGGAGGTGACTAAAAGAAGGATGAGATATCAGAAAGAATTAACTCTCTGATTTCACATAAATTTATTCATATCTGATCATATTTCCCGGGGTCACCCCATTTCTGAATTCATTTGCTCTGGAGAATATGAGGATAAAGAGGGAACTCATACTATTCCACCAATGCCATACTTTCTCTAGAATGCAGTGAAATAATCATTACTATGTTCCAAATATTGGCACTTTATAAGCTGGAAAGCTTTTAATAAAACTGAGGTACATAAAATTTTGTTTAGTGTCTTCTCTAGGTAACCTTGCTAGCATAACTACAACTAGAACCCATTCCACTACTTTTCCATTGCTATTTTATGATTAGTGATGGGTGTTGTAAAAGTATATGTTAAAGGTGACAGTTTAGGGATTTATGACTGTAACTTAAAGAAGAGAGAGGAAGTACTATAAATAGGCTATCTCAAGACAAAAAAAGTGGCAAGACTTGAAAATAAATTATAAATACAGTCACCAGTTGAAAAACACTTTTAAGGGGGGACAGAAAAGAATTTTGAACTCAAATTTTTCAAAAAAATCAATGTAAAATTGTTTTTAAATACAATTAAGAAAAAAATTAAATTAAAAAAAAACTTTTTAAAAATTTCCTTTAAATTTCATGCTCATTTATCTACGTGCAGGATGAGACCTCCAAAATCATTTGGTCCTGCTAAATGTCACACATATTTGTGAGTGTGATTTTGTGGAATGGAGGAAGATAGGTTTTTTTTTTTTTTTTTTTTTATCCTTTTGATTTGGCAACAAGGCATTCAGATCAAGATATCTTCCAGGTAAAGTGACCTGTACTAAAAGCAATAAGAGTTTAGAGATAGACATTGTCTACTTTATAGATAATAATTTTAATGATAATAGCTGACATTTATGTACCATTTGATTATTTACAAAGCACTTTACATACAAGACCTCTTTTATCCCCACCACAGACCACTTAGATAAGAAAGCTGATACCAGCAAGTAATACTGCTTTCTGAAACTAAGAGCTTGTCAGTAGGAAATAAGATCCATGTTGCCCTTTTCTTCACTAGTCCATATTTGCTAATGAACATAAATTCAATAAACATTGAATGCTTTTAATGTTGTGTGTGTTTGAAAACTGTCTGTAACATTTTAAAATCATTATATATTATTAAGAGTCTATCCCCAATTTTTAGGATCCAGATTTCCTGGTGTCTATCTCAGTAGATGTAAAATCATAGCTTAGACTAGATAGGCAGTTTTTCTGTGACAGCATTGCCCTTGGTTAGCACAAATAATCCAGAGTTGAATCTCTTTATCTATAAAACATACTAAAAGGAGAACTGCTTCATAAACTATGTTTCATATGGCTAATATCCCTTTATACACATTGCTGTCATGTTACTAACATATTGCCTGCGTCTAGTTCAGGATATAAAATATTTTCATTATAACTTAACAATTAATAGTCTTGTATCACCATCCTTTGGGGAATTTTTAATATATGCTAATTTAATTTTCTTAAGAGAACAACTTTTTGCATTCCTGTTTGTCCCACATACTGTAATGGATTTTTTTAAAAAATAGTATTTACTACAAATAATGATTAATCCTTTATCAATATTAAACCTACAAGGGTCACTCTTTAAATTGAAACTTTGATTGGATACTACTTTGTAAATACTTATGGCACCATAATATATTTCCTAAATATAAAAATTACAAAGGTTAAAATAATAACTCATCTGAGCAAATTACTGATAGAGAAAAGCAAAAAAATAATGTGAAATTCAGGTGTTGAATAATGCTCTTAGTATAAGCCTGAAAGGCAAAATCAATAGTGTGTGAAATTGGAAAATATATGATAAACTATTCCTACAGATACTACAAATTTTGACATACCTGATTTCCCCTGCCTTCATTGTTAGTAACTTCCTAAATAAAATTAGTGTTTTGTTCAGTTATGTTGGTAGAGAAGACATTTTTCAATAAATTCTACCATTTTCTCAGAAGAGACAAGTATTTCTTTAGGGAAAGTTTATGGATGACAAACATTTCTAGAACAAAAGAGATTTAATCAAATTTAGGATTTCTGAACTGAAAAATGGATAAAAATGTCAATCCTAGTTATTTTTGTTCCAAAAGTTCACTTACAAATTCAATTTTTCCTCACTTCACGATTAATAATGGTTAAGTTCTCAGAACAGAACATAAAATCTTAACTAACTCATAATATAGCCAAAATTTATTACTTACAATAGTGAAAAAGAACCTGACTATAATGTGGCATAATTTTATGTGAAAACAGATTTTAAATTTTCATTTGAAATAGAGTGAGCTCACTTCCTTTGGTCTATATCTCTCTCCTTATTGCTTCCGTAGTAGCAGGACTAGGGTTTTCACTACTTCCTTGGTAGAAGAGAAGGTAGTGGGAAGAGAATGAGAGTACCAGAAACAGGGTTATGTGAACAGAAATCTGGATCTCTTCAATAGAGGTGAGTGAAAAAAGAGAGGGGTATATTATTAATGGTCAGGGTAGTCTTGTCTCTAAGAGAAATAAGAGCCCAAAGCCCTATTCTCCTGAAATTTCCGAATGTCCAAGAATTCCCCTGAATAATCAAACACAGCTGTGTGTTTTTTTTTTTTTTTTTTTAACCCATTAAAAAGTTTTACCTAGTGGAAAATTGAAATACTTAGGTGTTAGGAGCATGGCAGTGCTTAGAATTCTTTAAATAGATTTGGAGCACTGATTTAGTATCTCAATTGTAAATAAGCCAAAAGTAAGGGTTTACTTTAATACTTTAGAATATACTTTTAGCACAAGCTATTCCTATACTGAAGAGGACCAAAGGGACTCCAAGTTTTCAGGAGAACTTGATTTGGTAAAAACAATTTATTGCTTGATGGTCATTCTTCTAGTGTTGTATCTCTGAAAACTGAACTTAATTCACCTTATTGTTGTTGAATTGTTTTATTTATATCTAACTCTGTATCTCCATTTGGTTTTTTAGGTTTGTTTGTTTTTGGCAGTAATAAAGGAGTGGTTTGCCATTTTCTTCCTTAGTTCATTTTATAGATGAGGAAACTGGTCTGGGGTCACATGGCTAGTAAGTATCTGATATCAGATTTAAACTTAGGAAGAGTTTTCCTGACTCCAGGCCTCACATTCTCTCTAGTGCACCACTATTTCATGTAGTCTATAATTAAGCCTTCTTAGTGTGGCCTATTCTTCTAACACTTGCACTCTATTGATATATCCTAAGGACTTAAGCAATCCTCTGTGGAGTGTTGAGGCAGGTATGGAACAGGATGATGATTCTGTAGGAACGGTAAGACTGTAGTACAAGTAAGTCAGGTTATTATTTATATAGAAAAAAGAGGTATTTTGCTAGTTTGTTTCAAAAGAAAAAATCCTGACTGGAGAAATAGCATGAAGTCTAGAAAGCCTTTCCAGAACTGAGGAAAATATATTGTTTAGGAGGAGGAAAAATAAGTGCCAGGTTTTCTTTTTTAAATTCATTTTCTCTAATAGAAATTATCTGAGGAACAAAATAATAACCAAAAAACTTGATATTCAGTTTTCTCCTTCATTCTTTGTCTCTTCTCTGTCATTTCTGCTCTTGTCACTAGGTAAAGTCTATGTTTTAAAAAACATTTGTTTTTGAAGTTTCAATATGTGGTGCTACTTTAGGCAACATCTTTCATTGCTGTCTTTTTCTTTGGGCTTGCAGATGGATGAAAATGCCATCTCAAGTGACAGACATTTGAGAATAAATTAGAAATAAGGGAGAAAGATTTCTTAATCTGTAGGGAAAAAAACCACATCTGAACTGCATTTGGGGCTTGCTGCATGTGTATACATCATTTAAAGGAATTCCCAATGTTTTAATTGTTTAATTCAATAGATTTCATAATTTTCTATTATGTGTAAAAGACTATACTTTGCTTTAAGAATAGAGTCCAGAAAAAATGAAAAATTAACCTGCCTTCTAGGAGCTTACTCAGTACAATACAATGGTCTCAAAAAACAACAGTTGAAAGAAATTTAAACTGTACTTATATTCTGCTATCATGTCACTCTTTATTAGGAATATGAGTACTTAAAAGTATATTTTGGGAATATAGCAGAATCCAGGGGGAAAGAGGATTTAAAGAGCTATTATGTGTCATATAAGAAAATTACTTCAATACTTAAGAATCAGGAATTATATTGGCACAACCTCTTCCTTTACAGATATAGATTGCAACCAGTTCAAACCATAAAATACAGTCTTAAATTGCTATAGTTTAGGAAAATTAGCACTTGGTAGTTAATCTCTAGCAATTGAGTCTTTTTTAGTAGCTGTAAAAATTGCCTTCATTTTCTCACATATTAGTTCCTTCTTCTTTCGTCTAGCTCTGAATTCACCACTTAATTTGAAATTGTTCTCTCCAAGGTTACCACTAGCACTTATCAAGTCTGGAGGCCTTTTCTCAGTCTTTATATTTATTCTTTGTCCTCTTTACAATTTATGATAATTCTTGTTGATAATTCTCTCTCCACTGGCAGCCTTTCTCCCTGTGTTTTCATGATATGATTTTCTTTTGGTTCTCCTGTGTAGGCACACTCCACACTCTTTTTTGTACTATATCCCATTATAAAACGGGGTCTTCTCTAAGACTGTCTCCTGGTACATTTCTTTCTCTCTTCACATTCTCTTTGTGATTTCATCAACTCTTGTAGGTTCAACTTTCATGAAGGTGTATCTTTGATCTACATAGTCAGAAATAATTTCTTTTCTGAAATCTATTGCTGCATCACTACTTATTATGTATTTCTAACTAGATGTCCCTTATATGTTTCTATCTTAGCTTATTCAAAAAAGAAATTATCTTCCTACTCAACAATAAAAGGGGGGGAGAGAAAATGCTTCAACCAAAAATAAACAAATAAATAACAAAACCCTTTTCTTCTTTCAAACTTCTCCACCTAGGTTCTTACTTCTAAAGTCATCCTTTACTCTTCATTTTCCCTGGTCTCCATATTCAATCAGTTGCCAAGTCTTGATTCCACCATCATAATATATTTCACATCCATAACTTTCTATTAGCCACTCTATAGCATTGTAAGAATTATTTGGGACAGGTAGTAATTTTGATATGTTTTCATTTTGTTCAGTTATGTATGTGTATTTCTAATAACTAGGTCAAATCAGGTTTGCCCTTGAGTGGTCTCCTTACTTTTAATTAGTTCTCAATTAAGTACTAGATTCTATATCATATATGTATTATATTAATTTCTTTTATTGGGTTTTTAACAGTATAGGGTTTTTTTGTTTTTGTTTTTGTTTTTGTTTTTGTTTTTTCTGGGAGGGTGTTAAAGGCAACTGGGGTTAAGTGCCCATGGTCACACAGCTGGTAAATGTCTAAAGCTGAATTTGAACTCAGATCTTCCTAAGTTTATTTCAATATATTTCTAAAGCCCCTCCAGCGCTATAGTGCTAAAGGTGTTCCAACAGAATAGTTTTTAAGAATATATTTTGCTGTAGAATCTAATTAATCCTCAGAACAAACACCTTTAATGAAATCTATGGTGGCAGTTTATTTATTTTATTAATTCTTGTATGGTGTGACATTGGCATCTTGAAAATGGAAGAACAGGGGCAGCTAGGTGGCGCAGTGAATAGAGCACTAGCCCTGAAGTCAGGAGAATCTGGGTTCAAATCCGGCCTGAGACATTTAACACTTTCTAGCTATGTGACTCTGGGCAAGTCACAACCCCAATTGCCTCAGCAAAAAGCAAGAAAAGAAAAGAAAATGGAAGAACACTAAGAATACCAGTTTAAAGAAACAAACAAAAAAGCTTCCATTTCTTTGAAAAAAATAATAATAATAATTCAACTCCTACTGGGATGAAGACTGTACAAAGACTATAGAAATGAAGGTTGGAAAATTTTAATTTTTGCTACTGTAACAAACACATAAGGCTATACCAAGCTTTTATCAAAAAAAGCCTCTATTAGTCTCTAAGTTCCAGATATCTAACTGTCAAATATCCATCCCCCAAGAATTATTTTAGGCATCTTTATTTGTGATGAACTTGGACAGTTTGTCCCCATTAAATGATTAATGAATTATAGCACCCAATATGTGCTACCAGACATTGTGCTAAATACTTTACAAATATCTCTTTTGATCTTCAAAACCACCTGAAGTGGTAGTTATTATTATTCTCACTTTCCAGTTGAGAAAACTGAGGCAAGTAGAGATTAAATGACTTGTCTAGGATCACACACTAGTAAGTATCTGAAGCCAGATTTGAACTCAGGTTTTGTTGACTCTAGGAAAAATGTTCAAACTCTCACCTGCCTCTACATATGAGAATGGCAGGTCTTAAATTTGGAATGTACCTTAGATTTCATTCAGGTCAATCTCTGATTCAATTAAAGAATCTTTCTCTCAAACCTCTTAGCAGTTCATCATTCCTCTTCGTTAAATATTTCCAAAGAGACTAAAAGAAGCCATTACTTTATAAAGCAGTTTATTTGGTTGTTGGGCATCTATCTGTTAGTAAAGTCTCCATTATATTGACCTAAAAAAAAAATAAATAAATAAAAAATAAATGATTAAGGAACTGAGAAATATATTGATATAAGAAACATAGATAATGTAGAATTACAAGTATTCCCAAATGAAGATGCATCCCTGCATTATATTCTTGTATCATGGCACATGTAATGAAAGATTAAGAAATTTACTAGAAGGTAAACAGAAATGTGACCTGAATACTTATTAAATTTAACCCCTTGTAAAACTTGTTGGGGATAGTAAAGATTAGACTTGGAAAAATAGAGAATTCATCAGTAGTATACATATACAAAGTAATAAAAATGTGTTTTCATGGTGATACATTAAAGATTCTGCATCCAAATCTTATGAATACATTATTTAATCATGTAAAACAAATGATTCCTAGGAAGAAAAAAAAAAAGAAAATTACATATTTAAATTTTCTACTATGTAGTAAATTGTAAGGTTTATGTTATATAAATAAATTTCATTCTTTTTCTTTTTCTCCAGTAAATTTAATATGGTTGTCCATCTGACTTTCATCTCCTTTTACTGCAAAATTAATCACCTCCTAATTCATCTATTTTGTCTAGAGTCTCTCTTTTCTCTAGTTCATCTTGCATACAACTTTCAACATAATATTTCTAAAGCACATATATGACCTTGTTATTCCTTTGCTCAAAAAAGATTCCAGGATTTAGGATTAAATATAAACTTCTTGGTATTCAGAATCCTTAAGAACCAGATTCAAGCCCACTTTCCAATCTTAATGCACCCTATTTTTATTTAGAAATGTTATGTTTCAGTCAAACTATCCCACTTTCTTTTTCCATAACATGCCATCTACCATCTCTGTACTTTTACACAGGCTATCTATCCTCCGTGAGTAGAATATAATTCACTTTACATTACTGAATGCCTAGTTTCCTTGAAAGTTCAGTGCCTCCTTCTATGGAAAATCCAGCCTAATCTTCACTGTCCCTCTACCTGCCTCCCCCCTTCCTCAATCTAGTGTTGTCCCAACAGTATTTTTGTCTATATTTTTATTAAGATTTTCTATGTATTCTTATTTTTCTATATTAAGCATTCAATTATTACATATTACAATATCATACCATACAATCAGGGGTTATTCCATTATTTTGTTATTTTCTCCAGTGTCTAGTACAATACTTCACACATATAGAATATTTATTAAATTTTTGTTGAGTTGAATTAGCTTAGTCCTAAATTTTTAAACATAAAGGATGTTGCCACTTCTATCTTGAGATGTTTTTTAACTTGATAGTACTGATCAGTGCTTATATTATGAATGCATATATCCATTATCTTCACACCATTATGATATATATCAATTAGACTACAGTAGACAATTAAGACTTTGACTTCTTAAATTATGGGGAGGAGGGAAAGGAAAAAGGGAAATGGAAATAAATATTTATATAGCACTTACTATGTGCCAAGCTCTGTGCTAAACATTTTATAAATTTTCTGTCATTTGATCTTCACAACAATCTTGAGAAGGGCTATATTATATTCATATTTATAGCTGATGAAACTGAAACAGAGATTAAATTGACTTGCCCAGGATCAAACAGCTAGTAAAGTATTGTGGCTTGATTTGAACTCAGTCCTTCCTGCTTCTAGGTTCAGGATTCTATCTACTTTACCCATAATTAATCTGAATATTAGGTATCAAAAAAAAAAAATCTTTAGAGAGCTATGACAGAGATAGCTTTTCTTTCTTTATTGGAAAGAATGCTAGATTTGGAGTCAGATGATAGGAGTTTGTATTTGGGTTCTCATATTTTCTGGTATTTCTCATTACCGGAGTGATCTTGGGTAAGTCAATCTCTTTTCCCTTCAGTATTCAAATAATGAGAGAGACCTTGATGGTCACTTCATTTCTAAATCCTATCATTTTAGAACTCTTTACTCCTTCAAATACTTATCTAGCTGCCATAACCATTTTTGTTAAAATAAATTCACAGTTTCTTCAAACTATTTAAATGTGCTCTTTCCTAGAATCTCATTTTGATAACAGTGTTAATAAGAATGATTGATTTTCCCTTGGGGCAAAAACAGTAGGGGAAGGAAGGTAATAAAATACCCAGGCTATACTTCTTCCCCTAAGTGGATACAGTAGAATAATGAATTTCAAGATCATATTTCCCCATAAATTCCCTGTTGATAAAAAATTTGAAGCATGTATTTTCTATTTATACAATACTAATCTAGATATAGACTTATACATGTGTTTATTTGTATACATACATATATATACATATATATACACACATATGTTCACTTATAAATTTTATACATGTTTAAGTGATACAATGAGTAGAGGGCTGGGCTTGGAGTCAAAAAGACCTGAATTCAAATTTTGCTTCAGAAGATTACTCCCTATATGAGTCTCTGATTTTTTTAAACTTTCACTGAAATAGTACTATTACTTGAACTTATAGTTCAAGTATAATTGAATGCTTCATTAGTTTTTGAAATTCTATTTTAAAATGTTTTGATATAGTAATTTTGAAAGTCTCTAGATATGAATTCAATTTATATTGATACTTGGTTTTAATAGTTCTCTTTACTGAAAAGATAGGTCACAAAGCTACATATGTAACTACAGTTACACCATGGTTTTTACCTCATGATGTGGATGATAAAGAGCTTGTAACAGGAAACACTTTTTTATTTGTGTGCTTGTGGTTAGAGTATCTGGGTTATCTTCTATCTGGGGTTAAACCAATTGTCCCTATTGTAAGCATTAACTTAAACTGACAATATTATTTCTAATCCATTTTAGTTAGCCTCAATGAACTGCATTACATTACAGTATATGAAAATGAAATTCATAATGTCACCATTCCATCATGTGGAAATCCCATACTTCCCACAGGATACCTGACATGATATATGTGACATTGTGACCATTAGACATTATGGAATGGTGGAACATACTGTTATCTAGCTTTATATTACATATATAATTATATTTATATTATATATATTATTTAAACTTTGTTGCTTTTTTAGATAAAAATAAATAGAAATATGTATTCTAATATTTTTTTTCATTTTTACCATTGGCTCATCTACCTCCTTCCCCTTCTCCATTTTTGGGACCTGTGATATAGATGGGAATGAGGGACTTCAGAATCTAAGACTTGTCAAAGACAGAGGACTAGACTCCAAGGAAGAGGTTTAAATGACTTTTTAAGGAGTTACCAAAGAAATCCAGATTCTCTGGAAATAAAAATTGGGCTGATGGAGGGAGAAATTTTCCACCTGTAAACCATATTCCTAACAGAAGAAAGGCCTGATTTTATTATCATTGATTATCACAAAGGCTTTGACTCAATCTGCTTTTGTAATTTTTTTCATATACTGGAAAAATACATGTACTAAATTTAAGTATATTGAAAAAACCTCAAATATTTGGTGTCTATGAGGAAAACTGTCCATAGGATTATAGATTTAGAGCTAGAGGGAGCCTTAAAGACCTTTGACTCTAAGCTGTTTTTACAAATGAGGGAATTGAGATAGGAGAGATTTATGTTACACTAAGAAACAAGTACCTGCAGCAGAATAAAGGCATATATATTTTCGAGCCCAAGTTCAACATTCTATCCAGTGTTCCATCTAGAAGATTTCACACTTCACCAACATAATAATTTCACAATTGATATATATAGTGTGTCATTTTTCAGGGAAGTAGTTTAGACCCATTATAATTCTGTCTCATATTAAATGTGTTATCTTTTCTAAATAAAAATTAGTATGGCAAAGAGGGAGTTGAAACAGAACCTGTTTCAGTCAATTAACCTACAAGAATGATGTCAAGCTAAATGGCTCCGCCAGAAAACACATTAAATAATTTCTCCAACTTGTGAAGCTTTTAAAAAATAATATCAAGAATTTCATTTGGACTTAATAAGCATAATATTCTTAACATAGACAAAGGAAATATAGAACAGAAAATTCTAAGCTTGAATTGTATGGGCAAATTGAACCAAAAGATGAAGATAATACCTACAAATCCCTTGGTTACCTCTTAGCAAACAACACTTTATATTAAACTATCAAGGGAAAAGCTATAGCTGGAAATGTTAAGAGACTAACATACTGAAATCAAAGTTGAGTAGAAAGAATGCATTTAAAGCTATTAATATGTAATCACCACCAGTCTTAAGATATGTTTTAGAAGTGTAAAATGCATCATAAAAGATTATTTGCAAAGTATCCTAAGAAAAAACCATATAATGTTAATAAAATATAGGATCCATCACACTAAGGCAACTATAGAAAAATTAACCAAAGGACTAGTGGTAATCTGCATTGTGAAGTATACAAAATTTATCCTACACCTTGAGTTTTACACAATTCTTTATACACATTATTTTATTTGATTAGAATAACAACCCCATGAGGCTGATAGTACCCACATGTAGTTTTATCCTTACTTTTAGAAAGAAGACTCAGAACAGCCCATCATTACACAGCCAATATGCTTCAGAGGTTGAAAACACACTTCAAATCTTGACTAACTGCAATATCATCTTTTTACTATATCACTATAGCATGCTAGAGATAAGTCAAAGGAACAAAGACACAGCAGAAGAAATTAGTATAGTCCTGTAACTTTCAAAGAATAAAGATATCCTTAAAAGAAACCAATCTTTGAAAAATTAAAAATGTTAGAAAAAAAGTTTATCTTATTATTGGTGCTCTCATAGTTAAATGATATACTCTTCTGACCGAATCTTTCTAATTATTCTTTTTTAATAATAAAGAAGATTTGGTAAAATAGATAAATAAATTCATGGGTTTACTTATTCTCTTTGAAAGATTTAACTGTACTTCTATTTGAATATGAAGGTCTCAAGTAAAAAACCTTTTTTTTTCCTGATTTAAAAAAAAAATCTATATACCTGGCTAAATAATTATGAACCAGAATCATGCAATTTAAGAGCTAGAAGGGACTTCAATGACCAAATCATCATTTCATTCATCAGAACAGATATCATTTCCTAGAATTCATATTAATATATGCTGATGTGTCTGCAGCACTTTACATACATTAGTTCATTTGATCCTCCCTATGATCCTGAAGAGGTATGAAAGAAGAAACTGCAAAACAGATTTTAATTGATTTGTCCAATTTAACCAACTAGTAAGGGGAAAAGCTAAAATTATGCCTATTAATTAGCTTTTCTTTGTAAACATCATAGCTCATTGCGGTTTAAAAAAAAAGATTCCAGTAATTTCTTTTGCTCTCCAGAGTCTTACCACTTCCCTGGGCCTTCCAGTTAAACAACAAAAACAGGATGCTTTCTGATTAAATTAAGTGATCTCTAGGGTTTTCTCCAATTTTAAAATTCAATTTCTTAGTGAAATAAAAATTAACTCACTCCCATTGAATCTTTATGGGTTGGAGCATATTTTAGTGGGGAAAAAGTATTTCCCTTTAACCTTTTGTGGGACAAGAATATAAATTTATATGCAGTGCTATTATGAAGCAGTAGATAAGGAATTTAGTTCCAAAGTTCATTAAATTCTTTCTGTATTCAAGGTGCACACTACTTTGTGCAAAGTGCTGGAGTTGCAGAAAGAGCTGAGAGGTATCCTTATGTCAAAAAGTTGGCAGTGTAATGGAGGATACACATGTACTTTTGTGGAAAGGGAAAGAGAGACAGTGACAGATAAATGCAAAGGACAAGTCCAAATAAATTTCATGCTAGTTTTGCATGAGGTAGAGAAATGTGTCTAGGAAAAGCTTCATAGATTAAGTGGCATCTGAGTTTGTTCTCAGGTGAAGAGAATACTAGCATCTGATGGAAGTAACATTCTCTTTCAGGGGTGTTGTGATTCAGGAGCTATCTGCCAGTGGCTGCTGGAGATCTAACTCAGATCTGTAGAATGGATCTCTTCATGTGAGAGGATTATGGTGATACAAGGAGAATGAAAGGCAGTTGATATTCTCTGACCTCTCCTTTCTTCCCTCTGTCTCCAATTTTATTTCATTCCCAGTCCACAAGCAACACCTGCATCAGTAAAGGCTGCTTTGCAACTCCTTCAGATGTTATATATGATCCACAGCTGTTGAGGCTCTCAGAGAATTAACCTGCCCCTTCACTTAGATATGGTCCTTAACACAGGGGGATAAGAAGAATGAATAGGAGAAAGCAGATTAACCTAATATATCTGAAATGTAGACTGTAAGAAGATAATAAAATGGAAAGGTAAATTTGGAACCATGTGATAGATGTGAATGAACCATTAGTAGTTCTATTTAACATAGAATATCCTATTTTTGTCATCACAAATAAGCATCTACTGAATAATTACTATGTACTAGGAACTGTGCTGGATTCTAGGGATACAAATTTAGACAAAAACATTCCTGCCTTCAAAGTGCTCTTATTTTAATTGGTAGGACCGTAGGAAAACAAAAATAGCATTGTTATGGAAATCAAATCCAGTAAAGATGTTAACCCAAGTTTAATTTCTGCTGAACTGCTTTCTCTGTTCTCAGCAAATTCTTTATATTGTTAGAATTTTTTTTTTAAAAAGAAACTCTTAAGGAGTCAAGAGATATTCACTCTCTTAGTTGTGTGACCCTGGGCAAGTCACTTAACCCCAGCCTCAGGGGGGGAAAAAAAAAAAAGAGATATTCACTTTCGCTCCAGCCTTCATCAATATTCTTACCATCATATTTACTCACTTCTTTGAGAGTAGAGACATGCTCCATTATGAGTTGTAAGAGAATAGGATAAAAATTATTAGACTAAGTGTGTTTTGTTATTTCTTTATAAAACAATGAACAGAGGTATATTCACAGAGATTATGATGCTCCTATAATTCTGAATGTAGCAAACTGCTTAACATTTTACCTCTGTAGATTCAGGTTTCTTTCAAAGAACATCAAAGTCTAAATTACTTACTGGTTCTGTACTAGGAGCATGAAGTTTGATGTGTAAAGGATTTCAAATTATTCTTGGTTGCACATGTCACATTATCACAGATATTTAAGGACAAATACTTTTTGCCAGATACACTAGTGATGACATAGCTTTCGAGGCTGGCCCTTCTCTCTAATCCTTTTTATAAGTCTCCCTTATCAAGAAAATTGAGTCACTTAGCTTTCCTAGGGAATTTTAATTGTATTTAATAGATAAATGATTCTGTCTGCTTTCAGAATATGTGAGTTTTCTTCAGGATCACCTAATGTTGCTCCTTCATTTTAAAGGCATGGAAACGCAAACTTATGTAGTTTTAATAATTTGCTTAACGTTGCACTGTTAGTATATAGCAGAACCAAGTCCTCACATAATGGGCCTTTAGCTCCCAAGTCCAGCACTAAAAATTTAGGCTAATATCATCTTGTGACTCTTCTTAGTAAAGCTCTTTATTTTACTGTTATTTAAGTGAAGTATTTTATATGGAAGAAAATTGCCTGTAAAAATAGTTATGGGGAAAACTGCAGTCATATTAGCCTTTATAAAACATTAGTTCCATTTTAGAACATTGCTTATACTCTTAACATCCTTTAAACCTTGAATACATTTGGTATTCTGAAATAGAGAAGCATTGCAGAGACAAAAAAAAAAAAAAAAAAAAAAAAGTTCAGTATGATATTAAGAATCAAATTCCCCAAACAAGGTATTTCATTACAGTGCTATAAAATCCATATGAATTTAGTAATTCCTGAAACCTGAAATTGAGAAGTTAGTTTGCTGACAGTAATTCTGATAAGAGCATTTCCCCCCTATAATTAAATTATGTTCAAAATATAATGTATATTTATGTTATGTATATTTTATATAATTTAATGAAATCAGAACAATGTACTGAATATTGTTAATCATTTCTGAAAAATGAGGTGATACCTAATTTTTAGATTGGTGATTGACAACTTCATGTTCTTAGTGATTAAAAAACAATGAACTTCTCTTATCATGTCTCATAGCAAAAGCATTGTATTATCTATACAATATTGTGTTATCTGACTCACTTTTGTTTTCATGTTTTGTTTTTATTGTCTTGTATTATGGGAGGAAAGATAAAAACTCATCCTGGTGTTTCTTGAATACATATTCTGAATGCTATAAAGTTTTTGGTTAGCATATCATTGTGATAGAAAAGTCATTTTTTCCTTTTACCATTCATCTATGAATTATTATTTCTTTTTAAATTTAAAATGAAATTAAAAGAATATCCTTCTGATTTATTCTATTGGTAAATAACATTGTAACCAGAATGTTAAGTGTTTCCTAAACATGTTGTAACCTTTCTTGAAAGGGAGACAGGAGAGAGGATAGGAGAAGGAATAGATCAAGGAAAAAGAAGGCTGCTTGTTTAAAGTTATATGTAGCACTATTTAGGCAGCTGGATGGAGCAGAAGATAGGAAGCTAGGTCTGGAGTCAGGAAAATAACAGAATTCAAGTTCAGCCTCAAACACTTACTAGTTATTTATCTCAATTTCCTCCTCTATAAAATGAGCTGGTGAAGAAAATGGCAAACCATGCCAATACCTTTGCAAAGAAAACTCTTAATGGGGTTATGAAAAGTTGAACATGACTGAGCAACAAAATGATATTATTTATGATGAGTGGTGTGTAATTTTTAAACAACTTGCAAAGTTATTAATACATGGACTTCTGATGAAGGAAATGAAAAACTTCTGGTTTAATATCTAGTAGTAATAACCTAACAGCTTTTTCAAAATAGTATCTCCTTGTTTTACAACCAAGTCTATGTTAGGACAGCATTGCAGTTGGAGACACTTTAATATGATATGAACATAAATTGAATTTTCATCGAGACATTGAGCTAGATATTGTAAAGACTGTTTTTCGAATTCTTGATATAGACTTTAGCCATGCTTTAAGATTTGGAATTTTGTTTTAACTCTTTTTAGAATGATTAAACTTCTTTGCCCAGAGAGTAGAATTTTACATTTAAGGGTCCCATTATTATAGGAGAGGTGATCATTTTTACTTTAAAAGTTAAATATCTTTCAGAATCAATTGACTTATAGCTCATATTCATGTTTATTGTTTGATGCAAAAGCAGAAAGGTTAACATAATTCAGGTGTTTGCACATATGATACTGGCAGCAATGAAGTAATCATAGCCAGATCAGGCCATTCCTTAGGAACAACAGCTTTATGTTTTTTTAAAACATAAAAATGTACATTTTCACTTTAAATTGCTGCTATTTGTTAGTACAAGTATACCCTATAGTTTGATAAGTGAAAGCCCCATGGTGACTTCCTTGGGGCACAAATGCAGAAATTATCCCCTTATTTCTGGCTGCAACTGTTATTTATAGCATTTTAGCCTCTTCTATTAGTAAGTGAAAAATCACCCACTTGCTTTAATGTTGTATGCCTGGTTGGTTTGTCTGCTGCTATTACCTAGTGGTGAACAGAAATATATTATGTCATTGAAAATTTGAAAATTTTGGGGGCAGCTAGGTGGCGCAGTGGATAGAGCATCAGCCCTGAATTCAGGAGGACCCAAGTTCAAATGTGGTCACGGACACTTAAGACTTCCTAGCTGTGTGACCCTGGGCAAGTCACTTAACCCCCGCCTCAAAAAAGAAAAAAGAAAATTTGAAAATTTTGTCATTAAAATGACAATTTCAAATTAAAATTAAATGTTGCCTTTACTCCATCTGACTGGCTATCATCTCTATGTAGTCTTTAAAAACAAACAAACAAAAAATAGTTACATTAGATTCTTATTCCTTTTTATTGTATGTACCACCTGTAAAAGTATTATTGATATGAGAATGACTTTGCTTTGATGGCAGTGTAGATGGTGTCTACAAATTTCTTTGTTAAGGAAATGGGACAAGAAGGAATAGAGAACAGCAATAAAGAGAGCAGCATAAATAAAGAATAGATATAAAATAACTGAAAAGATAGAAGAGAAAGAAGATGAAAAATAGCCAAAGAAAATAGAAATCCTCAAAGTTACTTCCCCACATGCCTACCTTATCCCAAACAATTCTGTCTCAGTTATGTTGAACAAACAGTTATTAAAGGATACTATATACCAAGCATGATTTTTGTCTCTAGGGATGCAAAGACAAAGCTGTATCCCAGGAAAAGTGTAATAGTTTAAAAAAAAAAAACAAATAAACAACAACAACAACAAAAAACCCACACACAATACATCTTCTGCCTCCAATGTCTTTTCATTGGTGGTTTCCCATGTTGGGAGAGCACTAGCTTCTGCATTGTCCATTATGGAATGTCATCTCCTGATGGCAGGAAAGGTGTTTTTCCTGAACTTCAAAGTCATCTCACACCTCATTCTGAAATTATTAGCTCTCTCTCTCTAGTATTTGCTTTGTACACACCTTGCATTGATTTCTGTTGTATTATCTCTCCTGCCCCAGCCATCCCATCTTGCCCTCAGCACAAAAATCTTTGCTCCTAAATCCTACATTCTGCCTCATACAGTGTAGAAAAGCACTTAAAATGTTTGAGAAATGACGCTTTCAATTTTTCCTTCGTTATTTTTTGCTTCTCTTATAGTTTTAATTACATTGGTTTTATTTGTGCATTTTTTTAAAATTTATGTAATAAAAATTTTCTATTTTGCCCTTTGTAATCCTCTTATATCTTCCTTGGGTCCTAAATTTTCCCCTTATTTATAAATCTGAAAGGTAAACTATTCCAAGCTTTATTAGTTATATCACCTTTTATATGTAAATCATGTATACATTTTGCCCTTATCTTAGTATACTCTGTGAGATATTGGTCTATACCTAGTTTCTGCATTACTATTTTCCAGTTTTCCCAGCAGTTTTTGTCAAATAATGAGTTTTTATTCCAAAATCTTGAATCTTTGGGCTTATCATATACTAGATTACTTTGGTCATTTACTATAATATAATTTGTATCAAATCTCTTCTACTGATCAACCATTCTGTTTCTTAGACAATATCAAATTGTTTTGATAATTACTGCTTTATAATACAATTTTAAATCTGCTATGGCTAGACTACCTTCTTTTGATTTTTTTTTTTCACTGATTCCCACCTTTTTGAACTTTTGTTCCTCTAGGCTAATTTTGTTATATTCTTTTAGAGCTATAAAATAATTTTGATAGTTTGATTGGTATGACAATGAATAAATAGATTTATCTAGGTAGAATTGTCATTGACATTGTATTGACTCAGCCTATTTATAAGCAACTAATATTCTCACTGTTAGTCAGTCCTGAAATGGAGCTTTGCTACTGATCAGCAATGGAGTCAAGGCTTCTCTGGTTGCTTATACTGGGGGTAGGGTTGCTGAGGTGGGGGTCTTGCTGGTATTATTGTTTACTAGGGGACCACTGATTTGTAGGAGGGGGAGGTCTCACTGCTAGATTTCCCCATGCTTAGAGCCTTGATGTAAGCTGGCTACTGCTGCTGCTATTTGGCTTTATTCCTTTTCCACCCCAATCAGACAAACCTTTCCTGCTTCCCTGCTCCTAGATCAATTCTGAAATGGTTTTCTGATTATTTAGAGGCAAATTTGGGAGGGTTTCAAAGGGTTCTTTCCTCATTGTGCCATTTTGGCATTTGAAAGTTCAAATCATTTTTAAGCTGTAATTCAGACTTTAAAAACTTCAAAAGTAACAAACCCTAGATGTTCTTTGATAGTAATAATAGTTGACATTTGTTTAATGTCTTCAGATTTACAGATTACTTTATAGGCCTTTTTTCAGTTGATTTTCTTTATAGCCCTTTATATAATAAGGTATGCTGCTTCTCCCACTCCCCCAACTGCTGTATTATTGCTGAAGAAACAGATTCAGCTTAAACCTCTTGCCCAAGGTTACAAAGTGTCAGAGGATGGATGGCAACTCCTGTCTCTAGACTTATTCTGTTTGACTTCAGAGGATAGTTGTCAAGAGGTATTTTGAGATTTACTATAAGGAAAAGGTTTCCCTTCATTGGAAGTCTTAAAAGATTATAGGAGCACTTGTCCATTATATTATAGAGGAGCTTTCTGTTCAAGATGGTCCCCAAGTTTCCTTCCAACTCTGACATTTTATGATTTTATGAAAAACTTCTTGACAATTAGAGATATCTCTGGAGATAATGTATAGAAGTCTTCAACCTTTGAAGTACATTGTGCCAGATATCTCCTGATGTTCCTTCAAGTGCTTAAATTCTGCTATTCTGTGATTCTTTGGTGTTTGGTTGGTCTATTGCTAATTATTAACTAAGTCAATAACAGAAACTGCTCTGGATTATATTTTTAACTGTTATCCCATGACAAGTTTTCAAAAACATCTTGCTGAAGGTGGCTGATATTTGAAAAATTCATACAGTATATTGCATAAAGGCAACAAAATGGATGTCATAACAAACATAAAAGTACACATTAGTACTTTGTATTTTTCTTGGGGGAAAAACAGCAACTTGACTCCAAAGTTATTTAACCCAGTTGAAAAAAATTACAAAGATGTTCATATCACAAGCTAAGTTCAAGCTGACTTGTGTTTACCAGCTGTTTTGATAGAAGTCTTTTTTCAGTATTCATTCTAGTGATATCTCTTTTTCACTTTGCTGTGAAACATCTAGCTTTATATCCTGTTTTCTTATAAAGAGCATATGGTTTTGGAGATAGGTGTTAAAACTACATTTTTTAAATAAAATTTTTAATTCCCTGGCAGCACAATCATTGTTTTAAAAATCTTACTTACACATTACATCTAAAGAGGTGATTACTAAAGTGTAATGTAATTGAGGCAATACTAGTGAGCCATCTTCATGTGGTTTCTATATTGTTTCTGTTCTTTAGACTCCAAAGACTTCTGTCCCAAATTGAACAGATCTTCACCACTAGCACCAGTAAACTTCATAGACTCCTTATGTAATTAGCAAATTAATTATTTTCCCAAATGATGCTGACTGTGGTTGTTAGAAAGCCATTGATTGTTTTTGTGGGGTTTTTTTTCCCCCTGAATGAATGAAGACTGGCCTCTCACCATTTGATCTACTTAAAGAGTTACATAAAGCTCGTATTTTATGAGTCTGTTTGTAATGGAAGGAGTTGATACGGATCTCTTTATTGACAAAGAATTAATGTAGGGTCGCTGTGTCTTATATGGGACTCTGGAAAAGCAAATGAGACAGCTCATTAGGCTATTAAATGTCACATCTTAAAATGCTTAAATTAGGGCCCATAATAGAACAGGTTCTAGCTAATTCTGTGATAGTTTAGTCTAGTGTTAAAAAGTGGAGAAATACATATCATCCCATGTTAATCTTCTCTCTAGTTTTGCTTATTGTACCTGTCTTTTGTATTAACCTAAACTCTAAATTAAAAGTTAACAAAAAATAATCATTGATTTATCCCTATGCCATTTTTTATATCTCCCTCTATTTCTTTTTTTAAAATTTTTTTAAATTTTTTTTTAAATTTTTTCTGAGGCTGGGGTTAAGTGACTTGCCCAGGGTCACATAGCTAGGAAGTGTTAAGTGTCTGAGATTTGAACTCGGGTCCTCCTGAGGTGCTCTATCCACTGCGCCACCTAGCTGCCCCCATCTCCCTCTATTTCTAAAATATCAAAGCCCTTTTACAAATAATTATCTCACTTTTTTATCCAAAGGTTTTATAAGTTTGGTTGGATTTTATTTTATTTTATTTTTAAATATCAAGTTTTCCTTCTTTACTATTCTTTTATCTCCTAAGGACAACATTTTTTTTTTTTTCCTAAAAGCATTTTGAGGTAAAGGTCACGGGAAAAAAAAAAAAATCATTCTTCTGTCTCCACATTTACCACTCTATGGATTTCTCTTTTCTATCAAATGCTACCTTCTTACACAAAGCTTTTAATTTTGAAAAAGTTACTCTGATCCTTAGTTTCTTTACCTAGATAATAGAGATAATATTATCTATCATACTTAATTGTCAGTTATGAATATTAAATGAGAAAATGTACAGAAAGCATTTGTAAACCTTAAAAGATCATATAAATGTTAACTATTATTAATGATGATCTAAGTCTCCTATTTTTCATGGAGTTTGGATGGAAATCATTCTAGAACAAGTCAGTGTTCTCATTATTATGTGTGAAACATTCTGGGGACTAGCACACAGTCAAATAAAATAATAGCTATTTGTAATTGAATAAGCCATCATCATAAACTTACATTTCTGTAAACAGATGTGCATAACTCAGCCATTTGTTGAATTCTTCTTTTTTTTTTTGAGTCTATCCTTTTTTTAATTATAGTTTTTTATTTACAAAACATATGCATGGGTAATTTTTCAACACTGACCCCTACAGAACCTTCTGTTCCACCTTTTCCCCTCTTCCCCCCCAACTCTAAGATAGCTCATATTCCAATACATGCTAAAATATATGTTAAATTCAACATATGTATACACATCCATACACTTATCTTGCTGCACAAGAAAAATCAGCTCTACAAAGAAAAAAAAAACTTGAGAAGGAAAACAAAAATGCAAGCAAACAATAACAGAAAGAGTGAAAATGCTATGTTGTGGTCCACACTCAGTTTCCACAGTCCTCTTCCTGGGTGTAGATGGCTCTCTTCATTACTGAACAATTAGAACTACTCTGAATCAATTCATTGTTGAAGAGAGCCATGTCCATCAGAATTGATCATCCTATAATCCTATTGTTGCCATAGATCTCTTGATTCTGCTCACTTCACTTAGCATCAGTTCATGTAAGTCTTTCAGGCCTCTCTGAAATCATCCTGTTGGTCATTTCTTACAGAACAATCACATTCCATAACATTCATATACCATAATTTACTCAGCCATTCTCCATTTGATGGACATCCATTCAGTTTCCAGTTTCTTGCCATTATGAAAAAAGGTTGCCACAAATATTTTTGCACGTATGGGTCTCTTTCCCTCCTTTAAGATCTCTTTGGGATATTAGTTCAGTAGTAATGCTGCTGGGTCAAAGGATATGCACAGTTTGATAGCTTTTTGAGCATAGTTCCAAATTTTTGAGTCCATTCTTGAATCTTAAACATTTCATAGCCTCTGTCTGGAAGTAAGTCACTTTCGATTACACTAAACAAATCCAGTGGCATGTACCTAATATCTGTCTATTATTATTATTCAGCAAAATGATTCCTACTAATTCCAAAATTATTTTTTGAATTTTCAAAAGAAAATGGTAATGAAACTAATTAGAGATGTAGTGACATTAGCATAGAGATGACCAACATTTGTGACATAGAATATAAGGAAAGATGGAAGAAAGGAATTAATGTATTTACTCTTCACTCTGTGCCAGCCCTGACTATATCAAGGACTAGGAATAAATATAAGCAAGTAAAACAGCCCCTGACTTCAAGGACCTTATTGTTATATTCTGGTGGAGAAAGATAAAACCAAAAAGAAAGTTGAAAAAAAAATTGGGAAAAGTTAAATGAATGGTTTCTAATGAAACAAACAAACAAACAAACCCCAAAAGCCAAGTGATCCTTGAAAGATTCAAAACTGTTATTTCAACCTGAGTAACATTTACTTTAGGTAATTTGGATATTGCAAATTTAAAGAATATTTCTTTGTGAATTATTCATGCAACTTTGATAAGTTTGATTAAAAAAAAAAACTTTGATGGATTTCATTTATATCTTTAAGTAAATGTAAAGCCACCAATCAAGTTCATTTTATAACAAATTAATCCATCAACTAACAAGCATTCAGTAAGTGTTTACAATGCACCTGATATTATAATAAGGATCAAGAATATATTAAAAAAAAAAGTGTAAAAGTCCCTACCCTCAAGAATCTTACAGTTAGTGAGAGACTGTATAAACCAATATAAGTACATATCTATATGTAATATTATGTATGTATAAAAAAAAAATATATATATATATATATATAACATACAGAATGTGAATATAAGGTACTTTGGGGAGGCAGAATACTGTCATCTCAAAGAAGCTAGAACAAAGGCACAAATATTTGAGATGGTGTTGTATGGAAAGAGCTGAACCACCAATTTGGTTAGATTTCAGAGTTCAAGGAGAAGAGTAATGTGTAAGAAAGCTGAAGATCTTGGTTTTGAAGAAATTTATACATCAAATAGCAGAGTTTAGGAGGCACTGGACTTCCTTTTATCAGGACAAAGATTGTATGTGTATGCAATTATTCACATACATGTGTCATAAGTCCTAACTCTAGTAAAAAATCACTTTTGCCAGCTATATGGAGGATGCACTGGAGGGAAAGTCAGGAGCTGAGGATAAAACTGAGTTTATAAGTTTGGGTGACTTCATTGACTTCAACAGTAATAGAGAACTTTCAAAGGGTGGTTGGATTAAAGGTAAAGTGAGGAAGAGAGGAGACATAACATCTTCTGTTTTGGATTTGTTGAGTTTGAGTAATCTGTAAAACATTCATTTGAAAATGTCCAATAGTTGTTTTTTTTTGTTTGTTTGTTTGTTTGTTAGGGTTTTTTTCCTTTTCCTTTTTTTTTTCTCTTTTTTCCCTGAGGCTGGGGTTAAGTGACTTGCCCAGGGTCACACAGTTAGGAAGTGTTAAGTGTCTGAGAGCAGATTTGAACTCGGGTCCTCCTGAATTCAAGGCTGGTGCTCTATCCACTGCGACACCTAGCTGCCCCCAATAGTTGGTTTTGATAATCTCTAATATTAAAGCTAATATTTAAATCCATGACATATTAATGCCAGTATGTGCTATTCTAAAATCCTAAGAAGATAGTTCTAGGCTCATGAAGCTTGAAGTCCTCATGAAGGCTTAAGTCCTTTTTTAAAGATAGATTTGTCAGCTGGATTTAATGATCTAAACCTCTGACAACAACAAAAACTTTGACCACAATTCATCCAATTATGTATGAATACCTCAAAGTCATTTTCCTAAAAACAAATTTACTCTCAAATTGAAAGCATAACTTAGACATCTGTGCCAAACCCCAAGTGCTATCCTTGTGTACCACAATCAGCAGTGTTTTTCTAAGACTTATTATCCCCGAGGGCATTTAAAACAACTGGAAGTAATTTAGAGTTGCTTAAAAAAAAAAAAAATCCTCTTATTCACCAATTTTCCTTTACCTCTTCTTCTTGCCTTCAGCAACCATTTCCATCATTTATTTAGGGAAAAATTATTTTATTCTTTGGAATATCATGTAACTTCAATCTTTTTTAGGGTGTATCTCTTGACAATCAGAATTGATCTTTTTTATAAAAAAAAAAGTTTATTATTCCAGAGAAACAAGATCTGTTATCAGGTCCAAGCAGAGCTGTCTCAAGTGTGTTCTCTCTTTTACACATGGTAGCTCACACCAATAATAGCACTCTCTGAGTGAACAGATAGACAGATCTCTGATAGATATGTTGGCTAATTCCCACAACAGTTTAGTCTCCTCTGAATTGATTTAAAAGCCTAGAGGAAAAGATGTAGGTCACTGCAAGGACTGAGAACTTTGAGCCAGTGCGAATCAGAATTATTGGTTTGTACTACTCTTAAAGAAAGGGAGTATTTTCATCTTTTAAATGAACTGACCATTCCTATTTGGGGACTTAAAACTTTTTAATTTACTCAGAATCAAGTGATGATTCTGATCATGAGACATGATAACTTCAATTTGGTTGGAAATTACTTGAATTGTTCTTTATCATTAAAGGGATAGAAGAGTTCAACTGAAGTTCCTTGCAATTTCATCATGAAATGAAGAAGTTGTAAAATTATAGTAATAATCCTTCAAGGCATTAAATAAATCCCACCTTCTCTTACCTTCCTCATGTTAAATTTGTTATATATTTTTAAAACCAAGTGTCAAGGTAGTTGTCACTTGATATGTTGTTAGAAGCTAACACCAAGGAATCAAAGATGGAGGTCTAAAATGAATAATATTGACCTCAGCAAATAGTTCAAAACTAAGGAAGATCCATAATCCCAGAGTAGATAGACTAGAAGATTAGAGAAAAATGACTATTTAGGAGCCAAAGACTATAGGAAATGTGAAGACAATACACAGAATGTAGAAGCTAATACACAGAAGTGACTAGTGATGACTAAGGCAATGCCATTCCCAGACAGAAAATATGTGTACTAAGAAAACAATGAGTGGCTTTCTGGGGCATAATCTACTGAGAATCACTCAGAAGTTTGCCATCCCTAATGGATCCTGACATTAGAAAACAATTTTTATGGAATAGGAAAACAAAATGCAAGCTGGAAATAAACTTGATTAGACAAATTATTAATCTGAGCAAAGAAGTGTAATTAAGCAGATTATTCAGTGTTTTGGGATTTTTTTTTTTTTAACAAGTCACTTATTCTATCTAGACTTAAAAATCTGGTTCATTTAATGAGGGAAAATGAATTTACAGGCCTGAAAACTTAGATTGATTAAAAAAAAAAGGTTTATTGTAGAAATTTGGAAGTAAAGCTCAGTTAGAAAGATGCCAGGGCCAGAGGTGGCCTCTGGGCGGGCAGAAACCCTTACATGGCTGGAAGGATACCATGTGTTGGCTGGGAGGGCTCCTGTGAAGAGGGCTGCAGCTTGGCCCTTTTTATATCTAGAAAATGATGTGGTTAAGTACTCTAAGTTCTCGGCAGGCTTTTCAGTTAAGCTCAGATCAGGTGAGTGGCTGGGTGGAAGCTGAGCTGATAGTTGGAGCTGGGACCGGATATTCAAAGGATGCCTTTGACCAGGATTTGTGAATCAAGGTCAGCCATGGGTTGGACAATTAGAAAGGAATCTTAAAGGACCCCAACCCCCATCACATTCACTTTGCCATCTTATTAAGTTATCCTATATTTCTTGTCACTTTTCTCCTTTCTCATAATTTCGAATAGACTGTAACCTTTGGGCAGGGATTCTCTCTCTCTCTCTCTCTCTCTCTCTCTCTCTCTCTCTCTCTCTCTCTCTCTCTCTCTCTCTCTCTCTCTCTCTTTATTTGTATTTTTAACACAGTACCTGTCACACACATTGCTTACAACAAGCTGTCGATTAATTAATTTCTCCATTAAACTTCTAGAAAGAATAATTTACCCTTGCTGCCCACCAAATGTGCTTCATCATCACTCATTCAATCCTAAATTTCCTGGCCAAACTTTAACACTACTTTCTCCTGATTTCTTCAGTGGTTTATCATCACTATGATTTCTTGTGATGATTGTGTTAGCACCTTGGATACCTTAGAATCAGCCAGAGTCAGGATAAAGTCCTTGGTCTTTATTCTTGGTCTTTAGCGATAAAAATGAAGGGAATAGACACACAGGATCTCTGTGACCTCTCCTCTTCACCCTCCCCTCCCCCCCAGAAGTGACTCTGGCTACTCTTACTCCACCCCCTAATCCCTCCTATAATTCTCTGTATACACCAAACTATTACACCAGCACAGAATAATAGGAAGGGCCTTTTTCCAAGCATATTCTAATAGAGTATTGTCCTGGTAGTTAGCCTTAAGTGTTCAGTTTTCCCACCTCAGTGCATTAACTCAAGAGTTTCAGCTCTTTACAATTTCCCAATATCCTTCCACCCAAATTCCTGTCTCTTTTTTTCCTTTCTCTACATACTTATGCAGGACCATCAATTCTTATGATTTCAGTCATTATCCCTATATAATGCTTGCCCAAATCTACACATATATTTTCAAACTCTCCCCTGAATTGTATTTAGTCACATTCATTTGATTGGATACTTTATTGGCACCTCAAAATCAATGCATTTTAAATTAAACTCAATATATTCTCCATACAAACTTTTCCCTTTTTCCAACTTATATCTTCTTATGAATTATGTCATCTCATCTTCATCAATCAAGTATTAAATTTCAGTGTCATCTTTGACTCTTTCATTTCCCTTTTCTTTCCTGTGGAATCAGTTAGTCATTCTATCCTCTCATTATCTCATGAGTCTGTTTCCTCTTTTCCATTTGCATTTCCAGACTCTCATCATCTATTATTTAAGCTGTTGTAATTCTCCTTGGTCTCATCCCTTCTCTCTCTAATCTACCTTTTATAAAGTATGAAAAATAATCTTTCAAATATACAGATCTGACCATGTTTCTGCCATTTTTTTTAATAATTAGCAGAAAACTCTTTCTCTAACTTTACAGCTTGGCATTCCAGCCATACTATAGCAGACTGGTGCTAAATTTTATCCTACTTTCTTTTATAGCTAGTTCTTCTTCTTTTTTTTTTTTTTTTTAAGCTTTTTATTTTCAAAACATATGCATGGATAATTCTTCAACATTAACCCTTGCAAAACCTTATGTTCCAATTTTCTTCTTCTTCCCCCATCCCCTCCTCTAAATGGCTAGTTCAATATATGTCTTTTTTTTCTTTTTTTAAAATTAATTTTATAATTATAAAATTTTTGATAGTACATATGCATGAGTGATTTTTTTTATAACATTATCCCTTGTATTCATTTTTCCAAAATTTCCCCTCCCTCCGTCTGCTCCCTCCCCTAGATAACAGGCAATCCCATAAATATTAAATGTGTTACAATATAACCTAGGTACAATATATGTGTGTAAATCCAATTTTCTTGTTGCACGTTAAGAATTGGATTCCGAAGGTATAAATAACCTGGGTAGAAAGATAGTAGTGTAAACAGTTTACATTCAATTCCCAGTGTTCCTTCTCTGGGTGTAGCTGTTTCTGTCCATCATTGATCAACTGGAAGTTAGTTGGATCTTCTTTATGTTGAAGATATCCACTTCCATCAGATTATATCCTCATACAGTATTGTTGTTGAAGTGTAGAGTGATCTTCTGGTTCTGCTCATTTCACTCAGCATCAGTTCATGTAAGTCTCTCCAAACCTATCTGTATTCATCCTCCTGGTTATTTCTTACAGAGCAATAATATTCCATAACATTCATATGCCATAATTTACTCAACCATTCTCCAATTGATGGGCATCCATTCATTTTCCAGTTGCTAGACACTACAAAAAGAGCTGCCACAAACATTTTGGCACATACAAGTCCCTTTCTCATCTTTAGTATTTCTTTGGGATATAAGCAGAGTAGTAGCACTGCTGGATCAAAGGGTATGCACAGTTTGATAACTTTTGGGGCATAGTTCCAAATTGCTCTCCAGAATAGCCGGATTCTTTCACAACTCCACCAACGATGCATTAGTGTCCCAGTTTTCCCACAGTCTCTCCAACATACATTGTTATTTTTTCCTGTCATCTTAGCCAATCTGACAGGTGTGTAGTGGTATCTCAGAGTTGTCTTAATTTACATTTTTCTGATCAGTAGTGATTTGGAACACTTTCATATGAGTGGATATAATTTCAATTTCATTGTCTGAGAATTGTCTGTTCATATCCTTTGACCATTTATCAATTGGAGAATGGTTTGATTTCTTATAAATTAGGGTCAGTTCTCTATATATTTTATCTTGGTATATGGTGTTAAGGGTGGGTCCATATTTAATTTCTGCCATACTAATTTCCAATATATGTCAAATATGATAGAAATATATGTTAAATCCAATGTAGGCATACATATTTGATTGTCTTGCTGCACAAGAAAAATCAAATCAAACTGGAAAAAATGAGAAAGAAAATAAAATGCAAATTACAACAAAAAGAATGAAAATTCTGTTTTAAACCATACTCAGTCCCCACAGTCCTCTCTCTGGATGTAGATGTCTCTCTTCATCAGAAGATCATTGGAATTGGTCTAAATCATGTCATTATTGAAGAGAACCATATTTATGGCTAATTCTTTCACATGTACTGTCTCATTTCTAAAGTTTCCTTAAATAATATTGGACTATTTCCTTTGTCTCTATTGCATTCCTATCTTATATCACACCCAACATGCTCCCATTGAGTCAAGGACAATGCTGTTTGGCATGTTTATCAAAGATTTAAGAAAAAGCATACATGGAATTTTCACAGTTACAGATGTCACAAAGCTAGAAATGATAGCTAAAATTTTGGATGACAAAAACATGATCCCAAAAGACATTAGAGCCCTGAGATGAATTTAATAAGATAAATTTCAGCTGGGAAAAATATAAATTCTTACACATGAGTACAAAAAAAAATCAATTTCACAAATAAGGAAATAGAGGAACATGGTTAAACAACAATTTGCAAAATACCAGGGCTTTTACAGGATTTAAGGCTCAGTGTGAGTCTTATGGTAGTTTCAAATAGCTAATACAGTCTTAGATTCCTTGAAGAGAGGCATAAATAATTTCTAATAATAAAGAGATCTTAGTTCTACTTTACCCTCTTTAAATCATATATTAACTGGTACATGGTAATCATTTCTCATTACTACATAATTAAAGATATTACCATTAATAAAGATATTGCTAAGTTGCAGAGTGTCAGGGAAGGGCAATCAGAATAGCGAAAAGCATTGAGTACACGTCATATGAGAATTCAGTGAATTTACTAAGAATATTTATCCAGGGGAAGAGGGTCCTTGAGGAATGCTATAGTTGTCTTCAAATATATGAAGGGCTTCCATCTGGAAAAGGCACTAGATTTATTCTTCTTGGTTCCAGAGAGCAGATTAAGGGGCAGTAGGTAGAAGTTGCAGAGAAAATTTAGTTTTCATGTCAAAAAACTTGCTAACAATTAGAGCTATATAAGAATAGAATGGGCTAAAATTCATTCCAGCAAAGGCTGGGTGACAACTTACTGAGTATTATAGAAAATATTCTTTTAAGATATAGGTGGGATTAGGTTGCTACTGTGATTCCTTCTAACTGATAAGGTCTGTGATTCTAGGACTTTAAGTACATTTATTCCCCATTGTGTAATGAAAAGGCTTAAACATTAAATCATATATTATTTTCTTCAACTATTCACACTGTTTAATTAAGGGAAACATGCTAATTGATATTTATGGAATGCTTTAAGATTTTCAAAATTATTTCTATGTGTTATCTCATTTGATTCTTATATCAATTATTGGGTAGGTACTACAGGTATTATCTCCATGTTTTAGACATTTTCCAAAATTCTTCATTTCTTTAATTAACATTACATATAATCTTTCCTTTAAGTGGCAAGGAAGGGTTATTAGCAGAGATTTTATAATTTCATTGCTGGGGGAAAACTTAACTTGACTCATTTGGGTTGAATCTATATAGAAAAAATATTGGCAGAATTCCCAGGTAACTACTTCATAATGAACTTAAGTAGGAGTGCTTAAAATAAGAACTTAGTAGTAATGCAGAATGAGGATGCAGTGAAGTATGGATCCAGAACAATGAAGAAAACTGTGGGATGAACAGAAAATAATAGCTATAAATCTATCAGGTAACCTGAGAGAGTGAGAAAAAAAGAACCAAAGAATAGCTATAGCTATAAACCAAAGATTATCTTTGTATTTATTGCAGTATTGAAAGGTTTACTGGGCATGCCCACATATCTATGTTTTCACTCTTAGCCAATGAAGAAGAGCAATGCCTTCACTCCAAGCATCCCAGTTCAGGAACTTATTATCTTCTGTCAGACTATTGCAGTTATCTCCCAAATGTCCTGCCTGCTTTTCAGTCTCTCCTTTGTCCAATCAACTCCTAAACCATAGCACCAACTTAATCTTTCTAAAACATGATTTTTATCATGTTGACTCTCTGAAAAACTATCAGTTTTGCTTACAGACAATATATAACCTTGTTAATTTGACATTTGAAGCCCTTCCCAGTCTAGCCTTTAATTCACCAGACTTGATACTTTTCCTCTATATGATCCCTCCATTCTGTATAAAATTGTTTATTCACCATTTCCCAGATATTAAATTCAATTCACTGACATTTATTGAGCATGGGATAAGTTGTAAGAATACAAAGACAAAAGTGAAATAAATCCCTATTCTCAAGGGGTTTGTATTCTGTTTGGAGTGAAGGGTGAAACTACATGTTTAGTAAGTAGATTAAAATATATACTCTATTTCCATGGGCAAGACATAGGTTTTACAATGAAGAGTAGTTTTTTGTTTGTTTGTTTTTTAGATATAACAAGAATTCCAGAGAACATGGTGAATGAGATTAAGTGGTAACATGGTAATGAGAGCTATCTAAGATAGCTGTGATCTTCTCTTCACAAAAGTGGTGATAATTTGATAAGAAGTCCCAGAAGAAGAAGATGAGATAATGTAGCAAATGTCCAATGACTGATAATCAGAAGAAGGAGAATTAGTTTCTTAGGGGTAGGCTAATGGGTGTAATATAGTTGAAATTCAAACATAGACAGTTATGCTTAGTTTATCACTCCAATGTGAGTTGGAATATTTTTCCTCTTATGTATCTGGGAATTGGGGGAGTGGCATTAAGGAGTGAAGTATTTGTTTTTATCTCTTCCTGTCTTTTAGTTTATACTCTAGCCTTTAATTTCTTTGTGCCCCCATATATAATTTTCAACTACTCTTAACATCAACTCTATCTTTGTTTACTCATTTGTAAAATAGTTAGCAGTCCCTGTAGTACTTGCCTTAAAGATTTTTGTGAAGTTTAAATGAGTTACCATATTTAAGTCCCTTTGCAAATATTACAGTGTTATGTGAATACAATGTGAATCTACATACACACAATATTCTCTCTCTCTCTCTTTCTCTCTCTCTTCTGAGAATTTTCAGATAAAAAAGGGGTGAATCAGCTTCTGATGCTGAATGACTTTTCAGACTATTTTTGGCTATTTCTTTAAAATTTTTGTATATTAAAGTATGAAATTCTTCCTGAATTTTGGTTCTGACTGAAGGAAGTAAGACCAATACTTGATGTGCATGTGCTCAATAAACAGAATAAGCAGCTTTTTCAGTAGTAATTCAACTACTATCTGATCAGCCATGTAGGACTTTTCCCTTAGAGGAAGCTAGGGAGTTGAAGGAGCCTCTTCTTTTTCAGTTTGAGTCAAAACATATGAAGGCTTTGATAAGATTAAAATAATCCCAAGAAGCAATTTCAAGAAGCACAGCTAGAAACAAGAACTAAGAAATATCCATGTCTCACATGACATATTCAGCTAATGGAAGACTAAACTCTTAAGGACCTTCTGAAGATAATGTCAGGATGTGCAGATAAATATGAGCAATAGCTGGTTGTGCTGGGAAATTGTTGAAGACATTTTTATGTTTTCTGGATTTTTAGTCTTTAAAAATATTGCTCCTGTCTTGATATTTCATATTCTTTTTGAAGTGTCAATTATTCTTCCAGTTGGGTTTTTTGCATGCAGGCATGAGTGCATGTGTATGTTGGGAGGGGGGGCATTTTCTCATATGCAGTATACATTGATTAATCATAATTAAGTATGGTAACAGATTAGTTACCCAAACTAATTAGAGATTTGATAGTCATTATGGCTAGAAAGTAAGCAGTGGATTCCCAGAGTACCCATGTAAATCAAATGTTGTGTTTTGATCATACTTTTAAAAAATTAAAATGTAGGAGCTATATTAAAGAGCTAAATTATAAAGAGCTAAATTAAAATATAGGACTAGCTTTATAATCAACATTACTTTTTCAAGAAATTGGGGAATAGATTTATATAGGCAAGTTTTGTTTTTTTGGGGGGGAGGCAGGAGTTGGTTGGTTTGGGTTTTGTTGTTGTTTTGCTTTTTTCCAGAGGCAGGGGAGAGTTTGAATAATAATGTAAAGAATATATTTTTTCAGCAAAGTAAGGAAATTATCAACCCCTGGACAAGTTCTCTGATTTGCTTTTCAGTTTAGGGAGAAGAACTATTTAAGTTCAACAATAATTTCTCTCTTTCATTTCTCAATACCATTCTTTTCTAATCATCTTGGCCAAAACTGCATGCAGCACTATAGACTTATTCCTTCCTTATATGTGTTACACAATTATAAGTCCTTAGGATCTTTCCTTCCAAAATTGATTTTTTTTTTTTTTGGACTAGGTAAAAGAGGGTATTCTCTGTCTCATTTCTTACCTAATGTTAATATTGAGACCCATGAAATACTTTAGCTTGAAAATCCAAGATCTCCCACTGCATCCAGGGTTATTTCCAGTTGTCCTGATAAACATCTTGCCACTGGACCCAAATGGCTTTGAGAAGAAAGTGAGTTGACTTTGCATAGCCCTCTTCACTTCACTTTAATCCAATTCACTTGCATGTCATGACATCACTTCCCTGATGTCATGAAGAAACAATAAACAGCAACATAATGGTGAATGGCATAAATATCTAAATTGAAAACAAAAAGATTCCATGATATAATATGAGATGTGTCCACCAGTAAAGGTACTCTTAATTACTGACTCAAAACATGAATTTAACATTTAGAAAATAAGTTATATCTACACATCCTTTTCTTAGTTCTCTTTTCTTCCCCCACTATATCTGAATTGTTAACATTTTCCTCTTGAATTTGCTTTATTCAAACACTTAATTTAATTACTTGGTATATCTTATATTCACCAGTAGAATGCAAGCTTCTTGAGGACAGGCATTTTTTCCCCTATCTCCTGTACCCAACACATAGTCTTACTCATAATAAGTGTTTGATTAATGTTTGTTCTTTCTCTCATATGTATATAAACATATGTTTATGCATATGTGTATATGTAATATAAAAACAATGCAGCAATAAAATTTAAATTAAAAAGAATTTAATTAAATGTGTTTTCCATAGCACCTCTGCATATAATCATCTTAGTACATATTTATATAGTATTATATCATAAATTTATAATTTGTAGTTTTTGCAAAGTGCTTTATCTTATTTTATATCTCATCTGCAAAAAATGCATGGAATTCATTTTTATAAATGAACATGGAGCAACTTCTGTTTTCTCTCCTTTTAAATACATGGCGTTTTTATTCACCCTCCCATTTATTTCTCTATTTTCAGGGGATTAGGAATAGAAGACATGGGAGATAGAGACAAACATTTTTATTATCTGAGAAGATATTACTTTTTTGTTCTTTTTTTTTTTCTGTACAAGTGAAATGTGTTACTACCTATTTCATCTCTATCATGCCTCTTTATTGACTTCTAATTTTTGAGCAAATTCAATTCCTTAAAGTTTGTTTGTTTGTTTGTTTGTTTTCCCTTGAAACCTCAGTGAAGCAACCAGGAAAGTACTGATATTAAAAAGATAGGCCTTGTTTCATAGAAAACTTTGACTTTATTAAATGCACAATACAGTTCCACAGTGGCAATCCAGCCTACATTTCTATTCAATTTTAGATCCAACTCATTTTCCACTTCTACTGTTTGCCTAAGATATGTGGATTGGTGAACTAGAATTATAAATCATCAATCTAGTAATTGCTTATCATAATTTGAACAGAATGTTTTGTCTGCCTAATTTTTTTCATTTCATTTCAACAGGTATTAAGAGGTTGTTTACATTCTTCCTGGCAAGTAATAGGCAATTAGAGCCAAACTCTTATAAGTGATTGTGAATCTCATTTAGGAAGCTTTGCATGTTAGTAATTGAGGGAAAGACCTCTTCTTTCCCTTAGTCAAAAAAAGAAATCAAAATAAACTAAACCACTCTGATTCTCATTGAATGGCCACTAATAGGCATTAGGCCAAGCCCCATTTGGTCATTGTTTGTGTCCTGATTGACTTACTTTGAATATATATAGCACTAATTTCTGCTGGTTAGAGTCCTATGTCTTCTTTGATGCGTGAAAAGACTGCTGGAGCCTTTTTGGCAAGGAAGTGGAAACTGAGAGGATGCCTATCAGTTGGAAAATGGCTGAATAAGTTATAGCATATAAATGTTATGAAATATTATTGTTCCATAAGAAATTATCAGCAGGGTGATTTCAGAAAGGCCTAGAGAGACTTACATGAACTGAGTACTTGAAGTATGTAAACCAAGAGAACATTGTACACAGCTACAATAAGATTATGTGATGATCAATTCTGATAGACATGGCTGTTTTCAACAATAAGGAAGTGTTTCAGGTCAATTCCAATAGATTTGTGATGGAGAGAGTCATCTGCATGCAGAAAGAGGACTGTGGGGTCTGAATGTGGATCACAGCATAGTATTTTCATCTTTTTTGTTGTTATTTGTTTACTTTTTTTTCTTTTTTCCTTTTTTTTCCCTTTTTAATCTGATTTTTCTCATGTAGCATGACAATTGTGGAAATACATACATATATATATATGTATGTATATATATGTGTGTTATATATACATACATATATATGTAAAAGAATTGTACATTTTGAACATAATGCATTGCTTGCTATTAATGTTGTGCCACAGTTCTCTTATTGTCCTGACTCACTTTCCCTAAATTGTCCCTGAATTGTTCTGCCTCAATTCTGCAAAACCACCCCTCCCTCTTAATCATCAGAATATTTTATAAGAATAAAAGATCTTATATTTTAGAATATTAGATATTATCTTATCAAGATTAATTCTCCCCATCATCAGAGTGCCTCCCCCCATTATGTCATTCCAGTCTTCCCCCCACCCTGTCAGAATCCTGTTCCCACTCTTATCACCCTGATTCCACCCCAGCCTCCAATTATCCCCTGCATGTGAGCCATGTGTGTATATGTCATTGAGAACTCTGATTGTTGGCTGGATTCTTGGAGAGGATAGTCTCATTCAGCTCTGAGACCAAACCATGGATCCATTTGGTCCCAGTAAATCTCCCCTTTTAAAATAAATTATTAAATACTCTCTAATCTTTATCATTTTGCCTCAGTTTCTTTGGCATTACACTAGGAGAAGGAGTGAGGGAAAGGGATGGAGAGAGAATTTTTAACATAAGGTTTTGCAAGGATAAATATTGAAAACTATCTTTGCATGTATTTTGAAAAGAAAAGGCTGTTACTAAAAAAAAAAAAAAAAAAAAAAAAAAAAAAAAAAAGACCGCTAGGAAGTCCTTTGTCAATGTCTCCTACATCATGTGATATTTTCCAAAGTTCTTTAGAAAGACTTTGAGTCTTTGGATCACTTCTTCTGACCTCCACATGAGCACTTGAATTGCATGAGTTCTCCATGAAATAATCTTTCTCCATGAATAGTCCATGAAAAATAAAAAAAAATAAAAAAACTATATGCAATTAAACAACATGGATAGTCCATTGGAATTGTACTTTCTGCAGTACACTGTGATTGTTTGGCACTTTCGCTTGAGAAAGGACTTCAATGTACAATACCAGGGAATCGTCAGAATCATCCTAAGCCAGTTCAAATGCAAAAGATTCCATTTCCTGTCATGTTGCTGGTATACTATTCAAGTTTCACAGGCATATAATAATGAGGTCAGCACAACAACTTGTAGATCTTTGGTTGGTAGTCTTGAAGAGGTTTAGGTTTTGGGGATCCCTTTCAGGGAACAAAATGATGAGGTCTAGATTTAGGGAATCAAAATGAGATTAGGGTTTCTGGTGGTCAGAGTTAAATGATATAGTCAAGTGGCAGGTTCGGGTTTCAGGGAACCAAATGGAGAGGTTAAGCTCCCCTACACCTCCTTGGGATTCGGCACAAGGGTAGGTAGTTTGGGGAACTCCCTTCTGGCGGTGCAGGGATTCTCTGTAAAGGAACTTACAAACCCAAAAACCTAGATTGATAAAAGAGGTTTATTAAAGGCATTGGGAAGTAAGGGTAGAAATCCAAACAGAGAGGCATAAAGTCTCGTTAGGGAAATAGGTGAGGAAAAAGAGATGGTAACCCTGGAAAAGAATATTATTCCAGTGGGCAGAGCCTCCTTGGCATAGCATGGCATGTTTAGAACCTCTGCAAAGAGAGGATTTTAGATCGTCTCTTTTATAATAGGAGTAAACTAGGTTTCAACTTGAGCAGAATTTGAATAGAATTGAATGAGTTTATTTAATTGAATAGGATTGGAATTCTTTTTAGCTCAAGGCTGAACCAACCCCACCTAGATAACAGAATGAAACTGTCTTGTTTCCCTCTGGTGGGGTCCCTCACTGAGGCAGAGTGGAAGGAGATTTGGGTCCCTTCTTCAGTCTTAGCCCTCTTTTGTCCCATACTTTAATTCAGAGCCTCTCACACAGTGACCTAGCTCTGGTAGTAAAAAGGTTCACCACATTATTTATGTGTACTACCCTAAAATATATATTATCAAGGTCATTTGCTGTAATGAATGGGTCTAAATATGTATGGTGTTTATTGACAGCCTTCCACTTTAGTCTTGGCTTGTAGCCTTTTCAAGTTACATTGTTTACCATCAGTGCAGTAGCTGACCTTGATTCCATTTTCATCTTCATTGAAGTCATCTGACAATATTGCTGAAAACATTTTGCTTAAAATCATGGGAGCAAGCAGAGTCCTGTTTCATTCCATTGCTGCCTATTATCCAGCGCCTATATAAGCATGTTGTCATGAAATGACTGATAAACTTCCCAAAGCACCTAAATTGCCATAATTTACCGCCAACTACATATTAATGAACTTTTTGTTTAGACTTCTGTTCCTGGCATTTCTCTTGTAGATGTCAGGTAGTAAATACCATATTGACTGTTCCTCGGCCCTTTTTGAAGCCACACTGACTCTCAGAAGGATGATCATGTTCCAGATGAAGAAATAATCTATTAAAGAAGACTGGCAAGAATTTTGTCAGAAATGACTGAGAGAGAGAGAACCACACATACATGTTTCCCCTATGATTGTCAAAGGTCAATCTATTTTCTTTATATTTATAAAGATGAACATTAGAGGCATCCTTGAAGGAGATAACCTTCTTTTGCCATTTAACCTGGAAAATTTCAATTCATATGAGCAGTAGACCTTCAGCCTTGTAAATCTTAGGTGGAATAGAATCAGCACCAGGCTTTTTGTCATGTGAAAGGAAACTAATGGCATTTAAAACCTCTTCTTCATCATTTGGAGGTTCTGGTAGAGAGGAATTGACTCCAATTTGAAGTGTATAGTCAGTCTTCAGCATTGAATGATGACAGTCTGAGGAGAATATAATGGAATTGTTAAGCCCATGTCTCTAGGATATAATCGTTATCACTAATCAATATAGTTGCATCAGCACTGAACAATTGAAATGCACTATAAGTCTTTGGTTGCAGACAACCAACAAGGCATCATAAAAGTATGTCAAATTATGACTATTGCACAAAACTGAATTTTCATCTGCCTTCTTACTGAGCCAGGAATGCTGCATTTCAATAAGTTTTGATTCCACTTTTCTTCTAATTGAGTTAAACACTTTTTAGAAACAAATGAACCATTCTGCTGATAAACCCTATTATTCATTCTCCCTCCCTCCTCTGCTCCCCTTATCTCCTTCCTCATTCTTCCTTTTCCTCTTTCCTTCTCTTGCTCTTGGTCTCTCTCTTCTTAGTATCTTCTGAATTTTCCCCATCATTTTTATCAAGCCAATCTTGATATTTTTACATGTTCACACGAGTATTGCAGTGCTCTACACTATCTCTGAAAATTCTCTACTCCTTTTCTGTTCTACTGTGGCCAGCCATGTGTTGGCTCAGCTTTCCCTCCAACTTAGTAATAATTCTTCCTGTTTGGAGCCATCTAATATGTTGACATTAATTCTTATTGTAGCAATCTTGCCTTGGGGGCTTGCTTTTGTTGAAGAGGATAAGCCAATCAATGTTCAGTACAAGACTCTGTACTATACATTACCTTTGTTACTCTTACATCCTTTATGTGTCTGTCCCATACTGTGACGTAGTCTAATAACTGAATATTTTGCTGCAAGGATTCACCCACAAAGTTTTATGCATTTAGATAAATGGAAGATAGTGTTGGTGACCAGGTGATGAGATTCACAAGAGTTATTGCTATAAGAGAATTATATAGAAAAATAAATCTCTATAAAGTAAAAGAAGTAGAATTGGAATATTTGTATTGTAAGGATAATAAAACAATATGAGGCTTTTCCCTCTTTTTTGGTCCTGCTGTCTCAATGTATATGTGTATTTTTATTGTAAAATCTTGGAAAATATTAAAAGTAAATGTTGGTAAGCACATAAATAGAATGATTCCTTAATGATATTTTCCTACAGAATTGACTGTACAATATTTATCTTCTTTATGCAGGGATAGTAATAGAATTTTCTCACCTACAAAGCTCATGGGTTTTGTCTTTATTTAAATGTATTTATTTATTTTTCCTCCAAAGAGGAAGTACAAGTTCCATAGCTAATAAAGTTCTTTAAAAATTGAGATACAGCATAAATAACTTTGAAATACTGAAACTAAGAACAAAGAGTCTGTCCAAATCAGAGACCAGAATATGAATATATTAAGAATATATATAAAAATGCTGAATGTAAGCAAACCTTGGCCTCATAAGGAAAGGACATTGTATGTAAATCATTATAGCCAGCCAAGTTTGCATATAGAAAAGGCAAAGAATGATAACTCCTGTCATTTGATGGGGATTTGGAAAATAGTTTGAGATAATCAAATTACAGTTGTTTAAAAGGTCTAACAAATTCGTATAGAAATGCTGAGTTTATTCCATAGTGTTCAAGAATTATGCTCATTGTACTGCAAAATCAAATTAGTATGATATGGTATCTTAGCATGAAAAGTCAGCATTTACATTTCTTCTTTTTATCTTTTTTATTCACTGAGCCCTGTGAATGAATTAGAAAATATTTTGCTTGCATAAGAAAGATCAAAGATTGTTTTAATTTTTATTCTAATCCTGGGACCCATCACGATATTTGGTTATTTATTCTTACTTAGAGTACAACTTGAATCATTTTTCCTAAAAACATTTAATACATTGGAGGCCCACTCTTCATATTTTCTTCTTGATAAATTGCCAGGTAAACAAGAAAATACATAAGATCATGGCTTGCTGGTGCCATGGCAACTAATTCTATATTGGTACCATCATCTGTTAAAATGAAAATGACAGTATGGTCTTAAACTTAGAATAGACTTTGGTGGCTAAAAAGCATGGTGATGAGCTGGGATAAGATTTGCCCAAATGTTTACACAATTCTTTTAAAGAATTATTTGAATGGGTTCAGATGAGTCAGAATATTACATGATTAAAAGATTAGGCAACTTTTGTTTTACTTTTATCATTAAGTAGCTTTGAACCTCAAGCATTAAGCTAAATCTTTTTTTTTTTTTTTTTTTTTTTTTTTTTTTTTTTTTTTTAAAGAGACATGAGTAGATAGAGACTAAATTATGAGAATTGTCTGGTTAGCTCATCCCAGATCTGGTTAAAATGCAGATCAAACAATTTAGATAAAATTTGATTAGAAATTGACATTTCCCTCCCTCTCTCCTCTCCTTCCCTTCTTCCTTCCTTTGCTCTCTCTCCCTACCCCTTTCCCTTCTTCTCTGTCTCCTTCCTTCTTTCCCTCTCCCCTTTCCCTGTGTTTTGTGTATAGGACTTATCTTCAAATTTTTCATTTTTCATGGAAAACTTTCACAGGATAAGCAGAATTTAAAGCAATTTAAAAGAACAAAAGAAAAATCATACACAAAAATGAGATGACAGCAGTGTTACCTGAATGGGAATATAATATGATGGGACAGGCGAGGAAGGGCTAAAAAATGGAATCTAAAGAGACCTGTGGCCATTATAACAGATTATAATCCTGACATTCCACACAATTCATATAAGTAGTAAAATAAAAGTATTAATTGATTATAGGATAGAGTTTGTATGCTTTCTGGACCCGGTTAATGAGCTGTAGTTAATGCAGGCAGTTCTGGTAGGTATGTTCTCTTATTCTTACCTTCAGCAATCCAAACTGGCAACTCTGATATTATTTGTATTCTGCTCTTCACTGGCATTGATCCTACATGTCCAATCCATTGCTAATTCTAATCATTTCTGTTTTTACAACATCTCTCATATTTATCCCTTATTTACTCTCATATAGCTAATACTTTGATGCATAAGCACATAACTTTATTTTTTAAAATATATTTTTATTATAGCTTTTTATTTACAAGTTATATTCAGCAGTGACCCTTGCAAAATCTTCTGTTCCAACTTTTCCCCTCTTTCCCCCACTCCCTCCCCTAGATGGCAGGTAGAACAATATATGTTAAATATGTTAAAATATATATAACCTTATTCTTAAACTGTTGTAGTAGCCAACTTTCTGGTCTCCCTCCTTCAAGTCTCTTTCCACTCCAATCCACTTAGCTGCCAAAGTGTTTTTTTTTTTTTTCCCCTAAAGCAAAGGTTTGGCCATTTCACTTCCTTATTCAATAAACTTCAGTGGCTCCCTATTAGAAATAGTAAGTTGCTCATTAGCGCTATGGATGGACAGAATGCTATACCTAGAATCAAAAAGAATTGAGTCCATATTCAACTCCAGTATTTGCTTGTTGCATGACTTAGGACAGATTAGTTAATATTTGTCTGCCTCTATTTCCTCATCTGTAAAATGCTGGTAATAATAAATATAATAATAATAGGCACTATTATTTTAATTTATTTATTTTATTTTGTGAGAATAAACTGAAATTAAGCACTTTGCAAATGTTTAAGCACTATGTAAATAATATTATTTTTATTTTTATTACCTCAAGGATCAAATATAAAATCCTCTGTCTGACTTTTCAAGTTTTTTGGAGTTTTTCTTCTCCCTACATTTTCAATATGTCTACACTTTATTCTCTCTAAATACTCCACAGTCTAGCAATACTGGGCCACTTGCACTTCTCATATAAACATTTCATCTCTAATCTCTATGACTTTACACTGAATGTGCCCCAGAGTTGAAACATTTATTGAATATAGTAAAACATTACATATAGTAAAACAATAAACATTTATTGAGTATATTTAAGTATTGGAGATTTAAAAAAAAAAAGGCAAAAGACCTTCCCTGGCATCAAGAATCTTATAGTCTAAGGGGAGAGACAACATTCCGACAAATATGTACAAAGCAAACCATAAGAGGATATATCAATCAATACTTATTAGATGCCTGCTATGTGCCAAGTTTTGTGCTAAGCAATAGGGATATAAAAAGAGTCAAAAGAAAGTCCTTGTCTTCAAGTAGCTTACAATCTAATGGAAGACAACATGCAAATAATCTTATAAAAAAGCAAGCTATATACAAGATAATTAGGAAATAATTAACAGATGGAAAGTACTGGAATTAACATGCATTTGGGAAGGCTTCCAATAACAAGTAGAATTTTAGTTGGAACTTTAAGGAAGCCAGAAGGTCAACAGACAAAGCAGAAGAGTAAGAGCATTCCAGGAATGGGAAGTAGAGAGAGAAAATGCCAAGAGCCAAGAGAGATGATGTTTTTCCGTGGACTAGCAGGGAAGACCATTTCACTGGATCAGAACATATGTTGAGAAGTAAAATGTAAATAACTAGAAGACTAGGAGAGAGCTAGATTTTGAAGGGCTTTGAATTCAAATTACACTTTGAATTTGATTCTGAAGACAATAGCAAGCAACTGGAATTTATTGAGTAGAGAATTGATTTGCTTGGACCTGTACTTTAGGAAAATCAATTTAGAGCATGAATGAAGGAAAGATTGGATTGGGGAGAGATTTGAGACAAGCAGCTCTCACCAGCAGGCTGTTATAATAATTAAATAAAATATATTTTATTATATACAATTGTATATACAGTTCAGATATTAGGTGATGAGGGTTTGTCCTGGAGTAGAGAGTGTCAAAGTGTAGAATGTGGTGCATTCAAGAAATTTTGCAAAGGTAAAATCTGCAGGCTGTGACAGCAGATTGGATATGGTTGGTGAGAGGTAGTAAAGAGTTGAAGATGACTCCTGTGTCTTAAGCCTGAGCGACTAGGAAGACAATAGTACTCTCTATAGTAATAGGGAAGTTTGGAATAGGGGAGGGTTTAGGGGAAAATAAGTGTTCTGTTTTGAACATGCTGAATTTAAGATGTCTACTGGACATCCACTTCAAGGTATATGAATGGCATTTGGAGATGTGAGATTGGAGATCAGTAGAAAGGCTAGGGTGGGGTAGGAAGATTTGAAAAACATTAATATAGAATTGGTAATTTCAAAGGAAGTTGATGAGATCACTAAGTGAAGTAGTATACAGGAAGAAGAAAAGTAACCCCAAGAAACTCTTGATTAGAGGGAATGACCTGGTAGAGAATGACAAAAAAAAGAAAACAAAATTCAATTAAACAACAACAAAGAGTGGAATTGCTGTGATCCACACTTGAACTCAAATCTTCTTAATTCCAAGTCCAACAATCGACCCACTGTACCATGTGTCTGCCATTTGATATAAAAAGATGCATCATGAATTAGGATTTTATATAAAGTAAAAATTTTGAACATCTATTTTGAAAAGAAAAGAACTAGCACCTCTTTAAATCACATTGTTCCCTTTATCTGGGATGTTTTCTACATTGACACTCCATTTCTCCTTAGTGAAGTAATAATGCCAGTCTTTCCTGGACTCGTTCGAACATCATATTTTCCATGTTCATCTTTGTTCTAGAAAAATCTTTTGAATTCCCAAACTTCTTCCTTGTAACAGTTATGACTCTCCACTTTCTCCATTGTATTATGGCAAATTTTGTATCTATAATATTCTCCCAATTCCTTTGAGCTTTCCTTGTGGGTTGTTATTCCTTTTTGTTTCCCCAAAGGACATTGTGTAGTTCAGTATCTCTAAACTGAAATGATTGAACAACAGCTATGTTTCAGGCCCTATGCTAAGTGCTTTACAGATGTTGTCTCATTTGATCCTCACCCTAGATTCTGGCAGCTAGGTGGTATTTTACAATTGAAGGAACTGAGCTAGGTGATTTCTTGCCTGGGATCACACAGCTAGTTACTAAGGCTAGATCTGAAGATCAGATCTTCCTGATTTCCAATCCTTTTGTTTTTACTAATATAGTATTTAGCTGTCAGTGGGGATACAAATAGAAAGTAATCCTTGATCTCATAAGTTCCTATTTTAATGGTGGACACAACATGTATATAAGGTTTCAACTGCAAGCAGATAGAAAGGCCTCATTGTCCATCAGTTCTCATGGTAAAATAGCTGTTGTTGATTTTTCTTTTTCAAAGATGGCTACTGGGGTAAGCTGGAAGCAGACCTACTATTTCTCCACGGCTCTCATTTCATCCTGAAATGTTATAGGAGTTTAATAAGTGCTTGTTAAATTGAAGTAAATTCAGATGGGTACTCCTTCACATAGATGATTCAGTGAGCTTCTCATAAATGTATGTGTTAAACACACTAAAAGTGTGTACACACACACACACACACACACACACACACACACACACACACACACAAACTACCTAAGTGATAAGTCTTCCCATACTTAGGCTAGTACTTGTATGAAAAAGTTGGAATCCATTTTTAGACAATCATGCAAAGCTTTCCTAGTTCAATGTTTATAACTAGTCAGAGTTTTCTGATGTCCTCATAAAACCTTCAAGATGCTGGAGTCACCTTTATATTACAGTGGTACATTAAAATAGGACTTCAATATAAAAATAAAAGGTATGGTACCATAAGTGATCATTACATTATTTATACAAGAATCTCAATGAATTATTCTTGAATATTGCTTTAACTTTTATGAAATTGTACTGCATTTCTTCTAAAAATAAAATTAATTTAAAGAACATTAGATATTATTTAAAATTTATATTTTTAAATATATACCTAAGCCTCTATATTGTAAAATGTATGATGTAAGTTTAAATATTTTATTAAAATAACTTTCAGAAGTTTGCTCAATAAAAATGATATGCTAGTTTAGATATTTCTCATTGTCCAATGAGATGGCTCTTGGCAAAATTAGAGAACTGGGGAATTTGAGAATACTTTTTAGATGATAAGGAGGTAAAGATTTACAGCATAAAGAAAAATATTAGTAGAAAGAGAGATCTACATTGTCTTAGTACATGTGCATAAGTTATGTACAAGGCTCTGGAGTATAGTCACTGTCAATAATTTTATGCCCATCAGAAAGACTGAAAAGTAATATTTGTTCTTATTGCCTTTGTTCCCACTAATAAGTCTATATTTAAGTGGCATGTTATAAGGAAGAAATTTAATCCCTTTAGTAGATTTGTTGTGGACAAAGACTCAAAAAATGCATTTATACACATATGTCAAGATCTAAAATTATCATTTGTCCCTCAAGTGTTAGGTGCATTTTTGAGGAATATTTTTATTTGCTCTTTAACTAATATTCACAAGTCTTGTGGCTTCAGTTGCTACAACATTTCTTACATGTGTTACCTTCTCTCTATTATCAAGGGCACTACCTTAGTTCAGCTCTTATCACTTCTTATTTGGATTATCACAAGATCCTTCTAAATGATCTTTCAGCTTCAAATCTCTTTTTATCCTATCCTCCTAAAGTGATATTTGTAAAGCATAGGTCTTACCATGTTATCTCCCTGCTTAAAAAGCTACAGTGGCTCCCTATTGTCTCTAAGATAAAATACCAACTTGTTTGATAGGCATTTAAAATCTTTTAGCTTATGGCTTAAGATTTATTCTTCCACTTTACTACATGATCCATTCTCCTTGATGTGACCTCATTTTCGTCATCCATCCAGCAGTTAATACTTAAATTCACTTACCATCTCCCCACACACACACACACAAACACACACACACACACACACACACACACACACACACACACACATTGCCTCATATATTATGTAATTTTATATGTGTATCGTTATCCTTCCCAGTGAAATTTAAACTTCTTGAACAAAGGGACTCTTTCATTTTTGTCCTAATAAAAGATTGGTGATCATTTGATTTTTAAATGATAAGATCATTTGACTGAGAAACAAATACAAAAGCTAATACTATGATTGCCAAGGGTAATTGTTCAGATATTAAGAACCAGTAATACAAATTTTAGCATTTCAAAGTCTGTTATGGGCCATAATTCTGAACTTGAAACAAAGATTGTTTCTTACAATTCAGTGGAATTGGTGAGACAATGGTTATCTAGTTTAGCATGGTGATTAATAGTTCTCTAGTGTGGTTTCCTAGTGATACAATGATTGGTTTATACTCAGTGTAAACCATATAAGCTAGGAGCCTCAACCAGGTTCATTCAGAGAGAGCTGAGACAAGCAGACTGGAGGCTGAAGCACAAGCCCTTGGACTCAGATTCATTCATCCCATCTCACACCACTTTGGTGACAGGCTCCCCCTCTTAGCTTCTCCACTGAAACCAAGACTCCAGAAAGCTTCTAAGAAAGCTAGCTAAAGCCCCAGGCAAGGAGACAGTTCTTTGAAGGAGATAATAAAGGATTTGAACTTTAACCCCTGGCTACTCTTGTGGTGATTACTGAGCTGAAAAGAAGGCTGCTTCCAGAGACCCCAGGAAAACCAACAAAGAACATTACAAAAGGTCATTAAATGTACTAGATTTCCTATTATACCAGATATACCAAAGTTTAAATTGCAAAGATGGGAAAAAAATATAGTCTCTTTTCTAAAGGAATTTACTTCCTGCTGAGATACAACAGGAACACAAGTAAATAAGGTATAGACTGAGTACTTTAAATGAGTACAATACATACTGGGGGAGAAAACTCAGGAAAGATCAGACAGAAAAACTCAGCAAGTTACAGAGTTGAATTGAAGACTGAGGGTTTGAGATGAAAATCTATCTTGTAAACAGAAAGTTAAGTAATGCAGAATAATATTAATCCACTTGTTATTTCACTTAACATTAGCTCTTAACTGAAAATCAGACTTTAACTGTTTTTCTTACTTATGCACACAGAAACACACACACACAGAACTTATGAAAGGCATCCTCATTATGCCAGTCACATCTTTCAAAGCAATATTAATCAGATATCTGCAAAGAGACAGTGTGGATGAGTAGATAGAAAGAACCAGCCTCTGGGGCAGCTAAGTGGTGCAGTGCCCTGAAGTCAGGAAAACCTGAGTTCAAATCTGGCCTCCGACACTTAACCCTTCCTAGCTGTGTGACCCTAGGCAAATCACTTAACCCCAATTGCCTCAGCAAGAAGAAAAAAAAAGAAGAAGAAGAAGAAGAAGAAGAAGAAGAAGAAGAAGAAGAAGAAGAAGAAGAAGAAGAAGAAGAAGAAGAGGAAGGAAGGAAGGAAGGAAGGAAGGAAGGAAGGAAGGAAGGAAGGAAGGAAGGAAGGAAGGAAGGAAGGAAGGAAGGAAGGAAGGAAGGAAGGAAGGAAGGAAGGAAGGAAGGAAGGAAAAGGAAGGAAGGAAGGAAAAAGAAAGAAAGAAAGAAAGAAAGAAAGAAAGAAAGAAAGAGAGCCTCCAATTCAAGAAAACTTGGGTCCAAGACCCTTTTTCTGAATTGTACTTAAAGATTTCCTTGTGCCAAGAAAACTCACAGGTCTTGTCCTCTAATCTGGTCTCCATGTGGTATTCCAGCTTATGTTTATGATTTTATTCTTAATTGTGTTTTCTTTGCCTTGGATATAAGTGCTTCTTAAATATATTGAACAAAATTCTAAATGTATATTCTTCTTCCTTTGAATTTTAAATAATTTACCATTATTTCACACAAATATGGCTTATTGACTACCCATTTTATAGTTGCCACATGTCCCCCAAATCATAATGTACATTGCTTCTCATTTAATCACATTTTATAATGTGTATGTACATACACACATATGAAAATATTTGGTATCTACCTTCATGCATAAAAGGTCAAAGTAAATTCCATCTACTTCTGCTTAAACTTCAGATTTTGAGCCACTAGGTATATATATATATATATATATATATATATATATATATATATAATTCTCCACAGGAGATCTCCTTGGAGAAAAAAATTATATCTATTACTTCCCAAATGTTTAATGCTAAAATACAAGATTTATCGTGAATATTACTGAAGAATATATAATTTTAATTAGCATCTGAGTAGCAGCATAGAGTGATGAACCAGAAATTAGGAAGTCCTTAGTTCAAATTCAGGCTTAGAGATTTACTAGCTGTATGACCTTGGCCAAGTGATTTTACTCTGTTTCCCTCAGTTTTCTCATCTGTAACATGAGCTGGAGAAGAAAAGGGCATCCAGTATTTTTGCCAAGAAAACCCCAGATTGGGTCTCAGAGAGTTGAATATGACTGAAACAACTTTATAACAACAACAACAACAGTGAGCTAAGACTCAAATTCAGATCTCTTGACTTTACATTCAGTATTGTTGACCCTATGCTACACTCTTCTGAAGAGGAAAGAACTAGAAAAGTTGAATAAAAGTTAAAAAGTTTGGCATGAAATACAGAAAAACTTCTTAAGCAAGCCTGTCCAAAAAGGAATTAGACGGACTAATGAAGAATATGTTCCCAAGTATTGGGGGTTTTCAAACACCTTGGTCAATTACTTGCTAGGGATGTTTTAGAAATATTAATTCATATATTAATGAGAGAATTGAATTAGATGTGATTTCTTAGATCCTTTCCAACTGTGACATACTATGATTCTAATTACTCGATTTCATCTTTAATTGAATTATAATATATGCATTGAATTGTAATGTGCCTTAGATATTTAGGCTAAGAGGTATATCTCTGCCTGAGACTTATGTGTTAATAAGTAAAGGAAGTGCCTTATACAGGAGTAGAATGATGACTATTTTTATCAAGAAGATAGAGACATAGGAGACCAGACCTAGTTTCCAGTTTTAGAGGAGAGGAAAAAGTAATTAATAGGGAAGTTTAAAAGAAAAAAAAAAGTTTTTAATTCATTGAACTTAATTAATACTTCAGTAATTAAATAAAACAAAATGCTCAGATTTTAGGTTATTCTGAGACAAGGTTTCCCTTTTTGTAATGGTTATTAGGAAGTTAATATAATCTAAAAGGGCTTAAATTTAGGATTTAACTACCAAAAAAATTCATCTGAGCTTTTCTGTACTTCTTAATTTTAAAAAATATTAATTTCTGTTTTATTATTTAATTTTATATTTTCATAAGCTACCTTAACTTTTTTTTCAGAAGATGGATTACTTTTAAGTAAAAAAAAAAAAAAAAAAAAAAAAAAAATATATATATATATATATATATATATATATATATATATATATGTGTGTGTGTGTGTATGAATGTGTATATACATATGTTTATATACATGTCTGTGTATATATACATATCTACATATGCATATTATGTATACATATGTGTGTGTGGTAGAAGTATGAAGTGCTGGCAAAACTCAACAAATTCATTCAACCAGTATTTATTTATTTATTTATTTCTTATTTTGAGGCTGGGGTTAAGTGACTTTCCCAGGGTCACACAGCTAGGAAGTGTTAAGTGTCTGAGACCAGATTTGAACTCGGGTCTTCCTGAATTCGGGGCAGGTGCTCTATCCACTGCCCCACCTCGCTGCCCCCAACCAGTATTTATTGAGCAATTGCAATAAACAAGATATTGAGCATATTTTTAAGAGGGACTACAAGATGTATAAGACTTAGACTCTGCACTCAGAAACTTTCCTTCTAATCATAGACTATTAGACTTAAAGAATCTTTTACAGGTAAAAAAAAATTGTGACCCAGAAAGGAAATATGATATGCCTAAGATCATTCAAGTTGATTGACAAACCAGTAGTCTTCCCTTTGTGCCCACCATAACAAGCTGAAGATGTCACTGAAGTAAACATGATCCATACTTCATCATAAGGAAATACTTGAGGTCAAGTGGCTGAAGCCACAAAAAAGGAAGCCAATTCATACTTTGTGGAATGAGAAGTATGGTTGGTTTCTCATTGGTACTTTCAAATCACATCTACACACAGTTGTTAGTGTGTTCTTATTTTTGTTGTCTCTTCTGTCCAACAAATTATTTACCATACCTTTTATTGCCATTAAATTGTCAAACAAAAATTATACCTTTCCCTTTATAATCAAGCAAGACATCACAGAACAGCTTCAGATGAAAAAAAAAAAAAAGTTTCAAGAAATAAATTCTATCACTTTATCTCGATATCCTTTCTGATGTTTAGCATCATTCTTGTTGGAATAATTGGCTTTATGTGTAACCTGAATTGTCAGTTTTCCAACTTTCTGACCTCATTCATGTTTATATTTCTCTATTTTTATGTAAACAAAATAGTTTGCTTTGGGGAGGGTGAATTGTTTCTGAAGATTTTCATTTCTGCAATAATAATAATGTGCTTTCAATAACTTCCTTACTTAAAAAAATTATTTAGCAGCAGCAACAGAAGAGCCAGAGGTGATTCCAGATCCAGCCAAGCAAACAGATCGAGTAGTGAAAATAGCAGGAATCAGTGCTGGGATTTTGGTATTCATCCTACTCCTCCTAGTTGTCATATTAATTGTCAAAAAAAGGTAAGACCTTTTAATAGTGTCTTGTCCCACTATCTTACTATATATGCCAATAATTTCTACACATCTTTCCTTACAGGGTGTTTCAGTATAGGCCATCATCAAGAATAACTTAGTTTTTCAAAATTTATTGAACTCTCTTCACTTTATTTCTCTTCAATTCATTGTTAGATGCATATATTCTCTGCTATATTTTGAATTTTCCAAATTAAATTTTCAAGTTATTAAAATAAAAGAATGCTTAGGATATCAATAAATATGTTATCCATTTTAAAAAATGTATTTAATTTACCTTCTAATGTGCTGGTTTAAAGTTCTTGATGCTTTCTGCTATACCATAATACATTTTACCAACTGCATTTTATATGTTCACGTTGACTAAAAATCTAGATCAGAGAAAATTTGGTTATTATGTAGTCAAATTCTGTATTATATCTTCACTGTGTACAAACCTCATTATTAAAAAAAAAATGAAACTCAGGGCCTTTTTTTGATTACTATTTTTCTCAGCATTCAAGATTCTTTGTAAGATATCAACCAATATCGCCATCTTCTGGAATTTTAAAAAGATATTGTTGAAATTTAAACAACTGTTTAAGAAATTAATTTGAAAAATGCTGCTTTTTAAAATATCTATATCAAGATGCACACTTTTCCATGGTTGAAAATTGTTAATCTCTTGTCAAATTCCATAATAATTTTACCAGTACCTCAAAGCAATACTATCCTCTAATTAATATAGCTGATGTACTCTATTAATCTCTACTACTATATCTCCAAGTTTGTATATTTGGGATATGCCGCACCAACCAGTTTGTCTTTCAAAAGGCACAGCTGTCTGTCTTAAAAGTGTTTGTGTGCAGCAGTGTTTTCTGATTTATGAATTTCTTAGTGGGAAAAATCTACTAGTTGTAAATGTTACATATGTTCACTTGAAAAATAGTGTATTTTTATTATTAAATAAGTGAAATAAAACATTGAAGTTTGTAGCTAAGAGTCATGCTACATGTTTTTGATGGTTCCATTAGTTTTTTTAATTTATTGCCTCTTTACAATGACACCCTGGAGATATATAACTTGGAGAAGAAGCGTCTGCATTAGAAACATTAGGTATGCTTATAGTGTTTTGTGTTAGTTAGCTACATATGTGCTTTCTCCAATAGTGCTCTCCCTTTTCTCTGTTGTCTACCTTTGTATATGAGAATTACATTCAACATGAAACAAGAAACAAAACTGGCTAGTCTCTTAGTGACACAAATTTGGAAATGAAGGCCAATAAGATTTTCACCTATACCCTTGTACTATCATGCTATTTCTAGTTCAGGCTAACTGTTGCCAGCTCATCAGCTAATTACAACCTTGCTTCATCATTAAGCTCCATATAGTCACCTTATGTCTGATAAAGGAGCATATTGGAGTGGCTTCCAATTACATATCATTAGTCATTTCCACCTGGGATAGATTTAAGTAAACTAAGCTATTTTGTGGAATTTGAAAACACTTAATATTCCTTTATATTTTAGATTGTTAGCCTTCTTTATCCTGGGCCCTCCCTCTTAAGAAAAAATTTATTTGAAATAAAAATTTCTTACAGCAGTAAGTTAATGCTGTCACTACACATGCTTTCAATAACAACAATTTTTCTTTGTGGCAAATCTCTAATCTTTCAAAGCAGTGTGATATGTCAGGCATAATATTTTGTCAGTTACCCAATGACACAGACCACAGATGAGTTTTTTTGTGGTCCATATTTAAAATATGTTAGAAGAGTTGGCGTATTTAATGAGTCTCTAATGCTTGACCATTTTTCATAATTATAATTTATTTGTTTTTCTACTCAGCAGAATGGTAGATAGGGTTTACTTTTCTTTTCCCTTCTCCCAGATAATTTAGTTGTGTTTTTTTAAGGGTTTTTTAGGTACATTCATGATGATTATATAAAAACTTCAGAAAATAGAATGGTATATGCCAAGGTTAGCTAATTTGTTTTGGGCACTTTAAAAATAGTTCTAAATATGACTTCCATACATGTATACATACACACATGGAATCATACATTTTTTAAAGGAAATTGAATGTTTAAAAAAAATTCTCATCATTTTCAACATATGTTGCCAGTAAATTCATACATATTGTAGTATCCCTTTTTACCATAAAACTCATTCCAAAGAAAATGATGAAAGAATGGATCTATTTAGTTTCCTAGCATATGAAATGTTATGGAATCCTCAATTTTTCTCAAATATGACTCTGTCCCTTGTTGGGAAAAATATGAGTGGGTAAGCAGCTCTCTCTCTTATTTACTTCACATATTGAAAGGGGTGGGGGTTGTGTTTTTCTGTCTGTTTTGTTAAAGAATGGATTGAGATTCAGTTGAATAAAAGTACAATTGGAGTTATATAAAGTAAGTGGCTAGGCTAAGGAAAGGGATATTGCATCTTTCAAAAAACAGTGTCATTTTTTAATTTAATCTCCATTGAAATATTTCCAGACTTATGCCATTTCTTCATTGGTTCATATATCTCTCTATATATGATATTTTAAAATGCTCAGCATGAATACATTAACATTTCCAAACACCAACATGTTAAAATTATGTTTCAATACAGTAAACATTTGTGTGTGTGAATGTGTTCACATGCATCTACTCTAAAAATGTTTGTGGATGTGTGTGTGTGTGTGTATATAGTGTATGGTTTATACGTACACATATGTGTGCATATGTATGTTCATATAACATATGTATACACCCGTGTACCTTTGGGAATTAAAAAAAATTAAGCAGCAGCTATTTCTATAAATGTAGGTCTCATTCTGTGTACAAAATACAAAATTTTAGATGTTTAGGTTTTATAGCTAAAAAGTAAAAACTTCCATAGTGCACAAGTTCTATACACAGCTGTTCCATTTGTCATAACATCTAGATGGTAATGGATCATATTATGCTTAACTGCATGTTGAGAAGACACAATCCATTTAATTCTTCCATGGGGAGGGGCAGTAAATAAAATATCAGCATGTTATTTTCTCAAGTGATCTCTTTTCAGAACTCATTTTTGTATTGCTTGTATGTGTTTAATTGCATGGCAAAGGAAGTCTAATCAATGCATGGAGCAAGCAGAACTGCTAACTGAAGAAACATGAGTTTGGTTTTATTTTATTTTTTTAACGCACATTTTTCTGCTTTATTGAATGTGACAGAGTCACGCTTTTCATTCACCATTGCTTCTCTTTTTCCACTGTCTGTGATTTGCTTGCCAGGAGGAGCTACTATTCTTACTCCTACTACCTGTAAGTAGAAAATGGGTGACGTTCTTCTTTACATGTGTGTAAGATGCAGTATCCCTTTTCAAAAAAATGAAGAAAGGGCTTTATAATTCTGGTAAAGTTTCAAACAGTGATCTCTTTTCTTGGACTCTAAAATCAGAAAGTTTATCTTTTCCTTCCTTTGAATTTCTGGACATTGTTAGTATTTTTTTTAAAGGGATATTGTATTACCGTATGTTGAGCTTCTTTGAATTTTTATTTACAGTTTTTCATAAGTAGCTTTATAGAATCCACTATGCCAGACCTATACCTTAGCCTCAGAATATCATAGCATAACTCACAGATTAAGTGGAGAACATAGATATGGCACATTAATTCCTATATTTGTCTAATACTTTCAGGTTAAAAAATGAAGTCATCATTCCTGATTCTTCAGGATACCTACATGCTATTAATTAAGTTTAGTCTGTAGGAATATTTAAACTGATTTTTTGCAATTTAGGGAGGTTAAAGTGTGTAATTAACTGTAATCATTTTGTCTAGGCCCAGAATGGGTCAGGAAGTATATGTAAAAATACACAGAATTATAGTATTGTAAAAACCAGCAAAATGTATGAGTTATTTGGGGTAGGGTGAACTAATTCATAATAAAGTGAATTTGGGGTTGGAGCAGTATATAACTAAGTACCAAACGCCTTCGTATAAATATTTTTAACAAAGGCTTGAAGCACTATACTCAGATGTCTTCTAAAGCCAACTATGTTTTTCTAGCTCTAGGTATGGGGTCTTAAACTATAAGAGATTCACAGGCCTGCTTGAGTCATCTTTAGATGGAAGGATCTTCTGAAAGTTAAAGGCAGTTAGGTGGGCTTTAATGGCTTAAATTTATAGAGTGACTCTAAAGCTATTCCTCTAATTTAATATAATTTGATAATGATAAAAAAGAATTTAAAGCTCAATTACATTAAGCAACATTTTGTAGCAGAGTTCTATGGGAAAGCCATCTAGTTATGATAAGTGTCAAGACTTTTAAAGCCTATTAACATATTACCATAATTGTGAATAGTCAATTATATTATAGTATCAACTATGTTCTAAATGTATCTAAAATCTATAATTGGTTAATGTTAAGCCTATTGATATTTAGTTAGAGAGAATATCAAAAGTTAGAGTCAGGCATACTTGGGTTCAATATGTGACCATGAGCCAGTCTATTAACTTCAGTGACCCAAGGAACTCTCTACTATTAGAAGTAATACATGAGTTGCTGATCATCATTAGTGGTGAGTGTTTAAAGTCTGAGAGACCAAGACTCAATTATAGGCATCCTTCTTCTCCTAGCCCCATCAATTTAGGCAAAGGATGACATAGTAAAAGTTAAAATCTGCTGCAAATATACAGAGGAAAGCAACAAAGCTTGCAAATCAAATATGAATCAGAGAGGGTATTTTGAAAATTCTGGTATTGAATTAGAAAAGGCAATGAGAGAAAATTGGAGTATGATGTAATAGCAAGCTGTTATCAAAGATACCTTGGGGACTTGTTTTCTAGAGTAGAATACTTAAAACTTGCTGCCATTTCCCCCCACTTCCAATTGTAAGATAAGGCAAATAAAAACCTACCTCACAGGGTTGTTGTGAGGAACAAGGTGTAAGAACAAAGTTATGGTGACACATGTAGCTTGTTAAATAATCCATATTTGTGAATCTAAAGTATCAGTGTTGATCTGTGCCATAAACAGATTGTTTTGTCACCCACTGACCCAATCATTTATTATTATCCATCAATAAAGAAATGCAAATAAATTATTCATGTGTCCAAGCAAAGTTTCATCCTTTAATGTTATGCCCTTGATTTATTCAGTACTGGTTATGTCCTTTATTGCTTTCTTGAAAATAAGTACCCCAGATTTCAAGCCCATATAGGTTTTTGGCCAACCCATTATGCTATACATATTAATAAATGTCTCAGAGGACATAGTTAATGTTCTGTATCATTTATTTGCCTATGTTATCATTCGCCATGGACTATTTTATGTGATACATTTATCAGTAGGTTTATTTTTTCTGAAATTACAAATTTGGAAATTTGATGACATGAAATTTTCAGACAAAAAATGGGCACATGAGAATTGAATTACATGTGTGAGGTGTTTCAAATTATTACTAAGATTTTTTTTTATTTTAACCTAACTTTACATATATAATCCATCTCTTCCATTGATGATATCTTTAATCTGCTGCTCTTGCATCTCTGTCAATGAATTTTAGTGAGAAGCAATACCATGATATGATATAATAATAAAAAATATTTTCATCATGCAAATAATATTTATATCTGAAGCAGAAAATAGGCAATTATACTGTATTAAATCATGATTTACCCAACTTCAATTATTCTGTCATATAAGAGCCATATCTAATTTACTGTAATATAATCTTATTAAGAAACTTCTTTGGTGTTCTCTATCACAAGTAGTTTAGGCAGCTAACAACTCCAGAATAATCACTGAATGTCATGGGCTCTGGTAGTGGCCACTCTAGGACATGATTATGGGGTTTGGTGTTATAACTTTGGGAGGATACAGTGCCCTTTGGATCATGTAATTATAGAGGTCCTCAGAGTGCTGGATATCAGTAATGATCTTTAGACATTTAGCATTCATTCAACAAATACCAATATCAAATATCAAATTCCTACAGTTTGCAAATATTATCATACTTGGTTTTAGAAAGGAAGTAGAAAACAAAGTCTTTGCTATCTGGTGCTTCCTAGCAATGGACTCTTTGATTACCTTTGCTCACATTTGAATTATCTGTAGTTTTTGAATATTTTGTAATCTTTTTAATAAATCTTTATTAGGACATGTTTTGCATAGAACTTTTATATAAAAAAAAAAAAAACCTAGTATTTCTTATCCTTACTTTCAGAATAGTAAAATGGGCTTGCCCATGAAGAACTTTCCACAAGTACACAAAACTGAACAATTCAGAAAATATATAAAATATTCTTCTCCTTGTCTAAGTATGTCATATCATTAGGATGGGGAGGGTGACCCTGCCATTTTATATTTTTGTCTTATGTGCAAAGGTGGCTAGTTATGTTGTTTTGCTTGCTACATAGAATAAAAGCATCACTTTCCAAATACTAAAAATTTTAATGCTGCTAGTTTGAATCCATTGAAATACATCCCAGTATTTGAATCAATAGTTTTTGAAAAGGAAATTTTAATCATGCAGTGGTGGGTGTTCACTGTTTGGGGACTCATAGTACCTAATTTGAATCCACTTACAACTTGTATAATCTTAAACATGTTATTTAATATTTCTGGGACTCAGATTATAATAGATAATTTTGAATTTGCCATACATGTATAGAATTCACCTAAGCTTTTTGAAGCCACTTTTGCAAAAATTGTCTTTGAATCTAAGAATTGGTGCTCACTTAAACTACATTGAATATTTGCTGGTCCCAAATAATTTTTGACTATTTGTTAGATAATTGTTGCTAAGCATTTAATTGTTGAGTTTTATAAAACATTTATTAACTGAAAATAGAAGTACTTGATATGAAAAGTCAAAATGTGATTCCATGAATATTTTTGGGTTCTTGCTAAACAATTTTGAAGAAGCAATCATTAAGTTCTTCCCTATAGGAAAACCTTTAAGTAGATCAGAGAAATAAACTACACATCAGGAAAACAGTGAAATTTAAATTTAATTTGAGGAGTCCCATGAGTTTCTATGATTCTTTTTAGTAAAATATAGTTATATCCTTTTAGCACTATAATTACATAAATGGGGTGAGTAGGGAAAATAATGTGACAGACTAAAGGCATTGAAGACATGGATGTTGAGATTTCAGTACATTGTTTGGGATTTCAGTACAACATAAATAGAATATTTTTGTGACATCTAAAAAGTATTAATGTGTATATCTCAACCTCACTTTTTTGTGATTTCCACTGCCATTAGTGTTTATATCCTATAAGTTTCTTTATTCCCGGGCTGTCCTGAGTTACATATTGCCAGTTTCCTCTTCAAATAGTATACTAACTTGTTCCTTTTAATATGTTGATTTGGCAGCAAGCTTGCTAAAAAACGCAAGGATGCCATGGGGAACACCCGCCAAGAGATGACACATATGGTAAATGCAATGGATAGGAGCTATGCTGATCAGAGCACTCTTCACGCAGAGGACCCACTGTCCATTACATTCATGGATTCTCATAATTTTAGCCCAAGATGTAAGTACCTGGTTAAGAACTTTACTGAATTGTAAAAATGATTTTTGACCTCACTGAGTGCTACATATTTAGGGTAAGAGTAGTTCTTATCAGAACAGATGAAGGCATTTTCAAATATTTCTCATAGTCTCAAGACTAGGGTCTTACTGAAAATGAAATATTTAGTTTCAAGGTGTATTGTATCTTTTCAGGCTAAATCATCAACTTGTGAAGGATAGTTTTAATTATGTAGTCATACTGAGGATTTGTTTTTTAATGACAAAACACATCGTCACATTTTACCATTTACACTCCCTTTGCAGACTTGCTTCCCTTCACATATTGAAGGGGAAATTTATGAGTCAATGTAGGGATCACCATTCCTGTAAATTCTTCTTTATGCCTTCCTACCAAGGATCTATGAAAAAAGTCACAAAAATAGAAAATTAAGTTGCAGGATCAGCATAGATATTTTGTCTTTAATGTGTGGCACAGAGCCCAAAGGCATGGTCATTTGGGGTGATTTAGGAATTTTGTTGTTTAAACTCTTGTCTTTCTCTCTACTTATGAAATTGCACCCTATATGAGAAAAGAAACTGTAAAATTCTCTTATCTGCTTTTGTAGGATGACATAAGAGTAGCATTGTGAGCATAAAGTATTTGTAAGGTTTATCTTTGTATCTTTCAGAGGAAAGAAGATTATTTCTGAAATGTTTAGTTTGCAGATTTTTTTTCAGTTCTGACTTTACCTTTCTGTACCCTGCTATATTCCCTTATGTTCGCCTACTCTGAAATTATTACTTAGAAATATTACATGATTCATTTCAGAACTTAATGTTAAACTTAAGAATTCCACTTTGATCCATTTCACTTTAGTTCTTCATTATATTGTAAGAATAAAGAAAAAAAATGCTATTATTGTTAAAAAAAAATTTTTGTTGAAATGATAGGCAGATCATAATTGTTAATTTGATCGGTTTGAGCCTCTTTTTCCTCCTCCCCCCTAACTCTTTGAAACTTGATAAAAGATTGGAAATGGCACATTACTGACATTTAATAATTGTCTAATGTGAATACCCATGACTTGTGCCAGCTTGAGAGGTCAATAGCAGTAAAAAAAAGATCACGAATTATAAGCTTGATTTTTTTTTTTTCCTTCATTATATAATCAGAAATTTATAACTACAATGGACCTTAAAGGTCATCTGCTCCAATCCCCCCTCCCCATTATACAAATGAGGAAATTAAGGTCTAAGAGATTTATATTTATCCAAAGTCATGTTAGCTAATTTACAGAGCTAGATTCACACCCAGTTCATCTGATTCCTAATCTAGAATTCTTTCCTCCAAAACAATCAGAAAGTTATTCTGTAAACTACATATGTTCAGTCCCCAGCTTCTTTAGCAAATAAAAGCATCCTTATGATGGTAATTTGTAGCTTTTCGGCTTTTACTTAGCAATCATAGTTTTTTTTTTTTTTTTTTTTTTTTTTTTTCTTAAGTGACTAGTGTAATGCATGGTAATAACTGATACCCCTTTCCTTTTACTAGAAAATGCTTAAGCTGAAAATTTTAATTTTAAATTTGCAGTCCTTGTTAATTAAAATAGATTTAATTGAGCTATCTTTTCTTTTGACTATAATCCCTTTAAAAAAGAAAGAGAAAAGGAGGGAGGGAACAGGAAAAAAAGGAAGGGACAAGAGACAAAAAAACAAATTGAGGATAATGTATTTTTTTCATGAGCTTTGTTTTCCTGCAGTGCCCAATGATCCACTTGTGCCAACTGCTGTGTTAGGTGAGGACCTAGTCCCTTATTACCCACCCCTGCATGGATTGTACTTCTTTGCATGGTTGTGAAGTCTGTCCACATATTAATTGAATGCAGTGCCTGGAGCAACTTGTTTCTGATGATAGATAGCTATATTTTTATCAGACAGTGCAGTGAAAGTTAACTCACTGCTTATGAACTCGGATGGCAATAAAATTAGAGTAAGTGGTTAGAACAGTCCATTCTTTAATTCTGAATTTTAATTTAACTGAAGCTAAGCCACGAACTGTTTTTAATACATGTTACATTTACATCACCAGACCTCTAGAATTAATCCAGATCAAGTTAATCATGACATCAAATTCTTTGAATAGTTCATGTCATATCTAAACCATTATTTATTTCAATTGAACTTGAATCTGGTTATACAAAAAGTTTCTTTCCATATTCCAACATAGAAATTCTTATATAATTATTCCTCTGTGTACAGAATAGATATCTTCTAACCAAATGATTGATAAGCAGAAATTGCATACCTCCATTCTTTTTGCTCTTTCACTCCTGTGATGATGATTATCACAATGAAAAAAGAAGTGAGTGTGACATTATTAGGTGGAGGCAAGAGGAGCAATACTAAGGAATCTGGGTACTTAATCATGTATCATCAGAACATGTCCTCTTTATCCCTATTACCCTAGTAACAGATCTGTAATCACAAAAAGTAAGGAGCTTAAATAAAAAAATTGCAATTGTCAAAAATCAGAAAATCAGAAAATAAAACTGAGTAAACATCTTTCAAAAAACTTAGTTACCTGATTTGTCAGTATTATAAGAGTAATATTCTGTATATCAAATTGCCACCTAAAGAATAGACTAAAGCAAAACTAAAGAAAGAGCTAATACTAGGACCGAATGTATTAGCAATATTTTTATGCATATTTTTTCAATTATTTTAAAAAGAAATACTATTTGAAAATGCTTTTTAAAATAGTGACTTTTTAAAACCAATTTGTTTTGATAGATATTCACTAAGACCTTATTTCATTTTCTTCTGGAAGTGTGTATATGTGTGGGATTTTTATGGGGGGAGGGTTGCATTATGCTTAATGTTGTATTTCAAAAGTTATTTTAGGAATGTTTTAAATATTTCTTAAGACTGACAATCATTTAATGATTCAACATGGGAATTTTAATATTCATATTTTTGTGTTTTTATGTGTTTTACTGCTTCATTGGGTTAAAGTCCCTATTACTGGTAAGTGTATTGCAAAGCACTGCAGAAATACTATATAAAATTTAAGAATATTTAAAATGTGTATTCTTAAGTATGGGTAACAAAAAAAGGTTGATACACATCAATTATAGCATTACATGGTTAATTGAAATGTAAACATATTGAAATATATTGAAATTAAGAATTCATGTTGACAGTTTTAGGGAATTTTGGTACAGCTTGTTTTATTGCACTGTATAAGATTAGTTACAAAAGAAACAGCCTGGTCTATTTCCTGTTGGATAGAACCATGGGTAGGATTGGTGATAATGAGTATATGAACTGTACATTCTAGATTACTTTTGAGGTTGTATAAAATTAGAAATATTTAGATGTTCAACAGCAATAGACAATGTTAATATATACGTATGGCTATCCAATAGTTCTCTGACTCCATTACTTTTTTTTTTTTTTTTTTTTTTTTTTTTTCCCATTTTGCTCTTTTGAAGCAACTGTGAACTGTGAAGTTGTTCCTTTCCCCTCTTTGACCTAAACTATATGTTATGGGATTGTGTACAATCAAGTGACTTTTTACATTCAGTGTTTTGAGTATGAAGTATCCTGGTATTTATTCTTTTAAACCATTTGGATTAATTGGTATACTTTGACACAATTGAATTATATTTATGTGCATACCAGCAAAATAGCAAAGAAAATATTTCATGGAAAAGCTTATTTCTAGATAAGACAGGAGTCATCTCCAAAAGATCAGTTAACTCAAATCTTGGGACATGATGTAGACAATGAAACATGTAACTTTCAAGTTGCATGGTATAAGCTTGAAGAGTAGGAGTGAAGACAATAGAAACTTACCTACCAAGGGGGGGGGGGGGGGAAGGCTGAGCTTAATCATGATCAGCATTTGCATGACTTCAGAAAAGAAGAAAAAAATTAAGAACTTATACAAATCTAATTTTAATAAATTTTACATAGATCTAATATTTTCTTAGAATTTGCTTCACACTTGCAGCTAAAACAAAAAGCCTAGAGTTTTGTCTTTGTGGAGTTGATACCCCATTCCTCTATTATGAGATAGTTACTTCCTAATGGGATCTGAAGGGTCCAGAATTCACACTTTTTAATGTTTGCTAAATGATGTTTTCTTTTTAAAATTCTCTACCTTGTGAAAATGCTAGATGAGAACCACAGTGCTCCAGCAGAATCTAGTCGTCTCCTTGATGTACCTCGGTACCTTTGTGAGGGAACTGAGTCTCCATATCAGACGGGACAGTTGCACCCAGCCATCAGGGTGGCAGATTTATTACAGCATATTAATCTCATGAAGACATCGGACAGCTATGGATTCAAAGAGGAATATGAGGTGAAAACCTAAGAGTAAATTTCAAAGTTATTCTTATTAGTATATATAGACTGCTGAGTTAGGTATGGAGAATATGTCAAAAGAGGCCAAGGATAGAGGCATGCCATATACAGAGAAAAATTAAAATATTAATATCAATAGTAGATCAAGTCAACAAATATTTTATCAAGAACCTGCCACTATGTGCCAGGTGCTATTCCAACTGCGAGGATTGCAAAAAAATCCCCCCAATTCCATACTCTTATCTCTCATCCTTCCCCCTGCCCCCCAAAAGAAAAACAAAACAAAGCAAAACAAACAAACAAACAAAAAAACAATGCTGAAATAGCACTGAAAACTGAGACAGAAATTGCTCATGAGTATGAAGTAACATGGACATCTGAAATCTTCAGTAATTTTTTTTTTAAATGCTAAAATTACTTGAGCAACTTGGATATTAATTTGGGTCTCTGGGTCCTGTTTATCAGTATAGTTTCAAAATTCTCATCTGGAAAAGGAATACCTTTGAACACAGAAGCTTAGAATTGAAAGATAATATCAAGAACTTTTTAATCTAGCTCATGTGAACAAGAATGCTTTACTACAACATTCCTTGCTGATGAGCCTTCTTGATGATAGAGTATTAAGTCTCAAAGTAAAATTTAACCTTCTACAAGAAGCCTTTTTTTTCTCAGTCCTCTTTAATACTGGTACCTTCCTCTGAAACTACCTCCAATTTATCTTTCATATATCTATGAGGTACAGAATTGTTTGCATGCTGTCTGATCCCATTGAAATGTGAATTCCTTGATTGCAGAACCAATCTTTTCTTTTTTTTAATCTTCAGTGCCTGGTACATAGTAGGGACTAAATAAGTGCTTGCAGAGTTAATAATTTATAAATAGGTTTACTTTTCTTCATCCTTTCCTTGGAATATCAGAATAAGCTCATATTTGTCACTTTCTTAGCACTTTTCCTTTTTATATATAAAAGATCTTTTCCTTTTATATCCCTGTGTAATAAGTAACATAAACAAGATTATCCCCCTTTAGAGGATACTGAGAATTAAGTGACTTACTCAGAGTTCTGTAGATAATATATGTTAGAGCTTGAAATTCAGGATCAGGTCTCTACTTACCCCAGGGCCTCTTCTCATTTTTCTATGCAACAGGCAATGTCAAGAAAAATATTTGCAATTGCTACTGTATTCCCCATAACCAGATCATTGTTATTATTGTTATTTAAACGAAGAGCACAATTTTAAAAATACTTTAAAACATTTTTATTATATATTATTTGATTTTTTAAAAAACTAATCTATATGGCATGTGTACTTTTTTTTTTTTCTTGAGGGTTTTTTTGAAGGGGAGATCTATGTTTTTGGTTTTTTGGGAATTTTTGCAACAATGAGCTGTGAGAGATTCTTATTCTTCTGTTCCATATAGGAATTCTCCTTTCTTAAGTAAAATATTAAAACTGTATATGCTTAAGGATTAATTTCAATGATAGAGCCAAGTAATCTCCACATAGTGAGGTTGAGAAAAATCTTCCTTTTCACTCAATTGTCTAATAAGTTTCCATTTAAAAATAAAGAGGAAAAATGTCTGTACATTTCAGTTAAGCTATCTACTACTGAAGTCAGTATGAAAAAAATTACAGCTCATTTTGTCAAGATCTTAAAAAAACCCTTCATTTTGTACATATTTCTTAGATAACTAAGTCTTTGTTTTAAAGTATTTCAATTGGCAGTTTAATACTGCTAGAAATAACTTATGGTAACCAACTAACTGTATAAAGGTAAACTGCCTCTCCAGAAATATTTCTCATTTTGTATGAATTCTTGTGTTCACCCGACCTCAAAGACCCCATTTGATATGTTAAGTGAAGCTTAGCTTTTTCTGCAAGTAGAAATCCACACATTTTAAATTACTACACATAGTGAATAAACTAATCTAAAAGCTTTCTAATTCCAATATATCTGACTATGGTAACAGTTGTGAAAACTCACATGCATGCCTTCCATTAGAAACATAGTGATTAGAGTTCTGGGTCTGAAGTTAGGAAGATCTGATCAGATCTTATCTCAGACAATTACCAGATGTGTGATCTAGGTTCCAGGGTTCTTCGTGTGAGTCAAATTGGTAAGGTGCTTAGCAGTCTGATATAGAGTAGATGTAATGCAAGTGCTAGTTATTATTGTTATTAATAATAATAATTATTATTATATTATTATAATTACTATCAGTGAAAGATTGCTCATAATCTTCAAAGATTTTTTGTGGGGGGGAAGATAGTGTGTTTTTATACAAACTCGAATGGATGTATGTATATACATAAAATGTGTGTGTTAGTTGGCTTGTTATATGTATTAATTCTTTTAAAATAAATGGAAAAGTCTAAAAATTTATTTTTTTCTAATTTTTCTTTTGGAAGCCTATATGAAGTGTGTTGATTTCATACTATTTTAATAGCTTCTGATGTTGTTTTTTTTTTCTCTTTCATTAATTTTCAGACTTTATATTATTTTCTTCCAAATATTTTTATTTAGTTCTTTCTTTCCTTCTCTATTATGAAGTTTCAATTATATAGATGTTTATAATCACTACAGTTCTTTTAGTTCATCCACATAAAGATTATCATCTTTATTACTGGAAGCAATAATTGAGACCTGAGAACTCAAAGCTATTTACTATTTTTAGTCATTTTTAAAATCAATCTTGCTTGTTGATACCATGTATATGATCTTATACTATGATTTTAATTAGTATGTATGATCTTAATTGAATGAAATTGGTTCCTGACTGTTGTTTTTTTGTTTTGTTTTGTTTTTTTCCTAGAGTTTCTTTGAGGGACAGTCAGCATCTTGGGATGTGGCTAAAAAAGATCAAAATAGAACAAAGAACCGATATGGAAACATCATAGCATGTAAGTTTCCATACCATTTTCACTGAAGATATATTTCATATGGAGGTCAGATTTTCTTAATTGCCATTTCTCTGTGTATGGTTTAACAGGCTCCCAGAGAGTAACACATCTGTTTAGAAAGTCAGACATTTAATTTCAAACAATATTAGCTATTGGCTATGTTGCCATGATTGTCATCATCCTTATTTAATTATATCAACTCGAATTTCTTACACAGTGGAGATAGCCTGCTGTTTCATTTCATGTTTGTCCATAAATGCATAGAGGTGTTATTAAACAACTGGAAATATCAAGGTAATTAAAAAACACTCATAGATTACATAAATTATAGTACTATACAGTGAACATATTAAAGGTGAGAGTATTGTACTTCCCACATGTCTTTAGCAATCTACTTGGAGCCTGGGTATCTGAACTCCTAATTGTTTGATTAGAGTTAGTATCAGGGACTTTCTTTTATCTTAGGCCTTGAGTTTAATTTCAATTTCTTGGATTTAAACTTGGGAAGAATACAGTGATTATCATATGAAACCAATCCTATTACAGGAAAAGTAATTGATGTTACAAGTTGTTAATTAACCTAGAGCACCCTGTACTAATTTAAAACAATTCAAAACATGTTGCTAAAATAAACTTCAGAATTTTAGATTATTTTAATGCTTGTATGGGATTATGAGCCAGAATTAGAAGCTCTCTCTTCAGATCTGTTGCTTATTTGTGGTGAAGAGCACATGTTTCAGATTTGTTACAAGTTTCTATAGTGGCCACATAGGAACTGATGCAACTGCTGATTTATGAATGTTGTGACTTCCTAGATGCTAACTGCATCTAAAATACATAAATTCATGACATAACAGGTTTCCATTTACTATACCAGGAAACTGACATTAATGTAGACAGTCTGGAATCACATTCTCCCCAAATTCAGATTAAAAGTAGACTACATCATAATTTGTTGTCCAGTAAGTCAGTCATGGTTGACCAATACTTCAGTTAGGGTTTTCTTGGCAAAGATACTGATTTAATTTGTCATTTACTTCAACAAATTAAGGCAAACAGAGATTAAATGACTTACCAAAGGCAAATAACTAGTGAGTGTCTAAACTAGATTTTTAGCAATCTAAAGGAATATTACTCAAATATTCCTTACTTTAGACCCAACACTCTATCCACTAGGGCACTTAGCTGCCTTGCAGGTAAATTTGAAAAGTATCTAATGAATAATGAAAGGATGCAAATAACTAAAGTCTGCATATATTTTCATGGACTTCTCATAATGACAATCATTGCCAATACTTATATTGAATTTTAAGACTGCAAAACAAAATCAAGTTATCTACCTTGTGAGGTCAGTGATAATCTTATTCCTATTTACAGATAATGAAACAGGCTGAGAAGACTTGAGTAATTGTTTTGGGATCACATACCTAGATAGTAAATTTCTGTGGCAGGATTCAAACTCAAATATTCCTGACTCCTATTACAACACTTTATCTATTATACCACTTAGCAGCCTAACTGGTAATGTGTTTTTTTTTTTTTTTTAAGTATGACTCATTTTATTTTTATTTTTAAAATTAATTTATGAATTAATTTTTACAAAATTTTTATGCATAGGTAATTTTCCAGCATTGACAATTGCAAAACCTTTTGTTTCAACTTTTCCCCTCCTTAGCCCCACCCCTTCCCCCAGATGACAGGTTGACCAATATACGTTAAATATGTTAAATACAACATATGTATACATGTCCAAATAGTTATTTTGCTGTACAAAAAGAATCGGACTTTGAAACAGTGTACAATTAGCCTGTGAAGGAAATAAAAAATGCAAGTGGAAAAAAATAGAGGGATTAGGAATTCTATGTAGTGGTTCATAGTCAACTCCCAGAGTTCTTCACTGGGTGTAGCTGGATCACAAAGGTTTTAAGCTTAATCTTAAGATTTTAAAATGTAGAATTTAAAATGACACTAAGACTTTTGGGACACCCCCAAAACAACAGTTCATATTTATATGGCATTTTACATTTGACAAAAATTTTATCTCGTTTAATCCTTACTACAGCCCTTTAAAGAGAGTAAACTATTATTTCTCTCATTTTCAAGAAGAAAAGACTAAAATATATACTGGTTGAGTTTCCCATGATTGCATCACTAATAAGTTATTGATCCAAGTCATTTGATTCATAAGTTCAGTGTACTTCTCAGTTCACTAATCTACATTAGTCATAGATTTATGATTCCATTCATCAAAACATTTATTTACCAAAGAGTATATGTGATTCCCCTCTGCCTGTTATTTCATATTGATAATCTTAAGTCTGAAAGGTCTTAGGAGATCATAAAAATTTAACACTTGCCATTATTATTTTATATTTGCAGATGACCATTCCAGAGTCATTTTGCAGCCTGTTGAGGATGATCCTTCTTCTGATTATATTAATGCCAACTATATCGATGTAAGTGTTCATGTGATGCTTATTTCAACTTTATTGACTTCTATATATTTGAATCTCTTTTTTGCATGTTCTACCTATAAATTTATTGATAGCTTTAAAAAATAAAGAACAAACTGTACACTTTTCCTTGTTCTACGTCCTAGTACTCACTGACGTTGTTGTGCTTTCTTTCACACCTGACTTTGGTTTGGGCTGTAGATTTGGCTGTACAGGGATGTAAGTACCACTATATGTAAATAACAGCACCCTATTTTAAATATTGACTTTATCTACTCTTAATTACAGTTCTTACTAATGCCTATTACTAGTTTATCTCTGCATGCTTCACCCAATTAACATCCTATGATAAAATATATATCTGTTCTTTCTTTTTTTGTCTGTGACTTCTGTTCCTTGTTTAAGAAAAGATAGTTTAGCACTTTCCCCTTCCTGGCTATTTCTAGTGGGTGAAAAAAGGTAAAAATGTTTCACCTTTGCAATTGATCAAGTACTTAAGTTTTATTTCTTGATGGTTTTTGTGTCTAGTTTTCCCCCACCCCTTTCCCCAAACTCTATGTGAGAAGCTGGATGGTATGATGTGTAGTAGTAATTCTGAAACTTCATGTTTCATATTTTCTGCTTTACAATATGGGTGGGGGAAATTGTTTATGTGTGGTGGTGGTTTTCTGTAACATTTCTGACAATCAAATTAAGTTAAATTTAGATCATATGTTCAAAATGTATTTAAACCAATTAGTTATAGCATAGATTTTCTTACTGTATTTTAGTTTTTACAGATTTTAGCTATAAGTGAGTATATATGTAAATAATATTTTCTAAAATTTGGTAGCTAAGTTAATGTGAAAGGAAATGAAAACTGAATGATTGCAATCTGGTTTCAAAGATAATAGGATTATAAATATTACTCTAAAAATTGTGGGATAACTGATGATCTTTTTGAAAGTAATATATTTGCCCGATTCACACATTATATATATTCTTTAAATATGTGTGCATTTATATGTATATAATACATTTTAAAATAAAATATCACAACTGAAGATGACCATACTAATGTCAATAACCATAAAAGAATGATTCAAAAAATCATTAGTTAGAATTATATTTATACTTCTAATCATTTTACTTACTTGAACTGGAATTTCTTTAGTTTATTACATTTATTATTACCTATTGCTAAATAATCATAAGATTGAATTTTATAAATATAGTGGGTATGAATTATACATTTGTCTTTCTTTGAAGTGTTCCAGTGATACTCAATGTTGTAACATAACTACAATTCCCATCATAGTCCATTTAGCAAACAAAAGATTTTTTTTCATAATAAACCATTTTAAATATCCCCAATTAATCAAAGTTTTAATATTTTTCCCTATTTAGCATTTTAATTTCAGGTTAATCTTTTGTCAAAACTTATATACTGGAACCTTTTTATACCATTTTCTTCAGTTACCCTTTAAGAATACCTTATAAGTGAGACATATCCTAAGGAGAGCATTCTAGGACTTTGAATTCAGAATTCTTCCCAGATGAAAAGCACATTTGGTACCAAATAATGAACTGTACAGTTATCTTCTTATGGAATTCTAGTGATTACCATACATCTTTATTATATTTTGCTTTTTATTGATTTATTACAAATAAAATAAGTACACTACAACAGGCAGAATTTGGGTGATAAGTTCACTCCGGACAAAAAGCTTTTAAGAAGTAAGAAATATTGATTGTTCCTCTGTAAATATTTTATATTGATATTTATTAAAATTTGGAGACCAGTGAAAACTTATCCTTTGCCAGTTTACACATTCTGGCCAGTTAAATGGAGCTACTCACATCCAGACATAAAAAAGTCATACTCAGGTGGCGTTTGTCCTTCAAACACAACAAATTCAAACCTTACCACCACCACACTTAGTGATAATTAAATGAATTTTGAATTTGTTTTTAAGGATTTCTCTGATGTCAAAATAGCTAGCAAACTATCTTTTAACATTGCAATATGTTTTTTTTGAAAAATCAAATGTTTTACCTGAGAATGTGTGTATGCACAATCAAAAAGTTTTTGTTCTGGTTGTTGGTTTTTTAAAAAATTTATTCCATATGTGTGCATGTTTATAATTGTGTGTATGTATAAAGTAAGCTAATAAACATGCATAAATACAGTTGGTATAATTTTATCATCACATTTCTAGAAAAAATTGTTGTTTCAAAATATATTAAAATGTTAATTCTATGCACACATGCATTGTCCAGCTCTAACATTGAAATGTTCAATTATTATTTTATGGTTCTAATATGTCTTTGTCCATTTGTAATTCACTGTGATGTATTTTGAGTTAATAAAATAAAAACCTAGATCTTTGTACACCATTATCGTTGGATGTGTGACCACAGACTAATGGGAAGTCATAAAACTCTTAAAGGAATATAAAGTCCACAGTAGGACTATTTTAATGAAATAAAATGAAGTGTACTAGGGTCATGAAATAGCACATAGTGATTACTTTCTGTTATTCTAATCAGATATTTATATTTGCTTTTCAGATAAAATATATCTGTAGTTTGAAAGGTGAACCATACAAGTTCACTACTCATTTCTGAGCATTTTATTACTTAACTTTAATGAGGGATTTTCTATACCTTCTTATGCCTTCATTCTTTTATTTTTGGTAACATTACACAATGATAACTTCTTTGTTTTGCTGTTTTAGGGCTACCAGAGACCAAGCCACTACATTGCAACCCAAGGTAAGTTAAAACCCTTGTGCTTTAATTATAATAAGATAGTAAAGAGACGCAACACATTTTCAGTCTAACAGAGAAACACCTACTCTTTAGTCATTTGTACAGCTGCCATGTTATAGCCTTTGTCCATGGGGAATATATATAAGTGAAAGCTTATATTAGTTTATTAGAGCAAGGGGTTGCTCAGTAACTTGCCTCATTGTCTTCAGTGTTCTGGCATAACAGAGGACCTAGCCAAGAAAAATAGCAAAAAATAGTAAAGGGAACTGAAGCTGGTTTCATCTTGAATAAGGTTACTACTTCTTGAAGCATAGTTTGTTGGCACGGAATCTTAGTGGCCCAAGACTAATACTGTTTTAATGAGTTATTAAACTTTTTGACATTTCTATTCAGGGCAAGACTGGAGACAAAGAGCCTAGGAGAGGCAAGGCAACTTAAGTTCCTAGAGGAGAAGGGGAAAGGCAGGAAAATCTTGCTACTACCACGCAAAGAAGAATAGCAATGTCTGGAATGTAATTAGGGAATAGTCTAAATTTTCTATCCAAGTTGATCACTGAGTATTTGAAGGGGAGGGATGGAAGAATTGCACATTTGTCTTATGGAAAATAGAAGCAGGTGGCTTTAATTTAGTGTTTACTGCTTTGTCAGAGGTCATATCCTAAGTATTTCCATATATCTCCAGGAGTAATTTAGTTTAATTGTGAATCATTTTAAAGTTGGAAAGCATTCAAGTTTTACTCTTTTAAGTGCACTACATCATAGCGATGTGTTTGCAGGGAGTGAACATTTATCAGCAAGAGTGCATCTTCATTAGCCCCCAAATGGGTATTGTTTGTGAATAATGGGCATTAATTCAATTAGCATTATGAGCTGTTTTGTTCATTGGGAGTGGAAACCATACATTTTTCATGATGATTTGAAAATGCCCATGGACCTAATGCAGAAATGATAGAAGTATCATTGGAAGCAACAATATCTATGCCTATAAATGTTACCATATAACAGATATACATATCAATATGTTGTGTAGCAGTTTTTTTTTTCTTTAATAGTTGATGCTGACCCAGAGTGAACTTAAATGTCATTTTTTATAATTTGCTGCATACATTTGATTGCTTTTGATGTGGTATTTTTCTGCTTTTTTCATATCTAAACTCTTCATTAACTGCAAAAATATTGAATGGATAGAAATTATTCCAAAGCCAGGAGTCTTGCAGTAACTTTTAAATTTAGCTCTCTGTCCTACTTCATCTTTCATAGGTATGCTCATCTTTTCCCATTCTAACTCTATAAATCTGAATGGTTCCTTATTATTTTTATCATGAAACATAAACTCTTATTTGCTATTTAACTCTTCACAATTTGTACCTTCCCATATTTTTGGACTTTTGACACATTACTTCCTTCTGTGGACTCTGTGGCCCAGACATATTAGTCACATATATTGCTCCATCTTCCATCTCTAGGTCTTTGTATTGATTATCTCCCATACCTAAAGTGTTCTTACTCATAATCTCTGCGTTTTAGAATTCTTGACTTCCTTCAATCAGGTCAGACACAACTTCTTTCAGTAATTCTTTTTTTTTTTTTTTTTAGTCCATTAAGCTACTTCTGCTATTCCCTCTAACTCTGTCTTCCATCATATCTGTTATCTTCTGTATACTATTTTATATTGTGCTCTTTTCCCCTTTACAATGTAGACTCTTTGAGAGGAAGGTCTACTTTTTCTATTTATTCTCAGCACTTAGCATAATGACTGACACATGCTAAATATTTAATAAATGCTATTTGATTGATTACTTTCTTTTATAGGTCCAGTCCACGAAACAGTTTATGATTTCTGGAGGATGATCTGGCAGGAGCAGTCGGCCTGCATTGTAATGGTTACAAATTTAGTTGAAGTTGGCCGAGTAAGCAATTTGGTTTTTTTAAGTTTTTTAATTGATTAGCAATTCAATTCAATATAGATTTGATATTTATATATTGTTCTTATAACTTAGTAGAGCATTCTATAAATAAATAACATGTAAAATAATATATAAGAACATAAAAAGAAGCAAAATCAAGTACTTTGTGAAGACCAAAGGGAGAAACACTTCATATGGTAGATCACCTTTTATTTGAACTTTAAAACATTTTTAGCAGGCAGAGAGTATGTAAGAGGATATAGAATTGTATAAGCAAAGGTAAAGAGACAGGAATCACAGAGGGGGATGTATAGGGGATGACAAGTTTTCATGGTCATTAGTTATATGTTATATGGTGTTACATGGTTATTATATTAATTACATATTAGAGAGCCTTAGGTATCAGGAATAGGTGTTCAGATTTACGTAGTAGGCAAGTAGGAGCCATTAAAAGATTCTGAGAAGAGGAATAACATTCCAGATCTCTAAATTGCCTAGTGATATTAGTCTGATATGAAGGATGGTTTGTAGGGGTTACAGAATGGCCTGAAAGAAGGATGACCTGTAGGTAATAGAAGACGATTGTTATATCTTCTGTCCTTGGTAGTAAGATCCTATATAAGTATAGTATTAGAAGCTAGAATAAAGATTATTGAAAGAGATTTTGGTCAGGTGAAATTTAATATTTTTTTAATTAGGAATTTCCTTAGAAGGAAAAGTCAAAGATTTCAAATATGAGAGATGGAGGTAATGATTTTCTATAATCATAAACAGTTGTCAAAGGATAATTTAGGGATAAAGATAATAACTCTTGTTTTGTCTCTCTTGAGTGTGAGGTTTTTCAGAGGGACATCCAGTTTAGAAATATATGTCTGGAAATATCAATCTGGAAGTCATATGTTTAAGATATAATAGTTGGAATACAGAAGTTGATATGATTAAATAAAAGACTAAACAAGGAAAGGAGAAAGGCACACAGATACTTGGGGAGTATACTCTGCTTTGGAAGTAGGGGAGAGGCAGGAAAGCCATCATAGAAAAGTGAAAAGGAACAATTAGAGAGATGGAGTTAAAATAGAAAAATGTGGTATCTAAAACTGAAGAGGGGCATAGACTGAAAGATAGTGGATTTTTCAACATAGACTCATTGATAAATTTTGAAATGGAACATGAAAAATTGGGACATTTACCATTTTGTTATCTTTACCATATGATATTTTATTTAAAAATAAAAACAGAAAAGCTATAAATAATAGAAAGTTTTGCTATTATGTTCTGTAAATAATAAGCAGTGCTCTTAAAATTGGTACTTCATATTAAAAATCCAGTGGCCAAGGCATTTCTTTGACCTTTGAGATTTTCATGTAATGCATTTCAATAGTTGAATGTCGTACATTTGTTTTATCGACTCTTCCAGTCTTGTACACAACTGGCATTGTAATCTCATTGATGTTTGTGATGATAACAGTAATTTGAGATGACTTGTAGTCTTCTAATTAGTCATCTTTTATTGAAACAATCAGAAATGGAACCTCAGATCAAAGATCCTAGGTTCCAGAATGTATTCAAGTGTCCTACTTGATATAAACTATCTTTCACGTCTTTACTTTTAACATTCTTTAACATGTTATCTCAATTTGCCATTTAGGTTAAATGTTATAAATATTGGCCTGATGATACTGAAGTTTATGGTGACTTCAAAGTAACCTGTGTAGAAATGGAACCGCTTGCTGAATATGTGGTCAGGACATTCACCTTGGAAAGGGTAAGTATTTTAAAATCCTTTTATCATTGTAGGAAAATCATTGTCACAGTCAACCAGCATTTGTTCTAGACATATACAAAGTAATGAGAATAAAAAGAAAAACAAAAAACTAGTCCTTGATCTAAGAGCTCAAAGTTAATATTTTTGTATTTAAAATGGTAGCAGAAAATATTTATTTCTGTTCTCTTTAAAAATATTTCCATATACAATCAGAAATTGCTATGAGTGCCATACCATTAGTGTATTATGAAAAGCTAGTGTTTCCTTGCTAAGGAGATCATTGTATTTAAGTTAAGCAGCTGTACTGTAGCTAGTTTCCAATTGAGAAATAGAACTGTGTATTCCATGAGCTTTCTTCCAATTTAAATGTAGAGAAAAAACATTTTTCAAGAATTTATTATGTTATCTTTCATTTGCAAAATTATTTAGAAAAAAATTCATTAACTACATCTTACATATAAAACACTGTGCCAGATATTAAGAAAGATAAAAATTTGATGTAAGATTCCATCTCTGGGCTCTTGGAGCTTATAATATAGGCGTCAGTAATTCTGTTCTGCCATTTGTGATAATGGAATGGCCATTCAAAATCCAGGTTGTGGTGACATTTACTAGCAATATTTAGCCTGTAGATGCAACATTTAAAAGAGATATTGGACTTAACTCGATTTGATTTGATTCCAAAAAGTGGAACTAGGAGAACGAAGAGCAAGTTGTGATAAGACAGAAGTTAATTCACTCTCCACATGCTCAAACCCTCACTCCCAAAAAGTTCAGTAAGCACTAGCATAATTTTTACAATTAGAGCTGTTCAAAAGTGTAACAGACTGCTATCATTGAAGGTCTTCAAAGAGACTATTGTGTTTGAAGATGAAGGATTTCAAACAAAATATCCTGTTTTATTGGGTATTTTGTGGAAAATATTCCGGCTCTGGTAAAAGTTAGATTACATTGCCTCTAAGGCCCCTTCCAATTCAGTGACTCTAAAAAAAACAAGAAATGAGAACAGAAAAGCCAGAGGGAATAGCAAATATGTCCCTTTAAATAGCCTTAACTGCCAAGTAAGATAAATTGGACTGCTTGTGCCTAAGAGAGGCAAGCACAGTAGGGACAATGTTTCAGATGCTGGCCTGAAGGCTAAGACAATCCTGCTAAGGGTATGACTACACATAAATATTTAGGGTTCTATTTATATTTGGAAATAAAACTCAACTTAATCAATTGGGGATGGCTGAATAGGATATACAGTTTTGCTTAGTTATAAAAAGGATAAATGAATGGGGACATATGACAAATTTCAGCTGTTCAGAATGAGAATATTTAGCACATGTCAAAATATCATTAAGTAAAATTAAAGAACCCAAGAGGAAATTATTATCTCCTAGAATCTGATGATTAGAAATCTAAGCCTTGTGAAATGACAAATTGTAAACTCATTTATAATTGCATAATTTTATTTTTAAAAAAAATTTAGTTGTATGTGAATTTTAGTGATATGACATGAATTTTATTGACTTGATTATTGAAGTATATTGAAAATATCTAGAAGTCTGGACTCTTATAATATCTGATTTTTGCCTGAATCATCAATCATTAGCATCTCTCAAGTCACTCTATTTCTCTCTTTTTAAAACAATTCCATTAAATAGCCTAAAGAAGAGAAGGATATCCTGATTTAAAATCTTTATTTCTAACATATACTAGCTATGTGACAATGGGCAAGGCACTTAACCTCCCAAGGAACACGCTTCAGTAGAGCTGATCTGCTAATAGTCTTTAGATGGAAGGGAGTTCCTTACTCCAAACAAATCAGAGGTCTGGACCAAAAAGCAAAACCAAACAAAAATAGCATTTTCTCAAATGATTGATGAGGGCAAGAGGTAAAATTTATGTAATTTGTCTTGAAAAAGATTTTTGTTTCACTTGTGGATTTTTTTGATGACTTTTCTTGCTAGTTGCTTACAGAATAAAATGGTAAAGTTTGACCTACCTATTAATCCTCAACATTGTGTTCGTTAAAACACATTTGTATTAAGTAATACTATGTTACAGCACTATACTGTGCAACTGGAATAGACAAAAATAAAAGAAATGGAACTCCTTCCTGATATAAATATATATGACAGTACTATAGAATTTAAAAGGTAGCTATTTCTTTTCCTAGTGGAATTATTGCCTAAATATGCTTTAAAATAAAACCAGTTTTTTAAAATTCTCGATCTGTTTCTCAAAATGCACATATTTATGCACAAAACCACTCACAGAACTTAGTTTTCACATTGGTGTTATAAATAATAAGGAAACATTAAATCTGGATTTTTTTATCACTGTACAGTACTACACTGATTATCTTTAAGGAAAATCATAGTTAAGGAAGTACATTCTAAAAAGAAATCTGAAAGATGAAATGTTCTTTCAAGTTGGGGAGAAATATGACCTAGCATAGCAAAGAAAGCAAGATAATTTTTAAGATGTGCTAGATAATGGGAAACAAGAAAATAGAAGTGAAGTTGTGTGCAGAGAGCCTGATAAAACTGAGCACCAATAGAAATGAAAAGCCAGAAATTAAAGTAGTATTTAGAATCCCTTTTCATCTCTTACTCAGAGACATTCAATGACTCTACATTATATACGGAACAAAGTTCAAATGATGTTCAGGGCCAGGAACTGTTTAGTTCCAGTCTACCTATCTGGAATTATGTCCCACTACTTCAGTATAGAAAACGTCTCTTCTAATAAAACTGCTATTATGAAAATGTTTCCTACTTTCTTAGCTCCAGGTCCCTTTCCCTAACTGAAATATCTTCTTCCCTTCTCTTTGTTTTATCTAACTCCTACCCAAACCCTGGAATTGAATAAAATCCTTCTTCCAGGAAACTTTCCCATGTAACCATGTCACAATGTGATTTCTCTCTTCTGAGAATTCACAAGAATCATTATCTCTACTTTTACTTGGCAGAAGGTTGTGTACTGCCTTATGACATCTCTTATGTTGTGGTACTTTATTATTATTTCACTTTTTTGTTGTTACTTATCTTTTAATCTATATATGTCTTTATTTTCTTGCTAAATAAAATGTGAGCTTTTTAAAGGAAAAGGTCTTACCATTAGCAAATGCTAAAATGAGAAATAAAATTCAGGTCTTCTGATTCAAACTTCTGTGCTTCTTCCACTGAATTGCTGAACTCCCAGCAAGGACAGAAAGATGGAACAATTGCAATTAATTTAGAAAACATTTTAAAGCACTTCTTATGTCTAAGATACTGGGCAAGGTAAAGAAAAAAAAATCCATTTCTATTGATATTGCTTCCTCTGATTTCTTCCATAACTACTTTGGTTTCTGGCAATTATGTTCAGCAAATATCCATATTATAAATGCCTACTCCATGCAAAACACTGTACTAAGCCTTGAGGAAAATACAAAGATAATTACGAAAAGCTCATATCCTCATAGAGCTTCTGTTCTGTTTTAATGAAGAGTTTATAGGATTACATAGATCAAGAACTGGAAAATACTTAAGAGGCTGTCTACTTCAGCGTTCTCATAGTATAGATCAGAAAATAGAGGCTCAGGAAAGTAAAGTTTTTTGGGTTCAAACAAATAATAAATGATGGATTAGATGATACTTGATTGAGTAGGTAAAAATTGAAGTGAGTCCTAAGGAAGTGGTGAAGTTAGAAAGGGAGTATATTCTTTGCTGAGCATAGGCAAAGATGAAAGAGCAAGAGAGTGCATATAAAGACCAGATTATGTGTCCATTCTTATGTACACATTACTCCTTATGTAAATATATGAATATTCTATCCACTCTTTTTTTTTATCTTTAAACAAGTGGTAGTATTATGAATTATTCACCAGGCAAATAACTTTCTTTGGCTTTATTTTTAATTATGTCGGATTGGAGAGTCCGATTTGAGAGACAATGTTGTAAGGTGGAACTAGCACTAGAATTCAAATCAGGGGGTTTGAGTTTATATCAGAGCATTGATATTTACTAGCTAAAAGTCCCTTTCCCTTTTGAAGCTCACTTCACTCATCTTTAAAGGGTCAGCACAATATCATTGTTGCCTACCTCGTAACATGTGCTTTGGAAATATTATTGCAATAGAAAGAAGAGTTAAAATTTTTTTTAAATAAGAAATGTATTTTCATTGCTGTAGGAAAAAACAGTGTAGCTCTGTAACTGTTCTCCAACTTTTAGTCTGAGAGTTGCTTAGAGCAATGAAAAGGTTAAAAGATTTGCTCAGTATCACATTACCAGTATGGGTTAGAGCAGGAGTATTGAGGTTGTTCTGACTCCAAGGCCATAACTCTAATCCTTATACCCTGCTGCTTCTCCAGATTATAATTTTTCATTAAAATATATTTTTTTTATCAAAAGGAAGATTTTTTAATAGTTTCCAGGGAAGAAATAACAGAATGAGGGAGATTATAAAACTACAGTAATAAGAGTATGAAATAATTGAACTGTACCTTCTTTCTGAACTAATTTCAGTGCTTTGTATCACCCCTTTATATCAAAAAGGAAAAATTATTTTTAATAGAAATACCAAGTATATGCTGTATTTTCACTCTAAATGTAGGTGAATTTGGAATAGATGCAGAGCAAAAATTCTGATAGAAAGATTGTATTGCTCCTAATGCTAAAGAAGATGAAGACTAAAAAAAGTACTGGGGTGTGCGCCTCTAAAATGAGAAACACACACAATTTTACCTGTACAGTGGCTTCAGTTTCATCTCCCTTACAGCCTGTGGATAAGAGTATGCCCTTGAGACCTGCAAAAGAAAATGATTAAAGGTATACTGGCAGAGAAACTATCCAAGACCGATAAATCATAAGTTTCAGTAATATATGTAGAAAAAAATGAACTTTTGCCTTCTTCCTAAAAGGCATATGTGCTCAGTAAAAGAGGAAAATACTTTAACATGAAGATCCAGAATCCAGGGTCATTATTATGGTCAGGATATATATTGTAACTGGACTACATGAGAGAGAAAAACAGACAGCTTTGTGCTTTTCTAGTAGAATAAAGGAAGATACTTAGGCCATGCATGTATTTTTAAAATAATTTTATCAATGTTTTTTCCAACTTTTTATTAAGTTTTTTTTTTCCCCTATTAGCAAGCATTTGTTTTATCTGTTCTTTCACCTTTCCTTCCCTGGGGAGAAAAATTGAAAATATACATTTAGCAATAAACAGTCCCACGACATCTTCGACCCTGTTGTATGCCAATTGCTATGTCATATACCAAGTAGTAAATAGATCTGAATAGACAAGGAGCCTTGAAGGTTAAATTATTCATTTGCTTCTTCAATAATCTTAATCTCTACATCCCCATCTAATCAGTCATCATTCCAACTTCAGCTGTACTCAACAGATTTCCTTCAACCTTTTAGATTTAAATTAAAAATTTGGTCATATCCCCATCACTTTGTAATTCCTATAATTTGCTTATCTTGAAATGAGAAAATATTTGAATCCATATAAGTGGAGACTTTCCCAGGTGATACAGGTCTAAAATTCGAAAATGGAAGAGGGAAAAATCATCTTGGTTTGGGAGTATAGAAAAAAATGACTTGCTGAAGATATGTATATTTCTATTACTCTGTATGACAAAGTTTATTGTTATTTAGATGCCAGATGGGATCTTGTGTTCATTGAAAACTTTTAAGGCCTCAATCAGGAACGGTAGTGATAACTGGAATAATAGTTTCTGAATATCAGATCCTTTACTTTGCTTCCTGATAATTAGGCTTCTAAGCCTCTTCATACATACCTCACCTACTGGTGGAGTTGACTGCAAAGCATGATTTAATCACAAAAAAAGTCTTCTAGAATAATATTAGAACCTCTGCCTCAGGCAGCTCAGCAACCTGACCACACACTCAAATCACAAGTTCCTTACTTCTACCCCTACTAATGGAACAAAGGTGGAAGGCAAATACCTAGTAATAGCTGACTTCTATGGTCATGCTATGGTAAAGGGCCTTCCTTATCTCCTTCTCCTAGCTTTAAATAGTGAATAAAGAGTCATCTCAAGGCTGAAAATGGGAGTATCTACCTCTCCCTGAAAGCAGCTTCATTTGGATAAGAAGTCCAGTGTCCTCCATAGAGTCATTGTTCGCAGCTGTTCCTTTTTTTGCCAAAGTGCTTGCCTTATCTGATATACCAACTAGGTGTGCTTGAGAAATCAGAACAATATATTAGATGAACCATATTTGAAATTGAATTTGTTGATGAGTGCCAAATTTGTATCCTAACATACATTAGAAAACCTTAGTGTGCCTTATAAGCAAAAAACTTAAGAGTTGAAGCTCACTTCTTTTTTTTTTCAGTGAATCTGACACCATATGACTTAGTATGAATTTCCAAACAACCAGTATTCCTTTGGCCGTTATGTTTTGGCTCTGTTGCTTAGTATCCTATATTTAATATTATGAAGGTTCTTGGTGCTTATTAGCACAGTGTTTGGCACATGATAAAGTGTTTAATAAATACTTGTTGACTGGTTAAAGCAATGCCTTTTACTTATTAAAGCATAAGAATCCGTCATAAAGACAAGGCCTTTATGAGAGTCATTATATTTGGGTTGCTGTCACTGTTTACTGGTGTTCCATTGTAACAAGGGAGATTCAGATTTTTCATATAACAGCTGTGTACATATAATGATGTTCAATAGTTTATTATTTAGATTTCTGGAATTTAGGTAGAAAAGGCAATATCATAGGGATATTTATGAAATATGAAAAAATAAATATTATTTTTAAAGACTACTCTCTAAGAGTTGTGGCTCAGTAGTGTTACCCATGTTGCATATTAGTGTTATATGTGCCTAATCAGACTGTTAATGTACAATACTAAATATTAATTTGCAAATATATTCTCAGCTGTTCTCCGAACAAGCAGTTGTAATTGAGTTCTTATAAATAGTTCACAGTAGGGTTGGAGTTTAGTGGAATATAATATTTTTGACACAAATGTTAATTTTTAAAAATAGATTCTGTGGTTCATCTGTGTTCTGCAAGCTGTGCAGCTATTTTGCCGCCACCGTCTCAACAGGCTGCTTTAGCAAATGAGAAGAGAAAATAGGGAGCCATGTGTACAGAAAAGATTGCATTAAATTAGCCTCATGTAAAGAAGTTTTAGAACATAAGCTCTTCTGCACAACATAATGCAAAAGGATGGTAGAAGGTTAGAAGCTCACAAAATAGGGAATTGCTGCAAAACCTTCAGAAAGCTTGTCCAGCCAAGCCAGATCATCCAAAGAGCATTAACAAATGAAACTGGAAGGAGAAAAATAAAAATATTAGAACAGATATATTTATATGTCTATAACAAATAATTTTCATCAGTGATAATAGAGCTTAGCAGCTCAGATACACTTTAGAGGAAAAGGAAATGTCACTAAAGTTGAAGCCATCTAAGTCAAAACATGTATATAGACTAAAAATTCACGCTGGAGGCAACTCAGTTTTTAAGAACTGAAAATATATAACATTTAGGGGAAGATTAGCAATATTATTTTGTTTAAAAAGTCATCAAGAGGTTACCTATAATCAACAGTTTAAATACCAACTTTTTCATCTCTTTAAAATCTTCTTGTGACTTATCCATGCATGTATTATGGGTATCCCTACTTGAAATATAAGACAGTGAAAGGAAGGTTTTTGTAGCAGACTATATATTCAGGTACCCAACTGACTGCTTAGCTCTGAGCAATCTCTGATTCTTCCCCATACATAGAACACACTCAACTACTGACCTCTCTGGTTGCCTTTAAGTTATAAATACAATTCTATCTTTTACAGAAAATCTCCAAACCCTCCTAAAGTTCTAGTGCCTTCCATCAATTATTTCCTATACATCATAAATATGTATTATGCTTTATATATGTGTGTATCTCTCTCTCTCTCTCTCTCTCTCTCTCTCTCTCTCTCTCTCTCTCTCTCTCTCTATATATATATATATATATATATATATATATATATATATATATATATATATATATATATATATATATATATATATATATTTATATGTATGCATTTTGTTGTGTATGTAGTTGTTTGCATGCTATTTCCCAATAGATTTTCATCTTCATGAGTACAGAACTTAACTTTTACCTCTTTGTATCCTCAGTGCTTAGCACAGTGCCTAATAGATAGAAGGTACTTAATAAATGTTTACTCATTGATTGAGTAGTGTGAAAAATGTTAGAGTATGAAAAATAAAGCAAAAGCTTAGCCACAAAGGTCATCTACCAATAAGGTGTAAAACTATACAAGATTTCTTGAAAGATTTATCTCCAGATATAATTTTGTTCAATAGTAATTTGATTACTAATATCTGGTATGACATTAAAAAGGAAACATTTGCTTACCACATATATATCCTAATTTTTGGAGGATATATTCTTCAGAGTTCAAATGGAAAAGGGATACCCTATAGATTAGGAGTTAGGAGCCTTTTTTCTGCTTAGAATTATTTGAATATTTATAACATCATTCATGGGCCATACAAAATTATCTACTTATGGAAATCAAATAATAGGAGATTGTTATGCCTAGCTTTCAGCTCATCATCTTCTATGGTATCCTTAACAAATGATTTCCAGAGCCTTATGTGGCTTGCAGGATAGGCATTCTCCATTCCTGCTATAGATGATGAAAGATGGAGAGTATTGGAGTTGGTATTTTGATAATCACATCAAGACCTAGTATATTCCTTGGCTCAAGATCCCAGACTGCCTTTAAAAAAATCAACCTAAAAATCTGAATAGGAAATCAAATTTCATTTGTAAGGAACAAGAAGATCAGTTTGACTGAATCATAGAGTGTGGAAAGTGGAAAAATATGTAACAAGTTAGGTTTGGTGGGTTGTAATCTAGTTATAAAGTATCATCACAGGTTGTTACAATCTAAATTTTAATATCATCACTTAATTAAAATATTCTCTCCAAAGTTACTAGTGATATTAGCACCTTTTCATAGTACTCATCCTGAATTTTCTTTCCTTACTATATCTTCTTGACACTTTGCTCCCTTGGTACTCTTGACATCTTTTTTGACCTATTCTTACTTTTGATTTATTTTTTTAAACATCTCAGTTAAAATATAAGTTCTTTATGAATATCGATTGTTTCATTTATTGCCTTTGTATCCCTAGTGCCTAGTAGACACTTAGAAATACTTTTGAATTGATCACCTATATCCAAGCCCTTAACTGTGGGTAAACTGTATCTATGAAGTTTGGCATATGATAAAGCGTTTAATAAATACTTGTTGACTGGTTAAAGCAATGCCTTTTATTTGCTAAAGGATAAGATTCTGTCTTAAGCACAAGGCTTTTTATGAGAGTCTGTTCTTCTCAGATAACTATATGGAGGTACAGTCTTTCTCTTGAGTTCAAGTTTTATCTCATCTATTTCACCTATTCAACAATTCCACCCATATCTCATAGATACAACTCAACAATGTTCAAAACAGAATTCATTATTATTTTATCAATACTCGTCCTAATTCCCTATGATACTACCTTACTTTCAGCCACTCAGGTTTGCAACTTCAATTGCAACTCTCAATTTCTCATTTTTCTTTACATATCGAATCAGTTTCGAGCCTCATACTGTCTCTCAAAGCTATTTTAAGTAGGTAGGCCTAACAGATTTTTTATGGGGGGGGGGGAGACAAAGCAATCACAGTTAAGTGACTTGCTCAAGATCACATGGATAGTAAATGTCAAGTATATAAGGCCAAATTTGAACTAAAGTCCTCCTGACTGCAGGATCTCTGCCTTGGATAGAGTCACTTGGACTCTATCCACTATACCATCTAGCTGGTAAGTAACAAAATTTTCTAAGTCATCAGTTATCATCTTTGTAAACTCATCTTCAAAATACTAAATAGGTAGGTCAGGGAAGTATTAGGTTTTCTCATTTGTTTTTTCCATAATGATTTTTATAAGGCTATTTAAATTAAGGAACAAATAGGATGCATGCATATATTTAACACAAATCAATCTGCAAACTACCTAAGTTAGAGAAGAATACTGCCAATGATAATCCTCACTCTCATTTATGTAGCACTTTTTAGAATTCACAAAGAGATATTTCAAAGCTGTTATCCCCATTTTTCAGGTGAGTTAGCTGAGACTTGGAGAGGTTAAATGACTTATCTAGCAATATTTGGCTAGTTCCATATTAAGAACAAACTTTTAAATCTTATTCTCTTTGAAATCTCTGCTTCCACTGATCTTTTGGCCACAGAGGGGGTAGAATAAGCTTTTAAGGCTATGACACATCCTCATGGCCATTATCTTTTTTTAAGTACAAAATTTAAGTACAATCTTGTTAGTAAAATGGTATTTATTTTTGGTTACTTTTAATTAATTCTAGTATGTTAGATTGTGTTTGAGATTGGTATAGTTTTATGTTTGAAGTCTTTCTTTTTATCTTTTTTACAGAGAGGATACAATGAAATTCGTGAAGTTAAACAGTTTCATTTTACTGGCTGGCCAGATCATGGTGTGCCATACCATGCCACAGGTCTGCTATCATTTATACGCCGGGTCAAGGTATCTAATCCACCCAGTGCAGGGCCCATTGTGGTCCACTGCAGGTATGTATAGGTAACAGATGCACTACCAGCTTAATGAGTGATATTTATATATTGTTCATAAGATTTAACTCATAGTATGCAAGAAAATTTTTGAATTTTCTTTAAAAGGTGTCATAGATAAGATTAAAAAGTAATGACTTGAAACTTAGCTATACATGAGATATAAGATAGAGGATAAATATGTGAATTTATTCATCCCAGGGTGTGAGCATGTTTTTCATAGAGAAGCCAATAGGAACTGCTTTTCAGTAGCAACATCTGTGTTATTTTCCTGTGAGTTTTGCAAATCCCATACTAGATGAAATGGTTTGTTGTAATAGGGTTTTTTTCCTCCAAAATCTAGTAAATCCCCAGTAGAAGCTAGGCTTTTAAAACTCAATATGAGACACACAAGGTTACTAAATAGGCACAGATTGCAGGAATTTGCACAACAGAGCAACTATTTTAAAAAATGCATCAGAGGACCAGAAAACAACATCAATGAATTCCAATCAATATATACCAGGGTAATGTGCACATTATGTTCAGACTTTCTTCTGATTAGAAATTTAGCTTAAAACAAGCATCAAGAGCCATGAGCACATATCACATGGCCTTATTTTGAGATGTTGCCAGAAAATAAACCCAAGTTCTGCGGATCTTTTCCCACATGCCATAAAGTACTCTGGGGAACTTTTTGGTGGTTATCTGTTTTCCTTCTTATATATGCAAACTAGAAAGAATTCAAGTGAGACTCAGAAAAAGTGAATAAAAGTAAAAACTGGAAATAAAACAATGATAATGAAGAGAGATCATATAACAGTACTACTTTAAAAAATTAATCAAATAACTCCTAAAGAAATCTGATGGAAGCTACAATTTCATATCTTGTCTCAAACCCTGGGAAAAGATTATGGATGATAAGGAAAGCCTAAGGATGGCAGGTAATAAAAAGAAAGAGAATTATTATTAAGTTGTTAAGAGAGCTGAATTATGAATTAAGACAATTGTTAGGAAGTATTTTCCTAACAATATGCCAATAAATTAGACAAGCTAAAAGAAAAGAGGTGAAAATCTATAAATATTGATCGCCCATGGTAGGCTGAGTCAGTAGAATAAAAATGACAATTCTATGTACATTAAATTAATTTGCTATATCAAACTATCAAAAATTATTTTATAGAAGGTAAAAATAATAAAAATTCATTTGGAAGGACAAAAGCTTAAAGTTATCAAGCAAATCAAAGAAAAAATGCAAAAAGATGGTCTAGATATACTAGATCTCAAACTGTATTATAAAGTGGTAATTTTCAAAACAGTCTGATGTAGCTAAGAAATATAATGGTGGATCAGTGGAATAGATTAGATATAAATTACATTACAATAAATTATTCTAGTAATCTATTATATGATACACACAAAGATCCAAAACTTTTGCAACAAAAATTACTGGAAAAACTGAAAAGTAGCATGGCAGAAACAAGTATAAGATCAATATTTCACACTGTATACCAAAACAAGTTCAAAATGGTTACATGATTTATGTCTAAAGTGTGATACCATAAGTACATTAAGAGAACATGAAATAGTTTCTTTGTTAGATTTATGAATAAGGGTAAAACAACATCAAAGATAGAAAGCATTACAAAATGTAACATAAATAATTTTAAATTTATAAAACCAAACCAAAATTATAAGGAAAACAGAAAGTGGAAAAACTTTACAGGTATCTTAGATTAAGGTCTCATTTCTCAAATATAGAGAATTAAATCAAATGGGGAATATCATTCTTCAATTGATAACTGTTCAAAGAATATGTAGAGGCAGTTTTCAGACAAAGATATCAAAGCTATCTGTAGAGAAAAAAAACTCTAAATTGTTGTTGATTAGAAAATTGAACATTTTTAAAAATCTGAGGTAGCAACAGATTGACAAATATAACAAAAAAGGAAAATGTGGGCTCTTAGAGGGTTTGTGGGAAAACTGAGCTACTAATACACTATTGGTGGAGCATTGAACAGATCTAATCATTCTGGAGAGCAATTTGGAACTATGCCCATAGGGCCAGAAAATTCTACATACCCTCTGATACAGCTACTAGGTCTATATGCCCTCCAATAGGGAAAAGAATCAATTTGTACTCTAATATCAATGTAGCTCTTTTTGTGGTAAGTAAGAACTGGTAATTAAATGGATGCCCATCCCATTGGGGAATGACTAAATAATCTGAGGTATGTTATTGTAATGGAATATTATTGAGCTAAGAGAAATGACAGGCAAGATGATTTTAAAAAAAACAAAACAAAACAAAAAAAAACCTGGAAAGACTTACATGAACTGGATGCACCAGAAGCACTTTCTACCCAGAAACAGCAGTATTGTTTGGTGAAGAGCTATGAATAATTTAGCTATTCTCAACAACAGTTCCAAAGGACTTATGAGGAAGTATACTATATACATACATACCAACTGAAGCATGCTCTTTTTCACTTTTTCTTTCATTTTTTCTTTTACTTAAATCTTCTTTTTACAAAATGACTAAAATGGAAATGTTTTACGTAATTACACATGTGTAATTTCTGATTGTTTACCATCTTAGTGAGGGAGAGCAGAATGAAATTTAGAACTCAAAACTTTAAATAAAAATGTTTTTTAAAAAATAGGCTCTTTGGGGGAAAAAAGACAAGATACCTCACAATAGCAAGAAGAGCCTGTTGCTTGAATTTTTGAAGAAACAATGCTCTTTCAATCCAAGCATCAGTGGAATGATGTTAAAAGAGATGAAGATAAGAGTTTAGAGCCTAAGATAAAACAGTCCTTCAGTGGAAGGATATGTTGATTTATCACAAAAGTTTCACATCTTAGGATTTCCATGATCAAAAGAATGCTCTGAGATTCTCATTTAACTTGTTTTCCAAGGTATCATGTTCTGCTTTCAAGTCTAACTTTAGAAAAAGGTGAATTATAAGAAAACAAACTGACAAAGTGAATTTAAGTAAAGGGACTTATCTTTTTCTCCAACAGCTTCTGTTACAAAACTGAAAATGCATTACTCACTCCCTTGGGGAGTGAGGGGCAGTATTTATCAATACACATTTAGTCATGCCTTTTGGAAAATGGAGTTACCATCTAACAATGACATTTTTTTCCTTCTCTGTGGCACTTTTCATGCTTTTTCTACCTTCAGCTCTTCCAAAGAACATTCTAATTCCATCAGTTTAGGTTTCCAGGCACTCACATTTTTAAGCTCTAAGAACTTGGTCCTTTTGTTTATTATAATTTTCAGCACATAATAGAAGGAAATCACAATATGCACAATTTGTCAATAGCTGTCATTATTTAAATTGAAATTTTCCTTACTTTTGAAGATTTGTTTTATTTTTAAAATATTGTGTTCTTTTTCTTTTCTTAAAATGCACATTGAGTTCCTTTGAAATGAAATAAGAGCTGCTTATGATATAGATTGTAATGTTTTCTTATGTAGAATTTGACAAAAATACTTAATTCTGCTTACAGCCAATCGCAGTCTTTAAACCCTTTCCTAGTCTATTCCTTACTTTGCACAGAATGAGGAATTATATATATATTTTTATATATATATACATACATACATACATATATATGTATATATATATATATACATACATATATATGTATATATATATATATATATATATATATATATATATATATATACACACACTATATAACATAGTGATGACTAAGTTATTTACTTTTTTTTTTACCTCAAATTCCAGAAGTTTGATTTAATTTGTAAGCTCTACATAATGTTACTCATTTGTAACATAGTTATTTCCAAAGTTATGACTCAGGAACTCATTAGAATATGAAAGATGAAGTCATGAACCTGAGTGTTTATCTGAATTAATCCAACTAAATCTATTTGGTCTTTAATTCATTCAGCTGAATTGATTGGTTTGTATCACTGAATTCAATAAATCATCCCATTGTGTTGGCATCAGACAAAGAATTCTCCCCATGATAATAGTTTTCCCTCCCTTTTTTTGTAGCTCACTGTGTCCATAGTTTGTATGATTTCTTGTTTGTTTTTTGGCAGGAGAAGAGAGGAGGAATCAAGTATATAAACATTGGCATCATTTGATAATGCTAGTGTCAGGACAAGATTAAAAGTCAGGTCCAAGGATCACTATTAATTCACACTCTTTCTTCATGTAGTTGTAATTTACATAATTTGGCTTCATCTATGGTTTGTCTAAATACATGAAATAATGCTGTAATGGATTTTGTAGAGATTTTCCATAGATAGCAATTTCACTTATTAAACCAGAACAGATGGTATTTTTATGTATGTATATATGTATGGTTGAGTTGTTGTGATATTCTGTGCTTTCAATTAAATTTGTACTTTCCCATGATATACAGAAATGGATTAATTTCAAAAAGAAATGGGATTTTGGTAAACTATAATGATCCTGCCAGTGTGGATATGAAAGAGGCCTTGAATGTCACCAGAGATAACTAAACTTACTGCATGATCTTTTTTTAGTGCTGGTGCTGGACGAACCGGTTGTTATATAGTAATTGACATCATGCTGGACATGGCTGAAAGAGAAGGTGTGGTAGACATTTACAACTGTGTAAAAGCTCTCCGTTCACGTCGTATCAACATGGTTCAAACAGAGGTAAATTGGTGAATCTCTAGTGGATATATTGCTTTCTAATATCCATCAATCAAGATGGTAGTTTTTTGTTTTTTGTTTTTGTTTTTTTTTTTTTCCTGGAATCACAATCTTCCATGTTAATAGAAAAATATTAGTGTCCTTCAGAAAGGTTACATAAAGAAAGCTCATTATATTCTTTACCCTTGGATAAAGGAAAGTTTTATTAAAATTCCATAATATTTTCCTCTTTTTTCTTTCTTTGATAGGAGCAGTACATTTTTATTCATGATGCCATTCTGGAAGCCTGCTTATGTGGAGAAACTGCCATACCTGTCTGTGAATTCAAAGCTGCATATTTTGATATGATTAGAATAGATTCCCAGACTAACTCATCACATCTCAAAGATGAATTTCAGGTATTTGCAATTACTAAGGGTTCTTCATGTAAGCAACTGAGAACATTGGTTCTGGAAACTCTTAATTTTTTGAATGAGATCTTTTATATAAAATTCACAACCTTTAACTTTATTCTTTTCATTATCTATGTTATGAAGTTATTTTAATATGAATGAGCTCTGCTCTCTTGTATTTTGAAGGACATGTAAGTTCAAATGCAAAGGATTTGTGGGTAAAATAAGGAACATTAAAAAAAATCAACCACATTGGCGATTTATGTGTATTTACAACCTCTTCTTTCTCCTGTAGTTTTACAAAGTTGACCTTATATGCCCTTCATCATATTGTAGAATCCAAGCTCATTAATTATAGCAAAAAATGGGTTATATCCTTTTCTTCATTAATATCATAGCATGCCTAAACATATGTGGTTTTACTAAATTGAAGAACTGATTCCAGAGGCCTGGCATTCTCACTCCCTATCCAGTGTTTTTTTCCACAAATTTAGGGTTTTTTTTGTTTGTTTGTTTGTTTTTTTTTTTAAAACATTGGTTTCATAGACCCTATTCCAATGATAGATTTTAGAAGATCTGTAAATTTGGGTGGTGGAAAAAATTATTTGAATACATTTATGTTCCTTTGTAATCTTGTATATTTTATACATTCAAAAACATGATTCTGAAAAAGGGATCCATAGGCTGTCATCCTCCTAAAGAAGTCTGTAAAAAACACAAAAAGTTTAAGAACTCCTGAATTAGAGCATGCTGCCTCCTAAAAATATGGCACTCCTCATTTTGTTTATACTTTAGCTGCTGATTTAAATGTATTCTAATCACCTTGAATTAGTTGGTTTGACTTTTCTTTTGCAGAAAAGTTTTTTTTTTTTTTTTTTTTTAAACATTACCATGTTGCTTTTTTTCAGTGAGGGTATAGCAAGGACATTCAGATATTTAACATCATGTGCTGTATTTTTCCACATTCTCAGTCTTTATTAGTCTTACCTAGAATGTCTATCAACTTGCCACTCTGGTAGATGACATAATTGTACACAAATCTTAATTTCATTCTTTACCTAAAATATGCAGTCTGCACCACATTGCATGGAGGTCACTATGTTGTAACTTTGGCTCACCCTTTCTCTTTAGACCTTAAAATTCTGTAACTCCTCGACTACAAGCAGAAGATTGCAGCATAGCCTGCCTGCCAAGGAACCATGACAAGAATCGTTTCATGGATATGCTGCCACCTGACAGATGTCTGCCTTTCTTAATTACTATCGATGGGGAGAGTAGTAACTACATCAATGCTGCTCTTATGGATGTAAGAAACTACTTCTTTGTTCATGTAGAGCTCCTTAAAAACCTGCATAATGAGAAAGAACACATTCATTTTCTTCTTCAGCAAATTAATCCTAACATTTTTGAAGTACTATTTCTTTTTCTTAAGATTATTTTGGAACTTTTCACTTAAAGGTATTTGGGGAACTAATATATTCATAACTTAATAGGAAATTCTCCTATTCTCTGCTTTAAGTATCTTCTTGGAAATGATTTTCATCTCTTTTTTTTTTCCAGAAAAAAAAAAAAAACATTACATAGATCTCTTTTGAATACACTAAATAACTGACTAAAATCATCAAAAATTTAATGTTAAGTAAGAATCTTCTATCTCTAATATTTTATGACCTAAAAATTTATTTAACAAGTATTTTTTGGGTCTTCACATTAGGGAAGATTATATAATCTCAAATCATTTATTAATTGATCAGATGTTTACTATAGCAGAGAGATTTGAACCATTAGGAACTTAAAATTCTACATATACCTAGACTCTAATTATTTGATAAGTGCTTACATAACAACTACAGATTAAGTATACAGTCTAAAAATCAAATTAATTAGCAAAACTAGATCAGGAAGAAATGAGGGAAGTGTATGGGTGTGCGTGGGGGGGGTGGTATGTGTGTGTATGGATAGATAGGAAGGGAGGGAGGGAGGAAGGGAGGGAGGGAGGGAGGGAGGGAGGGAGGGAGGGAGGGAGGGAGGGAGGGAGGGAGAGAGAGAGAGAGAGAGAGAGAGAGAGAGAGAGAGAGAGAGAGAGAGAGAGAGAGAGAGAGAGAGAGAGAGAGAGAAAGAGAGAGAGAGAGAAAGAAAGAAAGAAAGAAAGAAAGAAAGAAAGAAAGAAAGAAAGAAAGAAAGAAAGAAAGAAAGAAAGAAAGAAAAGTATTAGTGAAAATTCTCACCCACATAGAATTGTTTGCCTAGTATTTCCTTCATATATTTCTTCATTCTTCATAATATATTTTAAGCCTTGGATTTATACCCTCCCAGCTCTTTTCCTTTATCCCCTCAGGTGAACACATTAAATGTGTTATTAAAATGTTAGTAATTGACATTAAAATGTTAATGTATTATTGATACATCACTACAACCAAAAATAAATAAATAAGTACTTGGAACTCTCCAAATTCTAGAAATTTAACTAGAGTCCAAGTATAACATGGTTACCCTAGAACAGAGAATTATTTCAGAAATCTGAAAAGTATCTGTCATGTTGCATTTTGTTTTTCAGACCAAGAAATTAAGATTTACTCACAAAGCAATAGGGAATTATTGAAGTGATAATTAAATCTACCTATCTACCTCTCTTTCTTTATTTCTTCCTTCTTTTCCTTTCTTTATTTCTTCCTTCCTTCCTTCCTTCCTTCCTTCCTTCCTTCCTTCCTTCCTTCCTTCCTTCCTTCCTTCCTTCCTTTCTCTCTTTCTTTTTTTATTTCTCTCTTTCTTTCTGTAGTGACAACACTGTAGTATTTAAATGGCTTTTTTCAGTCCTCCATTCTATTTTTCACATAAATAAAAAGAAGAAAAGGGAGGAAAAGAGCATTTTAAGTTTGTAATTTTATAAATTTTCAACTATTTCATCTTGTTTGGGTTTTTGGTTGCAGTGATGTAGCAATAATACATTAGCATTTTAAAAACACATTTAATTTCTCTTGAGGTACTGATTTATACCTCATTTATTTTTGTATAAACTACTTGCCAACATCTTACTCCCAACATTGGAATTGAACCTTCCCTTATAGCAAAGAAAACATTAAGTAAAAGTAACCAAGTGAATAATAACATTACACATTATATGTTATAATCTATTCTGGGCCATGAAGAAGAGGAAAATATATTTCATGATATGACCTTGGGAACTATTATGGGGTTTCTATTACTCAGAGCTCAACTATTTTTAATGATATTTTCATTTGCATGGTATGAATCACATAGATTATTCATATGGATTTTTTTATTTTATTCAGTACCAGTTCAATAAATTATCATGTATTTTTTTCCTCATCCTCACAGTCTATTACTGCACAATAATATTTCATTTTGTTACATACCAGTTTGTTTATTCCCCAGTCATTGAACACCAAGTTTGTTTCTATTTATATCCTAAAAAAAAGTGTCACTGTTAATATTTTGTATATTCCCAAATCAAAAGAGAAATGGCAATAACAATAGAAAATGATAAAAGTATTGGAAACATGGGCCAACTCTAAGCCACATCTATTTATTGCTCCTCTCAAGTTCTTTCTCTTTCTTTCTTACATAGTCAAAAGACCATCCAGAAGTAATCCTAAGGAATGCATCAAGCTCAAAAGGAAGTGAATTAATGACATTCCTATAGTGCAAGCATGTTTAGCAAACACAAGATTAATTCCTATAGTGCTTTTAAAACATTTTGAAATATTCAAGATATTGTGTTACAAATGAGTTAGCAACACAGTAGTAACCTAGGTCAGCATTCCAGGAGATGGTGCAACTATCTTAGTGAACATACAATCATAAATGTTTCTACCATTGCCTAAAAAAGAGAAAAGAATGCTTAATGGTTTTCTGTCATTTAAAGAGGTCCTAGAAGACCATAAGAGGAGTCTTAAAGAAACTCTTTAGCTCTTTTTTCCCCCTCTGCATTCATTCTCACTCCATAAGCATTTATTGAGCACCTGTGTTCCACTCATTGTAGTATATATGCTGAACATAAAGATAAAGGATAAAGTTGAATTTCACTCTACTCACTGCATGGGTAGAAAATTCTGATACTGTTTGGAAACAAAAGCTTATGGTTACACTGAATTAGAGAAGCCATAACGAAAACACCATTAATTAAGCAGCAGCTTTGGATATCAGACCATTTTGGCCGATTTATGTTAGCGGTGAAATGTATTGCTTTGGCTCATGATTTTACAGTTCTAATGTTCTCTGTCCATCCTGTTTCTTCACAGAGTTACAGACAGCCTGCTGCTTTCATCGTCACACAGTACCCCCTGCCAAACACTGTGAAAGATTTCTGGAGATTAGTATATGATTATGGCTGTACCTCGATTGTGATGTTAAATGAAGTCGACTTGAGCCAGGTTGATGCCCATAATGTGATTGTTGTATTATATGCACTTAATTTTCTAAAATCATACTGTAATGCTACAGTTCTCTTGGCACCAAGAAAATTTAAAAGTCTAATCACCATTTTCATTTCCTTTCACAACACTCATCTTCTAGGGCTGCCCACAGTACTGGCCTGAAGAGGGCATGTTGCGATATGGACCTATTCAAGTAGAATGCATGTCCTGTGCAATGGATTGTGATGTAATCAACAGAATTTTTCGGATATGCAATCTCACAAGGGTAAGCAATTGTTCTGTCATTCTAACTGGACTGCTTCAGGATATCATGAGTTGAGATAATAATGGTGGAGTATAATTCTATTCAGACACAATGGGAAAAAAATTAATAAACTTCACTTATTCAGTGCTAAGGCTAACAGTCATTCCATGCTTTAGTGCCAGAGTAAAATATGCACCTATAATCAGAAATGTGACAGTTGGAAGCTAGCTCTCTTAGTGGATTTTTGCAGAAGCTTATTACTTCTGGAAATCTCAATTCAAATACACAACCCATTAGTGGTTACTAATCTTATCCTGATCCACGAGCATATGTTTACCACATTGGAAAGGTATATTTCATTAAGATTGTCATTAATTTCAAAAAAGTTATTTTGATAAAATAGCAGAAATGTTCATCTATGGAATTACAGGCACAGTAAGAATGTCTGAGATTTGTTTGGAACAATAGCATTCAAATCACTTTCCATAGCAGCCTATATTGGAACTCCTCCTAAGCTTTCCCCAAATAATAAATTAAGTTATCACGTTCTCCCTCCCACCAAATATACACAATGAAAATGTTTACATCTTTAAATGTAGCCAACAAAAAAACAATACATAAAAAGGAGCATTAAAAATATTACCTCCAGTTAGATATTAAAGAAAAACATGATTTTTTTTCTCCCAACTACATTGGTAAAAAGCACTTGGGAATGCTCTTAGTTTATTTATCATTTCAAAATTCTCCACAAATGGCAGCTGCTATATTTAAATATAGTTAACTTTCTTTTTTTTTTTTTTTTACTTCAAAGAATTCATGACTTTATCAATGTGGATACTGCTTCTACCCACATAAATTGCAGCCCTCCCACATACCTTAAAATGCTTTCTGAGTTGCCATGACCAGAAACATTCATTACCTCTATCCAACTTTTTGGTAATAAAGTTGTCTAAGCTTAATAAGTCTGATCCTGAGAAGACCCACAGTCCATCATTAGATCCATACCTCAAAGCCTTTCTATCATGGTAAGCCTGCCTTAGCTTTTCCTCAATTACCATGGCTTTCTGGGTCCCACCATCATCTCTGTACCCAGATGAGACAGTGAGATAAGATTTTAGTGGAGAAATATTTTTTAAGTACTAATAAAAAGATTCTGTGCCATAATCACAAATATCCAATTCTATTGTTTTTCATAAAGGAAAACTTTAAAGTACTCTCTTTTATAAAAAAAAAATAATAATATTTGTACACATTTTAAATTCTTATTTAAATGGAAGATGATTTTGTTTGTACATGTCAGGACAATTGTTTTGTAAATACTTTCATTGAGAAACTATCAATATAGAGTTCAGAAAGTGTGTACCATGAAAATTTTTCAGAACTGCAACTGAAATCTACTTTTTTTTTTTCATGGCAGTTTTTAAGTTTAAGAAAATTTTTAGATTTTTGTGTTTAGGCAATAGGTTTTTATAAAGATTAGGTCATACTCCAATCACTTGAATCTCTTGCATGGTGTTACTTGATCCTTGCTTTGGGAATTTTTAATATTTTTTAGACATATTTCTCTGCTTACATGTGTAAATTGATATCTGAAGCAGAGAGATTTTTTCCTATAGTAAACATAAGTTATAATATGATATCAAATGGGTTTTATATTCTGCCTATTAATAGCATTTCCATTCACCATTCATTTTTCTACAAATATTTTTCTTCCCACAGCCTCAGGAAGGCTATTTAATGGTGCAGCAGTTTCAATACTTAGGGTGGGCTTCTCATCGAGAAGTCCCTGGATCCAAACGATCATTCCTGAAACTAATACTGCAGGTTGAAAAATGGCAGGAGGAATGTGATGAAGGGGAAGGGCGGACTATCATTCATTGTCTGTGAGTATGAGTTTTGGTCACATTGGAACAAATTGTGCAGCTTTTACATTTATTTCATGATTAGTCCTATTTGACCTTTCACTAGCAACTACCCTCTTTTACAAACTGATTTTCAGTCTTTCATTCTTTTTTTCCTTCTACACACTCTTAAAGTCTTGTAATTCATTTCTCTACTGGCCCCAATTGGAGTGTCAAGATATGTTCTCTTGCATTCACTGTATTATATGTTGTTTTCTCAGATTCTTCTCTTTGTAATTTCCTTTTGCCTATTTTAAAAAAGGAAAAGAAGAGATTAAAAAACCTACCACTTTTTATTTGATGCCAAAAAGCTATTGCAATTCTCCCTTTCTTAGCTGGCAATTCTTCAAGCATCATAGGCATGAAATGTTGGTTTAGGGATATTATCGATACTGAGAACTTTCTCTTGCTAGGCAGCTCAATAGTTTATATGCAATGATAGTCTCAGATTGGTGCTTAGAACTTTGAAAGATGTTTTGGCTTTCCCAGAGAGAGTCATGTAGGCAGTAGGTGTTAGAGATAGGTTTTCATGCAGATCTTCTTGGATCTCAGTGTACCTCTACATTGTCATACTACCTTCAAACACTATTGCTTCTCCCTATCCCCCAAAAATTTTAAGAGAAGAGAGATAATAAGAAAATAGTGATTTCTGAGGGATTTGATTAGTGCTTTCTTCTTTGAATATACATAAGTTAGCCTGAGTTGTGGTCCCCCCAAAATAATATTTTTAATGCTGTTTTAATTTCTCTGTCTTTTCTTCTTTGTCTCTTTTCAGGAATGGTGGGGGCCGAAGTGGAATGTTCTGTGCCATAGGCATTGTTGTGGAAATGGTGAAAAGACAGAATGTTGTTGATGTTTTCCATGCGGTCAAAACATTACGGAATAGCAAGCCAAACATGGTGGAAGCCCCGGTGAGTCATAAAATCATAGAAACTTATAGCTTAGAGGAACAGTTCTATTCTGACTTTTTATTTGACCTCCTGCACCATTATACTGGGACACCAAATGTTTCAGTGGGGTTAATATGAATCTCTCTGGACTGTCCTTACTTCAAAGAAAGAATTCCTAGTTTATTATTAATTTTCTATGGTATGCCTACTTAAAATCCTTACTTATCTATTTTATTCATACATTAGTAATGAAGAGAGTCATTTCTCTCTTACCTGAGAGAATTAGAGGGCTTAATTCTGTTTTATTAGCAAAATATGTGCTAATAACTTTCATAATTCAATGCAAAACATTAAACTCAAAATCCTTTTGTTTTGGTAATATTTTGATAACAAATATTTTCAATGAAGAGTGAAGCCTATTTTACTTATTCTCACTATATTAATGAACCTATGATCTTTATTATAAAATTAATTTGTAAATTAAATCCTACCTTTCCAATTAGCAGCTATCAGCTTTTCCCCTCTATCTAGCAAAATGATAGCATCATTCTGACCTCTAGATAAATGTAGAGATCATAAACCATTCTTAGCACATTTTAATAATGACTTAATACTTTGAAGAGAAAGGTTAGGATTTAATAATTAGAATATTGAAAGTTTCTTTGAATATTTAATATAGATTAGTACTGTCAGATTAAATGGATCAAATTATTGTTGGAAAAAGAAAATATTTGCAAATGAAACTGTCCATAAGAGACAGTTTTTGGCCATACTTAGCTACTAATCTCCTCTGTATTGCCATTTAAAATTTCTTAATTTTTTTCAGTTAATTTATTTTCTCTCTCACCTACCATGATCCATCTCCCCCAACCCCCCTGAAAAAATCTTTAGAGGAAAAAAAGGAAAAAGAAAAACCATTGGCAAATAGACATAATGAAACCAAACAAATCCCCACCTTGACCGTGTACACAAATGTACATCCTTCTCTTTTGAGTCCATGACATTTTCTTCATCAGTCTTCTGCAATCATCATTAGTGCTGCTCAAAATTTTCAAAGTTGTTTGTCTTTAAAATGTTATTGCTGTATAAATCATTCTATTTCTACTTATTTCCCTCTGCATCAGTTCATACAAATTTTTCCAAGTTGCTCTGAAATCATTATAGTATTCCAATAAATTTTATATTAATTGTTCAGCCATTTCCCAATTTTTGCTTACTCCCTTAGTTTCTAATTCTTTATAACTATGAAAAAACTATTTTACATATCAATGTATATACATGCACACATATACACATACATACATCTATATAATTTGCATTTGTGTGTGAGTGAATATATATATATATACACATAAACATATATGATGTGTGTGTATATTTATATAGATTCTTATCCTCTTTGTTCTCTTAGATGTAAGCAAGCTTGCATCATTTTATGCACTTTATCTTCAAACAGGTGGATGAAATTTTCTGAAAAAGACATTGTCCATATGAACAATACCATTACTAGGGAAGGGAAGGTTGGAGAGACCACTGACTTAGATTTATAACAGGTTATTGTCATGGCTTTGTCACCCACTTTGATCCTGTTTCTCCTCTGATATATATAGGATTGAATAAATATTTGTGAACCTGCTATTAAGTGAAAAACACAGTGGTAGGCTTTGGATATACAAAGAAAAAAAAAAAGAAAGTAAGTTCCCACCCTCACCAAACTGATTTTCTTAACACAGTTCAGTTTCCAGAAGAGCTAGGCTTCAGTATTCAACAACCAATATGTTCATGTAAGCAACATGTTATGCAGATGATAGCAGCCCACATGTGGTTCACAGAATAGAATCATAGCAGTAGGAACATGAGACTATAGCATCATGGACTTAGACGTGGTAGGAGCTTTAGAGGTCATTTATTAAAGACATTTAGAAACTGATTCCAAGAGAGGTAAAGAATATATGTATAATAAATGGGGTAGTTAGGAGATGCAGTAGATAGAGTGCTGGAAGACATCTTTTTTTAGTTCAAACTTGCCTTGGATACTCATTAGCTCACTTTACCAACTATTTCCCTTAGTTTTCTCATCTGTAAAATGAGAAGGAATGGCAAAACAGTCCAGTATCTTTGTCAAAGAAAACACCCAAAAGTGGTCACAACTATGAGACTCAATTGAAAAATTACTGAACAACAAAAAGTAGGATTTGAGATTTTCTGACTCCAGATCCAACTTTCTTACCTGAGTTGATAGTGATAGTGTTTGTTATGACTGTGGCAATGAAAGAAAGGAGATAGTTTCTCCCCATTTCTTAGCTAAAATTCCTTTGCTGTCTCTCAGCATACAAATGTGGACTATGATGTCAACAGATAACTGAATCTAATAGTAAAAGGAACTAGCATTTTTTTAAATTAGAGAAAGAAAAATTCATGCTGATTTCTACTGAGAGTAGTTTCTTGTCTCATGAAATGTAGTTAAGTGTTTCATTTTAGCCACCTACTCTCATTTTTTTCTCTTAACATCATAATTCCCTAGGTATTCAGAATGGATTGATATTCAGCTATGTTGCTAGATCCTCAGTACAGCTTTCAATCACTCCATCCTTCCCTGCCACACTTTCTGTCTTTCAGTATCTATACTTTCAACTTTATACTGCCTTCATCCTTTGAATCTCTTACCCTATTGTCATAACACTGCTTATTCCTTTCCAAACCCTAACCCTGGATTACTCCTACAGTTTCTCAGCTGTTACTTACATGCAACTGAATGCTAATGAAGAAGATCACACAACCTGACTGAAAGGGTCTAGAAATTTATGTTATTTAATCTCTGTTGGACCCTTACTTCTGCTTGCCCAACCTTTCACTCTGATCAATTCTGTTTTATGCCTCAAAGCAGTTGCTTTCTCATAAAATTCTGTTGGTTTGAGCTACAAATTTCCCTCCTCCTCTGAACAGAGTACCTCACTTTGCCACATATTTCATTTTATTTTTACATTTTAAATCATTTCTGCATCATTCTGCATTTTCTCCTTTTTTCCAGTCTCTGTTGGGGAGAGAGCTTTCTATATCAAGTCCAGCTCCATTACTTGTACTTCTTATACCATCATCCTTAGCAGTTTGTCCTTTAATCACTCTCCTTTTTTTGCCTAATTTTCAACATCTTATCCATTGATTTCTTCCTTACTATCAGCAAATGCAAATCTCCTTCATCCCTAAAGAAACCTTGATTTGACCCTTCCCATGCCTTTTTAGGTATTCTAAAAGCCTTTTCTTTCACTAGTCTTTTAGGAAAATATATCTGTACTTATTGGTTCCACTTTGTAACCTCCTGGACACTTTCAATACAATCTGGCTTACAGTTCCACTGACCTTAAAATCTTCTCTCTAATATCCCTAGTGATCTCCTCATTGTTTATTCTTTTTTTTTTTTTTTTTTTAATCCTCATCCTGGAATCATACATCTAGAGCTGGAAGTGACATCTGAGGGCATATATTTCAGTCTCCCTATTTTGTAGTTGAGTAACTTGAAGGACCAAGATTTGTCCAAGACTTCATGAATAGTGATTATTAAAGGCAGGATTTGAACCCAATTCCTCTAACTACAAAGCCTTTTCATTGTTCCATGCTGTCTTTACTAAGTTGTATATTTTCATTGCTGTGTTTTGCCTCCCAGGGGATTCATGATGCTACTGTCTTTTGTTTCCTTCCTATCCTTCAGCTTGCTCCTTCCAGGTTTCCTTTGCAGGGTTATCATGCATATTATTTCCTCTATATAGTCTAGGGAGTTACTCTGTGGTCTCTTCTCTTCTTCCTTTCTATTACCTTTCTTCTTAATCTCATGACCTGCTATGGTAATCAATTTGAAAATGAATCCCCAATCTTTAAATATATATATGTGTATATATATATATCTCACATCTCTGCTTCAAATAAGCTTCTATGGATTCAGCAGTCATTAATTTGCAAATGAATCCTAACTCTGCATATGCAGGATTCATCTTTGTCCAGAATTGCATTTCCAACTATTTCCCTGACATTTCAACCTGAATTTGTCATACACATCTCAAATTCAACATATCCAAAACTGAGTTCATTTATCTTTCCTTCCAAACCCAATAGCATCTACTATGTACCAAGTACTCTACTAAGTATTTTTTAAATATTATTTCTTTTTGATTGTCATAACAATCTTGGGGGGTTTACAGTTGGGGAAAATGAGCCAGTTAATTTCTCAGAGTCACACAACCAATAAATGGCTGAAGCCACATTTGAACTAAAGTCTTCAGAACTCTATTAGAAGTTTTTTGGGCAAAGATACTGGAATGATTTGCCATTTCATTTCCAGCTCATTTTATAGATGAGGAAACTGAAGCAGTTGGGATTAAGAAACTTGACCACTGGTACAAAGATAGTAACCATCAGGCTAGGCTTAAACTCAGGAAGAAGAGTCTCCCTGAATCTAAGTTGGACAATATATTCACTTTGCTACCCAGCAACCCACTGCAAATATTTTACCATTTTTCTTTTTGACTAAGTAAACCACTTGGAAGTATCCTCAATCCTTTACTATCATATTCCCCACTTGTCATCTTGTTCCTTTTACCTCCTCAGCATATGTCACATTTGTACCCTGTAATACTCATGTCACAATGATTCTAGTCCAGTTCTTTGCACTAACTCTTCTAACAGCCTAATTATATTCCCTGCTTTCAGTCTCTCTCATTGCTAACCCATCCTCCATGCGATTGTCAAATTGATCTTCTAATTTTTAGCTTGGGTCTAACCATACCTTTTCTTTCTTCAAGAGATTTTTCTTACCCCCTTGCTTTTAGAATATGGCACATATTTCTCTGTCAGAGTTTTAGAGTCCTTCCCCATCTTACTCCAGTCTATATTTCTAGGCTGAGTATACAGGACTATCCCTGACACATATAACAGTTTAGTAAAAGGGGACCACTTAATGGATCTTCATATATAACATATCATCTCTTGCCTCCATGTAACAGACTGTTACCCTATTCCTGGAATGCTCTCTTTGCTCAACTCTACCTCCTAGAAGCTCTTCAAGGTCCATTTCAAAGGCCATATCTTCAAAAGGCCTTTCATGATTCTTCCTACTATTAGTGCTTCTATACTATTAAATAACTCATATATATTTTATTTTTATTCTGTTTTTATTTCTCTGTGAAAATGTTACATTCAAGTAGTAGAATGTATACTCCTAGAGATATGGGATTCTTACTTTGTAACCATATGTAGTAAGTATTTAATAGAAGCTTACTAATTAATAAAGTCTACCTCTTACTCTGAGGTCTATAGCAACTCTCTGAACATCATGAACATCAGTTTGCATGTTCTCATGTCATCAAAAGCACAGTTTTTTGAGAAGTTTAGATTCTAAATATTACTGCTTGAGTGTACTAATATTCATAATAAGAGGACAATGCTCTATTTTACCATGGGGGGGTGCAAAACCTGTTTATGTAAATTAACTATATTCATTTTAAAAATGCATGTCAAATATTTGCTCATAATCACTTAATATTTTCTATTGAATCTATCAATATGCATACATATACATCTGTGTCTCTCTGTGTCTGTCTGTCTGTCTGTATATATATATATATATATATACATTCTATACCACATTTCAGCTTTAATTTGTCTTGTTGCTAGAAGACTTGTTTCTGTGGTTAGTGCATGTATGTTTTATATAGCTTGATCAGGAGCATCTGTTAGTAAGGAAACAAACTAGAAAAACCAATGCAGCATTCTTTCTTGCCTCCTGTATATCAAGATGATCAGATAACTAAAAGAAAACGACTCAATTAAAAAATACTTTAAAAAAATCCTTACCACTTCCTGCTTATGGATGGAGCATACTGAGGTTATACAGCCATCTGAAGTGTTGGGTTGGTATTCTTTCACTTTAAAGGCTGCTGACATCCTCTCTCTCTTCCTCTCCTCTTTTCCTTTCCCTTCTCCTTCCCCCTACCCTGAAATTGAGCACAATAATATGATGTTTCAGACATTGTCAGATATTAAACTGAATAGCTTAAAGCTACACAAAGACTTTTAGGATAGCCTATATGACAAGAAATTTAAATCTTTCATTTTGTTTAAATGCATATAGGGTTGTTCATTGTACTTAGTCCCACTGTGAATTCAAAATGTTATAATTAATCCATTTATGTAAATTAGCCATCATTTGCCAGCATTTGGCTTTATACTAGCATCCTTTACTTACAAATAATATGGTAAATAAGGAACCTTTCCCTGATTTTCTGGAAAATTTAGAAGTCTTTTTAATTTAATGTGTCAAGACGTAAAGGTCTTATAATAACTATTTCCCTTTAATGGTCCAGTTTTAATGAATTTCTTAGGCCAAAGTAGAATACATACTCAGAATATTTACTCAATTAGTCTTATATGTTCAGGGGTATAGAATCTCTGTCCCTTAAGATTTTAAAGAGCTATATGTATATGTCTATATCTGAGATAAATGGTATCTTGCTCTTTTGAGCATGAAATCCATAGCTCCATATTTAGAAAATTCTTGTGTTTTATTCTTATCTTAATTTTATTTATATAGATTGTGTTTATATCAGAAGCAGTTCAGCATGGTGCCTGAAGCACTTTAGAACTTATGCAGAGTAAGTCATTTAATATCCTGGTGCCTCAAATTGATTTGTTTGAACATGGTAGTCTTCTAAAACACTTTCCAGATCAGAATCTGTGATGCAATACATACATCAATAATCCCTTACTTCTGCAAAGAGAATAGAGAGTATTTTTCAGCTCTTCATCAGGCTAAGCTTGGTCTTTGTAATAAAATAATTTTCAGTTTCTTTTTTTAAAATTATCTCTCTTAGGATTTATTTTGCAGTCAGTTTTGCTTTCCTGCTTGTAGTTACTTCACTTTACATCACTTAATGTTTTTATGTGTTTCTCTGAATTCTTCCAGTGCAGAAATATTCCATTACATTCATTTTTCCACAATTTTCAAGAAGCACTGCTACTTTAAAAAATGGGTCCTTTATTTCTTTGATCTCTTTAGAGTATATACCTAGCAATGAAATCTCTGATTCTAAGGATGTGGGCATTTTTTTCACCTTTTTTAAAGCATAATTCCAAATTGGTTTCCAAAATAGCCGTATCAATTCAGAGTTCCACCAGCCATGTAGGATGTTTATCTTCCCATAATGTCTAATATTAACAATTTTGGTCTTTTGCCAACTTTCCTTATTTACTCTTCAGAGTGTTTCAATTTGTATTACCCTTATTGTGGTGATTTGGAGTAATATTTCACATTGGTTTAATACCTTGCAATCCTTCTTTTGAAAATTTTCTATGTCATTTGACCTCTTATGTGTTACTGAATGACTTCTATATCTTTGTTAATTTCCTTTATAATGTCAGTATAAGACTTTATTAGAGATATTTGGTGAAAATATTTGTTTCCCAACTCTTGGTTCTCTTTCTTATCCCATCAGAACTAGCTTTGTTAATGAAAAATCTTTCAATTCACATAATTATATAACTTTTAAAAATCTTTTGTGTTGTCACCTATCCTTTAAGATAGATTTAAGAAATATCTCCACATCTAAAAATTTTAATCTGAATCTAGTGGCTTTGAAAGCAAACTAGGCTATGTTCCTTGGCTTCCATCTCTAAGCAATAGACTCTTTGTTCAATTTTTCCACTGCTAAATTCTTTTCAAACATCAGTTTTATTCTTTTAAACCAGGTCTATAGTTTTCATATTGTCCTCTGAATAATTCATCTTACTCTTTAGCTCTGTGGTTATTCTTATGGATATTTTTGAACAATTTTTTCCCCAAAGGAATAGGAGTTTTCCTTAAACCCAAGAGCATTTCTTTCTATGTCCCCACTAAACTTTGTACTTTCTGATTTATATTTTTCTTATTCCCTTAGTTTCCTAAGATCCTTTATCAGTTAACATTTTTTTTAGCTTACCTTCTGGTTATTTGCATGTATGTTAAAATTTTAAATTACAAATAATTTCATTTAGGTAGTTTTCTAATTAAAATTAGAAAAGTTCAACTAGTCTAATTTATTGAGGTTTTCATAAATAATAATATATAAATTATGTTACCATTAAGAACAAGTTCTGAGACCAAGAACAAAATTTAAGAAAATGCTATTTTTTAAAAAATGACTGCAGGTCAATATAAATTTTACTGTCCAAAAATGTTCTTTGAAATCTTTGATGAGATGAGCAGGCAGGATTTTTTTATTTATTGTGGTTTTGAGGCAGTGTTGGTTTGAGATTAACCTCAAAGAGCCAAAGTATGATTGCCCATTTCTAAAAATTATTTTGATGGAAACCATAGTTGTTTTTTTTTTTTTTTTTTAATCACTGTAGAGCTATTGCCATCAATGAAGTTCGCATGAAAGATAAATTTATGCAATTCTTGTTCAGGTGGTTTTGGGGGGGTTTTTTTAGTTTGGTTTTTTTTTTTTTTTCAAAGTTTCTTTAGATTAACTCCAAGACAAAGGTGATGATTTTCTGTTTGCAAGTTAAATATAAAAGCAAAATATAAATATAAAAACAAAAAGTCATTAAAATATATCATAAATGTGGCTTGGACTATAATTGAAAATTAAAGTTATTTATTATCAACATTCCTTTTTATTTATTTTTTTCTTTTCTAATTCTTTATTTTATCTTGGTGTCTTTTAGGAACAGTACCGATTCTGCTATGATGTGGCTTTGGAGTACCTTGAATCATCATAGTTGGACTGGATATGGAAAGTGAATCCAACTAAAACCTATTGCGCTGTTGAACCAGCAGTTAATTTACCTGTTGAACCTGTGAAGAGATTTAAGTGTTGGGGGGAGGGGAACATTTACATTTTAAATGCAAAAGTATTTTTGTTATGAAATTGTGTATGTTAATAAGAGGACTTAATCAATTTCTATGCCTGTAAACAATATCAAAATTTAGTGCCACAAAGTTATATTTAATAAGAACCAGACTAAGCCAACTAGGGGGCAAATAGGGACTTTTCAGTGTTTGTACAGTTGATATGATATGCAGCTGCCTCTCTCTGGGCTCACCTGTTGCATGAATCAATATTTCCTATATGGCATTTTTTTCTCCTTCTTTTGATAAAAGATGTTAAAAATTTAAAAAGAAGAAAAAAGCTGTGCAAATTGATAGTAAAAAACATCCATTCTTTATACATTTCAAGTGTAGCAGATCTATATAAATATATAAATATATTTAACTGGCTTATTTTGTTTTAATGTGCAATGATGGCTGGATCACATAAAATTCTTTTTAAAAAAAATAAACATAAGCCAAAGATTCAAGTGTATATATGTCTATATGGAGAAAGCACACTGTATTTATTGATTATTTGCATTCCTTTTTGGATGGCTTAAGGGAAAAAAAATCATTTTTCTTGAACAAAGCTTTTTTTTTTTTCTGAAATCAAGTGTAAACGATTTTTGTAGTTTATTTTTTGTATGTTTTAGTGTTAGTAGGAGCCATACTTTTTATGCCTAGACCAGAAAACATTGTTGTAGTAGTTTTGTTGTGTACATGCTTGTGAATTTTCATGTGAAAATAAAACCAACTTGGCTATCAGTTCTTTTAACATGGGACCAAATTAAAGCATTTTGCTAAAAAATGTATAGTTTTCCAGTTAAAGTAGTTGAATATTGGTCAGATCATTACATAGAAGTGTACACATTCTGATGGCCTTGCTAATGACTTGCACAATGTTGAACGTAGTCTCTTTGCACCATTTCAATCTTAACACAGCCAGTCTTGTTGAGCCACCAGCTAAGCACAGGTCAAGACAATAAGATGGCAGCATTCATCCTTTCAGGGTAAGACAAGTTTTTATCAAACTGTAAAGTTAACACAGTGTTTCTTTTGATGTTTACACAACTGTCAGCTTTGGGCTCTGACTAAACAGAGTTTGAGTAAATCAATGCCAGATTCCAGTTTTGTGCATTGTCATTTGATTCCAAGTGGACTTTTCCAAATGTGGTCTTGTTCACATGTTCCACACAGCTGTAACTTCTCATTATATGCCTGCTGTTTGTTGTTGACTTGAGCATTCCAGTCTCCTCTTTTTAGATTGAAGTACATGACATGGTGCTTATAAAATTTTAATGTAAAGTAAGAGTGAATTAAAATTTTTTTATAATAACATTTTGCCAATTGCACATTATTTGCCACTTCTTGATTCTTATGTGTTATCTGGATATTATTTTCACTAAAAAGAAAGTTCCTTGTTTCACCACTAACCTGTGAAGTGAATATCCAAATTCAAAAGCAGTGTTGTCCAACTAGGGCTTTTTATTTTTTCAGTTGAATACAGCAAGTGAGAAAGTTGGCAAGTGTTTTGTTTCCATAAAAGTAGTTATTTTCTTTTTATATATTTGCTTCTATCACATCACCAATGCAGATTTATAAAAACAGAATGCAAACCAGTGTTGGTGCAAAACTTATATGCTTCTTTGCTAATGAAAGAACAAGGATAAAGTTAATTTTTCTTTTTCCTATTCTTCATTAATCGATTTGCCTCAGTGGGCATCTTCAAACTTCCATTTTCTGCCTAGTTGATTAGGACATTTGTGATATCAGAGTTTAATCTAATTGGTAATTCCCTTTTTATCTTGAAAGAATGATTTCCATAAAAAGGAGAGACATTTACATTATCCCAGAATCGTTGTCAGACCAAGAGCAACCTTTCACTCAAATTTCAAGATATTCTGCATTAGAGGAGAAGAGATAAAAAGAGGAAAGCTAGGCAATATAAAACCAAAAGATATTAGTAAAAATCTATTAAAATATATTTTCTACATAGAGTAACTAAGATAAACTGCATAGTGTTTTTAAAAGAGGATGGAAACTGAGTTTTAAAACTATATAGTCTAAAGCTCTCATTCCAGACAAGAGGAAACAGGGTTAAGAGATGTGTAGTGGAAACTTGTTGTGCTGAAGTTCATACCTTTTCCTGATATACTATGTCTTTAAAAAAAAAATTAATAAAAAGCTATAGGCAACTAGGTCAAAAATGCAGGGGCCTGTAGTTAGAAAGATCTGAGCTCAAATTTGGCCTCTGACATTTTCATCACATACTATTTATGTGACAAAGATCAAGTCAGTTAACTATATTTGCCTCAGTTTCCTCATCTAATAAATGAGCTGGATCAGGAAAAGGGAAAAAAATAGCAATATCTTTGCCTCTCATACTATCTCCCCCACAAAAAAGGGGGTCAGAGAGATTTTTGAAATGACTGAACAACAAAAGTAGCTTTTAATGGAGGTGTCATAAAATAATTCTTCAACATTTGAAAGCAATAAAAATGATTTTTGATTACCTTTATGCTACTGCACACAGGGAGTAAGGCTAGAGATCAAGGTGCAGAGATTGCCTTGATTCTAGCTAGATTCAGATGGTAAGGGGGTGTTAGAGAATCTTGGAATATGAAACAAGCTTTAAATAAAAAAAAGAAAAAACAGAATGAGAATGAATATTGACAAAATCATAGAACCAAGTCACAGGTCAGTTAGGATTTTGATTATAAGGACCTCTTTAATGTGTTTCTAAATTTTGTCACCTTTTAGAATATTACATATAAGTAGCATTTATTTACCTTTGCAATATTCAATCAATAATATTTAATAACTATCCTGTGTCAGGAGCAGTGGCACAACTCCAGCCTAAATCTCCAACTAGCTACAGGGCATAAAAGGGATTCTCAAGCAGGTATGGGTTGATTAGATGACCTTCTGAGGTTCATCTGACTTCCCCTAGCTAGTACCCCAAATTAAATCTGTTCTGAATAAAATATATAATCTTGCTCTTTAAGACTTCTCCTTGACTTCACTGTTTCCCACAGAAACATTAATAGTAATCCAGCCTTCTGGGTTCAATATGTTAGACCACTAGGTAGTTCAGTGGATGGAGTATAGAACTTAAAAGATGAGAAAAATATGAGTTCAAATGTTACTTCTGACACTTGAAAGCTCTGTAACCCTAAGCAAATTATTTAAGCTCCCTTAATTTCAGTTTTCTCATTTGTAAAATGGGAATAAGAAGACCATATACCTCCCAGGCTAATTGTGAGAATCAATAAAATAATAGATGTAACTATCTTTTCACTCTATAAATACTAGCAATTGTTATTAGAATTATTTTTAACTCTTCCCTTTCCCTCACTTGAATTGAGTTGTCAAAATCTTTTGATTCCACAGTGCCCCTCCCATCTGCCTTTCTTTCTTTTCCTAGAAGATACCTTTATTATTATCCTTGTTCTATTTAACTATTTAACTACTATTTTACAATGCCTGGCATACAGTAGGTATTTAATGCTTATTGAATTGAATCTGCCTTCCTAAAAGATGAATGCCTCCATTCTATCTATCCTCTAATCTAGACTTTATGTAGTTGTCAGAATAAACTTATGTATAAATCTAATTTTGTCACATTTCAAAAAATTCTTTATGAGTTCCCTCAGGCCTAGTGAGTTAAGTCAGACTGCTCTGGCTGGCATTTAAGCTTCTCAACAATCTGGTACCATCCTACCTTTCAAGCCTTTTCTATTTTTTTTTAATATAGTAGGTTTTTTTTTAAATTTCCAATCACATATAAAGATAGTTTTCAACTTTCGTTTTTGTAAAATTGTGAGTCCCAATTTTTCTTTTATTCTTCTCTTTCTTACCTCCTCCCTCCCCAAGACAACAAGCATTCTGATACAGGTTATATAATTTGTAGTCATTTTAAATATATTTCCATATAAGTCATGTTGAAAAGAAAAAAATCAGAAAAAAGGAAGAGTAACAGTAAAGAAAAGAACAGGGAAAATGTGAAAATAATATGCTTTGATTCAGTCTTCATAGTTCTCTGGTTACAAATGGAAGCCTAGATTTTTGTGAAACTTGACTTTCCTGGTTCTCCTACCCATCTCATCTTTGCTTCTCAGCCTTTTTTGCTGGAAACAATTTTCTTTAAGATCATGAATAATCTTTTTGGTCAATCCAAAGGAATTTTCCACAGAATTTATCCTTCTTGATCTCCCTGAAGTATCTGACATCATTGACCACTTCCTTCTCTTGGATACCCTTTCCATGCATCTTCATGACACATCTCTCAAGACTGTTTTTTGCTTAGTTCTCCTCTATCTGTACCCTCTCTCAGTAATCTCCCAGATCTTAGAGATTCATTTGTCATCTCTATATATATGACTTCCATTTCTATACATTTAGCTCAACTTCTCTACTTAGCTACAGTTCCATATCATCAGTTACACATTGCACATCTCAAATTCATTATATATAAAACTCACCTTCTATTTACCAACCTCTCAAAATAATAATTCTCCTGCAAATATCCCTATAAATTTCACAACTATTCTTATAGTCAGCTAGATTTGCAAAGTTGGAAAGTCCTCTGTTATTCCCTTTCCTTCCCCCATAATTAAATAGTTAGTTAGATGCCACAAAACACAGGAGCTTTCCTTAAAATAACAAGTAGCATATATCTAAATGAACAGTAAGCCTTATTTGTAATGAAAAAAAGATAGACACAGTCCCAATAAGATCAGAGGTGAAAAATATTGCCTCTTATCACCACATTATTCACCATTGTACTAGAAATGTTGGCTTTAGCAAAAAGAAAAGAAAAAGAAATTAAAGCAATTAGAATAGGCAAGGAGGAAATATAATTATCACTCTTTGCAGATAACATTATGATATACATAGGGAATCCTAGAAAATCCAAGAACCTTATTGGAAACAATTCACAGCTTTAGCAAAATTACAGAATATAAAATAAACTATATGACAAAAATTGCTGGGAAAGCTAGAAATTATTATGTCAGAAATTCTGCATATATCTACTTCTTATACCCTATAACAAAATTAGGTCAAAATTGTTACATTATGGATACCATTAACAAATTAGGAGAATAAGAAGAACCGGATAACATTATGAAAGGCAAAATAGACAACTTTGATTACATTAAATTAAAAAGGTTTTTGCATTAACAAAACCAACAGAAACAAGATTAAAAGGGAACTATAAAACTGAGAAAAAAATCTTTACATCCAGTGTTTCTGATAAAGATCTCAGTCCTAAAATATATAAAGAACTATGTCTTATAAGAATACAAGTCATTCCCCAATTGATAAATGGTCACAATATATGAACAGACAATTTTCAGGTGACAAAATTAAAATCATCTATAGTTACATGAAAACATTATTGATTGGAGAAATGCATATTAGAACAATTCTGAGGTATACCACCTTACACTTCTCAGATTGACTAAGATGACAGAAGAAATAATGCTAAATGTTAAAGGGGATGTGGGAAACTGGGATACTAATGTATTGTTCATGGAGTTGTGAAATGATCCAACTATTCTGGAGAGCAATTTGGAACTGTGCCCAAAGGGCTATCTAACTGTGCATACCCTTTGACCCAGAAGTGCCATTACTGGGTCTGTATCCCAAGGAAATCACAAAGGAGGGAAGAGGACCTATATGTGCAAAAATGTTTGTAGCAGCTCTTTTTGTGGTAGCAAAACATTGGAAAATGAGTAGATGCCCATCAATTGAAGAATGGCTGAACAAGTTGTGGAATATGAAAGAATATTATTGTTCTATTAAAAATGATAAGCAAGTTGATGTCAGAAAAGCCTGGAAAGATTTACATGAACTGATACTGAGTGAAACAAGCAAAACCAGCAATACAGTATACACAATAATGGCAAGAATATGTGGTGATCAGCTATGAAAGGCGTGGTTCTTTTTAGAGGTTCAGTGATCCAAAGCAATCCAAATAGACTTTGGACAAAAAATGCCATTTGCATCCCAAAAAGTAGCTATGGTAACTGAATGTAAATCAATATATTCTATGTTCATTTCTTTTTTCTGTTTTTTTTTTAACCTTTCCAAAGATAGTTTTTTTAGATGCTACCACCAGAACATCTCATATGTCTCTCCACTCATATATTTTATCCTACTATACTAATTCAAACTATCATCTCTGCAGCCCAGTTTATCTTAGTTGGTCTCATTATTTCAGATTTCCTTCCATTTCAATCCATTCTCCACTTATGGGCCAAAATATCCTTATATGAATATGTTGCTCCACTTTTTCAGGAATCTTCAACACCTCTCTATGGTCTCTCTAATTAAATGCATTGACTTATTATTGAAAGCCCCTGACAATCTGACTCTAAAATGTTTCCATATTTATTTCACATTTTTCCTTTTCAGCATTCTAAACTCTAACCAAATTAATGTACTTAACTGTTCTCTGATCTTGACACTCCATATTCTACCTCCATGCCTTTCCACAATCTATATCCCCTCCCTGCCACATCCTTCTTCCCCAACTACACTTTCTAGGCTTTCTAGCTCAGTTCCATGCCATCCCCTATAGAAAGCTTTTCCTGATCTATAGTTGTTGGCACACTCAGCTTCCTCCGTAAATTTTTATTAATCTGTTTAAAGTTGTTAACTCTCCCCAACTTGAAATTTTTTGATGTCATCAATACTTTGTTTCTATGTATACCCCACACTTAAAATAGTGTCTTTGTACTTCATAAACACTTTAATTTTTTTATTAGATTAGGTTAGGTTGTTAAATTGATAAATGAACAGGACTGGTCCAGAGGTCATTTATAGTATATAAATGGGATACACACAGGCAATTTTTTATTATGAAATTTTAATTAAAAGTGCAAAAAGGAAAGTATATCAAGAGAAATAAGAAACATAGAGCTGTGAGAATGCATAGGAGAGAGATCACTTTGAATGCAAGGGGAGTGAGGAAAAGTTTCTTGAAGAAGGTGAAATTTGAATTGGATTTTGAAATACACACTTAAGATTAAGGCTGTGGAATATGGGAGGGGATGTAGAAATAAATATTCTTTCAGCAAGACCAGGAGAACAAATTAAACTATAGCATCAATATTGAAAAAAACAAATCCTTTTGAAAGACATAACTCTGATCAGTACAGTTAGCAAACACAATTCCAGAGGACTGATAATGAAGAATGTTGCCTACATCCTGACAGAAAGACTTATATGCAGAATAGGATACTTTTTTTCAGCATGGACAATATGGGAATTTGCTTTATTTCACTATTATCAGGGGAAGGTAATAAGCATTTGTTAAGTGCCTACAATATGCCAAGCATGGTATTAAGCATCCTACAAATACTCATTTCATTATCACAATAACCCTCAAGAGTTGATATTATTATTATTATCCCTATTTTATACATGAGGAAACTGGGGTAGAGGTTAAAGGGCTTGTATAGGGTCACATGATTAGGAAGTGTATAAGGATGAATTTGAGCTCACATAAACTTCCTTGACTATGGGTCCAGCCCTCCATCAAAAAGGATTTCTACAGTTCTTTCCCTTTCTCTTCAAAAAAAAAAAAAAAAAAAAAAAAAAAAAAAAAAAAAAAACTTAGGATGAGGGTAAAATGAACAGAAATATGAATGCCTGATAACTGATTGGGGGAAGGGGAAAAGAGAGACTCCCTGGCTATAGTAATACTATTTTTCAATTGGTAAGTACTTAAATGTTTTTTCATTCAAAAATGAACAAAATATGTCTTACTAATAAAATAGTTGCCTGACCCTAAGAAGATGCAGTAGTTGACTTTTTGCCACATTTAATAATGATGACCCTACCCAACTTTTCCCCCAACTTTTTTATATTCCCTTTACCTTAAGTTTCAAGACAACTATCTTGGCTTTCTTTCTTCTGATTGTTTCTTTTCTAGCTTCTTTACTACACCCTTATGCTCCTCCCAATTCTCAGAACCATGTTAACCAAAGCTCTGTCCTCAGTCATTTTTTCTATTTATGTTGTTATTCAGTTGTTTCAATTATGATTGACTCTTTATGACCTGATTTGGGGTTTTCTTTCTTGACAAAGATCCTGGAGTGATTTGCCATTTTCTTCCCCAGTTCATTTTACAGATGAGCAGCTGAAGCAAATAGGGTTAAATAAATTGGCCAGGCTTACATGGCCAGAAAATGTCTAATGTAAGATTTGAATTCAGGAAAATAAGTTCTCCTGCTTTCCAGCCTGGCATTCTATTTACTATGGCCCCTAGCCCCTCATTTCTCCTTTGTCAGTATCATTTAATCCATACTGTCAAATACTACTTTTAGCTTAATGGATAACTGCAAAATCTAAATATCTGCTACCAATTTTTCCTCTGATTTCTAGTCCCAGATTTCAAATTGCCAACTGGACATCTATATCAAAATATCTTCCCTGTTTCTCAAATTCAATGTCAAAAGTTAAACACATCATCTCACCCCTTCCCTAATTCCTACCCACATTGTCCACACTCATACCCCACCAAAAAAAGATTGTCTATCATCTCACCACTCCACCTTGCACCTGCTGCCCTGCTTAGTTTCAACTCCACAGAAGCCCCTCCCAGGATAACTTCATTTTTAAACTCACCATGCTGCCAACTGGAGCCTTTACTGACCAGTTCCCTTAGCCCTCTCTCCCTTATTGTTTGTAATTGGAGGGTGAAATATCAAGCTTGTCCCAATTCCTTTTTTTATAGAGGGCAAAAACTAGATTGTCAGATCATTCCACACTGTCTCTGCTGGCCTCTCTGTTTTCAGCTTCATGGAACAAGATGCTTCCTGGTTCCCATGTTCATCCTTATGATCAATCCTTCTTTCCTGTTTCTTCTTGTGTGTTGTCTCCCACTTTACATTGTAAGCATCTTGAGACTAGAGACTGTCTATTAATTGTATCTCCAGCTTTTAAGACAGGGTCTGGCAGGTCACAGGTACTTAATAAATGTTGTTAGATTTGATTGAATTTCTTTATCTGTTGATGACACATCTAGACTCAAATTCTGAATTAGCTTTTCTTCTTTCCCACACACCAAACATGCAGTCATTTGTCAAGCCTTTTAAAGCCTACCACATCGGGTATGTTCCCATTCATTCTCTTGTTAAGTGGATAGTCATAATAGTCAATTATAATACAATTGTAATTGGTCTGCCTGCTTCTACCCTTTTCCTTCTCCAGGTTATAAATCATATTTGAATACTTCAGTGGATCTGTAATATTACAGCTATCTACAGCACCTACTTTGATATAGATTGTGACTGATCCATAGCTTCTTATCCTATGTAATTCATAGTCATGTCCTTCTATTGTTCCTCCAGAAGGCATACTATATGGAAAAAGCCATCCTTCAGGCTTTGTGGTTTGCTTCACTTAATCCTTGGAGAACTTAAACTGTCTATTGTTATTTATCACTGGCTCTCTTTTCAGATTTTCTCACACCACCCCACATCCTTTTTTGAACATAAACTTCCTCTCTAACCTCCCTTAAACCACTTCATGTACACACGTATCTTTGGAAATTTGCTCTCAATTTTATGTAGCTCTTCTGTTTCTAGACTGAATAGTAGAGGGGTGGAAAGACAGTGTCAGAGAATTCTGGGAATCATTCAGTTGATTATCCAATGACTAGAAAAGTGATATAATATTTGAAGACTTGAACCACTTTAAACCACTAAGGATAGATGCTGAATCTCCATTTCTCTGGCATAGAAACTGCCTAAGTGAGAAACTGCTACCAACAAGTTTCCTATAACATATTGTCTCAGTGAGTTGCTTAAATTCTTGAGTCACAAGGTCTGTATTGCATCGAAAGTAGAGTTCAAATCCATATCTTCTTGGATCTGGGGTCAACTCTATTGAATATGCCATTCTGCTTCTTATTGTTTCATATAGCTACAAAAACATTTTTCCTAATGTACCATGTAACTCTCCTATTCAAAATACAAGAGTGACTTCCCATTACCTAAGCAGGACTTCTTAAACTTTTTTCCTCTTGTGACTCTTTTTCACCCAAGAAATCTTTACATAACACCAGTAACAGATGTATATCAAATAGGCATACAAATCAAATATTTACTAATAATAAATCATAATTTCAAGACACCTCCACATTTAGCTATGAGACCCTATATGGAATCACAAACCACAGTTTAAGATGCTGGGGGAATCTAGCATGATATACAAGTTTTGTAAGTTTAAGTTCTGCCATTATCTAACAAATCTTTTTTTTAAAAGCTTTCCCGTCTTATCATACACTACTTTCCCTCCCTGTGTTGTTTCAGCTAAAACAGAATACTAACAGTGACTCAATCTCATCCTGCCCTCCTTTATATACTTCAGTGCTTTTGCACAGGTCATCCATCACCTGTGGCTGAAAAGTACTTCCTTTGCATTGGTATTTGTTGATATGCTTTTTTTCCCCTCACAACCAAGGCTATACCAACTCCTCCATGAATCATCCCCTGATCTCTTCAGCTGAAAGTGACCTCCCCTCTTTCTCAAATTTCTTAACATGTTATCTAGATTTGTCCTTTTCCCTTATGCTATCTTAAATCATAATTGCATACTTATCTTAACCCTCTATACCTGCTCAAAAGAAAAGTATACAGGCAGACCACAATAATTATTTAAGTTCTTTCCCAGTACTAAGCATGGGGCTAAACCCTGGGAATTCATATGTAAGGGGAAAGAGACAATAACAAGGAAGTTAAATTCAAATGGAAGAAGATTACACAAAAGAGACCTGAAAATGTTGGGGAAGGGGATAGAGAAAATAGAGGACCCATAAGAAATTCACCAATGGGAGAAATGAAAAGTATCTGCCAACAAATGTTTGTTCCATGTCCATCTGCCTCTCTTTCTGAGGATGTGTGTTGGGATAAGACAAGTAAGGAAAGATCATGCAAACAATGATAAATGCAAACGAGACAACATATAATCACTGAGGGATGTTCTAAGGTGAGGAAAAGCTGGATCATGGTGGTAAAATAAGGAAAGTTAGATATACAAAAGAGCAAGATTTAAAGGATAGTTAGTTAACTAATCTGTTTCTTTTCATTTTCCTCCAAATCACTATTGCTTAGCATGGTGCCATGCAAGGCTTGATGCTTGAATGAGTCTACAGTCTACAGTCTACAGTCACATAAATTTTATTCCTTCCAGTAGTGCACATTGCTATGCATATACAGTTAGTCTTCTTCTGTGATTCTTGTCCATGTCATTCAATAAATAATAGTTTTATAGATTTATATTTGGAAGAAAACTGGTTGTTTGGACAATATCATTTTATTTTAGTCTATTTTAATAAGTTTTATTGATATAATTTATTTTGGGGCTTTTTAATTAAACTAAATACAATTTTTTTAAATTAAGAAAGATAAAAAAAGGAAAATTAAAAAATTAAAAAAAAAACAAAATATTGACATGTGTTCAGAAAAAAACATCGGGAAGGATTCAAAATATGTAACAATAAATTTCAATTTCAAGAAAGTATATATAATAATAGAAGAGAATATATTCATGTCTGTCCATTTTTTCTTTGCTTCCTTATAGGTTATTCTTTTGTTCTCCCTGCTGTGCAATTTTTACTTTACTCTCCCCACCCCATCACTCCTTCACTTCTACCAAGTAGGCTATAATTAAACATAGTTATGTTTTTTTTTTTAATTTGTGTGTGTATATATATATTATATTTAAATATACATATACATATTTACATGTACATACACACATATAAATGTGCCTAAATGTGTACATATACATAAATATAAATAGGCAATTACTTATGTAAATTTGCATCTTAAAAAAATGTTAATACGGTTGACATATAATGTAGATTTCTCTCTTAATCAAGTTTGACTTTGAGATTAAGTTTGATTTGAGATTAATGGTTACTAGGCTTACTTTTTTTTTTCTAATAAATTCTACATCTAATCTTTGTTGTGATGTTTTATATATATATATTTTATTTTCCATTCCTGCTAATTCTTCTATTTTAATTTTACTTCTTAACTTTGCTATTATTTAACCTCCCTCCTCACCCAGAAATCTCTTCCTTATCTTCTTCCCCCATACTTGGCCTCTCTCTTTATTCCATTCCTATTAATCTATACAACTTATTCCACTCCCATTAATCTAAACATCTTTCTACATGCTACTTTAACCTATTCCCAATTCCCTTATTATAGATTTTGGCGGGTTCTATACATTTGATGGTCCAGAAAATCCGAGTTTATTGAATGTCCTTTTTTTTCATTCAATATTATGGATGATTTTGCTGGATATGATTTTTTTGGCCAAAGGCCTACTTCTTTGGATTGCCAATATATTCCAAGAACTGCACTCTTTTACTGTTGCTGCTGATAATTACTGTACAATTCTAATTGTAGCTCCACCATATTTGAATTTTGTTTGACTATTTCTTTTATTTTGCTTCTTGCAAAATTTGATCTGGGTTTTTCAAAATTTGTCAATAATATTTCTATTTCTATTTTCCCCCTTTTGCTTTATCACCCCAGGACAATTTTCTTGGATTATTTCTTTAATTATTATGTCAACATCCTTTTTTTGGTCAAAGCTTTTAGGTAGTTCAATTATTCTTTTATTTTCTCTTATTAATCTGTATTCCAAATCTGTTGTTTTTCTTCTAAGCTGTTTCACATTCTTTTCTGTTTGTTCATTCTTTATATTTTGTTTTCTTATTTTTTAGTTTCATAACTTCATTGGCTCCCCCTTGCTCAATTCTAATTTTTAAAGAAATATACTCTTTTTTTAAGTTACTTTATCTCCTTTTTCTAGTTGGTTAACTCCCCCCCCCCCCATAATCTTCTTGAGTTTTTTGGAAGGCTCTTAATTTTTTTTAGTTTTTTCTAAATCTCTCTCATTTAACTTTTGAAGTCTTTTTTGAATTCTATAAATTTTTCTGGGCAGATAGTCATTTAACATTATTCTTCAGGGTAAAAGAGCCTTTTTTTTAAGCTTCACTGTCCTCTGAAGATTAACCCCAGTCTTTCCTATTCCCATAGTAAATTTCTATGGTTGGGTTCTTTCTTCTTTCCTTGTTCATTTTTTTAAAAATGAAATTATTAGTTTAAGCACCTCTAATATTCAGATGGGTGAATAATGCCTCTAGCTTCACTTTAGCTCTTTCCTCTAACATGGAACCCTAAACCAAAAGCTCTATCCGCCTGAAAGTACTGATAGCCAGCAGTGTCTCTGTCCCACTGCTTCTGCATTCATCAAATGTGCTGGTACCTTCTCACCCAGGGCAGTATCTCTACAGCACAATTGGGCCTGACATTCCTAATTAGCAGAGGTTCCCTCAGAACTCCTGGACTCAGACCTTGACTCCCTATACTTTTTGGGAGATGAGTTTCTACAGTTCATATTGAGGCTCCCTCTAGAACCCAATTAGCTAGGCACCCACTTTGCTGTTTTGGAGGAGCTACCCTGGAGATGTTTACACTTCACACCAGTGAAGTGACAACAGACACTCAATCCAGTGTTCTTTCTTTGGGTCTTTCCAGATTGTCCCAGGAGGACCACTTTTATATCTTAAATCTTATTTGTTTTACACTGGTCTATGTTATCCTGTGGTGCAATTTTGTGGGAAAATCTGGAGTTTGAAAATTTCTGACCTATTCCACGACCTTCCCAGAATCCTCCCCATATTTTTTTTACCTCACAGATGTTTTTGCATCATTCTTACATATAGGTTCCTTACTCCAAAATAAATGATCAGTTTCTGGTAATGAGAAAAATAGTTTAACAAAAATAGCCAATGGTCTAATCATGTCTGCCAACAGGTGCAGTGTTCTACATCCTCTAACTCCCTGCTATCACACAAGAGGAGAAAGGTATAACTATTTCATAGTCTCTTCTTCAGATGAGTGTTTATTACAATTATTCAGAATTCATTTTCTTTCAAAGTTTTTCTTCTCTCTTGCATCATAGCAGATATTTCTGTTGTTCTCTTGGTTTTATTTAACTCAGCATCAGTTCATAAAGACATTCCATGTTTTTCTGAATTCCTTATATTGGTCTCCCTTATATTCATCATTTTTATATGGTATAGTAATGTTACATTATAGCTACATACCAGAGCCCAGTTGATGGACACTCACTTTGTTTCACATCATTTGCAACTGCAAAAAATAAGCTCTTTTTTAAAACTTTTTTTCAGTGTTTGACATTCTTGGGGGCACATTCCCAGTACTACAAATTCCTTGAATTTATAAGTAATAAAACTGAAGTCTAGAGACACACAGAAGATTGATTCAGTCCAATAGTGGTCTTCCCCTAGGTCTTTCAACAGCTTGTAGAACCAGTGCAGTATCAGCTTTTTGTCTGTTATACCTTACTCTTTCAATATGATCAGCCTACCTCTTTTACTGATTATACTTGTCTTAGATGACATCTTTTATAGCACTACTTATATATAAATATTTTTGTTACTATACAGTAACTACCTTATTTCTAACAGTTTACTTTGTCCTTTGAATCACTGTTAGTTTTGATTCTTCAATTATTATGATATTCTCTAATTTGAAATTATATTATATAACCTAAATAATATAAATATAGAGAAGACAGGCTTTTCATGAAGAAGTTTGGGGTTGTTGAAAGTTCTACATAATTTTTAAAATAAAATTCATTCCCTCTGCTCTTCCTATTTATTTCTGGGTCAGTCCATTAGTATCTGTGGTGCCTATCCAATTCATGTATATTGATGGACACTCCAATGTGTTACTCATTTAGATGAATGCCATAATCTGGGCAGGGTATCTTTCATCCACTTGAGGTTTCCTTTGTGCATTGCTAGGCCAATCTTTTTTGAGTATCATGTAGATGGCCCTATACAACCAGCTTGATACAACCAGCAAAATACCATCTTCAGGAAATCTGGAAATGTTCACCTAATAGAAGATACTTCATAACCAATAGTAATATAATAATAATATTCTACAAAACTGGATGCTCTTTTGATAAATGAAGGCTTCTTATTTTATGTTTAATTGATAAGTATAACCAAAGTTATTGCTATGGTTGCGTCTATTAAGTAATCTTTTGTTGTTGGTTTTAAGGCATTTGGGATTAAGTGGCTTGCTGAGAGTCACAGATAGTAGGTTTCAATTGTCTGAGGACAGATTTAAACTCAGGTCCTTCTGACTCCAAGGCTTGATCAATTTTATCATCTATCAAGCAATCTTAACATTTTCATGAGAAGCATATTTTTTTAAGGAAAATATTTAAAAGATTATTTTACTCTAACAAATCAAATGTTATTTTTTCACCAATAAGAAACAAAACAAAACCAGTGATTGATGCATAGAGATGGAGGAAATCACACGATCTCATTCACTGTTTCACTATTATCTAATCTCAACTGGACTCTCAAGACAGCAAGGCTGTCTTTTATTTTGAAGAAATTAAAGCCATCTCTAGTCAAATAAAAAAAAAGTTCTAAATCACTATTGATTAGAAAAATCCAAATTAAAACAACTCTGAAATACTACTTCACACTTCTCAGATTGGCTAAGATGTCAGGAAAAGAGAGTGATAAATGTTGGAGGGGTTGTGGGAAAACTGGGAAACTAATCCATTGTTTGTGGAATTGTGAAATGATCCAACCATTCTGGAGTGCAATTTAGAACTATACCCAAAGAAATATAAAACTGTACACATCATTTGACCAAGCAGTGTCTCTACTGGGTTTATACCCCAAAGAGATCATAAAAGAGAGAAAAGGACCCATATGTGCAAAAATATGTGTGGCAGCCCTTTTGGGAATGGGAAATTGAGTGGATGCTCATCATTTAGGGAATGGCTAAATAAATTGTGGGTTATGCTAGTAATTTAATATTATTGCTCTATTAGAAATGACAAGTAGGTTGATTTCAGAAAAACCTGAAAAGATTTACATGAAATGATATTAAGTGAATACAATCAAAGGAACACTACACAGCAGCAACAAGATTATGTGATGATTAAATATGGTGGATTTGGCTCCTTTCAACAAAGCAGTGATTCAAGGCTATTCTAATAGACTTGGAATAAAAAATACCATTCTTATCCAGAGAGAGAGAACTATGGAGACTGAATATAGATTGAAGTATAGTGTTTTCATCTTTTTTGTTATTTGTTTGCTTTTTTTTTCTTTCTCAAGTTTTTTTTTTTTCCCTTTTGATCTAGTTTTTCTTGCACAACATGATGAAAATGGAAATATGTTTAAAAGAATTGCACATATTTAGACTATAACAGATTACTTGTTTATTTGGGGGGAGGTGATGGAGGGAGGAAGAAAAATTTGGAACACAAAATTTTAGAAAAATGAATGTTGAAAGCTATCATTACGTGTATTTGGAAAAATAAAATACTGTTGAAAAAAAATTTTAAAGATTCTCTTTTGTTCTTCTGTTATTAATTCTCTACTTCACTACCCACAACTGTTCTAAACTTTCTCTTCTTTACTCAAACTTCTCTTTATGTTCCTCTCCCTCTCCTTTTTAAGCAGGATTCACCCAAAGTGTTTCCTCAAACTAAAACCATTTATAATGATTTTTCTCATTCCTTTCTCTTCATCTCAAATCCATTGACATCATCTATCTTTCCAACTATCTCTTCTTTCACTCATCTCTAGTGAATATGTAACCCATTTCTTCAGCAAGGCAAAACTTCTCTAAATGTACCCTTCATTCTGTCTCTTCATGCCTTGTCTAGAAAGATATGTTCCATTATCATCCAAGAACAGTACTTCAGACATGATCAGAACTAAGCAGAATAAAATAAAACTATTATCTCCCTTGTAAACACTATATGCCCCTCTAAAAGAAATCTAATATTGAAATGACTTCTTGGATCCTAAAATCAACATGAAAAATGAAAATTGTGTAGAGTTAAAATTATCCCTGAAAATCTCTTAAATTCTCCAAAAAGTATGATAATGTATCTTTATGTGATTATAGCCAGAGAGAAGTAAAGTTACCTTTAGAAGAAGGCAGTTTATATCTGCAAGGAAATCAATCTGAAAAAATTTCAATGGAAAAGATTAAACAAAAATCCTATTCACTCCTCCCAGGTAAGCTATTGATAAAGAGAGAAAAGAGAGCCAGGAATTCTACTCAAAGAGAAGGTAAATATTTAGCTTGCAGAAAAACTGATGATTTGGGGAAAATATTTCTAAAATGTCTTCACAACAAAACTCTGATTATATAAGGGGAAGAATACATAAAGATATAATTGTTCATTATTCTTGCTTCATTGATAGGTTCTTACTAAGTGCTAAGTCGGTACTTAACAATTCTCTAGTCCACACCTTTTGGTTCCGGCCTTTAAGGGGAGTTTTACCCCTTTGAACTTCTGGGGAGGAGCTTACATTTTTAAAAGGAGCAAGTTCATTGGTAGAAGTAATTTTCCCACAATCCCTTGCATTCTTACACGCCCATTCTCTGGGAAGATAAAAGAAGACACCATTGAGCAAGGAGTGAGTCTACTATAGGACAGACTGGCTGGGAGATGGAGTTGAGACAGCAGATCTTCTCCCAGAGAGTGATCGGCAGTTTCTGGAGACAACAGGAACTTTACAAATTGGCGCCCAACATGGGGCAAGGACTTTTGCTTATCCTGACAAGGACTTATTCTGAGCCCTTCAGAGGAGCTAGCCCAGACCTTGATATTTAAAGAATTATTCTGAGCCCTTCAGAGGAGCTAGCCGGGACCTTTGCAATTTGGTGCCTGAACAGGGACAGATACCCTACCTCCACTGAAGTCCTCCAGTGACAAAGAGATTAGGTGAGTGTTCTAATACACAAATAAGGAACTTACCTTGTTAAGGGCTAAACCAGCAATCTCTTACAGCTGAAATGGGGCAGATGTTAGCTAAAGACATTCCCTCAACCTCAGCTAACTCAGCCCCAGCCCCAGCAGCAGCCTCAGCTCCAGCCCCACTCAGGAGTGGTACTATAGAGAGTATAATTAAGATAATTGAGGAGCAGAGTTTACTTGTAACCTGGGTACAGATTGTTAAACTCTTGGGTGCATTAAGATGCACATCCCCTTGGTTCTTAGAGGAAAAAAACTAAATGTAGATAACTAGAAGCTAGTGGGACTTGAAATGAAAGAATTTCACGCAAAAAAATGGGCCTCATTCAATTTCTGCAGAGGTATTTTATATCTACAACTTAGTTCAATTAGCCTTAAACTATCGAGAAAGTTGTAGGAGAAGGAAAAGTTTTAAAAATGAACAGAGGAAGAAGTGTGAGGAAAAAAAGAAAGATCAAGATCTTCCCAAGGGCAAGGGGATTTAAATGAGGAATTAGAGTGTGATCACTCTGATTCTCTTGAAGAAGCTTCAACCCCACCTAGAGAGCAGATTATTGACAGGGCCCACATCAACTCCACCTTCAGGGGTGGAGGAAGAAGGAGGAGGGGAAGAGGCAGAAACACAAACAGAATCGCCTGTGAATCAGCTTTTGACAAGATTAGAAAAAGCATTGATTAAGGCTAAGAGAGGATAGGATATCAGTGATTTTATACATGCATATCCTGTGATTGAAGAGATTGACTCTGTAGGTCAAAAAAGGAGAAGATGTAAACCTTTAGATTTGAATAAAATTAAAGATTTGAAAAAAGGTTGTACCCTTTATGGGGCTACATCAGCTTATGTTAAAATGTTACTAGATGGTTTGTCTTATGAAGTCCTAACTCCGAATGATTGGAAATCCATAGCAAGTACATGTCTAGAACCTGGACAAAACTTGTGGCTTGTGGAGTTTCATGAATTATGTAAAATCCAAGTCAGATGCAATTTGGAAATAGGAGTTAACACACAATTCATTTTTGAGCAATTAGCTGGTGAAGGTCACTATGGAGAGAATTCAGAACAGGTTAAATATCCCATGGCAGTATGAGCAAATTGCTAAGGCTTCAATAAAAGCTTGGGGTTCCCTCCCCAGAAAGAAAGATCAGGGTAAGGCTTTCACTAAAATAGAGCAAGGTCCCAATGAACCTTTTGCGGATTTTGTGGGATGTTTGCAAACTGCTGTCAAAAGAACTATTGGAGAAAATGCAGCTACAGAAATAATGATCAGACATCTGGCTAAGGAAAATGCCAATGAGATTTGCAAAAAAAATTATATGGGGATTAGACAAAGATGCTCCTTTAGAGGAGATCATAAGACAATGTGCTACAGTGGGAACAAATGCTTTTTACACCCGGACTATGATGAACATGGAAAGACAGGGTCCCTCCTGGCAAGGGATTTCTAGAGAAATTTGTCAATGTTTCCAATGTGGAAAAATTGGACATCTAAGAGCTCAATGTAGATATGGAGATAGAGTGAGAAGACAGGATGAGAGAAGACCTAAAATGCCATGTCCAAAATGCCATAAGGGTCTCCACTGGGCCTCCGAATGTAGATTGACCCAGGGAAATGACAGATGGGGCCCAGCTTCAGCCCCCCAAGTGGGGCATGATGGCAGCCGAGGTTACATCCAGAGAAATTTAAGACATGAACAATCAGCCAAAAGGCAATCAGATGAAAGAAAGGGATTGAAATTAGGAAAAATAGAGTTGTATGTAGTAGTAGAGACTACTGAGATACTCCCTAGACAAGTGAAATCTGTTCCCATTCAGCCTATGGATCCTTTACCTCCAGGCATAGTAGGCTTGACCATTTCACCTTCTGAGAGTGCTTACAAAACAGTGTCTATCCATACACTGATGTGGGAAACTGGAGAACGTATAGCTAATATCCCAGTCACTAACACAGGTAGACAATGTGTGATTTATCAACCAGGAGAAGTAGTAGCATAACGCTTATTGTTATGTACCCCTAATAAGCAACCTGGTGATAGTCGCCCAGATTCTGACTCCAATGAACAAAATCCAGGAATATATTGGACAGCAGCTGTGACAGCTGACCGACCTATGCTTACTATTTATATAAATGGAATACCATTTGAAGGATTGGTAGACACGGGTGCAGATTGTACAGTTTGTACAGTTATTAGAGGTGCCAATTAGAGGCCCAGTCACTGGCCAAAGATTAAGGCAGACACCTACATGTCTGGAGTAGGAGGATCAATAGCATCAGAAGTTAGTGCTATGCCTATGAGATGGATATTTGAAGGTGAAACAGCAGTTTTTACTCCTTTTGTGATTGAAAAAATCCCAATCAAACTGTGGGGTAGACATAATTTAAAGCAGATGGGATTACAAATAAGCACTTTGGCTTTTTAGGCAGGGCTGCTGTTGAAGGCCTACCTGTACTCTCACCGGTTCCTATTCAGTGGAAGACTGATTCACCAGTGTGGGTAGAACAGTGGCCCTTAAGGCCTTATTAGACATACTGCAAAAACAACTTGACCAAGGACACTTGCGACCTTCTCTAAGTCCTTGGACTTCCCCAGTATTTGTGGTGAAAAAGAAATCTGGAAAACGGAGGATGTTAACTGATCTAAGAAGAGTAAATGAACAGATGGAAACTATGGGAACTCTTCAGCCTGGACTTCCATCTCCTACTCAGTTGCCAAGAGAATGGCCTCTTTGGGTTATAGACATTAAGGATTGTTTCTATTCTATCCCTCTAGATAAGGAGGATATGAAAAGTTTTGCTTTTTCTGTGCCTAGTGTTAATTTGGCTGAGCCTTATAAAATATATGAATGGACAGTTTTGCCACAGGGAATGAAAAACAGCCCTACTATGTGCCAAATGTATGTTGCTGCTGCTCTGCTCCAGTAAGAAAAGCATTTCCAAAAGTAATATTGTTACATTATATGGATGATATTTTGGGATGTGCACCTGAGGAACAAATATTAGAAGCATGTCTACAAAAGACCATGGAAACACTAAAGTACTATAAACTGCTTATAGCTACAGAAAAAAATTCAAAGACATTCTCCTTTTCAATATTTAGAATATGAAGTATATCCTAAGACACTCACAGTACAAAAGCTTTCTTTAAGAACAGAGAAGTTGAACACCTTAAATGGTTTCAAAAAATTAATAGGAGATATACAATGGATGCATCCAGTGTTAGGCTTAACTACCAATCAACTGCAACCTCTATATGACATTTTAAGGGGAGATAGTGCTTTAAATTCACCACGCCAGCTTACAAAAGAAGCACAAGAGGCTTTGAGAGAAGTTGAACTGGCTTTATCCAATGTGGTTGAAAGAGTCACTCAAAAACCTTGGAAATAGCAGTTTTTGTTACAAAAGAGGCACCCACAGCAGTCCTTCATCAAGGAGACAGTGTGATTGAGTGGGTGAACCTCCCAGCACAGCCAGAACAAAGCCTTACTCCTTACCCAGTGCTTGTGGCTAGAATTTTATTAAAGGCCATTAAGAAAGTAGTACAATTATCTGAGATAAGTCCCGAAAAAATATACACATTCTCTACTAATGCACAAATTAATATATGCTGTGAGACCATCCCAGAATGGCAAATTTTATTGGCCACAGCTCCAAATTTTGCACATGGGTCTCCATTAAAGATAACCCGGCTACTACATAATTGACAATGGATTTTTGAAGAAAAATTTTCTAAGGTTCCTCTTAAAGGACCAAAAATCTTTACAGACACCTCCAAAGAAAATATTTGTGCTATATACTCTCATGATTTAACCATAAAGAAAGTAGTCAGGACTCCTTTTCAGTCCACTCAGCAGAATGAATTGTTTGCTATCATGCTAGCTCTTACTTATTACCTAGGAGATGTAAATATAATTACTGATTCAGCCTATTCAGTAGGTGTAGTACAAAGAATTGCCACAGCCCAAATAAAATTTGCAGCCTCTAATATTTATCAGCTCTTTAAGGAACTTCAAGAGCAAGTGAGAAAGCATCCAGGCAAGATTTATATCTTGCATGTCCACTCACATAGTGGATTTCCAGGTCCTATTTTGATGGAAATTCAAAGGCAGATATCCTTTTAACTATGTTAGCCAGTACACCTTTATTTCAGGAAGCAGAAGAATCTCATTCTAAATATCATCAGGATGCTCGAGCTTTACGTTTACAATTTGGAATAACAAGAGAGGAAGCTAGGAGCATAGTAAAAAGCTGCACAGCTTGCCTTCCTTTCCATCCTCCAACACTTCTTCCAGGGAAGAATCCTTGTAGTTTGAGACCCAATGAAATCTGACAAATGGATGTGACCCACTATAAATCTTTTGGTCATCTGTCTTTTATCCACGTGGTAGTAGATACCTTTTCAGGATTCACTTTTGCAGTGCCAACGTCAAAAGAGACAGCCCCAGTGGTCCCTGAATTCCTTATCCAAGCATTTGCAATTATGGGTGTGCCAGAAGAAATAAAAACAGATAATGGACCTGCATATTCTTCTCAACATTTTGCACACTTTTGTGTGCAGTATAAGATTTTATACACCACTGGAATACCTTTTAATCCGCAAGGTCAGGCAATAATAGAGAGAAGAAATAGAGACATTAAGACAATCCTCCAAAAACAAAAGAAAGGGGGAGCCACAGATAACCCTAGAGAACTTCTAAATTTAGTTCTCTATACCATTAATTTTCTAATTTTTGACAAAGATGCACTGGCTCCAGCAGACAGGTTTTATAACCCATCAGAAGGGCAGTGTCCAGTGCGAGCAGCTCCACTGTCTTTAGATAATCGCCAGAAAGTGGTGAATGGAAGGAACCAGAGAGGTTAACTGCCTGGGGGAAAGGGTTTGCTTGCATTTCTTCAGAAGGAGAAGGAATCAGATGGGTGCCTACGAGTTGTATTCACCTTGTCCATCAGAGAGAGACAGAAAAAGAGAAAGACCTCAAAACAAAGGAGAAAATCTAAGAAACATCTGACACTGAAAGAGCATGGCTAATAAGAAGACTGTTAAAGAACTTTAAAACCAGCAGGAATCATTGGATTTCCTAACACAACACAAGATGAGACTAATGGACAATGAACTTATGGACATTTATAAATTCTCAATTTATGATTATTTGATCATGTTATTTGTTACATACTTCTAGCATCAATGGTCTTTTAGCTGACCAGAAACATGAAGAAATCTTAATGAAGCTGGCTATCTCATTTGTTCTGAGGATCTTAAGGAAAGTGAATAGATTGTGAATTCAATGAAGCATTCATATAAAATTATATTATGTCCTGAGATGTTTGTTCTTGAAGTAATAGAGATGAGAATAAAAACCAATGGAGGGAACATCACTATTATCTTTCCATCTCACACTTATTCTTATTTATTAATATGCTTATTGATTAGAATGGTAGGCAAAATCACACATATTATTTTATCTCTATTTAAAATATTCACTGTCTTGCTCCTACTCTCTTCCTCACCTGCTCATTGCTCCTTATTTTGTTGAGGACAAATTGTTGAGGATATGTAACATAATTACACAGGAGCAGCTAGGTGGTACCTGGAGTCCAAAGGCCTTGAGTTCCAATATGTCCTCAGACACATACTAATAATGACCCTAGGCAAGTCATTTAACCCTGTTTGCCTCAGTTTCCTCATCTGTAAAATGAGATGGTGAAAGAAATTGCCAACAACTCCAATATCTTTATCAAGAAAACCCAAAATGGGAACATGGAGAATCAGACACAAGTGAAATGACTCATCAATAACAACTTAAATATACTATAATATAATTTCATTTTATTGAGCTTGAAGTCCATTAAAATTCCTAGATCACTTTCTGTAAGGGCCCTTTAAATGGGCGGACACAGTGCATCGGGAGTTGAGGCCCAGAAGTAATTTCTGTGGATATTAGGACTGCCCTTGGGCGGGATCCTGGCCATATTGAGATAGTTTTGTAATGGGTGACTCTCTCGCTGATTGGCTGTGTGTGTGACCTCACAGGCCCTATGTAAGCCCACTGCAGGCAGCAACCGCCCTCTTTAACCTCGTGCTGTTCACCCTGGCTCCCCAGCCTGGGTGGCCAAGCCAAGATGGGTAGCCAAAAGAGGTAAGGGTTTTGGTAGTGAACACATGGGTCTTCTGACCAGGTGTTCACTCGGGAACCAACAAGTCAGGGCATCAGTTAGGGCATTATGTGAGTAGGTATAATAAAGGCTTTTAAGATTACACGTGGTTGTTCTTGAGTGCGCTACCGGTTATTAAGCTATAGATTCAAGAGATTGTGGCCAGAGACCTTAGAAGGCCTCAGAGGAGGCGAGCCGGGTAGAGTTCACACTGCAAAGGACAGTGGACAAAGGTACTCTGGTGGGTCTAGGACAGACTAGTAATTGTAACTGCCAGGAGAGCACGTTACAACTTTCCAAATGAAATGTTATCTAGCCAAACCAAGACTTGATTTAATTGGCTTCTCAAAAAGGTTTTTGCAACATTTTGTTTTATTTTTACATCACCTAATTTTCATGCTTTATTTCATTCCCTTTTTCCTTCAAAAAAGCCATTGCTTATCATAGCAAAGGATGTTTTAACAAAAAAGAAAGAAGTGAAGATTCTGGGAAGATGACAGAATAGATCAGTAAAATGTGCCTCAGGGCAAAATATACTGCTTAAAAAATACTTAGGGCAGAACAGGAGTCCTCTCAGGACTACTGAGAAGACCTGAAGAAAGATATCAAGATGGGGATTAACCAGTGTGAAATGCAAACACCTCTAAACTAGCTACAAAGAAACAGCCAGCAAAACCCCTGGTGCTATCTGGGTTTGCCTGGAATCTCAGCTGGAATCATAGAAACTTTCACATCCTGAACAGAGTGGAAATCAGGGTCTGAATCCAGTAAGACTGAGGGAGCCTCTGCTGATTAGAAACACCAGAATTGGGCAAAGGGAAGCAAGTGAAGTTATGAGATCAAGAAGTTAAAAAATATATCTAATATATATAATAAAAAATAGAACAGAGTGGGAAACAGCTTACAGGAAAAACAATAATTGGACTACCTAAAAGCTGTGACCAAGAAAAAAAGAATGTTGACACAGTAATGAAAGAAATAATCCAAGAAAATTGTCCTGGAGCAGTGGAACAAGTGGGGAAAAGTAGACATAGGAAAAATCCACTGTATCACCACCTCAAAAAGATCTTATATAGAAAACATATAGGACTATTATTGCCAAATTTTGAAAAACCCAGATCAAGTTTTGCAAGAAACAAAATAAACCAAACAAAAATTCAAATATAATGGAGTCATAGTTAGAATTGTAATAGTATTCACCAGCAGCCATTGTAAAAGATTACAGGATCTGGAATTACATATATTGGCAATCAAAAAAAAATAGGCCTGTGGACAAAAATATATCCAGCAAAATTATCCATAATACTTAATGAAAAACAAAAGAGCATATTTTCAGATTTTCAGGACTTTGTCTCAATCAAATCCAAATATTTAAGAGCCAATATCAAAGATTAATTTCAAGGAACTTAACATGGATAAATTATTTTTACTACACATTGCTTTATGAATCATGTTGGGAGGGAAAATCAAGCAAAAGGGAAAAACAATAGGAGAGATTAAAAAACAGGAAAAAAAAGTGAACAAAGCATGGGTTGATATATTCAGTCTCCTTAGGTCTTTTTTTCTGAATGCAGATGGCATTTTCCATCCAAAGTCTATTGGGATTGTTTTATATCACTGAATTATTTAGAAGAACTAAGCCTTTCATAGTTGATTACTCACATTCTTGCTGTTATTGTGCACAATGTGTTCCTGCTTCTGCTCATTTTGCTCAGCATCAGTTCATGTAAATCTTTCCAGGCCTTTCTATAAGTAGATTGTTCATCGTTTTTATAGAACAAAAATATTCCATTACCTTCACAAAACAAAGCTTCTTCAGCATTCCCCAATTGATGGACATTCACTCCTTTTCCAATTCTCTGCTACCACAAAAAGAGCTGCTACAAACGTTTTTGTACATGTGGATCTTTTCTCCCCCTTTATGATTTCCTTGGGGTACAGACCCAATAATGGCACAGCTGGGTCAAAGGGTATGCAGTTTTATAGCCCAACATGGAAAATTGTTTATGACAATGTATTTAAGATTGACATTAGTAATTGGGTATATCAAATGGGGCAGAGTTGAGTATGATCTGATTTTAAAAAGCAAAACTGTCTAGGAAAAGGTAAAAAATAGTAATTATATTATACAAATGAGTTTCAAAGAAAGAATAGATACAGAATCATTAAAAGTAGGAGGAGGACTCTTAATTCTGAAAAACTACTCACATTGGGAATAAGTTAAATAGACAGTACTACATATAAAATATAAAAGGTAAAGTACTCTCCAAAATCTATAAAGAAATAAGGGAAGTGGCAATAAGATAAAGTGGGATATAAAAGTATATGTAAATTTATGGTAGTGGGACAAGGTATGTAGATTAATGGGCAAGGGATAAAGGATGAAGTGAGTATAGAAGGGTGTGTAGAATCATGGTAGTGAGATAAGATGAGTAATTAGTGGGAAACAGAAAAACTGGGGTAAGGATGGCATACAACAAAGTGTGTGAATTAATGGGAATGGGATGAAGATGGAGTAAAGGATGGAAGGAGAAGATAAGGGAGGGATCCATAGTATAAAGGAGAGGTTAAGTAATATTAAGAAAGGTTAAGGAGTACAATTAAACTAGAAGAGTTAGATAGGGAATAAGAGATATACACAACAAGATATATACACAAACACTATAGCAAGGATCAGGAGTAGAATTTATTAGGAAAAAAAAGTAGGGCTAGTAATCATTGATCTTAGTTAGACAGTCAAACTTAAAGATTCAATTGAGACAACTACATTATGTGACAATATCTAATATTGTTTTAGGGTACCTGGATAGATATGGGGGAAATGACATAAACAATGACTACAGAAATGAATATATAAAAAACACCACACACACACACACACACGTGCGCGCGCCCATATATGTACTTAACTATATAGCCTGCTTAGAGAAGGTGGGGGACATGAAAGGGGAAAAAAACATCAGAGAGAACAAAAGAATTGCCTACAGAGGAAAGATGGATACTCAGGAATGGACAATCAGGAATGTAATCTCTTCTATTATTAAATATACTTTCTTGAAATGGAAATTTATTGTTATATATTTTGAATCCTCCCTAATGTTTTGGTGGGCACGTGACAATGTTTTGTTTTGTTTTGTTTTTCTGTCTGTCTTTTTCTATTTTTTTCTTATTTTGTATTCAGTTCAATAAAGAAAAAAAAAAAAAAACAAACAAAAGAAAAAAAGAAAAAAATGCACAAAACCCCAAATCAACAGGTTGAAACAAAACTGACTTTATATGTTGTGGACCTGGACATCTTGTTTTTTATTATTTTGCAATATTCAGTTTCATTTTGTGTGTGTGTGTGTGTGTGTGTGTGTGTGTGTGTGTGTGTGTGTGTATGTGTGTGTGTGTGTGTGTGTGTGTATGGTGTTCTTTATATATTCATTTCTGTAGTCATTGTTTATGTCATTTTCCCCTTTCTCTATTCATTTCATTTTTCATCAAAGGTATGTATTATTCATTATGATTTCTATTATTCTCCTGTCTTATGTTTTTCAAATTAGCTTATACTATAAAGTAGTATTTTTTCTTACACATCTCTCCTCCTGGAAAGGAGATTAAGTATTTTCTGGCAAAGGCAACACTAGCCTTTTTTGGTCTCCTTATTGTTGTGACTTTTGCATCAACATAATTACATAAATAGTGCTAAAGTCAATGACTTTAATTGTATTCATTTCTACTTTTTTTTTCTTTTTAAATTCAACCATCTGTTTCTATAAGTCAGATTAGAATAGAAAAATTTTAGTTGTTTCTGATCTTTATGTTTTCTTCTAATTTTTTTTGTTGTTGTTGATTTTGACCTTTAATTTGATCAGTCAATAATCTGACTACACATAGAAGACTGGTTCTGAAATAGCATCCAAATAGGCTTCTCTTATAAATTAAAACATAAGAAGTTTCACTTTTTGTAATGTCATTCAATGTTCATCATGTCTACCAAGATCTAATTCTCTTCTTGAAAAAAAAAATTATTCTTGATTAAGTCCATGAGCCTCTTTATTTTATTAAACATTAATCATGCTATTTAACATCATTAGAATGAAGTAGACTCTAGAAAGTCAGTCACAAAATGAGGAAGATCTAGATTCAAATCCTACCTATAACACATATTGGCTTTGTGTCCCTGGACAAATAATTTCATGCATAAATGCTCTAGGAAATTCTTCAAGATTATAAGTTGCATAGTAGGTGGCAGCCTGCATTGGTAAAGGAAGTATTCTTTATTCAGGAAGGATGAAGTTATAGATCTACTTATATCTTTGCAATCACAGATCAGTCCTTATCCCTATCCCTTATACTCACCTGTACATTGAAATCACTGAGTATCCAAATATATATCCCATGGAATTTTTCTAGTCTTTTATTCTTTCCAGTAGACATGAAAGTTGTAGTTTTTAATGATGATTTTTTTCTCCTGCTCATCATGATCCTTAAAGTTATATGACAAATATTCCATGAAATGATGTTTCTTGTTTTCTTTGAGTACATGATGAACTAAACTTTTTGTATTCTTTGAATCATCATTGTCTTCTCTGGTTGACCTCTTTGTCTCCCCAACAACATGAGATAGTTCGATTTTATCCTAAAAAGCAACAAAGCTACTGCAGAGATTTGATAGTTAGAAGGCTAAGGCTGTACTTCCCTCCTGGCATAGCTTCCTAGTAGTTGTGACCATATTAGTGTGACTTCCTTGTCACCTAAGAGAAAAAAAGACCAATTCATGAGGATCTGGGGTCCCTCAGACTTGGTACATGTTTCAAGGCCCAACTTACCATATTTGTTTTGAAGAGGAGATGAGGTGGACCATCCATATTCAAGGTAAGTTCTGGCTTTATTCTTGTTGGTTTTCAATTAAATGTGCTAAATAAAACTCCTTTTGTTAATGATTGAATGACTGTCTCATGCCATCCCTACATCAAACTTGAACCAATAAAATACTGATATGAGTAAGACCTACCCCTAACAAACTCTTTGAACTTTGCTCTTCAACTTCATTTTTCTTATGGCTTCTGATTTATTTTCAACAATCTCAGTTATTTTTTTTCCACAGATGTATCATGATATCCTCTTCCAATACTTCTTTGTGCATACTTATGACCCTGGATCTTTAAAGGCCATGCTCAGAGAACATAAACAATAGCAGATTTTAGGAAAAAAAATGAAAAAGATTGAGGAGGAATCATAAGGATTGAGGAGAATCATAGGATTTAGAGCTAGAAGAGACCTCAGAAGTCATCTAGTCTAGTTCCTTCATGTTATACATTAGCAAATGAAATAAACAGAAATTAGGGGGGTCAATTAAAATGGCTACTCATAATAAATGGCATTTATAATGCACCTTAAAGCTTTCAAAGTTGAGAAAAAATTTACAAATGTTATCATCCTTGCAACAATCCTAGGAAGTAGGTGCTATTATTATCTTCATTTTATAGATGAAGAAGGTGAGGCAAAGAGATGTTAAATGATTTGTTCAAAGTCACATAATTGATAAGTTTCTAAGGCCAGATTTGATTTTATTTCTAAAGTCTTTTTAAGGCTTTTTTATTTTCAAAACATATGCATGGATAATTTTCAACATTTATCCTTGCATAACCATGTGTTCCAACTTTTTCCTTCCCTCCCCCCCAACTCTTCCCCTAGATGGCAAGTAATTCAATATATGTGCAATTCTTCTATACATATTTCCAATTATTGTGCTGCACAATAAATATTAGATCATAAAGGAAAAAGTGAGAAAAAACCCAAAATGCAAGCAAACAACAACAACAACAACAAAAATACTATGTTTGTGCTCCATATTCAGTTCCCACAGTCCTTTCTCCCAGTGCAAATGACTCTCTTATCTTAAGATCATTGGAACTGGCCTGAATCAACTTATTGTTAAGAAGAACCATGTCTATCGGAATTGATTATCATATTGTTGCCATGTACAATCATCTTCTAGTTTTGCTCACTTCACTTAGCATCAGTTCATGTAAATCTCTCCAGGTATCTCTGAAATCATCCTGCTGATCATTTCTTATAGAACAATAATATTCCATACCATTCATAACTTATTCAGCCATTTTCTATGAGGCCAGATTTTAACTGAAATTTTAACTCATTCAGAACTCTATTAATTATACTACTTAACTGACTGATCTAAGTTCATACAATGGCAAGTGACAGAAACAAGATTTGAATTTATGCCCTTTGAATGCAAAAGATAGTATTCTTTCTACTTCAATATGCTGCATTCCACAGACCCTCTAATATACAACTTAGGTAAATGTGTAGAACTTTACCAACAGTAAACCACACATTAGGTAATTAAGAAGGAAGAGAATCAAGGCAACATTCCCCCCAAAAAAACTTTTCCCCATTTTAACATGATCCACAGTCCAGTGCATCCCCTTCTCTTGCCATGGTTATGATGGATGAGTTGGTAGACATGGGAACATAAGTATTAAGGTTCAAAAAAGTTTTAGGATTCCTACATTCATCAATTCAATTGCAGATGCACTAAATGTAAGATCTTTGTCCAATAGTCAGTGAATTGATAAATATTTTCTGAAGTTAATTTAATTCCTAATTTCCAGAGAAATGATACAAATTTCTTGACCCCACTCTAGTGGGTTCCTTTTAAATTATGAATGTCTTATTGCTATATAGAATAAGCCATTTGTGTTTCACTCTATGTTCATATCCTTTTATTCTGTCCTAAATGAAGATAGAGAACATATGGTCATAATTCCCTGAATAATAATTCTACGTACTTGATTTTGTGAATCACCCCCCTTAGTTGCACTAAAAGATTTTGTGAGAAGGGAAAATTAGCACTAAATTTATTCACAGCTCTGGAATATATAGTCTGCAAAATACTATTAGGTAAAAAAATACTATTAGGTTATCTCTCTGAAATTAAAAGAAAGAGTTAAGTTCTGGGATCTATTTTAATTTATCTACATGGAACTCCTTAGAATATAAATTGTCATCTCAAAAAAAAAATCAAGAAAATGGAGTGGTAGATAAATTAGAGGAATGCACCTCTAGTTTCCTACATAGTGAACTGAAATACTAACATGAGAAAAAGGGAACACAGGAGAGAGATTATATTTGCCAGATCATTAAAGAGAGCAGTGAAGAGATTTCTAAGTGTTGAAAAAGAAAACTCTTTTTCCCCATAGTATATCTAAAAGCTTCTTTAATGTGAAATTCTGCCCTATGAGGGACAAAAAAATAAAACCACACATTCACCTCTCCTGATGTACTTGCCAACTGGATGAAATAACCTGTATTGAGTTAAATGATCCTAATCTCATGGAGAAACTAGAGTAGTGATTTATTGTTGATGGGTTTGGCACAGTCCTGAAGAAACATAGGAAATAGACCCAAACTTCGTAATTTAATGCTCCCTCCCCTTTTAGATGTAAAACAATGATGATTCACCAATATGTTTTAATCTGTGGGAATGGCAGTGAATGCTTTCCTATGACTACTCTTTTGAGCTATATTACTTAGATTAATGGGCAAAATCAGACAAACAAGAGGAAAGAAAGTAGATGTGGTAGCCTTGACACTCAACTTGATATTTTATCCTTTTGTACGACCTTCACTTTAAACATCTTCATATCTTGAATCCATTTTAAGAAACATATGAATTTCAGTAATCAACATATTTATCACAGTTTCCTTTGAAGTATGGGAATTCTATCTCACATTTATTCTTTGTTTCTTTTCATCTTTCCTTTTATAGCCGGGACACCCTCCACCACATTCATAGTGAGCTTTCCCCAGAAAAAGATACCCCAGGTTCATTATTTTTGTGGCTTCATATTCACTCAAAAATAATATCTCACAAGCCCCAACCACTGGGTTTATGTTTTTTTTTTCATATCAGTCAGGGGACCCAATTAGCCCAAAGCAAAGGTATTTAATGAAATAGCAGGAAATAGCATGGCAGAAAAAGAAGCAATAAAACATCCCCACATAAGTGAGTAGTATATTTTCCTAGCTCATCCAAAGAAATGAAAAAACAACAACAACAACAAAAACAAAAACAAAATAAATAAGCAAACAAACAAAAAATAAACCCTAATACGTTATCAAAGGTTTTTTTTTAATTCAAAAAATCTATTTACCTCATTGCTTATATGTTGCTTATACTTATACAATGCCAGACCCATTTCAGGAGATTCTTTTCAAAAGAAACCTCATAAAGCCTATGGATCTGACCCTTATAATATTGAGATGATTCCAAATGTTTTAGCTCATATATGTAAATGAATCTGAGTAAGCACAAAGCTAAATCTAGAACACAAGGTCATCATCTAGCTTATATTCATCTTTTGACATGTTCGTATGGTTGTCAACATTTCCATCTTCTAATATTTTCTTGAATTATTCTTCTACCATAGATATATTGTGGGCGATATGGATTTTTCAATGAAAAACCAGAGACAACATATGTGTATATGTATGTATAAGTCTTTCTGTGAGTGTCTTACATACATTGGAATATAGTTCCACATTAAGATTAGTTAAATTCAGAATTCCATATGGCAGGTATGCTCTTAATTTAGTAAGCAGAAAAGGTGATCCTGGGGAGTTAACTTCTGGTGGTAGTAGACTTAAGAACTGCAAAAGGAAAGTGCTCCTCTTGCAAGCTTTGGGCTAGCTTGGAGATGTTTTAAAACAGATACAAAATAGCACCTGCCAAAACAGGCCACCTCCAGACTGATAATGTAAAAGTAATTTCTATAGCAGGTGAAAAGCAGCATGAATTTTCTCCTTCCCAGTCCTCACCTCCAGCCAGGGATGGAAGGAGGAGCTCTTAGTGCATAAATCTAATTACTTATAGCATAGTAAGCAGAGTGGAATTGATTCATTTTCACCTTCATATTATAGTTCTAGCCTAAAATGAGGGAAGAATGAAATCATGGATAAACAACTGGCTTTGGCATTAGGAAGAATTAGGTACACATCATTTCCATGTGACCACAGGAAACTCTCTAAGACTTTGTATTTTGCAGAATAGTTGCTGATCTGTAGTGATAGCAAGTCTCCTTGAGAAGGGTTCACTGGACTAATTAAATCACAAGGTTGCATTCAAAAATAAGAAAATGATTATTCTGCAGTCCCTTCTCTAATCATCAAGCTTAATTTTTTTCTCAAATTCAAATCTGATCATGAAGAAGAAACATCACTGACCAATTAATTTCACATAAGAATTCTTGCAAAAATTTTATCTTAAATGTTCTCTTTTAAAGCACCCACATGCATGAAAATCTTTTTAGCAATTCTCTTCAAATTCAAGATTTTGAAATGGAGGGGATACTCATCACTGGGAAAGGTTGAACAAATTGTGGTATGTGAATGTAATGAAATTCTATTTTTTCTATAAGAAATGATGATTAGGTGGATTTCAGAAACACCTGGAAAGACTTTCATGAACAACTGGTGCTGAGTGAAGTGAATAGAACCAGAAGAACATTGTATGAGTAACAGCAATCTTCTATGGATGATCAGCTTTAATGGATGTTGTACTTCTCAGCAATACAATGATCTAAAACAATTCCAAAAAGACTCATGATGGAAAATCCAAAGAAAGAGCTATGGAGTCTGAATGTAGATCAAAGAAAACTATTTTTACTTTTTTGTTGTTTTTTTCTCCTTGTGGTTTTTCTCTTTTATTCTGATTCTACTTTCCCAACGTGACTAAAGGGAAATATGTTTAATATGGTTGTCTATTATAACATAAATCAGATTGATTGCCATTTTGGGGAGGGAGAAAAGGAAGGAGTGAAGGAGGGAAAATGGAAATTTAAATATTATAAAATAAATGTTAAAAACAAAAAAGTCATAAAAAGTTCTTTTCTGCTAATACCTTCTTGAAAAATAGTACAGCATAAGTAAAGGGTTGGCCTTAGCTTCACAAAGAACTTTGCTAGAGTCCTGTATAGGTCTAACAATCAAACCATGCTAACTAGGTGACTATATATTTATTCAATAGAAATTTATTGAACAAATTCAGAAAAAAAATAGTTCTTAGTCCAAAATACTAGTGTATTTGAAAGAAACAATATTAACACAGATGAATATAAGCAAAGTGCATACAAAGCAATTTTGGAGAGTAGGAGAATATTAATGGTTGCAGAAAATCATATTGAGACTCTCAAGAACAGAACCTCAGACCCATGAAAGAAGATTAAGGAGAGGAGAGATTCATCATGGGGATAAAGGACAGACTGTGTAAAACAGAAACATTGGAGATGGAAAGTCTGAATTAGACATGTCAGTTTAGTTGAAATATAAAATATGTGAAAAAGAACAAATTAAGTCTGGAAAGATAAGTTGGGAAATTGGCAAAGATAAATAAAGATGGGACTAGTTAATATTGAATGGCCTATGGGAAGACAAATATGTTAATTCAATGATAGCAAAGTTACGGATTTGTCTACCCATTTTGGAAGAAAATTTGGAGTTAATTTAAAAAAATATCTATAACATTTGATCCACAGTTCTGGCTGCTAGGAATGTACTCAAAGGAGGAGAAAGGGCTAAAGAGATTGTGGTGTAGGAATGTAATACTACATTACTAACCCATAAGAAATGACAAAGATGAGGAATAAGAATCACATGACAAACAATATATGAAATAATCTGAAGCAGAACCAAGAAAGCAAAACATATAATTACAATAAAGTAAATGGAAAGAAAAAAAACTGAATATTCTATACTTATAGTGACCAAATTTAATTCTGAGAAAAATATACTTCCTTTTATTGTGAAATGTTTCTTATGCTGTCATATTTGATTGATATGTTGATTGGTTTTTCTGTGCTTTAAACATCTTTGTTACAAAGAATATCTTCCTAGTTAAGAGAAGGGCAATAATTATATAAAGAAAGGAATCAGCAACAAATGAATTTTTTTTTTTTTAAAGAAAAGTGGACTAGAGAAAGATTGTGTTTGTTTTGTTTTGTTTTGTGAAAAACTGGAGTTATATTGTTTAAATGTCAAATGCATATGTATTTAATTCTAGAAACTATTTCTAGTCATATGGAAAGGTGCTCCAAATCACTATTGATCAGAGAAATGCAAATTAAGACAACTCTCAGATACCACTACACACTTCTCAGATTGGCTAAGATTACAGGAAAAAGATAATGACAAATGTTGGAGGGGATATGGGAAAACTGGGACACTGACACATTGTTGGTGGAACTGTGAATGGATCCAAACATTCTGGAGAGCACTTTGGGAACTATGCTCAAAAAGTTATCAAGCTGTATACTCTTTGACCCAGCAGTGTTACTCCTGGGCTTATATCCCTAAGAGATCTTAAAGAAGGGAAAGGGACCCACATGTGCAAAAATGTTTGAGGCAGCCTTTTTTGTAGTGACAAGAAATTAGAAACTGAGTGGATGCTTGTCAATTGTTATGGAATATTATTGTTCTGTAAGAAATGACCTCAAAGAGGCCAGGAGAGACTTACATGAACTTTTGCTGAGTGAAATGAGCAGAATCAGGAGGTCCTTATATATAGCAACAATAGACTATACAAAAATCAATTCTTATGGATGCGGCTCTCTTCAACAATGAGCTGATTCAAACTACTATCAATTGTCCAGTAATGAAGAGAGCCATCTACACCCAGAGAGAGGACTATGGAAATTGAATGTGGAACACAACATAACATTTTCACTCTTTCTGTTATTGTTTGCTTGCATTTTTATTTTCCTTCTCAGACTTTTTTTTTCTTTCTAGACTGTATTTTATTTTATTTGGTGCAGCAAGATAACTGTATAAATATGTGTACATATATTGGATTTAACATTTTTTTTTTCCTGAGGCTGGGGTTAAGTGACTTGCCCAGAGTCACACAGCTAGGAAGTGTTACGTGTCTGAGACCAGATTTGAACTCACGTCCTCCTGAATTCAAGGCTGGTGCTCTATCCACTGCGCCACCTAGCTGCCCCCAGATTTAACATATTTAACATGTATTGGACTACCTGCCTTCTAGGGGAGGGAGTGGAGGGAAAGAAGGGAAAATTTGGAACAGAAGATTTTGTAAGGGTTGAAAAAAGTTCACACGCATATGTTTTGTAAATAAAAAAGATATAATTAAATAATAATAATAATAATAATAAAGAAATAGTAAATGGCCTGGATAAGAAATGATGGTGGTAGATCATAGGAACAAGCAACTCAAGTGCAGAGCATGATGTAGAGTTAAGATGATTGACTATAAAGCCTGGATTGGGAAAGATGGTAATTGAAGTCAGAGTCAGAGTGTTGGTTTTGAAGTATACAGATTATTCAAAAGTGAAGGTTATATTTTTTTATTTTTTTTAATTTTATTTTATAATTATAAAAATTTTTGACAGTATATATGCATGAGTAATTTTTTATAACATTATTCCTTGTGTTCATTTTTCCAAATTATCCTCTCCCTCCACTCACTCCCCTAGATGACAGCCAATCCCATACATTTTACATGTGTTACAGTATAACCTAGATACAATATATGTGTGTAAATCCAATTTTCTTGTTGTGCGTTAAGTATTAGATTCTGAAGGTATAAGTAACCTGGGTAGATAGACAGTAGTGCTAACAATTTACATTCACTTCCCAGTGTTCCTTCTCTGAGTGTAGTTATTTCTGTCCATCATTGATCAACTGGAAGTGAGTTGGATCTTCTTTATGTTGAAGATATCCACTTCCATCAGAATACATCTTCATACAACGGTTCTGCTCATTTCACTCAGCATCAGTTGATGTAAGTTTCTCCAAGCCTCTCTGTATTCATCCTGCTGGTCATTTCTTACAGAGCAATAATATTCCACAACCTTCATATACCATAATTTACCCAACCATTCTCCAATTGATGGACATCCATTCATCTTCCAGTTTCTAGTCACTACAAAAAGGGCTGCCCCAAACATTTTGGCACATACAGGTCCCTTTCCCCTCTTTAGTATTTCTTTGGGATATAAGCCCAATAGCAGCAATGCGGGATCAAAGGGTATGCACATTTTGATAACTTTTTGGGCATAGTTCCAAATTGCTCTCCAGAATGGTTGGATTCTTTCACAACTCCACCAACAATGTATTAGTGTCCCAGTTTTCCCACATCCCCTCCAACATTCATCATTATTTGTTCCTGTCATCTTAGCCAATCTGACAGGTGTGTAGTGGTATCTCAGAGTTGTATTAATTTGCATTTCTCTGATCAGTAGTGATTTGGAACACTCTTTCATATGAGTGGATATAATTTCAATTTCATCATCTGAGAATTGTCTGTTCATATCCTTTGAGTATTTATCAATTGGAGAATGGTTTGATTTCTTATAAATTAGGGTCAGTTTTCTATATATTTTGGAAATAAGACCTTTATCAGAAGAAGGTTATGTCTAAAAAAAAAACACTTTTTAAAAGGAATGAGGCCCAGAGAGATATGGAAGGCATAGAATTTTTAAAATTAATTTATTCATTTACAAAGCATATGCATGGGTGATTTTTCCAACACTGACCTTTACAAAACCATCTGTTCCAAATTTTTTCCTGTTTCCCCTCAGCTTCTCCCCTAGTTAGCAGGTAGTCCAATACATGTTAAATATGTTAATACACATGTTAAATCCAATATGTGTACACATATTTATATAGTTATTTTGCTGCACAAGAAAAAATCAGATCAAGAAAGAAAGAAAAGAAAAACTGAGAAAGAAAACAAAATGCAAGCAAATAATAAGTGAGTAAGAATGTCATGTTGTGTTCTACACTCTGTTCCTCACAATTCTCTCTCTGGGTATAAATGGTTCTCTTCATCACTGAACAAATGAAACTGGCTTGAATCCTCTCATTATTGAAGAGAGCCATGTCCATCAGAATTGATCATCGTATAGTCTTGTAGGCATAGAAATTTATGATCAAATTCAAAAGTTTCCAAGTTCTTAACAATGGAAGTAGAACATATAGGGGTGATGGTAATAAGAAAAGTATGACCACCCTTGTATGTGGCTGATGTAGTGTGCTTTTTAGAGCTCGCAAGTTGGAGTCCCAAAATGTACTATGCTTTCTAGAGCCCCCCACATGGAGGTGCCTAAATATACTATCTGGACTAGCTTTCTGGAGGATCTCTGGACCAACCCGAGTTCTTGATCCTAGTGGAGGAGTGAAGGAGGCAGGAGATCCACGAGGATGTTCAAAGATGGAGTCTATTTATTTCAAATCTTCTCAGCCCCTAAATACCTTAGTACAATTACATCACTACAGCACACTGAGCATGTGCCAACTATAGATCCATTACATCACCATATCACCGGAGCACTCTTCCCAAGTGTTTACTATAGTAACATTATTTCACCACAGCAAGGACTAACAATAAAGCATCCTGCTATCGATATGTAATTTCCTTTACTGTAAGTATCCCTTGCTTCAAGTAGAATACAGGTGGTCCTCCTTGACTTCTCAGGAAGGGTGAGAGGCACCAAAGAGAGATGGGGAGCCTAACCAGATGTTGTCAGCAGGTTCTCTCTGGGATGAAGGGTTTTATACCCAGAGTTCCCCTACTATCTGAGGCCCTCTACAACTGATGACCCCAAGTATGATTGTAAGGTATGAAGTTGACATTAGCCAAACTTTGAGAAAAGAAAGTGAATAAATTGAGAACAAGTGGGAAACCATCACCAGAATCTGGTTTATAATGATGTATCTGAATGTTGTAAATCTCAAAGGAAGAAAATTGGTTAAATGATGGATCTTTTAGAAGGAAGGGCCAGAAATAGAAGAGGGGTATACTTGCTCCTCTTCTTGTTCCAGTAAGTAAATCCAGTGTTAGAGAGGGACCAAGGAGTAGTGTCTTTTGGTAAATGGAAGGACATTGGGAGCCATGTCTCTGTGCATGACAGAATATAGGGGAAAAAAGAGTAAAAATAAAGGAAAATATGTTAGTAATAGAATCCAGGTCCAGATAGAAGGGAAAGATAGATGGATGGAAATTTTAGAGGGAGGTGGCTGAGACAAGAGGTGGTTGTGATGGCAAGAGATCTGATAGCTGAGCTTCTGGTCCTAAGCTGAATCCTGGAAATGTGTGATTCAGATTCTTGACTGATTGAGTCCAACAAGTGGGGCTTTATACCCAACCCCAGCACAGCAGTAATAAGTAATGAGTCTCGATGAAGTAAATAGGGGGCAGAGTAGTAATTTATTCCATTGTAATCATTTGAGGAGAAGCAAGAGAAATAGTTTCAGAATCAGGAATGCACTGCCCAAGCTTCCTTGGATGATGGCTTTATGTGGGCTCTATTCCTTGTCTGTCAGTATTTGCTTTACTGAAAGATCAATGAATCAGCCTTGTGCAGTGCCAGCAAAATAAACTAATGTAATCTTGAGCTGCATTAAAAGGAGCATAGTTTCCAGGAATGGGAAAGAAACAGTTCCACTACATTCTGTCTGCATTGTTGGATACTATAGTTTAAGAAGGACATGGCTAAGTTGGGTATTTAAAGGAAGGCAGCCAGCATAATAAAGGAACTTGAGTCCATGCTGTATGAGGATTAGTTTAAGAAAATGGTGATGTTTTGCCTGGGGAATAGAAGATTTGGGGCAGCAGAGGCAGAATCAGGATACTAGGTGGAAGCTCCTAAAAAGGCATGTCCTACCACATTAGAGGTGGCCAAAAATGGAAAGGTCTATGCCCTGGAAGTGACGGATTTCCCTCTCCTTGGAGTTCTCCAAGTCAAGTAGAGGCTAGATGATTTCCTGTGTTTTAGAACTAAGAAATCCTTTTTTTAAAGAATTGGAATAAATGACTGCTGAGATTTGTTCCAATGCTCAGATTCTGTGATTTTGTTTTTTCCATCATTTTACCTCTTAGTACTCCAGGCAGCTTTCCAATATTATAAATTAGAGAGGAGTTTGTTAGGTGTTGATCTGCTGACATGCAAGAAATTTAGCACACTAAATAAAGCACATATCCTATAATAACACCTATCTTGCAGGATTGTTTTAAGGTTCAAAATAAGATAATACTTGTATAAAAAGCTTAGTATACTGCTTGGCACATAATAGGTGCTTATAAAATGCTTATGTTTTCTCCTTATTTGCTCATTTTTACAACACAGTTGTATTCCATCATATTTATGTTATAGATTTTATTCAACATGGCCTTCATTCATGGATGTACTTTTAGTTTTCAGGGTTTTGCCACTACAAAAAGAACTATTGTAAATAATTTTGTAATAAAGGATCTATTATTTCTTCTTCTTGGGGAGGTATAGGCCTGCTAGTGTTATATCTGGGCCAAAAGGCATTCACTGTCATAACTGTTTTGTCACCATAATCTTTTAAAGGCTAAATAAGTTAGAACAAAACTTTTTTTTTAGAAAAGTGGGATTGGAGGTAGGGAGGCTGTTTTCTTGAACACCAATCAAATGAGGTTCTGTACTGCCCCCCTCAAAGGCTAAAGTTTTCTGTCTCTATCCTAGCATTCCTAACTGGATTGACATACTCTGTGCAACTGACTCCCTCTTCCTTTTCTGCCCTTCTGCAATCTATTTTCCTATTCTTCTGTTGTAATCCACATAAAAATTCTTTATGGTCATAGTGCTGCATGCATATTGAAAAAGCATTAAAGGTTTTCATTTGATTCTCACAACAGCTCTATAATAATGGTAAGCAATTTTACAAAGACTTAAAGAATCTCAGTTTGAGAAAGAATTTCTGAACTACATAAACTAAACTATATCTGATTAAGAATTTCTCTGCTAGACTTACATGAACTGATGCTAAGTGAAATAAGCAGAACCAGGAGATCATTATACACAGCAACAGCAAAATTGTATGATGATCAATTCTGATGGTCATGACTCTCATCAACAATGAGGTGTTCCAGACAAGTTCCAATAATCTAGTAATGAAGAAAGCCATCTGCACTCAGAGAGAGGACAGTGGAAACTGAATGTGCACTATAATATAGTATTTTCACTTTTTTTGTTGTTGTTTACTTGCATTTTATTTTCTTTCTCATTTGTTTCTTTTTGATTTGGTTTTTCTTGTGCTGCATGATATTTGTAGAAATATGTATAGAGGAATTGCGTATGTTTAACATATATAGGATCATTTGCCAAGTGGGGGATGGGAAGGAAGAAAGGAGGGAGAAGGGAGGGAAAAAAATTACAACATAGGTTTTTGTAGGGGGTGAATGTCAAAAATTAATCATGTATATATATTTGGAAAATAAAAAGCTTTAATTTTTTAAAAAGTATTTCTTTACTACATGATTATAGGATAATAGATTGCTACATCTTTACAGTCATACAACCAACTGAAAAATGAAGAAAATATGAGCCTACAATGTTTATTAATTAACAAAACAAAACATTTAACTCAGTTGACAAAAAACACTTTTTTAAAGGTTCTACTACTACAAAATAAGACAGAAAAAGAGGAAGTTCTCTACTAAATGGTCATAGGGTAATAAATTCAGAAGCAGAAAGCCTTTATAGAGGTTATTTAGTCCAACCAATCCTTTAATTTATCAGATGAGGAAACTGAGGCCAAAAGAATTGAAATAACTTGCCCAATACCACAAAGGTAATGTGACAAAATGATTGGAAAACAGATTCTCTGATTTCAAATCTAGTATTCTTTCTCCAAAGTATCCAGTTTCTTCTTGAAGATGGAGAATATGCCACTTCCTAAAGCAGCTCATTTGACTTGGGCAGTTCTAGTTGCTAGGAAGCTTTTTCTGACACTAAGCTTAAATTTACCACTTTAATTTCAACCCATTGGTCTTAGATATGATGTGTATGGCCATCCGGAAAAAAAAAATCTAATCCTTCACTCACATGGCCCTTTTAAATGTTTAAGGACAAAAACCATGGCCTTCTCTTTCTTCCAAGTTTTCTTTGGTAAGCATTTCAAAATGATTCTCAGAATGCTTGATCTAAAAGTATTATTTTCCTGATAGCTCTCCTCTGTGGCCTTCTTTTGGTAATCAGTGTCCTAGCTAAACTGTTGCCCAACAGAATTATCTCTATGTTTATTCATTTCAAAGACTCCTACATAACTGTAGCATATGCATGAAAGATTCCTTTGTTTGTTTGTTTGTTTTAGTAGTGGAACATCTAAAACAATATTTTTCTCAATTGAGTTAAACATTTTGTTTGTTAATCAACAAACACCATAGGCTTATATTTTCTTCACTTTTCAGTTGATTGTATGACTGTAAAGATGTGATCTGCTAAAAGAATTAACAAGAGACTGTTTTCTACTTTGATTGTTATTAAGAATGCCCTTGAGAAAATTATCTTTATATGTAATTGGAAAACTCAAAATATTAAGTGGGGAAAAAAGAATCCCCTTGAGAACCAGAGCTCAGATGGAAGAGTGCTAAGAAGAAATAAAAATTAATTCTCCTTTACAAAACATCTTCAAACAGATCTAAAATTTGCACCTGAATCCTGACTGAATCCTGATGGAGAAATAAAGGAAAAGTCAAAGTCACTTGTCCAATTCAACTAGACATAGGGAAAAAGACAGAGTGGTCTGTGGCCACTGGAGACAGGTTGGGCCAGCAACATGTAGTACTTTCTAGGTACTCTGCATGCTGTACACTCCAGCATCTTAGAAGAGTACTAGTGCAAGAGGAGGTCACAAGCCCATGCCAGGTCTCTACTAAATCTTTTCAGGGACCCTGATAGGGACAAGTGCCAGCTAGTAATCTTGTTGCCTCTTGTCCAGCTCCAGTCACAAACCCAGTTCAGACTATGAAAGAGACCCCATGCATGGTGGGGTGGGAGTGAGGAGTAGATGTTCCCTAATAGGAAGGCCTTGGACAGTATCTTTAGAAAGGAAAAAATTCAAGAGTCAACAGAAGCAGTGGTGTACAGTTAGACCTAAGGCACAGAGAAGTGTCTCAGTTCTAACATTGGAATTTCCAGGGCAAGAATCCTAGACTAAAGGAAGCACTCTGCTATTTGATCCAGAAAAGATTTTCAGGTCATTCTTGAGCCTCACTTCTTGATCCTCAGAGCATCAGTGCTAAGCTAGCTATAAAATCCAGACTCTTGAGGTACCTGGATACCAGGGCATCTAAAAGCCATGAGATCAACATATTTAATTGCCTGACTTTTTGAAATTCAAAAGCTTGAAATATATAATCCTTTCACCTCAAATAAAAAAGAAGAAATGCCAGAGCAGGCAAAGAAACTAGGGCCATTTTCACAGAGTCTTGGGGCCTTCGAGAGCCAAAAATTCCAAGGTCTCACCCTTTACATCATTGTTTCTCACTGGATTCCATCACTACAGCAGTGAAAACAAAAGAGAGCTTTTCTTAATCATAATCAGACTGAACCAGTTTTAAAACATCTTTATATGTTCAATTCTATCCAAGACACTTTTTATGAAAACATTATCACAACTTCCTTGGAAGCAAATTGCTTAGCCTCTCCATGTGTGGAGATAATATCAGAGTTCCTTTGAGCATTGCCAGGATTATGACAATACATTTTATAAACTATCTGATATTATTCCTATGGAAAGGGCAAAGCAATATGGATGAAATGATAATACAATTATATTTATTCAGAAGTAGTTAAATGGCTGGATTCAAAGAATAGTTGATGGTTCAATGTCAACATAGCAGGCAATTTTCATTGAGAGTACTCAGGGATCTGTGCCTGGCCTTTTGCTGTTTAATATTTTTAGCAATGATTTGGATAAATGAATTGTTGGTATGATTAGCAAATTTTTAGATGACATAGTTACTAGCACTATTGTTTAGTCATCTCTGACTCTTTGTGATCCCCATTTGGAATTTTCTTGGCAAATATATTGAAGTGATTTACCATTTCTTTCTCTAACTCATTTTTAAATGAGGAAACTGAGAAAAAGAGGGTTATGACTTGTCCGGGGTAACATAAAGTCTAAGGCTAGATTTGAACTCTGGAAGATGAATCTTAATTCCAAGCCCAGTGCTCTGTCCACTGAACCACTTAGCTATTCCTTAACTAACACACCAGGTAATAAAATTGAGATTCAAAAACACTGATAGTTTTTTGCCTAAATCTAAGAAAATGAAAGTTAGTGGTGTTAAACCTAAATTCATATATTTGAGTACAAAAAACAAACAAACAACAATTCTGCAAGTATAAGATTAGAGAAATAATTAGACAATAGGTTGGTTAAAATTGGTGGAGAGGGCATATATGGAAGATAAAAACATATTGCAATTTTTAGCTTCCATAAATAAGTAGGTTGATTCCCCTTTCTAGTTTGCCTTCTTCAGCCCAGAATTTGAATGTGTTTTTTTTTTTTTTTCATTTTTGGGATGCCAATTTTAAGAAAAACATACAATCTATTGTTAAAGGATGTTAAAAGGCCTTGAGTCCATATTATATAATGATTAGTTGAAGGAGGTAAGGATGATAATCTTGTAGAAAAGAGGACTTAGTGATAAGATAACTTTTTCAAAAAAAAAAAAAAAAGCATCAAAGTTAGTTTCTTTTCCTCCAAAGACACAGCTAGGAACAATGGATAAAAGTGTTCAATCTAATTTACTTAATGTATATATTACATTGAGGGCAGCTAGATAGTAGTTCATAGAGCACCAGGCCTAGATGCAAGAAAATGTGAATTCAAATGTGAACTCAGACACTGAGCAAGTGACTTAACACTGTTTATCTCAGTTTCCTCATGGAGGAAGAAAATGGTTGGATATGACTGAACAACAAAACTTTATATTGAAGATTGCTCTTTTAAAAATTATGTGTTGTACTGGTCTCTTCCAATTCTAAAGTTTTATAATTCTGTGATGATCAATGTGATGATCATTATAGAAATACCAAAAAATTTGTTTCATTTCCTATCTCAATTTTTCTTTTTTTGTCCTTTGTTCAATTTCATCTGTGAATAACCTTAGAATGGTATAAATAGATGTGAGAATATGATGGAAGGTTATGTTGCATCCAAGATTTCTGTACTTCTGTTTTTACTATTTGTAACTTTTTATTTTTTTTAAGAAGGCAGTTCTTTTTTTATTTTTTAAATTAATTTTATAATTTTAATTTTTTGACAGTACATATGCATGGGTAATTTTTTACAACATTATCCCTTGTACTCACTTCTGTCCGAATTTTCCCCTCCTTCCCTCTACCCCCTCCCCTAGATGGCAGGCAGTCCCATACATGTTAAATGTGTTATAGTATATCCTAGATAAAATATATGTGTGCAGAACTGAATTTCTTGTTGCACAGGAAGAATTGGATTCAGAAGGTAAAAATAACCTGGGAAGAAAGACAAAAATGCAAACAGTTTACACTCATTTCCCAGTGTTCCTTCTCTGGGTGTAGCTGATTCTGTCCATCATTGATCAACTGGAACTGAATTAGATCTTCTCTATGTTGAGGATATCCACTTCCATAAGAATACATCTTCATACAGTATCGTTGTTGAAGTGTATAATGATCTCTTGGTTCTGCTCATTTTACTCAGCATCAGTTGATGTAAGTCTCTCCAAACCTCTCTGTATTCATCCTGCTGGTCATCTCTTACTGAACAATAATATTCATATACTATAATTTACCCAACCATTCTCCAATCCATTCATTTTCCAGTTTCTAGCCACTTCAAAAAGGGCTGCCACAAGCATTTTGGCACATACAGGTCCCTTTCCAAGAAGGCAGTTCTAATGAGCAGGAAATCATTATATACTTCAACGACAATACTATATGATGATCAATTCTGATGGACGTGGCCCCCTTTAACAATGAGATGAACCAAATCAGTTCCAACAGAGCAGTAATGAACTGAACCAGCTGCACCCAGCGAAAGAACTCTGGGAGATGACTATGAACCACTAGGTAGAATTCCCAATCTCTCTATTTTTGTCCACTTGCATTTTTTATTTCCTTCATAGGTTAATTGTACACTATTTCAAAGTCTGATTCTTTTTGTACAGCAAAACAACTGTTTGGACATGTATACATATACTTTAGCATTGGTCAACCTGACATCTGGGGGACGAAGTGGGGGGAAGGAGGGGAAAAGTTGGAACAAAAAGTTTTGCAATTGTCAATGCTGAAAAATTACCCATGCATATATCTTGTAAATAAAAAAGCAAAAAGAAAGAAGTTCTATTTGTAATTTTCCCTCATTCTTTTCAGTCGTGTTTTACAAATGATTTTTTTTAATTTTTTTTTTTTTTTTTACCTAAACTGGTGTTGCTGTTGGATGCTAGCTATATCTGTTTAACAATAAAATCAAGTGTGTTCTCTATTTGCCAGTTTCTGGGTCTTTTTCTCTCTTAGTCTCAGTCTTAGTCTTATTCAATTTAGACTGCTTAAACTTTTGAAGTCAGTGGTAATAATCAAAGCCATCTATAGTGTACTAGGTACCTCTATTTTCTCTTTTTCCACTCACTCCTTTTTAATCTCTTTTTAATTTAACTTCATCATTCCATTGAAATTCCTTTCTCCAAAATTACCAATGATCTACTAATTGCCATATATATATATATATATACATATATATATATATATATATAATGTTTTTACCACAGTCTTTATCTTTCTCAACTTTTCTGCAGCATATAGTATTGTGACTTATCACTCTACCTAGATATTCTATACTCCCTGGGTTTCATGACATTGTTTCTCTTTGGTTCTCTTTTTCCCTCCCATCAGATTTCTTTTTGCTCCTTAGAATCGTTTGCTATTTTTTAATCTATATCATGTTCCGTATCTGTGTTCATTTTTTTTTCATTTCACCTTTTGTGCTTGTTGATTTTACTATTTCTATTGAGAGTACATCATTCATCTAGAAACTGAAGTTCACAGCCTTAGTATTATGCTCAATTTCTCCCTCTTTTTTCCCACATCTCCATATAGCCATTTAGTTTCCAGTTTATTAATTTTACCTCAACACCTGATCCCAATATACATTTCTAGCCATATTATATATCATACTCCTCCTTGTATGCTGACTACACGACTCACCTGCTTAAGATGTACCATGTTCACACATATACACACAAACACACACACACACAAAGAGAGAGACAGAGAGAGAGCAATTCCAATTCTCACTAGTTGTATGACCATATATTAGATGTCTATTCCTCAGTTTCATAATTTTTAAAATGAGGATGATAATAGCATCACTCCCTCAAAGGGCTATTGTATGGAAAGGGCAGTGTCAGTTTAATATTCTACATAAATATTAATTATTATTTTATAATATATTATTATATTTTTATAATATTAAAATCAATTGTCAGTTTGTTTTTTTTCAGAAAGTTTTTTTTTATATTCCTTAAGATTAACCTTATATAAGTTCATGAAACTAATGTGAACAGATATGATTAGAAACCAAACTCTTTTCTAAGGCCCAAGAGCACCTAGTCAGTCATTTTGACTGTGCCATTAGGCCCATGAGGGATTAGGTAAAAGAAGTGAAAAATCATACCCACTAAGGAACTAAGTAACTAAGACCACCCTTACCACGGGCAATGAATCTGCAACTGGACCCTGAATACCAAAATCCTATAGTAAAGCAGAACAATATCATCTTCAGATATTATGACTAAGGGATTCAAGTTTGTACACAAAACAGGAACTAAAAGAAAACTGAGTGGATGTCCATCAGTTGGAAAATGACTGAGTAAGTTATGGTATACGAATGTTACATAATATTATTGTTTTATAAGAAATGATCAGGAGGATGATTTTAGAGAACCCTGGAGAGACTTAAATGAACTGATGTTAAGTGAAATGAGTAGAACCAGGAGATCAATGTACATGGCAAAAGCAAGATTATATAATGATAATTTCTAATGGACATGAATGACTCTTTTCAACAATGAGATAAATCAGTCCAGTTCCAATGGGCTTGTGATGAAGAGAGCCATCTGCACTCAAGACTGTAATGACTGAATGTGGATCACAACATAGTGTTTTCATTTTTTGTTGTTTGCTTGCATTTTTTCTCATTTTTTTCCTTTTTGATCTAATTTTTTTTTACAGCATGATAATTATAGAAATATGTACAGAAGTTTTGCACATGTGTAACATATATTGGATTACTTATTGTCTAGGGAAGGGGGTGGAGAGAAAGGAGGATAAATTTGAAGCATAAAGTTTTGCAAGGGTGAATGTTGAAAATTATCTATGCATATGTTTTGAAAATAAAAAGCTTTAATAATTTTTTAAAATTCACTTTGTTAAAAAAAAAAGTAAATTGTAAAAAGGGTTAAAATCCTTTTCCTGACATTTGTGCCCAGTGATCCCTTCAAAGTCCAGAATTCTTAGGAACTGGGGGTGTTGGCCTTACCATCATTCCCAATGAGGCTACACAAGGAGCAGCTATTAAACCTTAACACATTTCTGCTCCAGAGCTGTTATCCTCAGATGTAGAGGAGGAAACCCTTTAAAGGCAAATTTGGTTAGAAGAATAAAAATTAATCATCAAACATGGACACAGATCCCATAGTTTTAGTCTATCTCTTCTTTTATCTGAAAAAAAAAAATGCTTCTCAAAATAAAAACATTTCAGGATGGCTCTTCTCAGACCATTTTTTTCTCTTCCAGTTCCAAATCTGAAATATATCATCTCTAGTTTTATATGTCTGGCACCTTCTGGTCCTGTCCACAGCTGAATTAAGGGGGTAATGCTGCCAACTTCCATTCTTATGTACATCAACTTAGTGAGTTGGATAGATCTCTCTCTCTCTCTCTCTCTCTCTCTCTCTCTCTCTCTCTCTCTCTCTCTCTTTCTCTTTTTCTCTCTTTGTGTATATATGTGTGGTTCATAGGAATATATCAAACCGGTATATCCAAAACATCCAGAACATTATATTTTAGGTATTACATCATTCCTTTATATAACCAATATGTATAACTTTCTAATTCAGATTTCTTTTTGTCTTCTGCGTTGGAAAGTTCCCATGATTCTTTACAAATAGTCCAACCCCAAGACTTCTACCCTATACCACCAGCTTCCTGTAACATTTACTCTTGATTTCCCACCATCAATTAAACTGTTAGCTGCAGCCTTATCTGAAACCAACAATGTTCTCAGGCTAAACTTAACAGTGTTGTCTCTCAGAATCTGGTCACAACTGATGCTTCCATTTCAGCCCAGCCACAAAAAAATATGTTTAAAATAAATTATGGCTATAATTTTGGTTCCTTAGTTATTTCATCGTTTCCCACCAAATGAAGTCCAAAATCCTATCCTGACATTCTACCTAAATGTTTTGTTGTTGTGATAGAATCAGGAGACCCAATCTATGACCTGAGGATATATTAGTGCAAAGAAGGATTAAAGAATGTAAAAAGTCAAAAAAAAAAAAAAAAGTTTCCAGGGAGATAGATTGAGAATATAAATTGAGAATAGGTTAAGAAATCCAAGATAGGAATTGTTCTGTTTTATCTTCATATTCCCATAGTCTCACAATGACCCATAATAAAGATTTAATAAAAAATTGTTAATTTATTAGTTGGTGGCACAGTCAAAAGAAGTGACTAGAAACTCTTAGGTCTTAGAAAAGAGTTTGGTTTCTAATCATATGATAGCACTGCTGACATTAGCTTCATGAACTTACACAAGATCTCCTGGAATCTTAAGGAATATCAAAAAACTTTCTAGAAAAAACCAAACCAAAACTGGCAATTGATTTTATATTATAAAATATGATAATATATTATAAAATAATAACTAATAGTTATGTATAATATTAAACTTACACTGCTCTTTCTATACAATAGCCCTTTGAAGGAGGTAGTGTCATGCTATTATCATCCTCATTTTGAAAATTATGAAACTTTAAATTCCAGTTCTTAAGTTGCCTCTAGTATAGGAGGTTAGGGAAAAGTGGGAAAAGTACTGGAATTTAAAGTCAGTAAACATGGCTTTGAAATCCAATTCCAATTCTCACTAGTTGCATGACCTTGGGTCTATTCCTCAGTTTCATAATCTTTAAAATGAGGATGATAATAGCATGACACTACCTCCCTCAAAGGGCTATTGTATAGAAAGGGCAGTGTAATTTTAATATAATGCATAAATATTAATTATTATTTTATAATGATAGCCTTTTATTTTCAAAATATATGCAAAAATGGTTTTCAACATTCACCCTTGCAGAATCTTACATTTCAAATTTTTTCCTCCCTTCCCCTAGCCCTACTGACAGCAAGTAATCCAATATAAGTTAAACATGTATAATTCTTCTATACACATTTAAATAATTTTATATAGTTTATTATATATGATAATATGCAATATGCACATTATATATTAATTATACAATATAGAATGATTGTATATGATAACATATTGTATATTATATAATATTTTACATTACACAAATTTCCATGTTTATCATGCTGCAAAAGAAAAATCAGATCAAAAAGGGCAAAAATGAGAAAGAAAAAAAAAGCAAGCAAACAACAACAAAAAAGGTAAAAATACTATGTTATGATCCACATTCAGTCCCCACAGTGCTCTTTCTGGATGCAGATGGCTTTCTTCATCACGTGTCTATTGGAATTGGCCTGAATCACCATATTGTTGAAAAGAGCCATGTTAGATGGGATTTTTTAATACTGTGGATCTGCATTAGGGAAGCTGGGCTAATTGAATCCTAGGAACAGCTTTGTCTCCTTTGAGAGAAACCTCTCAGTAGGGCAGCTGGAAGGAAGTATCTGGCAATAATTGGCCAGTAAATTTTTTTTAACAAATGGATCTCCAGAAAGGGGGAAAAATGATTCAGGACATATTTTAAAATTTAATCCTTGACATTTTATCCCATCATTTTTATTAATAACAACAAAAAATCCAAAATCCTGATTTATAGCATTTATTGCCAAAGTTTAAATGCTGACACTTAAATTTTAGTCATTGGTTTTCTCTTTAGAACTGGCTGTAGAACACTTCCAGTATAGGCATTAATATTATTAGATTATACATAATATATATACACATATATATTTCATATGCAAATATAAATATATGTGCTATATAATACTTTCATAGAAAAAGTGTCAAATTGCAGTTTCCAAAAAAAATTGGAACCCTATTTCCCAGAAATAAAGCAAAAGGTCTTATATTCAAAGGAAGTATCATATCAGAAAGTAGTTAGAGACAACATGCCTGGAGATGTGATGGTTGAAGGATGAAATGACTGAAGAAACAAAGGTTTGTGTTTTTAAGCATATCAATTTATTAAACAATGCATGCCAAAGGCCCAACAAATCTTGCCCAACAGCCTTCCTTAGCTTTAGCATTAGACCCCAAATAGGAGGAAATAGAAATTTTTGTACAGAAAATAATCAAATAAGACCAATTAACTAGAAACTGGAAATTGAATAGATGCCCATCAATTGGAAAATGGTTGGGTAAATTGTGATATATGAATGTTATGGAATATTATTGTTTGGTAAGAAATGACCAGCAGAATGATTTCAGAAAGGCCTGGAGAGACATACATGAACTGATGCTAAGTGAAATGAGCAGAACTAGGAGAGCATTATACACTTCAACAACAATACTATATGAGGATCAATTCTCTTGGAAGTGGATATCTTTAGCAATGAGAGGATCCAAATCAGTTCTAATTGATCAGTGATGAACAGAACCAGCTACACCCAGAGAAAGAACACTGAGAAATGAATGTGAACTGCTTGCATTTTTATTTTTCTTCCCAGATTATTTTTACCTTTCTAAATCCAATTTTTCTTGTGCAACAAGCGAATTGTATAAATATGTACACATATATTGTATAAAAGATATCCTTTAACATGTTTAAAATGTATGAGACAGCTTGCCATTTAGGGGAGGGAATGGAGGGAAGAAAGAGAAAAGTTGAAATAGAAGTAAGTGCAAGGGTCAATGTTGAAAAATTACCCATGCATATATTTTGTCAATAAAAAGCTATAATAAAAAAAAATAAATAAACCTAGGATTACAGGTTTAATCCATATATATTTCTACTTGTCCAGGAAGTCACAGGTAAAGAAACGTATGCAGTGTTATACAGTGGTATACCTTGGCCTTAAAAACTGTCTATTTAGGCTTTTCCCACTGTCTCATAGTTGCAGCCTAAATACTAGGTCAGTTTGGAGGTCTTATTTGGGTGACATAATCTGTGCCTGCTATTGTGAATAGCCTAGGAATTCCTTGGAAGCAAGTTGTGTTAATGGGAAGAATGTTACACTTGGAATCAGTAAGTCTTGCTTATTATATATCATAGTTATATATAGTGCTTGCTCATGGTACAAGGTTGCAATCTGTCTAAATCTCAATTTCCTCATCTGTAAATGGTAATAATAATATCTGTACCATTGGATTCATGGGATTGTCCTGAAAAAAAAGCATTTCATAAACATTCAGGTCCTATAACTAAGATATCATTAGTTTAAAAGAGAAAATTCTTCTATTTGTTTATACAATTAGATGTGCTTTCTTTTCCCAAGAAAATGAATTAAACTTAATTGAATTTAAAAAGATATTTATTAAGTGCCTGTCTTCATACAAACTGAGTGCTCTGTTCTGTTGAATGCCACCCAGCAACTCTAGGAGAAGTTAGAAGGATGTATTGACATTCACAGCCTCTAAGAGGAGCAGGAGAAAGTATGGGCAATTTAGTTAGGGAGAGAGTCACAAAGTTTTCCTTAGTCTCACTGTACTATGAGACATTAGGCTGGATTGTGGCTTAGTGGATCAGTAAGATATAGCTTCTAGATAAAATCCCAGAGCCTCTGGGAGCCTGAGTTTAAACAGAATTTTCAGACAAAGGCCTTGCTGTGAATACAAGGGATAATGTTATAAAAAAAAATTACTCATGCATATATACTGTCAAAAAAAAAATTTATAATTATAAAATAAAAAAAGAAAAGAAAATATCTTCCTTCAAATATATTAATTTCAGGCATTGTTTTATTCCGCTGATGTGTTCAGTTTATATATCTTCCACTCTATATAACTGAATAGCACACTTTTAAGTATGGAAATAAGATTGTCCTATTCTTGCTCAGTTGTTCAGTGGTTCCAACTTTTTGTGATCCCATGGACCATATTGTCTGTGTTTTCTTGGTAAGGGTATTAGAGTGGTTTGCTATTTCCTTTTCTGATAAATTAAAAGGAAAGTAGCACTTTAATTACTTTTCCAGAGTTATGCAGCTAGCTAAGTATCTGAGGCTGGATTTGAACTCAGGTCTTCCTAATTCCAGATGCAGCCCTCTACCTATTGAACCATTTAGCTGACTCCTAAGATTATTATATTATTGTACAATATAATATAGTAATAAGATATATGTTGTTTCTCTGCCTAACTCTTAATCTTAACAATAAACACCCATTGGTCAGGTTCAGCCTCCCAAATTACCCATAGTCATTGTATTACTATGTATTCTATAACCTTACCTGGCCTGATTTTGGCACACTGTTTGATATTTTATTACTTTGCCAGCTCTGGCTAATTAGAAAGCAGAGTTCAAATGTTAAGTTCATAGTACTCCTAATTATTTTTAGTCAAATTTGATGCCTAACTCACTGTTTCCAAAGGGAAGAAACAAGAATGGTAAGGTTAACTGGAGACAGATTGTGATGGCTCAAGTGCTAGGCAGAGGTGCTGATATTTCATGCAAAATGTACTACGTGCCATTAAAGATTTTTGAGTAAGGCAGTTATATAGTCAGATCTTTCTTTCTTTCTCTCTCTTTCCTCTCTCTCTCTCTCTCTCTCTCTCTCTCTCTCTCTCTCTCTCTCTCTCTCTCTGTTTCTCTCTCTCTCTCTCTCTCTCTCTCTCTCTCTCTCTCTCTTCTCTCTCTCTCTCTCTCAAATAGCATTTTGATATCTCTATATATGGATTGGAGAGGAGAATAACTAAGGAAAATCAAATAAACACTATTTTTTGACTAATCTTAGCTCTAGAAAGTCAGTTTGTTCATTAGATCAACAAGCTTTTATTAATTATTTACTATTTGCTAGGGGTGCTTAATGATTCTATGTAAAGTAAGAATATGATCCCTGCCTTCAAAGAGTTCACATTCTAGGAAGAGACAACATGCAAATAATAGCACATATAAGATAAATACTATGACAATGGGGCAGTAAAGAATCACCTCTCTCCTTTAGGCATGTGGGGAGAATTGGGGAGGGGGAGTGGGGACTTTGTGTAATGTTACATATATTATCAGATTAGGCCAGTTGTCAGTTGGATTTGCCTATCTTATTTGCTACAAAGGAGGGCTAATTTGATGGCCAAGAGCGAAGACATATGTGAAAAACATAATGACATAAAAATAATAGGTATCAATAAAACTTTTAAGAGAGTATAACTATAGCTCAGTTAAGGATCTATGAATAAAGAGGAAAGGATAGATGGGCATAAGCTTTGGTAATTGTTTGTACATGAAGAATAAAAAATGCAAAAAAATTGCAGTATGATTTCAGGTTAGGAACCTAGATGACTGGAAGAGTAGTGTATTCTCAAGAGAAATAAAGTTTTGGAAAGGATGTGTTTTGGGGAAATGGAAGTTCCATAAGTTCCATTTCCTTTATGTTGTATTTGAGACACCAGTAGGATTTCCAGCATTCCACATTTCCAGCATGGAATGAGGACCTTAGGAAAAAAGGTTATAGCTGCATGGAAATAATTGAATCCATGGAACCCAACAAAATCTGCAAGAGTAATTAGAGTTAGAAGAGGCCTAAGAAAAGAATCTTGGGACATACCCATGTTTAGTCTATGGAGAGTGTGATGGGTGATAGACAAAAAACTCATCAAGAATCAGAAAGTAGAAGAAATAGAATAGTATCCCTAACATCAATAGAGAAGGTAATATCTAAAAAGAAGGGGAAATTAATGGAATCAGTTATTGAAAGATCTATGAGAGTGAAGAATGGGGAAAGGATTATTTAATTTAGCAAAAAAAAAAGAAATCACTGGTAAGCTTTGGATTTATTTCAGTGGAGTGGTGCGAATGGAAACTAGATAAATACACAGAATTGAGAAGTAAGTAGATGATGAAATGGAAGCAACTAGGACATTATACTGCAGATGAATCTTTTAGAAGTATAGAAATTTAAAGCATAAGACACAAAGGATGATAACAATTTTAAAAAAAAAAGGAATTCTGAGCATATTTGTAAATAGTTGAAAAGGAACCAGTGAATAAAGAGAAATGGAGAACAAGAGAGGCATGGGAAGGTGGAAATAAATAAAGGTAAAGAATCCTCAAAAAATGAAGGGGGGACCAAAGATTCAAGTAGCCAGTTTTAATAAGGAAAAAAGCCACTTCTTCATCCGAGATTAAGTAAATGAAAAATAATTTAATTGAAGTTGAAGGGGGGTTGAGGGCACGAAATAAGGGGAGATGAGGAAACTAATAGGAAATGGTTTAAATTTTTGTGCTAAAGTAGGAGTCAAGGTGATATGCTGAGAGAGAAGGGTCAGGTGGCATTTGGGGGCTCTAAGAAAGAGAAGATTTGGAAGGGGTTATAGAGACTTAATCAGGAAATATTAAAAAAAGGATTATTATGCAACAGTGAGGGCCCAGTTGAGATTAAGTAATATGAATTTGTTTTGCTCCCTGGTTGACCTGGTTTTATGATTTCTTCCAGCATCATTAAATAGTATAAAAATAGAAAAAGTAGGTAGATGGCAGAGGAAGTCCAGGGTTAAGGACTGGCAGGGTGTGTATAACGAAAGAACAGGGAAAAAGGGATTCAGTACAGGTTGGAAGATGGGAAATTGTTGAAGTGGCTGGTTCAGGACTGTGAAGAAAGTAAAGTAAAGACAGAATGGGAAAGATTGACTAGGTATGCAGAAAGATATAAAAAAACAAGAAGCTGCTGCCATGATTAAACATAGGTTGAAAGGATTAACAAAAGGAGAATAAACAGAACAGAGATTTATGATAAAAAAGAAATCTGAGTTCACAGTATTGAAAATGGAAGAGCATGGGCAACTGATATAGAGAGGAAGAGATGCAAATTTTGACAGTTAGTGCACTTGGATGTCAGTGATCAACTGATAGAGGAGTCAGGTGGGTTTGAAAGGAAGACTATGAGTTAGATGTTGAACTTTTTGAGAAAGTAGGAAGAAAGGGATTTAGAAGTCAATAGATGATGGGAACAAATGTCTGCACAGGGTGATATAGGTGGATGGAGTGAAATTTGAAGGTAGACAAAGTACTTAGTGATAAATGATAATAATAATAATAATAAAGTTAGCTAACATTTTAAAATAGTGCTTACTATGTGCCTGGTATTCTGCTAAATGTTACAATTATTATCTTTTTGAAACTCACCACAAATCTGAGAGGTGAGTAGTATTATTATCCCCATTTTTCAGAAGAGGAAATTGACAAAGGTTAAGTGATTTTCCTGGCATGATAACTTACTAAGTGCCTGAGGCAAGATTTGTATTTAAGTTTTCCTGAATTCAGGTCTGCTGTATTCATTGTTCATGGGATCCCAGTGTATTAACTCCTCTTCCTCACCTGATTTATTGGTAACCTGAGAGAAGTAGCAATCAACACTTGAAAAGAGTGGCTAAGTATAAAGATCCATTCACAAAAAGCCAGATTTTTATGAATGAAAAATGATGGACAATGTGAGAAAAGAACTAAGATTCAGGAGAGCTGGACTTCTAGTTGTCATAGCCTAATAGCTTCTAGTTGCTACAGTTAATAAAAAAGATTAGCCTCTGGAGAAGGTTAGAGCTAAACTGGATAGAAATGAGAATTCTTCCTCCAACACTTAAGAGCTAGGTGGGCGTAGTCACATCCCTAATGTTCTCTGTGCCTCCAGTCAAAAAGGAAAAACCTAATATTACTCTCAGACATACTACCAGGAGTATGATTCAAAATACTCTATCCCAGCAGAGGTGTCAAACTTGTAGTTCTTAGTTGCAAACAATCTGTAAAATCTTCTTAATGAAGCCTGAACCACATTAAAATATAATTGGGTAGTGTTTGACAGCATAAATAAAAACACTATATATAATATATATTTAAATATATTAATGTGTAATTAATTATATATTAATTAAATATATAATTATATATGTTTATATATATAATATATATGTACATATATGTATATATGTATAGTAGGGTTAAATCAATATGTAGCTCATAAGGATAAATTTCTAATTGAATTTCACACCATTGTCTTAGCACACTGAAGGTCATCAAGGCAGCTAGCCCTGATGGGACCAGGCCCCTTCAAGGATGACGCTTATGAGAGTAGTTCATTGGTTAGTCCTAAGGCAGGGAAAGTATAATTTAATTCCTCACATATTTTATACACACTCTCCCCATACATGGTGTATATATCTGTAGGATTTTTGTTGTTGTTCATTCATTTTCATTTGTATCTAATTCTGTGTAACCACATTTGGGATTTTTCTTGGCAAAGAAAACATGGAATGGGTTCCATTTCCTAATTTTACAGGTGAGGAACTAAGACAAACAGGGTTAAGTGACTTGCCCAGGATCACATAGCTAGTAAGTGTCTAATGTTAGATTTGAACTTGTGAAAATGAATCTTCCTGATTCCAAGCCTCCTGCTCTACCCACTGCACCACCTAGTTGCTCCTATTTGTAGGATACTACATATTATATTCATAAGGAGAATGCTTTTTGAGAATTGCTTTATGCTATTTCATCAAATGCCTTTGCTGTAAACTAATTGTTTCTTTTGTGACAAGAAAAAGTAGACATGTTTGTCAAGGCTTGTGACATATTGTTTCACATGGAAACAATCTTGGAGTATCCTGATTCTAGTTTAGCTATTCTGGGGCACCCATTTATGATGGAGGAAGTTACTAATATAAAGCATGGGATAATGTCAATTAGTTTGGTTCAGGATCTGTTTAGATTTGGCTTTTATATCCCCAGTGGTTTATTCATAATAGGTGCTTACTATTAAAGGTTTGTTCAATTCAATCTGAAATCATCATTTTTCCATCCTTCCCAACAAAAATTTCACATGTTCATGTTCATAGATTTCAATTACGCAGATTCAAAGCCAGTCATTGGTGGCCCATCTAATCTATAACACAGAATTTGACGTGAGAGCCACTGAGGTTGATGTACAATTTCATCCTCCAGCAGAAAAGCATCTGGAAAAATTTGTTGACATCACTTTGCTGCACACAAACATGCTGCTCCATCTATTTCTGAAAGCAATGTGAAGAACACCACAGACTGTCATTTTACCAATGGTAACAGCTGCATTTTTGTCAAGATCTGGCTGGAGGAATGACAACAATAAAAAGCCTCTCCCATTTGGACCTCATCCAGGAGGTTAGGTTTGGAATCCCACTGAGTGAGCTTTTTGCTTTAGGGTCACAGTTGTTCAAAGAAATGGTAAGTCAATCAAATGAATATGAGAGGAAGCAACAGAAATATATGGAAAAACAAAACTCCCAAACTCTGAAGAGTTATTCCAAAAGTATTTGGTTATTTTCTTTTTTTCCCCTCAGTCAAATGGTTTTGAAAGACAAGTTTGTTAAAATGATAGTTTTAGGAAAGGCTAGGGAAAGATTCTGTGTCGACTTATACCATATATCACACTCTGCAATTCTCTTGTCAATGAAAAATCACTAAGCTTTATTTGAGAGGTGCTAAACACAGTACCATTACAAAGTTAAAGTATGAATTTAAAATGAAATGGTTTTAGTTTTCAAAAATCAAATTGTGATGGTAAGCAGGAAGATGGGAAAAGAAAGAGGAAAATGAAAAAGAAGCAAAGGAAAGAGGCTAGAATTATCTGGTCCTTACTTGCCACCTACCACCTCCACCACACAACAATATATACTACATGTAGACATGTACCATTATTCATAACATATCATACATAATATAGGTAATATTTGCCTATTTTCATGAGGAATAGTCATTTGTCAACTTTGGATTTTTTGTTATTCAAACCTTTCTGATTTCTGCCTTTTGTTATACTGATTCCTGATTTGATTCACTCAGTGATTATTAACTGAAATGGAGTCATTTTGGCATTTAAAAATAATAATTTTATGGATATGTTTTTGGTTTTCTATCAATTTCATTTTCTAATATGAACCTTTAAATATTATCTCTTGTTTAAAAAATTAAAAAGATAAAAGATAAACTAATCAACACAGCAATTTTTAATATACATGCTGTTTTCTATATCCATGGCAATCCTGGCACTTCTGTAAAGAAGGGAGAAAGGTAGAATTTCATATTTCTTCTTCAGAGGAAAGCCTGGTCACTATAATTACTTAGTGTTTAATTTCCATTTTTGTTGCTTCTCTTTCTATTGATATTGTTGTCATATATATTATTTTCCTGATTCTGTTCATTTGAGTCTTCCCATGCCTCCCTAATCATTGTTTCTTACACCATGGTAATATTTTCTTACATTTGCAAACTATACTTTATTTAGCTATTCATTTTTGGGAATTTTCCAGTGATATATGGGGATAGTATTACAGAATATGGGGTGATCACTGGGCTTCTTTTTAGCGCTGAGATTCTGTGAATATTTGAAAATGGTATGTTTCTGGAAAACCTAAGATAAGCTGATAACTAAATAAACCTAAGTTATTATGAAACACAAGGAAGAATATTGTCTCTTGGGGCAATCTGATGAGGGGAGATTTTTGTTTTGTTTTGTTTATAACTTTTTCCATCTCTCATCCTATCTCTGCTATTGTTTGTCATTGCAGGGGAAGAAACACTTGTGGAAAGCTATGACAACCTCACTGATCCCCTAAAGATATTGACTGAACATTTTTCTTCTCCTCTCTGTCTGTATTCTCTCTCTCTCTCTCTCTCTCTCTCTCTCTCTCTCTCTCTCTCTCTCTCTCTCTCTCTCTCTCTCTCTCTCTCTCTCTCTCTGTCTCTGACTCTGTTTCTGTCTGCCTGTCTTTCTCTCCCATCAATTTAGTTTTAAGCAAATTCCTTCCTTTTCTTAAGAAATCTTTATCATTCCTGTTGATCCCTGTCTAGCAAATGGAAAAATATTTTTCTTATTTAGATAGAGAAAGTTAATCAGGATTAAAAAAATTATTATGGAATTAATAAAAAATAGAATTAAAGTACAAAGTTTAAATTGTAGAAATGTTCTACTACTTTACCCTTCCTGACCCTTTCTGACTGTCTTTTCCAGCACTCACCATTTCCTAATTTAAGATGCTTCCCATTTTTCCATATCACACATATATAGACACTTCTTCACAGGCAAAAATTATGAGTAGATTAAAGAGTTCCAAATATATAATAGCATCGTTCATCTCTGCTGGAGGATATTTACATGTTAACCATTATTACATATGTTTTGGCTCTCTTTTCTTGAGTATTCAAATTGTTATCATAAAGGATTTTCCCCCCAGGGAAGATGAAAAAAAATTTTAAATGGAGAGCAATTTTCTTATACCTTGAGAAGTTAGGTCAAAAAGGTTGCTTTGTTGTAAGTGCCCAAGAGGTTATCTTAATTTTATCCTTCTCTTTCATTTTTAAAACTGGACAGGTACAGGAAAGAAAATATCGTGAGAGAGATACTTTCTCAGCTATCATAGGTAGACAGCATCATTCCAGAATAACCTTTCCCAGACCTTTGAATGTTCATTTCTTTCTGTTTCCTGCCCTTTGCTATCAACATACAAAGAAGTCTGTCTCTCTTATGTATGTAAATTAATTCCACAAATTATTTAAAGTCCCTTACTGCTTCCAAAGAAATAGTAGAGAAGGGGGTTTAGAATTTGGACATAAAACTAGATTTTAATGGGGAGAATAAAACCCACTATACTAGTAAATGTTAAAGTCAACAAAATATGCAAAATGACCTAAAGCAATATAATATCTTGGCCTCACAGAAGGTAGGGAATTACTAGAAGAAATGTAAATGATGTGCAGAAGAAGAATGTCAACTATATTCCAAAAGCAGGCCTGGTCCTACAGAGCAGCTACATACACATTGCAACATTTTAAATGAAATACTATGGAAATGCTTAAGATTGAGATTTACATATAGTGAAGCAAAAAAAAAAAAATACTATTAAAAGTATCCTTCCAAGTTTTTCAACTATTTCTGAATCTGAGTGTAGTGCTAATAAGATCTTGGAATTCACAGTTAGAAGGAAATTTATTTTACAGATGTGGAGACTAAGACCCAAGTAATGTAGTACCTGGATCGGTACCATTCAGGTATTAAATAGAAGAGCTGGGATGATAGATGATAGCTTCTAATTCCAAATTCAATGTTCCTTTTGCTATGTCATGATCTACCTACAAAGTAAATATATACTGCAAATGTCAACACTGAAGCAAAACTAAAATATCAAAAGCTCTTTGCCACATATGACATTGAACTTAGCACCATGGAAAGAAAATTTCCTCTCGTTCAAAGGTTTTATCTGTCTAACCTTCTCCAGACTATTTAATCAAGGCCCTGCTTAGAAGACTTTGGGCACTAATATACAAAGAATAACCTGAAAAGCAAGACCAAGTGAAGGAGGAGACTCCATCAGACATGTAAGACTTCCAAATGCATTCATTTCTATTGGGGAGGAGCTTCTTGTGTTTTTTCACTCAAACACCAAGCATCTAATAAATGCTCATTATGTATGTGCCAGGCACTTTGCTAAGTTTGGGGTATAGAGAAGAGCAGAAAATAGTTGCTTCCCTCAAAGAGTTCACACTGTAATGGATGAAAGACATCATGCAAAATCATTTTTTATACAAGTTATATAGAATACAAGAAGATAAACTCAAATGAAAGATGCCATCAAGAGGGATTGTCAAACTGGTAGATTTAAGCCAAATCTTGAAGGAAGCCAGGGAAACCAGGAGGCAGCAGTGAGGAGGGAGAGCATTCCTGGGAGAAGGGACAATCAATGCTAGCATGGAGACAAGCATTGGAGTGTCTTTTACAAGGAACAGAAAGAAGGTTACTACTGATGTTTATATAGTACATAAAGGAGAATAAAAAGTAAGAAAACTGGGAAGATAGGAAGGCATTTGGCTTGGAAAAAGATTTTAAAAGTCTAGTATGATAGATAATGCTGGTGATAGATAACAACAATAATCATCTCTGCTTTCAGAAGGCTTTATTCTATTAGACAAGATAATATGTACACATTTAAGGATGTAAAATGAATCCAAGGTAATTTCCTGGGTGAAGCATTAATGAAGGGCAGAGAGTGGGGGAGAGAGGAAGAGGTAAGGCCAAATGCAGCACGCAGAATTTGAGCTGAACTTTGAAAGCAGGGGTGAGGAGGAAGTACCCTCTAGGTGAGGGGATTAACCTAAGCTAAAAGCAGGGGGAGACAGGATATGTCATATGTAAAAGAAGAGCACAAAGGACATTGGTAACCTTCTTTAATCTTTGAACTCTTCAAGATTCTTGTGGGGGCAATGGGAAGAGCAGTAGACTTGGCATTTAATGATCTGAGTTAGAAGCAGCTCTGCCACCCACTAATTTTGTAACCTTAAGCAAGTCATTTAACATAAGATTGGACTGAATGCTTTCAGGTCCTTTCTAGCTCTAACAATCTATGTTCCACCTCTTTGTTGTCTCTGTTTTCCCTCAGATCTGATCTCTGACTCCATAGTCTTATAAGATGTGACTCTTTTCTCTGACTGCTTCTTTGCTTAAGGATTTGCATCACTCTTTCTGGCCCTAGAAAAACCCATACCACAGCTGACACACAAAAAGTTCATTCAGTCAAGGCCTTTTTATGAAATTTCACTTTGGAGTCCAGTTAGATAGTTGGTTAGACCCAAAGAGAAGTAATTAATGAGTCAATGCCCATTTAGAAGGTCTCAGAGATCTGTGTTTAGCCCTATGCTATTTCTTTTTAAAAATATTTTTAAATTAAAATTTTCTTTTTTTTTTACATGAACTAAATTTCTCTCCCATATGCCACTCTCAGAGTGTAATATCATATAACAAATACTTTTCTTAAGAAAAAAAGAAAGAAAAAGGTCAATAAAATAGATCAATTCCCTGAAAAAATCTGACAATATATGAATTATACATATTCACATAGCACTTAAATGATTGTAAAGTTCTTTCCTCATAACAAGAAGTGAATGGGCTGATAAGTGCTGAGGCAGATGCAAAAAAAAAAGATCCATGATCCAATCCCGTCCCTCTTGGACTTTAGAATCAAGTTGATCAGACAATGGTTGCTTCTTAGTCTGTGTAAGCCTCCTTCTCTATACCACTCCAGTTCCTGGGATGACTCTTCAGAAGCTGCTACCGCTAAGAACCAACTCCTCTAAGAAGTCCTTTTGGGGGGCCCAGCAAACTTGCAATTTCGCAACATTCATTTTTGATCATTTTATTTTGCTTTATCCATTTACAGTGTTATCATTGTGAATTTCCTTGGCTCTACTTACTTTACTTTGTATCAATTCATTTAAATTTTCCCATGCTCCTCTGTATTTATCTTACTTCTTGAATGAATGACACAGGAATTGGTTCTGCACAACACTAAAAACAGAAGATTCAGAGAGAATATAATAATTGTCATCAACTGTTTCAAGGACTATTATAGAGAAGAGGGATCAGGCTTGTTCAAAGAAGGATCAGGACTAATGAGGTAATTTACAGGAAAGTCAATTTAGGCTTTATATCAGGAAAAAATATAATAATATTTAGAGCTGTGGAAAAGTAGAATTGAATTGCTTAGGAAGTAACTAATGAGTTCACTCATGTTGGGATGACACTTTATTAGTTGTATTGGAATGAAAATTCATTTTGAGATATGACCTGGGTTAGTCCACTGAGGTTCTTCCCCAAATGATCTCTCAAGTCCCTTGTAGCTCTAGCTTTATGATTCTGTAATCTTTCATCATCTCCCTCCCCCACTACATCCCAGTAGGTTTAGTTGCCATGGAGAGGTTCAGAAAGTGTAAGTGACTGAAACTAGGGACTGAATAAAATGAGCTATTGGTAGCAGCTTCTGAAGGACACCCAAGGAACCAGAGGTATAGGATAGAATGAAGGAGAAACACAGACTAAGAAACAAGCAATGATTTTAAGATCCCAAGAGGCAGGGACTGGAGCATGGATCTTTTTTTGTATCTGCCTTAGCGTCTACCTAGCTAATTCACCTTGTCATTGTGAGGAAAATACTTTGAATTAGACTTACAATACAATAGGTATGTATCAATGGATGCCCATATACACAAATATACATACACATACCACACACACATTTATATCTACATCTGTATGTATGTGTGTATGTTTACATATATATATATGTATATATATATATATATATATATATATATATATATATATATATATATATATATATATATATATATATATATACACACACATAAAGGATACTTCGATGGTATAGTGCAGTGGTCCTTAAACTTTTTAAACAGGGAGCTAGTTCACTGTCCCTCAGAGCCGGACTATAGTAAAACAAAAACTCACACTCTGTCTCCGCCCCTCAGCCCATTTGCTATAACCCAGTAGGCCGCATAAACATCCTCAGTGGGCTGCAGTTTGAGAACCCCTGTTAGTGAATAGAACACTATACCTGGAGCCAGGAAGACCTGAATTGAAATCCAACCTCAGATACTTACTAGTGACCCTGGGCAAGGCCCTTAACACTGTTTGCCTCAGTTTCCTCATCTGTAAAAGGAGCTGATGAAGGAAATGGCAAACTACTCCAGTATCTTTGCCAAAAAAAAAAAAAAAAAAAATAGGGTCATAAAGAGTCCAACATGACTGAACTAACTGAGCAACATATATATGTGTGTGTTAAGAGACAGGTCAATTCTCCAAGAGCCTCTACAGCTGTGGATCATAGCATCTGAAGGAGTTGCAGGGTAGCCTTTGCTGACACAGGTCTCTCTCAAGGACTGGGAATGAGATAAATTGGAGATAAAGAGAAGAGGAAAGAGGTCAGACAACACAACAGCCTCTAAGTCAGAGAGGTCAGAGAACAGTAACTGCCTCTCAGTCTCCTTGTATCATCCTCTCACACAAGGAAATCCATTCTGCAGGTCTGGGTTGGATCTCCAGCAGCCACTATCAGATGGCTCCCGTGACATAACATATATGTGCTTATAAACATGATTTGTGTAATTTGTATTATTTTATTAATATATTCAAATAAGCAATGGAACCAAGCTTTGCAACAATTTTTTAAACCTGTTTTGTTCCTTCTAGTTCCTGAAGTTTGCAAACTTGGAGTCATCCTTGACTCTTCCCTCTTTCGTCTCCATATGTGTCCATTCATTTGCCAAGTCTTATGATTTCACCTCACAGTACCTCTCATGTCCCTCCCTTTCTCTCATTTTACTTGGATATTTAGACCCTTATCACCTCTAGCTTGGACTGTTGTCATATTCTTTGAATTGAGATCCTTGCCTCTAGTCTCTCCTCTAATCCATCCTTCATATAGCTGCCAAACTGATATTCCCAAAGTACAGCTCCCTCTGTTTCCCTTCTCTTTCTCTTAAGAATCTGCAGTTTCTCCCAATTGATTCAAGGACAAAATATAAACTCCTCTGTTTAGAATTTAAAATTCTTCATATGGTAGCTCTATAATACATTATGAGGTTTTCAGTACATCACTCTACAATCCAGCCAACGGGCCTGTTACTTGTAGTCTCTATTTCCCTCTAGAAGGCATTTATCTCCATTCCCTATGCCTTCGATCTTGATTTTTTAAAAGGCTGACTTGGACTAAAGCAGTTAATAAAAAAAAAAAAAAAAAAAAAAAAAAGGAAGACTATTTGTAAAGGATTCCTATCTAGGTGCCAAGTGAACTTAATGCCCTTTGAGCTCCATTCCAATTCTAAAATTCTATAATTCTATGAACTAAAGATTTAAGAAAACTTCCACCCAAAATTATATATGATAAATAAATTGCATGTAACACAAAGATTCAGTGAAATTTGAAATGAGAGACCTAATTCCTTTTTTTTGGGAGGAAATTCAGGATTTCAGCATCAGAAGGGACCTCAAAAGTCAGTACCCAAATAATTCCCTCTGCAACTTCCTCAGTAAATGTTCATCACACCTCAGCCTGAAGGCCTCTAATGACAGGAAACTCAGGCAGCTCATTTTATTTTTGGACAGTGGATACTTGGGGTAATTCCTGGTTTACAGCTTGAATAGGCTTAGAAATCAACACACTAGCAATCATCCCTATAATAACCTTTTCAAACAACTCATGTGCTACAGAAGCTGCCACAAAATATTTCCTCATACAAGCCACCACCTCTATAATAATAATATTTACTATCGTCTACAATGCATGATCAACAAAACAATGAACACTCTTTGAACTCTCTGACAAATGAGCCTCTATCTCAATAACCCTAATCCTCTCCATAAAACTAGGCCACACTCCCTTCCACTTCTGAGTGCCTGAAGTAACACAAGGAATAATCCTGAATAATCCTTCTAACATGACAAAAAATTGCCCCAACATCTATCCTCTACCAAATCGCCCCCTGCCTAAACATAAATATTCTCATCACCTTTGCAATTCTATCAACTATTTTAGGAGGATGAGGAGGACTCAAGCAAACCCATCTACAAAAAATTCTAGCCTACTCATCCATTGCCCATATAGGCTGAATAGCAATTATTGTTCACATTAAGACTACTGTAACAATCCTCAACCTTATCATCTATATTATACCAACCCTAACTACATTGCTAACCCTCAATCTTTCAAACACTACCAAAGTGAAATCCCTTGACAGCCTATGAAATAAAGCAATGCCAACAACCATCATCCTCCTCCTTACACTTCTTTCCTTAGGGGGCCTTCCACCCCTCACTGGTTTTATGACTCATCCTACAACTTATCACCAATGGCATCACAATCGCTCCTTCCACTCCCTCCTTTACTCATTGAGACAGCAAAATATATATTAGCCTTTCTTATATTTAATATTTCCATATTTTATACTTTTCTATTTTTATATTGTTTCCCAAAAATAGAATGAAAGCTTCTTGAAGACAGTAATTGATTCATTTTTTTTATTTTTGTACCCTAAGTTTCTAGCCTGGAGCCTTACATAAGGTAGACAATAAATGTTTGACTGTTGAAAAAATTAACACTTGTATCAGTAAGAAGTGACCCCTCCCCCAATTGAAATGATATTCAAAAATGGATGGCCTTTGATTTGGAGGAGTATGGAGAATGTCTCACATTTCTTCCTTTTGTGAAGGAATTGTACTAAATAAAATGGTCATATTGAAGAAAGAAAAGCCAATTCTATTTGCTGGATAACTTAACATGTAGTAAATTGGTCACAGTTAAAACAATGGCAATCATAATAATCAGTTTGGTTTTTTATAAGGCTCATCATAGAAAACTGACATGGATTTTGGATTGTGTGTGTGTGTGTGTGTGTGTGTGTGTGTGTGTGTGTGTGTGTGTGTGCTATTTACTGTAAAGTACTCTGGAGTTACATTCAATAGAAGAAGGGTCAGAATAGTTAGATATCCCTGTAACTTAAAACATTAGAGAAGTTAAGGAAAGTGACAAACCCAATTTAATTCAGGTATCATTAAAGCTCTTTGCCTGTCAAGAGAGACAAGCTATTTTGCTTTCCTCCTGTAGAAATTGTCAGTTGATAGGCAAAACCTCAAGAATAATTAAAGAAAGAGGATGTGTGCCCACCACTGGGAAAATCAATCTTTTGCAAATGTATTAAAATGAATTCAGTATCCTTCCCTTTTAATAGCATCTGGGTACAAACATTTATTTTGCTTGTCTTTGATGGCACCTGAAAAGTCACATTGCCTCCTTAAAAATAAATTATGGTGCTGGGGAAAAAAAAAAAACAAAAAACGAACCACAAGCCAAAGAGGACGCTGTGTGTGTGTGTGTGTGTGTGTGTGTGTGTGTGTGTGTGTGTGTGTGCGCGTTTAACATCATAATTCAGAAAGTTCTATGGGACTGCAGGTGTCTTAAATGCAGTTGAGATATTCCAGGCATGTCTCAGAATGCTTTCTGTCACCTGAAGAGATCTGGAGGAGGTGGGAATAGAGCAGTGAATGTTTCATAGACACCTACCTATCTCTTATTCAGAAAGCTGAAAGCGAAACTTCTTTCTGCACAGAGAGGGACTACCTTTACTAAATGCTACATATAAATTTGCTTGCTGCTGATGTGTCTATGGAAAGTCAAGGGGTTGGCAGCTGACTGGAAATACTGACCTTTCATTTAGAAAGCCTGACTTTGACATTTGGATTAGGTCACAAGTAAATGAAAAATTGGACCATTCACCCTAGTTTCTTGTCAAAAACTAGCAACCCTACTTTGTCTCAGTCTATTTCTTTCTCTGCCTCTCCCTCTCTGTCTCTCTATCTTCCTCTTTGTATCTATCTTTCTCCCTTTCCCTCTTTCCCTCCCCCCCTTTTCTTCTCCCTCTCTCTTCCTTTCCTTCCTTCTCTCTCTGCCTCAGGGGAAAAAAAAAATTAAAAGCACCACCACCTCTTTATCCTACCTCAACAGCTCTGCTTTAAGGTGACTGTAGACTAGGGTGTCCAGAGGTATTCCCCACTGGTATTATTAAAAGGGAAAAGGAAGGGAATAAGTATTTATATACTTGCCTATTATGTGCCAAGTACTGTGCCAAGCATTTTACAAATATTATCTCACTTGAGAATAACAACCCTAGAAGATAGAGTGTCCATAGGTACATAGATTACTATGCCCATCTTTTAGTTGAGGAAGCTGAGGTAACTATAGGTTAACTGACTTACCCAAGATTACATAGCTAGTAAGTGTTAAGCTAGATTTGTACTCATCTTCCTGATGAGTACAAATGACAACTCTATCCACTATGCTCTCTGGCTACTGTTCTTAATTTTTCAAAGGGCCTGGAGTTCCTAATCAGAACTGCTAACAAGACTACTCAAATCACCATTAAAACATTTTTAGTCAGCCTTAGGATAACATGTACTTGGTAATGGTGTACTTGATTAGGCCATCCCACAGATTTTATCATGATAATAAAGTTTTTGCAGAGGTGGCATATTATGGGTGTCTAACATTGAGTGTACTGTCACATTCAATTGATGTGATGATTCTCCATTTCCCCTTTTTTCTTTTCAATTTTTTTTCATTCTGTCCTCTTCAAACTGTCTTGTATTTCACAATTTAGTTTTTTTTTTTTTCATATTTATTCTATATTTATGTCCTTGTACTCTTCCCTGTTGGAAAGAAGGCAAGTGAGCTCCCTGCATGTGGAGGCATTTATTATATTTGTATGTCCAGCACTTGGCACAATATTTGATAGATATATAATAGATGCTAATAAATTACTTGTTGATTAACAAATCAATCTCTTTCTTTGTAAAAAGGGATGTCTTTTCGGGGTGGGATATCATTAGAAATGAAGATGATGTAAAGCCAAAATATATCATTAAAAAAAAAAAAAAGAAAGAAAATTAACTGCTTTCTTCTCTCCAGATACTTTGTATTATACTGTAATATTGTTTTTTCTTTTATTTATATTTACCTAAATGCTTCTACTAAATAAAAATTGAGTATATCTTCTTCATGTACAATGTTCTTTACCACCCTTTGTTTGCCATGAGCACTAAACCTTAAGGAAAATCTGAGTTCAAATCCAGCCTCAGAATTTTTTTTTTAAATAGGTGATCCCACACTATTACATTGTTGGTGGAATTGTGAATGCATCTACCATTCTGGAGAATGATTTGGAACTATGCTCAAAAAATTATCAAACTGTGCATACCCTTTAATCCAGCAGTGCTACTATTGGGGTTATATCCCAAAGAAATACTAAGAAGGGAAAGGACCTGGATGTGCCAAAATGTTTGTGGCAGCCCTTTTTGTAGTGGCTAGAAACTGGAAAATGAATGGATGCCCATCAATTGGAGAATGGTTGGGTAAATTATGGTATATGAATGTTATGGAATATTATTGTTTTGTAAGAAATGACCAGCAGGATAAATACAGAGAGGGTTGGAGAGACCTACATGAACTGATGCTGAGTGAAAGAGCAGAACCAGGAGATCATTATACACTTCAACAACAATACACTATGAGGATGTATTCTGATGGAAGTGGATATCTTCAACAAAAAGAAGATCTAATTCAGTTTCAATTGATCAATGATGGACAGAATCAGCTACACCCAGAGAAGGAACACTGGGAAATGAGTGTAAACTGTTTGCATTTTTGTCTTTCTTCCCAGGTTATTTTTACCTTCTGAATCCAATTCTTCCTGTGCAACTAGAAATTCAGTTCTGCTCACATATATTTTATCTAGGATATACTATAACACATTTAACATATATGGGACTGCCTGCCAGCTAGGGGAGGGGGTGGAGGGAAAGAGGGAAAATTTCAGAATAGAATTGAGTACAAGGGATAATGTTGTAAAAAATTACCCATGCATATGTACTGTCAAAAAAAATTATAAATATAAAATTAATTTTAAAATTCTGTCTCTTAAAAAAAATAAACAAAATAAAAAATAAAATAAAATAAAATAGGTGATCCTAGGCAAGTCTCTTGTCTGGTTCAGTTTCTTCAACCATAAAATCTGAATAATAATAGTACCTATTTATTGAGGTTGCTGTGAGAATCAAATGAGATATTTGTAAAGAGATAAGCACAGTGTTTGGCATATAATAGGAGCTTAATAAATACTTGGTCCCTTCACCTGCTCCAGATCTTTCTTTACTTCTCTCCAGATGTTCTATAACATACCATGTTGATACTATTTCCTCTGTTCCTCCTTCCATTAATATTCATCTTAATGTTACTATTAACACAAATTAATATAAAATTTTAATATACTAGGTTCTCCATCATGTATCAATTCATTTTGAATAAAGTATAGTTTTTCATAGATATAGTCTAGTGTTGAGTTTCATTATTCTACCAGGTTTCATTGATACCTGAGGTCACTTTTACTTCCTTGCATTAGCATATTTAATTCACCTTATTTATTAAAAACTTTGTGAATTATGTGAGATATCTAAGGTAATGAACAATGTGACTAGTTTTCTTCTTGGACATTGTTTCATGTGAATTATTAATCTTTACTCCATTCAGTAAACATTTATAAGTGCCTATGCAAAGTTGTTGTTAGGGATAAATAGCCAAAAAAAATGAAACAGTCCTTTTCCTCCAAAGAATTTACATTCTGCTCACAGTGTTCTTTCTTATACCTGCTATTCTTTGTAGCAATGGCTTGACAGATGTTTGTAGGAAGTTTTCTCTTTCCTTGCATTTACAACTTAAAACTCTTCAGATTTACAAGACTTAAGGTAAATATCTCTGTATGTGTGTGTGTGTGTGTGTATGTATACTGAGATATAAATAAACATGTATGCATGTATGCACATACCTACCTACCTACCATACATATTATTGTTATTGTTGTTTGCCCTTTGTTTTTGAAAAAGACCAATGATTTGGAAAAGGTGATGTCTTAACTTGCAAGTGAATTGGATGTAAGTGAGGCAAAGTTGTACAAAGTCTCTTCCCAAATCATCAAAGTGCAACGACAAGACAAAAATCAGAACAACTTGTGATGCAATGGATGACTATGGCATTTTCAACATCTGACTAAACTTTAAGTGGTCCACAACACCTGCTTTGGCTGTCTTAGTGACCATTGGAACAAATTGTTCTCATCTATCCTTCTACAGGGGAAAGGTTTCACATGCTTGGGATAGACATCCCCCTAACTTACAAACAGGTGTCTGCCCCACAGGTTACCCTTAACCTGGTTCAGCCCATCTACAAAGACAGCTTATCATGTTGTAGTAGCTACACTTGCTACAGCTTCTTACAGCCTGTATGACAGATAGACACTAAAGGTAGATGAATAGCCCTGAAAAGGACTTTGCAAGCCCTCACACCAGAGGTGCTGCTAGTCCTCCTTGAACACTCACACTCCATCTTTTTATTTTCTTACATGTATATAGCCAAGAGCCCACCATATTTAAAATTTTAGGACATTATCCAAAAATCCAAATCTCATTTTCTGACATCATCTTTTTAACTGCCTTTTTATATCCAAAATATGTTTTTATGTTCTAAAAATTATATTTTCAATCAGTAAATGTGATGAAAATACCACCTTTGGTTTTGTGCTTAAGATTTCATAACCTCTAAAAATGCTTTCTATGTTCCTTCTGGTGGTATCATTTATCCCTACATGAATCTCCAAGAGTGAGTAGCAGTCATCATTTATGACATGTCTCAGGAGGCATTCTGTCACGTCCAGGATACATGCCCTAGGAAGATAGCAAAGTTTTCTATTATTCATGTCATCTTGATATATAGCTGCCTTGGAATCTCTCGACAGGAAGTCACTAATCACCATTATTCATCTTTTCTTCTTCATACCATTACTGGATGACCTCTATCTTTGCACTGGCTGTGCCTCATGACTGGGATGCACTTCCTCCTCTACCTAAACAAAAAATGCTAAATGAGTATAATGGAATATTGACACACTGTAAGAAATGATTAATATGAAGAATTCAGAGAAGCGTGGGAGGACAATATTTTTAAAATAACTTGTATTTAGCTACTTTGTTTTCACTTGTATTTATTATCTTTATATTATATATATATGTGTGTGTGTGTATATATATATGTGTGTGTGTATATATATATATATATATATGTGTGTGTGTGTGTATATATATATATATATATATATATATATATATATATATATATATATGTGTGTGTGTGTGTCATTACTGTCTTCTCTGCTTGGAAGTAAGCTCCTTGTGAGGACTATTTAGTTCTTGTATCCCCACCACCTGGTATACATAGTAGGGGGCTTAATAAATAAATGTTTGTTGACTAATAGATCTGCATGTTGTATTTGGTAAACATCATTTTTACTTATAGCACAGAAAGATGAATCTTTCTAAAAATGTTCAACTTTCCCCTCTTTAGAAAAATACTTATTACATAACTCCAAATAGTCAATGTCTTTCTTCTCTTCCATCTCTATCACATTCTTTGCTCTTCAAACTTCTGAGAGAAGATACTACTCTCTCATCTGCTTCAGATTGCTTTTTTCCCCAACATTTTCTTGAAGTTCTTCTTCCATTTGTTTGAGGAGCACTTCATTTTGGCTCTATGTTTATTTTCTTTTCCAGCAGAAAGAATAACTTATACTTTGTATATATGTAGCTGTTACTGATCACTGGCAGAGCACAAGCATGGTACATGTCCTGCAGGTCACTGAAAATACACTTGTGCTATATACTTTTTGGAAGCAAGTTCCTCAGTCACCTGTCACTCATTTTGGCGGTTTTTATAAGTGAATAACCAGATGAACTGCTATGGCAAAATATTTCTAAATCCTGTAAATGCCAACTTTGAAACATCTCTAGCATTTATCTACTTGTATAGTTTCCACCCTATCATATTTACTGATATCTGCCTAAATGATTGTCATAGCCTCTTGTAGGTATTCCTGTCTCCACTCTATCATCTCTTTATACTCCTGCTAGAATTTTTTTTGTTACATAGAGAACTGGACATACTACTCTTTTATTTAAAAAAATTTCCGTGGCTCCCTTTTGGTTACCTAGTAAAGTTCTAATTCCTTTTCTTGTCATTCTTGGTTCTACACAATCAAGTACCTCATTACTTTTCTATACTCATGCAACTAATCTCTCTGTACTTTTTTATTTTTTATGAAATTGTCAACTCTCTCCATTGAACACAATCTATATAGGTCATGGATCCTGATTTCCTATAACTGAAAAGTCCTCCCTCCCCTTCTTGCCCTGTTAATTTTTGTTATTTTTTTTTTCTAGAGCTGAAATACAATGTTACTTTATCTTGAAACCATCTCTGATTCCCCTGAACTGGTAACAAGTTTTCTATTAGGAGCACATGTGATACTTTTAAAAAATTCTCTAATATATTTTTCATGTGATATTTTGTACCACAGTTGTTTCTAGAAGTTGTATCTTCTTTTAGGTCACCAAGTGTACAAAGATAGGGACTGAATCATCTAAAGTTTGCATTTCTACCAAAATTTAATATAACATCTGCATATATTAGGTGCTTAATAAATGTTTATTAATAATTGTATAGATGAAGCATCTATTGCTTCATTTTTGCACATTTGTACATTTTTATCAGGGACATACAAAAAGTGCTACTTTCGAGTCACTTAATTTTTTTTTTTTAAGATGCTATACAATTCCCATTATTTTCATTTCTGAATATATCTCTTCTTCCCTACTAAAAGAGCCATCCTTTCTAAGGGGGAAAGGGAGAAAAGGGAGGAAGAGAATCAGAAAGAATATCTACTTTGCTATCAGATTTTTATTACTATAAAAGTGCTGCTATAAATATTTTGGAAGTATGAAAACTTTCTTGCTACATTTGATCTTTTGGGGGAATATGTTTAACCGTGGGATTTCTAAGTAAAAAGGGCATTTAAATTTCTTGTTTAAATAGCCAATCAATTTCTAATTCTTTCTATAACCTATATCAGTTTCCCTTTCTGTAGTCCTTCCAATGGTGAATATTAATCAGAGATTCTTACCTTTGGGAGCATGAAATTGTTTTTTAATAATATTTTGATAATTCTTATTTCAATATGGTTCAATTGTTTTCCTTTGTCATCCTATATATTTTATTTTAGGCACTTAAAAAAAAAAGCATTATTTGGAGACAGGGCCCATAAAGTTCATGAAACAAACAAAAAAAAAAAAATTTAAGAACACCTGAAAAATTTCCACTTCTTTTCGTCTTTGACAGTGTAACTCTATTTTAGAAATATTGGGTTTGCATCCCATTCAAAAATACAATGTTTTCAGTGATTGCTTCAGTGTTGATGTGTTGAAAGGCAAAATGTCCTTTCAGGAAGGTCCCAAAACTAGTTCCTTTTTTTGAGGCCAGTTCTTTAGGTTCTTAAATCTGTTTGAGCCTCAATCCACTCTTCAAAAAACAAGATGGTTCTAAGAAATCTTTGTCTCTTGTATTCTAGAATTTTTGCAATATATGACTAGAGAAATTGACTAGAAATACATTTTCCATCAGAAGTGACTGACAAAAAGAATATGAAAGGTATTTTTATCATTGATGGTTTTTAAAAGCAATTTTAAAGAACTTCTTTGATAAGACTAACTCAAACTTTGACCTTCAATATTTTTTAATTATCAAAGGTAAGTAGCCTAACTTCAGTGAACCCCCATCAAACCATTCCCATCTAGGTATTCCTCCCCTTCCCATCTTCTCTGTAATGCCAGAGAAATTGAGGCAAGATAGAGATTAGAGAGTTTTTAATATTTTATTTGAAAGGGAGAGATTGTGCTGGGGACATGTTACCCCCAGGGCTGATGTCCAAAGCATCCAGAGACTAATGTGTGCTTTCTATGAAGTATATATACACATTTGGCTCCAAGCTACAAAAGGGTAGATCAAAGCAGGGGAGGAGTCAGAGCACTGAGAGTGGGAACAAACTATCTATCAGTCCGGTTCTGAGGGTGGGGAGAGGCACCAGAAATTCCGATAAATTGGGATCAAGAAGAACAATGACAGGATAGGGGGAGGCACAGGATATTCTGATAAGTAGGGAAGGTCTGGGGTCATGATATCTAAGAGAAAGTCTTTCTCTTTATCTGGATCATGATGATTAGGAGGGGGGGGAGGGGGGGATGTTGCAACCAAGCAGGGAAATTGAGGTAGAACAATTAGGGAAAGTGAGTTAGAATAATCAAAGGAAACTGTGGCACAACACTCTTCTCTCCCCCAACACACACACACACACACACACACACACACACACACACACACACACACACACACACACTCTATAATTTTCAGGAAATGGTTTGTCTCGATTGTTATTTGATTCAATACTTGCAAGTGAAAAATAAAGCATTTGGTATTGAATTGTAAAGTGTGAGCTATAAAATCACGCCCTGGGGAAATATTTAGAGCTTCTGTTTTGTTGATAGGAGATTCAAATTCTGCAAAAGCAAGCTTTGGGGATGCACTAACCTGAACTTGCTGTTTTATTCACAGAGGATTAGACATACCAAGGTAAGATAATACCATAAAGTGATTGTTGTGATGTCACCTTTGCTGCCCTAATTTTAGAGGTCAACCTGACACTGATTTGGGAGCTAGTTATATTCTAAAAAAGGTGTCAGTGGGGGAAGCAGAAAAGTAATAAGAAGTAGGGAGGCTGAAGAATTGAGGGGAAACTCTGTACTAGCTCTAGCTCTGTTTTTCCAATTAGTTCAACAAACTGAGAACCTACTTTGAATCCTAAATCATACAAGACAATGCAATCAACAAGATTTAATTAATTAATTAAGTGCAACTAGCACTTAATATGTTTCAGACACTATGCTAAGTGGTAGTGTAATGTCGAAGAAACTGAGCAGGATAAAGATTAGAGAGTATTCAATACAGAATTTTTTAAATGGAGAGATTTCCTGGGACCAAATGGATCCATGGTTGGTCTCAGGGCTGAATGAGATTCCTGAATACCAGATAAAGCATTATTTTATAGAGTGACATAATGGGGGAAGGTACCTGGATGGGGATGACCTATGGGGAGAGGAACCCAGGATGAGGATGACATAATGGAGGCAGGTACTGGAGAGGCTCCTGATATTGTAATGATGTCTAAAATGGATGAAGACTTTTATCCCATCAAACATTAAGAGGAAATTTCTATAGCCTAAGGTCTAAGATATGACCTTTATCCTAACATTAAGAGAGAATGGTTATAACCTGAGGCAGAGTAACTGAGTAGGACAATTAAGGAAACTGGGTCAGGACTTTAAAAGAGCACCATGGCACAACACCTGAAGCTCAGCCTATTACTGATGGGGGTTGAGGTCCCTTTAAGATTCCTTTCTAATTTCCCAACCCATGGCTGACCTTGATTCACAAATCCTGGTCAAAGGCACCCTTTGAATATCCAGGCCCAGCCCCACCATCAGCTCAGCTTCCCCCAGCCCTCATCTGATCTGAGCTAACTGAAAAGCCCGCCAAGAATTTAGGGGTACTGCCCATCATCTTCTAGGTATAAAAGAAACGAACCAGAGTGCTCTGTTTGCAGGAGCCTTCCCAGCCAACACATGGTATCCTACCAACCATCTAAGGATTCCTGCCCACCCATCAGCCACCTCTGGCCCTGGCATCTTTCTAACTAAGCTTTACTTCCAAATTTCTACAATAAACCTTTTATTTATCAATCTAGGTTTTCGGGCCTGTAAATTCATTTACAGGGGACATTGCGCCTCATGGGATTATCTATGTGCCAAGAAATGGGGTTCCCCCTTTCCTTTCCCTCATTAGTTGGTGGCTTGTATGGGGACCCCAAAAATAGTTACCCTGAAAATTAACCTTAAACTTTTCAGGTCTCTCAGAACCAATCTTTGTCCTTAGCAATTTTGAGCAGTTTCCAGGAAGAATATCTGTGTTCCTACCCTCAACTCACTCTATCTCTAAAACATAGGGCACCCAGACCAGGTTTGGGCTGCGTGCAAAAGTCTCCCGTGGAGACTACTTTCATTTCAGGCAAAAGTCCTTTTCATCTCACTCTGTCTCTAGAGGCTGCTTTTCCAAAACATTTCTAATCTTTTTATCTCACCAGAAAAGCCTGCCCTCAGGCTGCAACTCTGACACACTGGAGAGTGTCTCTTCTTCACCCCTCCCCCACCATGTGGCCAACCCTCTCAGGTCCCGGCCAGCAGTGTCCTTGATCTCTTCTGGGGGAGAAATCTGTGTTTAAGCTCCTCTCGCTCTCCACCGAAGTAGTCAGGCTGTAGCCACAAGGAGACTGTCAATGGATCGGGGCAAACTTGGAGATGTGTCTCTACCCCTTGGCATGAGCCTTCATCTTTAACACTGGAGAAGCACTGGGTAAGATAATATCTCTCCCTTCCCCCATCCTCTCTCTTTTCCAACCTCTCCATGTGGCTTAACCTGCCATTTAAATGCTCCCATCCTGTCCTCTTCTTGGGGTACAGTGGGGAAATTTGGGGACTCTTCAAGATCTCTAGAAAAGTCTCCCATTCACTTTTAAAAGATGCTCTGCCGAAACTCTGAATGCCCCTCCCATAGCTTCTATCTGGCTCTTAAAGGAGCCAAGGCTTCCAGTCCTCTCAGAACTAGCTTGTCCCATACATTTTAAAATGGGATTCAGTTTCCTGAATTAGTCATCCTGCATTAGAACATGCTTTCTAGGATGGATATAGGATTTTAAAACCTCCAATTTTTTTTCTAAGCTTCAGGGAATACTTACCTACTCTCTAAAGCCTAGACAGAGAATTTAAACTGTCCAAGCTTTTCTCTGTCTCAGGAGTTCCTAGCGCACTCTCTATTTCTCAAGCATTTGCGCCAATAATTAAAAGCTTCTTTTCTGAAGTGCAGCTTTGGCCACGCTGTCACTTCAGAAAGGACATCTTTGTAATTTTGTCTGGGGAACAAATTACGAATCCAGGCAAATTAATTATTAAGAGAGTTTAAATAGTTTCTTTTATCTTTCCCTCATCCTGACTGCAGTGGGAGGAGAATTAAGAGATTGAAACTATTTGAAAAGCACTCCTTAACTACTTTTAATTTGGCACCTCTAGAATCTTTCTCTGTTCTGACAGTTCTTGTTTACTGCCTCAGTTTCCTTAAACTGTCTCTCTCTTTCCTCAATTTCTCTGGCTTCAGTCCAGGAAGTCCAGGGATATAGAATAGGAATAGACTCTCCCTCAAGCTGACTTTTAGAGAATGGCTAAATTAACACCTGAATTCTATGTAGAGTTCCAATCTCTCTTTACTCGCCCAACCCCCAACTTTCTTTTCAGGAGCCACTTATCTCCAATTAGAGTCTGACTTTTCTAAATGCTCCAAACGCCCCCACACCCTACTCACTAAAAGATGGGTGGGGGGTAGTGTCTCTTGTCTTTGATTCTGCATTAAGTACCTCTAGCCTAAGGTAAATGCTAGCAGCCTTCCCTTCCCTCTGCCTCTTCTAACAGAGTAGGGAGGGGCCGCATGGAATTTCGTCACACCCACTTTCCTCAGAGAAGGTTCTGAGTGAGATAAGCCGGCTTTCAAATTAATCTTTTTTTTTTTTTTTTTTTTTTTTTTTTTAAGACTTGTTAAAACTGGGGGACTCACTAAACTGTTTGACTATTGTTCTGGATGAGAAAAGCTTGCTGTATAAACCTGTAACTATTGCTGTTTCAGGAAATTTACTACTCTGTTATGTATAATCTGATAACTTCTATAAACAAGGAAGGAAGGAAACAGATTTCAGCTGGTCAGGAAATTGGGAAAAACTGATATCTTATTTCAGTTCAGGCCGAATTGGAAACTATTTTATTCTTTGCTTAAATTTTACTAGACTATGATTTGCCGAGTTTTGTTTAACTTTGAAATCCCTTATTCAGTCTTTGGGATTATTCTTTGGAAACAACCAAAAATCAGACACCTGTCCAAGGGCTGGCAGCCTCTCTGATCTGTTACCCCAATTCCTTAATTATTATTTCAGCATTTTGACATCAGGACTCTAATGGTTTGGGGTGGCCTGTCTTGGTCTAATTTCATAATTTACTCAGAAATCTGTCCTCCCTAGAGAGAGAGAGAGAGATGAAGCTCTCAAACTCCATTTTTTGTCTCTCTTGGATCCCCTGACTTGGGGTGCCTTCTTAGGGCAGTAGGACTGCCTTGAGCACTGCTACACAGCAGAGGCTGAGTTAAATGCACAAATGAGCAGAGACCTAAAGACTGTCCATCTCTGGCTGAGATGCCCCGCAACTGCAGAGATTCAAACAGGGAGGCCTGTGTCTCTTTGAATAAGGAGTGCTGTTCTATGCTAATAATTCTGGGGTTATCGGGGAGAAACTGGTCCTTGCCACAAGTCCTTGCATTGTCTAGTTTTAGTCTGGTTTATTTGTTTATTTGTCCTGACTCAGTTTCCCTAATTATCCTTACTCAGTCCTGCCTCAGTTTCCCTGCCTCTTAGTTCTGCAAAACCTCCCCCTGCCTCTTTATCAGAATACTTGATAAGATCTTATGTTTCAGAATAGCAGAATGCCTCTCCCATCCCAAGCTATGGGAATCTCTTATCAAGATGCTGTCTCCACTGATTATGTTATCTCTCTAGAAACTACTCCAATATTGCTCTTATTGCTCTTGCCTCTATTTCAGTTTTCCTGTTCATGAGATAACACAAACCCCCACCCTCTGTCAGCAAAGTGGGGATAGCTCAATTTCCTGGGACTTGATTGATGCTGTTTGGAGCTCTACACTCAAGCCAAGCATTGCTCGTTGAGACATCATGGCACAGCTCTGGCGAAATAAAAGTTTTTGTCATATCTCTCTCTCTTAGGGATGCCTAAAAGGAATGAAAGCTATAGAGTTGGGGTCCGGTTATTGCCTCTCAATAAACTCCACTGAACAGATTAACTAATCTATCTCCACACACCTTGACAGGGCTTCTACACCCAGCAAAGCTAACTCCTTTGAAGCCAAAAGGTTTGGAAAGAACAATATTCAAACTTAGCCTGAGTTTCTGTGAATGTCATCCACAGTTCAATAGGATTTATTTCTAAAAGTTTAAATGCTAACTTCTTGAATTCCCTTATGTGGAATTAGACATTCTGTATATGATTGTATTTGCATTGGGTATTTTAAAAACAAACTGATTTTAAGATCAGAGCAATAGTCAATAGAAATTGTTAATGCAATTCAATTATGTCATATCTTGCTGTTTCTAGCCTGATCATATGTAATCATTGTATCCTAAATGCTTGGCCAAATAAGTATTTAGCCTGGTCATCTGTCTGCTACTAGACAACTAATAGAGATCTGTAAGAACAAAACTGATTTCTAACACCTGTTGGTTTATCTGTTTGCTCTGTTTGCAGGAGCCCTCCCAGCCAATACATGGTTCCTGCCCGCCCAGTGGCCACCTCTGGCCCTGGAGTCTTTCTAACTGAGATTTACTTCCAAATTTCTACAATAAACCTTTTATTTATCAATCTAAGTTTTTGGTCCTGTAAATTCATTTACAGGGGACATTGTGCCTCATGGGATTATCTATGTGCCAAGAAATGGGTTCCCCCTTTCCTTTCCCTCATTATTACCAGTTGCTTTATTAATCCCAGATTTCAGAAGCCACAGCCAGTGATCTTTGTGCCTTCTCCCCTCCTCCCCTAGCTGTTCCAATATCCTGTTCAAATTTTATTAACTGATCAGCCCACATCTGAGTAGTTCTGTGACATGGGAACTCACAGTTAATGTCTAAAGCCAATGCAAAAGGGCCCCATCCAGAAGGCAATTAATAGATTACTGCTTCAAGGATGGCTGCTCATAGGCATAGATCTAATTTCTCAAATCTATTTCCTTTAGGAATTTCACTTCCTTTCTTGGAGACCTCCAATGGGGAATGAGCTACAAGAGGAATTCATTTTTGTATTATCAGACACATGAAATTCCACATTTTAGCTACAGAAAAAGAGACAAAGGACATCTTCCATGTGGAGTGGATAACTAATTCAAGTGGTTTTGCAATAGTAACTTCTCTGAGATTTCCCCAAATCTATGAAACTCTGCTTTTCAGAGAGGCTCTCTATTATCATCATCAGCCACTAATCTAAGACTCATCAGGTTGTTTGAACTTTTCTTGAAACCTCTTCAGTTTCTTAGTGGATAAAGACTGCCCAACCCTTGCTCCCTGAGGGGAAGAATTCCTCTGAGGAAAATTTCCTCCAAGATTCACTGTGAATCTTTCCTGACTGAATCCCTACCTGTTCCTGTTGAAGTTCAACTCCATCAGTAGAGCTTTTATTCCTTGTGATTTTACACTCTAGGTTTCATTGCATAACTCTTAAAAGTTAAAAGCTCTGTCTGTAGTTACTGATATCCTGGGCCAATTTATTTTCAGCTATTATTCTGACAATCCAACTTTCTATAGGAATGTTAACAATAACCAGGAAATAATGGACCTGGAAGTTTATTTACTCTCCCTGGAAGCTTTCTCCAGCACCCATTTGAGTGCTCCTTCTAAGTTGGGACCTATTACGTTTTATTGAGAAGACAGTCTATACACCACTAGAAGGACCTTTGGCACAGCATGTCAGAGTACTATAACTATCCATCTGCTTACCCCATGCTCTATATTTGCATTGCCCTTCCCTTCAACTATTATGAGAGTCAGCTGTCATCTTACTCCCTCCATTTAACAACTATGCCAAATGTTAGAAGTTGGTCTAACCCAGGCTGGTTCTCTGTTAATTCAAGTTCAATGTTGAGGGAAAATGAAATACTAATAGGGTCATTCAACAGTAAATAAATAAAAATTTACTTAACTATAGTATAGAAAAAATATTCAACAAGAATACGTCAAAACTTAACTGGTGTAGACATAAAGTTTCTCCTTTCCTCAATCCCCATCTCCATCTCCATATGTCTAGTGATTGGGATATTGTGTGGTAACTTACACAGTCCTGGGATATCTAGCAGGACTAAAAGGCTACAATTCCATGTAAGTGATCTGCTTTATGCCAGTACTTGACTGAGAGCCCGGTAGGACACAATGCTTGAGTCTTAGAAATTCCTGAGTCAATCAAGTCCCAGAAACTGTTTTGTTGCCTTTCATGGAAAAACTAGCCTAACTTAGGATATTACTTATACTATAGTTAGTAACCAGTAATTCCTCTGAGATCATAATAATATTTGAGGGTTCAATAGATATTTTTACAAACTTGTAGGCTTAGACAAAAATCACCAAAATGTCCATATTGTTTATTTTTAATATGAAGTAACAAAGTATGAAAATCTGTGATGAGACTGGAAACCATAGTCACAACTTTGTATGAGGAAAATATAAAAAAGAAGTAAGCACTAAGTGACCAAATGTCCAAATTTCCATATCTAACAGTCCATTTCCTTCCCCATCTTTCCTCTACCATTCCCCACTCCAACTCTGCAAACTGTATAAGCATTTGCCTGATTTTTTGCTCTCACCTCTCTATATGGTCCTCTGAGACTTGGGTGAAAGTCCTTTTCTAAATGCTACTGAACTTCTACAATAAATTGAACTCTCCTGAAAACCTAGTGCAATAATTCTCTTATTTTCCTGAAAAGTTCCTCTAAAACCTTGGTGATCTTAGAGAAGTCCTCCCTAATTTCCTAGGAGAAATATAACTTTAATATGAAAAACAAATCAATTATCTCCTTTAAAACAAACAAAAAAAAGTTTTCCTCTTATTTGACAATCACCGAAAATCTATGTACCTTTCTATATATCTCAAATAACATTGTCCTTGTAATTTTCTAATTAGTTACATACTATTTTATAATATCTATGTATGTCATTTCCTGCTAGATTTTGTTTCATATGGTGCCATACCTTTACTTTAGCTAAACTTGCATAATCTTCACCACCTAGCACCATGCTCTGTATATATGTAATATTAAATTAATAAATATGTGTTATCAAGTGGTATAGCATGGAAATTCTTAGAGGAGAAGTTAAGAGAGATGTAAGAAGAAAGACAACAAAACTATGCTAGTGGGGGATCTCAACCTTCCTCTCTCACAACTAGATAAGTCAAACCACAAAATAAGTAAGAAAGAAGTTAAGGAGGTAAACAAAATGGTAAAAAACTTAGATATTGTAATGTTCTGATTAGCTTTCTAGAGGTCTTGGGACCAGCCTTCCTTTCAGCAGAATAATCACCACAAGAATAGCCAGGGATAAAGTCCAAAAGTCTTTATTGTCTCCTTCATGGTCAATCTCCTTGCCTGGGACTCGGGCTAGCTTTCTGGAGGACCTCCTCCAGAACAAGTCTTTGTTTCAGTGAAGAAAATACAAGAGGGCTATGGTCTTTGCCTTGAAATCTCTTTCTGGCTGAGTTTGTCCCCAGTTTATATCATTACAGTATACTGAGTATAAACCAATCATTATATCACTAGGGAACCATTATTTGTTGTAAGATTAAATCACTTATACTGAACTAGAGAAACCACATTAGATAACTATTGTCTTATCAATTCCACTGAGTTAACACTTTATTTAAATCAATCATACTGAGCTTTAAGTATATTTCTCCAAAGTTCCTGCCCTTTACAAGATATGATAGATTTTTGGAGAAAATTAAATAGAGACAGAAAGGAGTTTACTTTTTTATCAGTGGTTCATGGAACTAATACAAAAATTAACTATGTGGTAGGGCATAAAAATCTCAAAATCAAATGTAGAAAGGCAGAAATAGTAAATGCATTTTTTTCAGATCATGATACAATAAAAATAACATGCAATATAAGGCCAGGAGAAAATAGATCAAAAAATAAATGTAAACTAAATAATCTCATCCTAAAGAATGAAAACAAATTTCATTTCAAATCATAGACATAATCAATAATTTCGTCCAAGAGAATGACAATAATGAGACCACATACCAAAATTTGTGGTATGCAGACAAAGTGGTAATAAAGGGGAATTTTATATCTCTAGATGCTTACCTGCATAAAATAGAGAAAGAAAAAAAATCAATGAGTTGAGCTTCCAACTAAAAAAACTAGAAAAAGAACAAATTAAAAACCTCCAATCAAATACCAAACTTGAAATTCTAAAAATAAAAGGATTAATAAAATTGAAAGTAAAAAAACAAACAAACAAACAAAAACAACCTGTGAATTAATAACTAAAACTAAAAGTTGGTTTTATGAAAAAAAATAGATAAACCTTTAGTTAATTTGATTAGAAAAAGGAAAGAGGAAAATCAAATCAGTCTCAAAAATCAAAAATTTTTAGTCTCAAAATTAGTCTCAAAAATTCCTCCACCAATGAAGAGGAAATTAGAGCAATAATTAGGCATTACTTTGCCCAACTTTGTGCCAATAAATTTGATGACCTAAGTGAAATGGAGGAATATCCACAAAAATATAAGATTGCCCAGATTAACAGAAGAGGAAATAAATTATTTAAATAATCCCATTTTAGAAAAAGAAATAGAACAAGCTATTAATCAACTCCCTAAGAAAAAATAACCAGAACCATATGGATTCTACCAAACATTTAAAGAACAATTAACTCCAATACTATATAAACTATTTGATAAAAGGTCAAGAATTTCAAAGGAATTAATTAAAAAATGCAAATGAAGGTGGCTTAGCTGTACCAGGTCTAAAAGTATATAAAAGTGTATTATGAAGCAGCGGTCATCAAAACTATTTGGTACTGGCTAAGAAACATAGTTGATCAGTGGAATTGGTTAGGTTCACAGGACAAAACAGTCAATGACTATAGTAATCTAGTGTTTGACAAAAACTGCTGGGAAAATTAGAAACTAGTATGGCAGAAACTAGGCATTAACCCACACCTAACTGTATACCAAGATAAGGCCAAAATGAATACATAATCTAGACATAAAGAATGATATTATAAACAAATTAGAAGAATATAGGACAGTTTGCCTCTCAAATCTGTGGAGAAGAAAGCAATTTGTGACCAAAGAAAAATTAGAAATCTTTGTTGATCATAAAATAGATAATTTTGATTATATTAAGTTAAAAAGTTTTTGTACAAACAAAACTAATGCAGAGAAGATTAGAAGGGAAGCAATAAACAGGGAAAACATTTTTACATTCAAAGCTTCTGATAAAGGTCTCACTTCTAAAATATATAGAGAATTAGCTCAAATTTATAAGAAATCAAGCTATTCTCCAGTTGATAAATGGTCAAAGGATATGAACAGATAATTTTCAGATGAAGAAATTGAAATTATTTCTAATCATATGAAAAGGTTACAGATCACTATTGATCAGAGAAATACAAATTAAGACAACTCTGAGATACCACTACATACCTGTCAGATTGGCTAAGATGACAGGAAAAGATAATGACAAATGTTGGAAGGGATGTGGGAAAGCTGGGACACTGATACATTGTTGGTGGCCCTAGGAATGGATCTAACCATTCTGGAGAGCAATTTGGAACTATGCTCAAAAAGTTATCAAACTGTGCATACCCTTTGATCCAGCAGTGTTTCAAAGAGATCTTAAAGGAAGGAAAGTGACCCATATGTGCAAAAATGTTTGTGGCACTTTTTTTTTTGTAGTGGTTAGAAACTGGAAACTGAATGGATGCTCATCAATTGGAGAATGGCTGAATGGTATATAAATGTTATGGAACATTATTGTTCTGTAAGAAATAATCAGCAGGATGATTTCAGAGAAGCCTGAAGAGACTTAACATGAACTGATGCTAAGTGAAATGAGCAGAATCAGGAGTTCATTATACATGGCAACAAGAAGACTATACAATGCTCAATTCTGATGGACATAGCTCTCTTCAACAATGAGATAATTCAAACCAGTTCCAATTTTTCAGTGATGAAGAAAGCCATATACACCCAGAGACAGGCCTGTGGGAACTGAGTGTGGACCACAACATAGTATTTTCATGCTTTCTATTGATGTTTGCTTGCATTTTGTTTTCCTTCTCAGGTTTTTTTTGTTTTGTTTTGTTTTTTTGTTTTTTTTTTTTTGTTCTTCCTAGATTGGATTTTTCTTGCACAGCAAGATAATTGTATAAATATGTATACATATATTGGATATTGGATATATTTTAACATATTTAACATGTATTGGACTACCTGCCATCTAGGGGAGGGGGTGGGGGGAAAGAGGGAAAAATTTGGAACAGAAAGTATTGCAAGGGTCAATGTTGAAAAATAACCTATGCATATGTTTTGTAAATATAAAGCTTTAATTAAAAAAAAAGAAAAAATGTTAATTTGAGTGAATGTATTTTTATGCTATATATGTCAATGTCATATGGAAATGAAATATATTACATCTTGTGTTCCTGACTACATTGAATTCAATAACTTGAAACTCTAATCTACTACATGTGAAGCTACCAAGCCAACTGTCTGATCTTTAAACCTCTATGCTTATTTGTATCTCCCAAGGGCAAATCTGAGCTCCCTCTCAAGTTGTCATAAATTTGTTCTTCCTTTTTAATGAACCTTTCTATTGTTCATTGAGATCATTGACCTCTACATCTCAGACTTGACTTTTTATTCCATTTTAATTTCCTACACTACACAGCAAAAGTGTCATTAGAGGTGGTCAGCATTTTTTTTTTTAATATATTGAGGCATGTGGATTTTTATGAATTTTTCAAAGACTGACAATTAATAATATCCTATAAATGTCTATTGGATTCAGCAAAGATTTTTAAAAAGGCTGACTTGGACTAAAGCAGTAAAAAAAAAAAAAAAGGAAAAATCTGGAAGACTATTTGTAAATGATTCCTATCTAGGTGCCAAGTGAACTTAATGCCCTTTGAGCTCCATTCCAATTCTAAAATTTCTATAATTCTATGAAGTAAAGATTTAAGAAAACTTATATATGATAAATAAATTGCATGTAACACAAAGATTCAGTGAAATTTGAAATGAGAGACCTAATTCCTTTTTTTGGGAGGAAACTCAGAATTTCAGAATCAGAAGGGACCTCAAAAGTCAGTACCCAAATAATAATTCCCTCTGCAACTTCCTCAATAAATGTTCATCACACTTCAACCTGAAAGCCTCTAGTGACAGGAAACTCAGGCAGCTCATTCTATTTTTGGACAGTGGATACTTGGGGTAATTCCTCACTTATCTGGGCAAAATCTACTCTTCTCCAATATTTACCAATCATCCCATTTCTTTTTTTCCAATAATATTTTACTTTTCCAAATACACATTAAAAACATTTTTCAACATTCATTTTTGTAAAACTTTGTGTTTTAAATTTTCTCTCTCCTTCCCTTATCTTCTCCCTCCCCAAGATAGCAAACAATCTGATATAGATTAAATATGTGCAGTATTTTAAAATATATTTCCATATTTGTCATGTTGTGCAAGAAAAATCAGACCAAAAAGAAAAAAGACAACAATACTAGAAAAACAAACAAACCAACAAAAAAATAAAAAGGTGAAAGTCTTATGGTTCTATGACATTCAGTCTCCATAGTTCTCTCTCTGGGTGTGATTGACATTTTTCATCCACCCCATTTCCTTCAAGAAAAATCAATCTATCTTTCACATGAGCATTGGTGTGTCAATAAATGTTCAACAACCTGATCTTCACAAAAAGTTTACTTTATCACTTTTTTAAAAGTCTAGACAGGCCACAAAACCCTATAAATTAAGCTTGATTTATGGGATATAAATGTTTAAGCTAAAAATTTAACAACCAACTCTTACGAGGTTTGGGTTAACACATCCCTAACTGCATGACAGACTTCCAAAAATTTGAATTTCAGAATTTCAGTTCTGTCTCAAGTCTTTTCTTTCCTAGGCTTGTTCTTTATCTGGATAATTAAGTACCTAATTCCAGATTTTTTATCTAAGGTGTAATCTGTTTTTTGTTGTTGTTCAATTCCTTCAGTCTAGTTCTGAGGTTTTCTTGGCAATAATACTAGAGAAATTTGACATTTCCTTTTCCAGCTCATTTTATAGATGAAGAAGAGATTTAGGCAAACAGTGCTAAATGATTTACCCAGGGTCACAGTATCTGAGTCTGTATTTGAATTGATGTCTTCCTAACTCCAAGTCTAGACCTCTGTCCAGTGAATAAAATGGGATTCTCATGTGTTAGGATTACTAGGTGAGAACTCAGGTTGTCTGGACAATTACAAGGTGAGAACTCAGGTTGACTTGACAGTTCTCTGGCTCAGACCTGTAAAGGGAGTTTACACCTTAGGAATCCTAGAAGGAGCAAGCTCATTGGTTGAAGTGGTTCTTCCCACAAGCCCTTGCATTATCCCATGCCCATTCTCTGGGAGGATAAAAGAGGCAACATTGGGCTTGGACAAGCAGTCTGCCTGGGGAAGGACAAGGGCTGGAGGACAGCACTCCAGGAAGAGGAGAAGTCTCTGCATTACATCAGGCCTGATGGGGCTCTCTGCAGGAAGGGAAGTCACTTCTCTGGACAAGAGTTAACAGCAACTGCCTGGAGACAACGGTTCACTACAGGAAGAAGAATCTGTCTGAGAGATTTGAGTAGACACAGCAGATCTCTTCCCAGAGAGCGATCCAGCAGCTTCTGGAGACGACAGCTCGCTACAATTGGCGTCCACACGTGGGGCCAGGACCTTTCCTTATTCTAACAAGGACTTATTCTGAGCCCTTCAGAGGAGCTAGACTGGACCATAGCACTCATGTCCCTCACTTTGGACCTTCTATTTCCATTATTGCAGGCTAACCTAGAAATCACAGATATTAAATAAAAAAAAAAAATAAAAATAAATGAAAGAGGGAGAGAGAGATTTTGAATCTGCTTTTTTGAGTACATTTTTGCATTGTTGACTCATGCTGAACTGATAGCCCAACAAACCCTCAGGCATTCATATGTAAACTGTTGGATAGCTAAATCTATCACTGGGTTTTTTCAAATGATTTATTTTTATATAAATATAATAGGATATAACTTAATGTAAGATATAACTTGAAACTTATTCCTGTTGAATTTTATCATAATATAATGGGAAAAGTATTAGCTCTGGGAGTCAAAGGATTTAGGTTCAAATCTTCACTCTAATTAATGCTTCCTAATTGTATAACTTTGGACAAGTCATTTAGACTATTGGGCCTCACTTTTTTTATCTGAAAAATGAGGGAAAAAATTTCTTCTGAAGTTCTTTCCAGCTATAAATACACATTCTTATAATTTAAATGTTTGTGTAACTTTTCACAATGTCAACATAATTTTAGATCCCAATTCTGCCATGATATTGTAGCAATTTTTTTTCTTTTCTCTATTTTTCTAGCATATGGGAGTGTCATGAAAATGTTCATCTCTCCCCCCCCCCCCATTATTCACTTCTTCCTGGATATGATAAGGAATAACCCTATTCCATTGCCTAAAGAAGACTCTGGGGTTTGAGATATGATAGTGGTATTTTGGCAAGCTTTTGGGCTCTTGGATGTGTTTGTTTGCAGAAAACTTTTACTGACTTATTTCTTGGGAGAAAGAAAATATTAGGGATTAGAATCCTCCTGTTCCAGCCTCTACAGAGATGTTGCTTAAAAATGAGAGGGAAAGATTGAACTTCTTTTCAGAAATATCTGTTCATAAAAAAAGTTTTAGGTTCCTTTTCATAAAAGAGAACTAATCTTAACACTTTAGAATTATCCTGCAGTTGGGGCTGGTTTCCAGGAATGTTATTCTGGGCCAAGTATAACTCAGACCAGTCCAGTTATTCAAGCTCTAAACACTAATGAAAGAGAAGGCTAGAGAGTAGAGTTTCCCTTATATGGCACTGCATTTGAGAATCACATAAGGGAGCCACCTGCCAAGTGATTGCACAGTTACTCTGCTTCTACTCTAATAATCTCATTATCCAACCTGTTTTCTGTCTTCCACCTTGCCATACACACCTGCAATCCACCAACTTCCTGACGTTCCTGAATAACTCTCTATCTGTAGAATTGCAATCAAATTGCTTTTCCCCCAAACTGTAGAGACAATATAATGCAGTAGAAATAGTATTGTATTTGTCATCAAAAGAACTGCATTCCAATCTTCTTTGAAACTTACTATCTAAGTGATTTTGGGATACTAATGATAGGTAGAGTTTATATAACCATTTAAGATTTTCAAAGGGTTTTGCATATGTTATCTCCTTTGATTCCCATAACAAATTCCTGAGAAAAGTGATGTGATCACTTCCATTTATGGATGAGGAAACAGGCACAAAGAAATGATTAAATTAGAAGCAGCTGATGGTGCACTGAATAGAGGGCTGGGCCTGGAGTTCAAGGCCTGAGTTCAAATAGGTAATTGCATGCTCCCAGGGCAAATCCTTTAACTTAAGTTCTGTTTGCCTCAATTTTCTGAAATGAGAAAAAAAAAGATAATAGCACTTACTTTACAGAATTGTTGTGAGAACCAAATGAAATAGTTGTTTTGTTTTGTTTTGTTTTTTAAATCACATATCATATTGCCTGGAACATAATAGGTATTACATAAATGCTTATTCCCTTTTTTCCCTTGCCTTAAGTGACCTCCACTAAAGTGTCTGAAGTACTGGAATTATTTACCATTTATTTACTTCTTTAGATCATTTTACAAATGAGGAAAATGAGGTAAATGGGATTAAGTAACTTGCTTAGAGTTGCACTGTTAGTAAAATATCTTAAGATAGGATGTGAACTCAGGAAGCTGAGTTTTTCTGAATCTAGTCTTGGCACTCTATCTGCTTATGGCACCTAGCTGCCCCTACAGTATCTTTGCCAAGAAAACCCCAAATATTACAGTCAGATATGACCAAACAACAATAGAAGCACTATTCAAATTCATGAATTCCTGATGCCAAGTCCTGTACTTTCTTCATTGTACCACCTAACTATTTCAATTGACTGAGATAATCACTTCATTAAAGTTCCTTAACTATAGAATGAAGTTATTGGATTAAATTACTTTGAAGGTCCCTTACAATCCTAAATCTATATTCCTATTGATGGGGGTGTGAAACTTTGTTCCCTTTCGAACTGTAAAATTAACACTCTGAAATTCTGTCCCCTTTGATTCCTAATCCCCCCAGACTCCAGAGAGTCTAGTAGAGCATATCTTCCTGTCTGGGCCTTTTCTAAAGCAAATCACCCCAATGATGGAGACCTTTTTTAGGAAATTATAAATTCCAGAAACCTTCAAAAGGTGATTTCCATTCAATTGGAGATCTAGGCCTGGGGATTTTGGCTTTCTTTTCAACCTGAAACCTGAACCTCAGATTTCCTATAAAGGATATTTCTAAACTCACTTCTTTGCAGAATATCCAAAGTAGCATGCTTTGCCTCTTTTGGCATAGCTGCCAGGACCTTGCCAGCTGAGAAGACATTTTCTTATCAGTGCCAGCCTCCATTTCCCTAATAGGACTTTGCCACTTGAAGAAGTCAGTTTTTCTAGCAAAGCTGACTTCTCATCCAACAATAAACTTCCATTTTTGCCACTTAAAACTCTTCGGGTTCGTGAATTCTTTCATTAAGGACCTGTACCTCTGATCCAAAAGGGATTTTCATAACTCTGACTGCCACCGGAACCCCATCTCTATTACAATAGCCTTCCACATAATGTTTGCTCTTCTTCTTGAAGTGAGTAATGGAAGGGAGTGTGGAGAAGCAAGAGAAGTACGTAAGTGATATAACTGCTCCAAGAAGGTGTCAAGGTGAAGAAGGGACCCCAAAACTCTTTCTTTCTCTCTAACTTTGGAAATGAGACATGAGGTAAAGCACTTGAAGCTCTTTGAAGGAGAAAATTGCCTTCAACCTTGCCTCAGTGAGAGACTGCCCCAAGGAATCAGATAAAGTGGTTTATCTAGGTGGGGTTCTATTAGTCCTGAGCTAAAGAATTCCACCCCTATTGAATTAAAGAGACTCATTCAATTCTAAGATTTTCTCAATAAAAAGAGATAACTTGGAACTCCACCCACCAGTCCAGCCCCCATAGAGCAGGCCTAGCTTGTAGCCAAAGCTCCTATTATAAAACGGCCAATTTTAAATTCACTTTTTGCAGAGGACCGGACATACCATGCTAGGCTATGCCATGTTATGCCAAGGAAACCTCTGCCCGCTGGGATGATATTCTCTTCCAGTGCTATCCTCTCTTTATCCTCACCTATTTCCTAATGAGACTTTATGCCTATCAGGATTTCACTATGCCTCTCTGTCAGGATTTCTCTACTAGAAACTTGACTTCTCAATGCCTATAATAAACCTCTTTTATCAATCTAGGTTTTCAGGTCTGTAAATTCCTTTACAGAGAATCTCTCCACCACCAGAAAGGGGCTCCCCAAAACTCCCTACCCTTGTGCCAAAATCCCAAGGGGGTGCAGGGGAGCCAAACCTTTCCATTTGGTTCCCTGAACCCCAAACCTGACACTAGACCTCATCATTTAACTCCCTAACCACCAGTAACCCTAATCTCATTTTGGTTCCCTAAATCTAGACTTTATCATTTGGTTCCCTGACAAAAGGGAACCCCAAAACCTAAACTTCATCAAAAGGTAGGTTCCAAAAAGGACTCAAGTCTGACTACCAAAAATCTGTATGCCCTGTACCTATTTTTGAGGCCATTAACAGTAAAGGTTCCTCCCAGTGCCAGGACACTTGGAGAGAGATTAGGAAAAGTACTGGCTTTCATGAGTTTCAGTTACTTCCAAATCCCCAGTTCCATGTCCAAGAATGAGTTAAGATCCTGAATATAGAGTCTCTGTGTATTTCTTTTAGCTATATGGGTATTTAAACTAGTCTAAGAACTTGGTTTTATTTTATATATGTTAGTGACTATTTCAATATAACTGGTTTTCTTTGTAGTTCTATATATTTCATTTTATTCATTTAGAATTATTCTAAGATGGGATAGATAAGCTTCATCTGTCTATGATGGAGTTATGATATAAAAAAAAATTTAAGATACTTTGAGTGGAGCCTTCTTCCACAGGTCCCTCTTATCTGACCCTTGGATTTTACCCCTAAATGCTCTAGCTCCTTTGGGTGAGCTTTTTAATCTTATATTGCCAGAGCAGAGGCACCCACTTCACTTTTTTAGATATCTTCTTACCTAGCTATCTTTTGGGGTCCAACTCTTATAGTGAATTAAGGGTGTGAAAACATTCTGGGGCCAGGCAGAGAGGTTTGAATTATGAACTCTTCAAAGTTTATTGATCAAATTCTGATGGACTTAGCTCTCTTCAGCAGTGAGAGGATCCAAATCAGTTCCAATTGATCTGTAATGAACAGAACCAGAGCAAAAACACTGGGAAATGAGTATGGACCACAACATAACATTTTCACTCTTTCTGTTATTGTTTGCTTGCATTTTTGTTTTTTTTCTTCTCAGGTTATTTTTACCTTCTTTCTAAATCTGATCTTTCCTGTGCAACAAGATAACTGTATACATATGTATACATATATTGTATTTAACATATGCTTTAACATATTTAACATGTATGGAACTACCTGCCATCTAGGAGAGGAGGTAAAGGAGGGGAAAAGTTGGAACAGAAGTTTTTGCAAAGGTCAATGTTGAAAAATTACCCATGCATATGCAACCCCACTCTGGTTCCTTAGGACTGATATAACTCAGGACTAGTTACTGTAAGGTTATAAATTGTAAATGTGTAAACTCAAGATAAGGGGGAGTTCAGACTTCCTGGCTCCTAACTCATCATAACTCATCAAGAATTTATGGTCCTACCCCCCAACCTCAGAACCTGATTGATGGTCCCTGCCTGTAGATTCCTGCTCACCAGAGTTTGGACTCCACCTCTTGCCTTTGTTTAGCTACCTGAGCTAAGAGCTATAAATATGTCATTGAAAACTCACATTCCTGCTGGATGCTTTGAGACATCAGCCCTAGGGCAATACGCCCCTAGCACAATCTCTCCTTCTCAGAAATCCAGATAAAATATTAAAAACTCTTTAATCTCTATCTTGCCTCAGTTTCTCTGGCATTACACTCCTACAGGAGATTTGAATTTTGCTCCTTGGGCTCCAAATTTTTATATTTGAGATATTTTATGCAGGCCTCTATACCACTTCCCTAACACTTCCCTATGATTTCTTGTCGTACCCCTGGGCTTATATGCCCTATTACTCTTGGGTTTATATTGCTTCCTTCCACTCTCTCAACCTTCCCCACTTCTACTTCTAATAACTCTAACTAAAAATTAATTCATTAGAACATAAGCCCCTGGAGGGCAAGAACTGTCTTGCCTTTTTTTGGAATCCCCAATGCTCAACAAAGTGCATGGCAGATAATGCTTAATAAATATTTTATTAATCTTTAAACAACTTCCTTGGAATCAAGGAATTATTAATAACTTCAGAATATAATTCTTGAAAGCTCACTTCCCCCATAAAGATTTAGGCCATTAGATCCTACTTATTTTCTCTCTGTCCTTTGATAGCCTTCCTTTCCCTTCCCTCAAAATTTAGGGTTTCTGTCACAATATCTGGATTTCCTCTCCTGTCTATAATGAACTCTGTGATAGAGTGGTTCTACCCCAGTGCTTCCATTATTTCTACCTCAGCCACCAATTCCTTTTTGATAGTGAGAAACTAGTCCAGAACAGCATTCTCTTTATGGCATTTTTAAAGAATAAAAACATTGTTAAAACAAGTCAAGAATGCATCAGCTTGCCCTTCCCCCAAAGGCACATGTGACTTGTGTGAAGCTTGTAGCTTTTCTAATTTTGATTGCACTCATGCATTGCTATCACCCCAAAATGCACCCCTGGTTTTGCTGAGAGTGTTCTTAGTACTAAGGCTAGCTTCCAACTATTCCCTTGCTGTGGACCCTAAGAATTTTCTTGCTTCTTGATCCCTCTAAATACCAGCATCACCCCTTTTCCTCTCCCATTACCATGCTTCCCAGGTGCCCTCACAAAAATTGTCAGAGACAGAATGGGAAGTTTCCCTCTTAGGCAGCAGCACCTGTGTTTCTAGTTCTCTCCCAGCTGGGCAGCATCCCAGTCTACAATCACTGTAGGCTGGGATGGGAACAGACAAATGGAGATAAAGACAAAGATGGGTATCACAAATCAAGATAATAGAGCAGAGTAGAAATGGGAGTGGGTAAATGGAGTCAGGGTGAGGTAGAATGTTGGCCAAGAGAGCCAAATGCACTTTGACTTCTGTTGGGGAGATAGCTATTTGTTTGTTTAAACAGTAGAGGAAATGTGTTACCTAGCTTTTCCTCTATTGGCTCTTAAAGTAGGAAGAGTTGCCACAATTTTTAACTGGTTAGAGTTACACTTTTGCTACTTATTGCTTATGTGATTCAATATATACCTTTGTTAAAAGAGGGGTAATACAGTGTATTACCAAAAGTAATAAAGTGCTTTCCAAAATGTGGAGAGCTTTGTAAAAGTTTGTTACTCTTGCTTTGCTGAATTTTCTACACCTCAAATTCCTGCCTGTCAACAATGGTGTTGACCATTGATGATAACAATGAGTTTCACCATGTGATTTTAACCTGGAAATGACTTAGAGTCATAGGACCTCTTGGACTTCATAGAAATGAACAAAAAAGGAAAGTGATTTGCTCATCACTACACAGACAGTAATCTTCAAAACTGAGATTCAAAGACAGTTAGGTCTTCCGATATCAAAGCTAGTGCTCTTTACATTATAGTATCTCCTTCAAAGCTTTTTTAAATAACATGAATTTTCCTACAAAAAAAGGCTTTCCTGATCTTAGCCAAAAGGAATCACCCCTTTTTATGAACCTCTTAGCACTTAGTATTCTCTTTGATTACAGAATACTTTCCCATTCTTTTGTGTGTTACATTCATTTGTGTTTTTCTCCTTTCAAGGTTGGGGGGTCCAGGGAAAGAATACAAGCCTTGGTTTCTAGGAAATCTGTGTTTGAATAGGAAATTTACCAATGGTGTGACCCTGATCAATTAATTTCTTTGAAATATTTTTTTTTCATCAACAAAATAGGGATAATATTATTTGTACCTTGCCTGATTGTTATGAGGTTAAATTCTATGAGAATGTGAATTATTAGTATTACCAAACTGTTGGTGCCATGAGGGCAGGGACTTATATCTTCCTCACTCTTGTACTTGCCATGATGGACACCTAACTATATAGCTGTTTCAGTTGCATACAATCCTTTGTGACTTCATTTGGAGTTTTCTTTGCAAAGATACTGGAGTGGTTTGTCATCTCCTTCTCCTGCTCATTTTGAAGATGAGGAAATTGAAGCAAACAGAGTTAAGTGGTTTGCCCAGAGTCACATAGGTAGAAAGTGTCTGATGCCATATTTGAATTTAGGTCTTCCTGATTGGACCTAGACACAATGTCACCTAGTGATAAGATATGGGTACAAAATCCTATTATTTACAAGATGTAATTAAAAGGACTAATTTTATAAAGAGAATTGACTCAAATTTATAATAGTTCAAGCCATTCTCCAATTGATAAATGGTCAAAGGATATTGTAACCTCTCCCACTCCGAGGCTACTGATTACCAGGGCCTTACATACCAATCTTCCCTGATAGACATGGAGATGAGATGATTTTAAAGTGCCAGACAACTTTTTTTTTATTGTAATCTCTGCAGGGGTTAGTAGGAAGCAAGAGCAAAATCACTCTCTCCTCTCTACTCTCTCTATCTCTTCTCATTCTCTCTCTCTCTCTCTCTCTCTCTCTCTCTCTCTCTCTCTCTCTCTCTCTCTCTCTCTCTTTCTCCATCCCTGAATCTTTCTACATATCTGCCTCTCTCTACTTCTCTCTGCATCCTTCGCTTGCCTATGGCAAAGCTGGCCATTATATTTAGTCTCCTCTGGATTACCTTGTGCCTAGCCCACTCAGCATTGCATAGGTGGATCAACAAAAGGGAGACACCTGGAGTTAGTGATGCCTCCTAAGAAAAGATCTAGCAAGAGGACACACCCCTCGCCATCTCCAGGAAACACCTGTAAGACACAACCTCCTGCCTCAGAGGCCAAGCCCTCTTTTATCTCCTGGGTCCACCTACTAGCTGAAATGGCTAACATGGCAATTCTCAGAAGGAAAGTCTCTAATAGAATATAAACAGACAATTTTTAGATGAAGAAATTGAAACAATTTGTAATCACATGAAAATGTGCTCCAAATCACTATTGATCAGAGAAATGCAAATTAAGACAACTCTGAGATACCACTACACTCCTGTCAGATTGGCTAAGATGACAGGAAATGATAATGAGCAATGTTGGAGGGGATGAGGGGAAAACTGGGACACTGATACATTATTAGTGAAGTAGTGAACAGATCCAAACATTCTGGAGAGAAATTTGGAACTATACTCAAAAAGTTATCAAACTGTACATACCCTTTAATCCACAGTGTTTCTACTGGGCTTATATCCCAAAGAGATCTTAAAGGAGGGCAAGGTACCTACATGTGCAGAAATGTTTGTGGCAGCTCTTTTTGTAGTGGCAAGAAACTGGAAACTGAGTGGATACCCATCAATTGGAGAATGGCTGAATAAATTATAGTTTATTAATGTTATGGAATATTATTGTTCTGTAAGAAATGACCAGCAGGATGATTTCAGAAAGGCTTGGAGAGACTTACATGAATTGATGCTAAGTGAAATGAGCAGAACCAGAAGATCATTATACATGGCAACAACAAGACTGTATGATGATCAATTCTGATGGACATGGCTCTTTTCAACAATGAGATGATTCAAGCTAGTTCCACTTGTTCAGTGATGAAGAGAACATTTACATCCAGACAGGCAACCATGGGAACAGAGTGTCGAACACAACATAGCACTCTCACTTTCTGTGTTGTTATTTGCTTGCATTTTGTTTTCTTTCTCAGTTTTTCTTTTTCTTCCTTCTTGATCTGATTTTTCTTGTTCAGCAAGGTAAATGTATAAATATGTATACCTATATTGAATTTAACATGTATTTTAATATATTTAACATGTATTGGACTACCTGCAAGCTAGGGGAGAATATGGAGGGAAGGAAGAAAAAATTTGGAACAAAAAGTTTTGCAACCTTAAAATAAAAAAATCACCTGTAATATCCAAGGAGATAGCAACCTACTCTGGTGCTCTAATTAGCAGAGTAGGTTGCTATCTCCTTGGATATTACAGGTGATTCTTTTTTTTTTTTTTTTTTTTTTTTTAAGGTTCAAAACAATGAAGTAGATGAGGATCAAAATAAATCCTTAATAATTCAAAACTATGCAATTCATAAAGAAATGAACAGAAAATAACCTTCATCCCAACTATTGTTGTTCTTCCCTATATTTAGTCACAAGATTAAAAACTTTGAATCAAACCTATGATTTCATTGGTGAATTATAGTAGAATATATCAACTGGAATATTCCATGTTCAACGTGAAACACACCTATATCAATGGAGATCAGTACTGCCTGTAGTACTGAATGATTATGCCTAGGGTCACATAGCCATAGGTAGTAGAAGCTGACTTGAACTTATTATATCCTGGCTCCAAGCTCAGTTTTCTATCCATGATGTCTCTCACAGGATAAAATTAAAACATTGCCAACAAACTTCATCCACCATGGAAAAATATAAAGCAAATCTGTGTATGTGTGTGTGTGTGTGTGTGTGTGTGTGTGTGTGTGTGTGTGTGTGTGTGTGTTTAATTATATAAGAATCTAAAATGCAGAACTTTCATTTGCTCGTAAAAGCCCAAGCTTCCTATAGCTAAATAGTATATGAAGTAGATGAATGGTGCTATAGTTGTGCTATACTTATTTGTGTTGATGCCATATTTCCTCCATACTGACCTCTTTGAGGGAAGGAACTATATTTTTGTTGTCTACTCCTGACATGGTACCTTGCACAATTAAATATTTGTTGAATTAAATTACAAGTACACCTTATTTTATTGTGCTTTACAAATATTGAAGTTTTGTGTTTGTTTTTTACAAATTGAAGATTTGTGGCACTTTATGTTGAGCAAGGCTCCTGACACCATTTTTTTCACCAGTGTGTGCTCATATCGTGTCTCTGTCACATTTTAGTAATCCTTGCAATAATTCAAACTTTTTTATTAGTTATATTTCTGTTATACTGATCTGGTGTCAGGGAATCTCCTATGGTACTACTGTAATCATTTGGGGTATCCCAACCTATGCCCATAAAAAATGGTGAAATTGATTGACATGTCATATAAGGATACCAGCAATGGACTCTCTCCTCCTCTTCCAGAAGTGTTGCCCCACCCCTCTTTTCCAGCTTATATTTAAGTGTTGTCTTTTCTTACAACACAATGTTCCTGACTTCAGGGACTGTCTTGATACCTTGTATGTGTAGTTTCTGTGCTTAGAACAATGCCTGGAACATTGTAAACATACACTTAATAAGTGCTTTGTCTATCTAACTTCCAAATGGAAGTATCTATGCTCATTATTATTTTAGGTGGGCTGATTTAATTTCTCATACTTCTTGTCCTTCCAGCTATTCCTTGGGCTTCTGTAAGGGAGTAAGAGTCTACTCTCCTTTAACTTCTTTGTTCAAATTATTTGATCATCTTACATGTGGTTATTAAATTTAATCCTTACATGGATTTGGGGAGCCTTTAAAATGGAAAAAAGAAACAAAATGCCAACGGAATAAAAGGGAGTTCTGAATAATATCATGCACAAATAGTGTCATTCTGGGAAAACAGCAGATCAGAGTTACAGATGTTTTGTATTTGTCATTCATACTCACATGTTGATACTGTGGATTGTGAGTATGCCCAAGGACATATGGACAAATAGGTGTTGCGTATTTTGGGAAGAGTCAGTTACAGAATTGTCTTTCTCCTTTTTCTCTCTGTTGTCTCATTATCCTAAGTCCTTTTCCTTTCCCTGCCTCTTACCTAACATAATTCTACTTTGCTATCTGCCAAAAACTGAGGCTTTTTTATGACATAAGAGAGCTGAAGCCTTCTGTTCCTTGTGTACATACAAAAAAAATCAAGCTCTTGAATGAATGCTTTGTGATGAATATATAAATCGTCACTTGGTAATATATAGATGGGCATGATTCTCAAGGAATCATAGAGTATTAAAACTGAAAGGGATTTCAGAGATCACCTAATCCAGTATTTTCATTTTACAAATGAGGAAACTGAGGTCAAGATAGATTTCACGGGGCCATATAGAAAACTGAGTGGCAGACATATGAGTCAAAACCAGGTTTTCTAATTTATTACTTCTAATGCTCTTTTGGGAACATTATATTATGTGCCATCTGGTATAGCCCCTGAATAGGACCTGTCATGCACCACAGCTAAATTTGTTTTTGGATAATGGTTTTCTATTTTAGTAAGAGGTCTTACTTCTCATGATGAGGTCTTCAATATTAGGTGTGGTTAGCAGAGGAATTGGTAAAAATTGCTCCTTGAAGCAAATAGGCAGAAGGCTCTGATAATGGAGATCAGTTTAGTTCCACGATCCCATCCTCTGGGGAGGTGATCCAGTTTGAAATCCAAATTATGTCAACCCACTCTCTGTAGAAACCCCAGTCATGCCCTTGAGGTTAAATTTTCCATATAAAACCTACTTGTGGGCTATCCCATGGCTGCTACCTTCTTTTGGGTCAGCCCATCATAGCACTCTGCCTTGTGATTGTCTTTTCCCTTCCCTATGCCACATGGTATCTGCCCTAACTCCACTATGCTTCTCAACCCCTTCTCCTCCTTACAGTTAATTGTCTCTTTTAGGATATTAAATTCATTTCAGGATTTAGCCTGTCAGCTAATGGAACACCTCAACCATAGAGAGTGCTTCTTTTCTACCGTATAGTGGATGAACTGGGAAAGCTGTCTCACAAGATGGAGAGAGTGTTGTAAAAACTGAGGGAAGGTCTGCTGTGCCTCTGGGCCAGGTTTCTTTCTCCAGAAATCACATGGTTTACAAGGAATGGGACCATCCCTTTGCTTTGTGAGACTAAGTTAGGGTCACATTGGCGCTGAAACTCCCAAATAAGATAATTTAATAATCCTAAAGATATGGCTAGGTTAGAAGTTTTCCCTCATTTATGACTTAGAATGTGAGGTCATTTGTCCTAACTAATCAGGGCAAAGATTCAGTATAGACTGAGTGTTACCCCAGGCCCCTATATAATTCTTGTCTGTTAACTGAGCCTCTCCTCTCCTTGTCTAACTGCTTGTGGAGAGAAGATGCTTTCTCAACAGATCATAATAAAATTCCTTTCTGCTTTTACTTGAGAAATCTCCTTAATTTATTTGATTTATTTGAATCAGTGGTCTTTGTCCCATACATGAGTTTCACTGAGGAACTTATCTTTCATATGCTCTCCCAACTCTATTTCATATTTACCATTCCCAGTGTCTATTGTATCCCTTCATTTTGTCCCTAACTTATTCCCCTAAATAAATTTACTTTTTGTCAATGAGAATGACCATTATGAATTGAACCCCAACTTTTAGTGTCTGACATCATTTCATAACAAACCCCATATCATAGATGACATTATTTGGTGCTAGAACTCTTGGCCTTCTTCTTGACAAAAGGTAAACAATACCCCAATATTTTTTCCTGCTCCTCACCTAAGGTGAAGAGTGACCAGAAGCCCAGAAAATACCTGGTGCTTTGAAATTCATTGATCTTCTCCTTTGCCAAAATATAGGGGGATCCCCCCCATTTTACATATCATTTCTCCATGTAGAGGAGCCTACCTGATGGACTTCCTGTGTTCCCAACTTTCTGCTCTCGGGACCCTGAGTAATTAAAAGGCTCATTGGCTCAGTCATCTTGCACCCTTTTCCTCTTCAACATTAGCTGCAGAAGGGTTGAATTGGATAGATGGACTTGAAAGGGCAGTTTTCTATCACCTTAAATTTTGGGGCTGTGTGTGTTTAAATTGGAATTCTGCTTCTGAAATTGTATGAAATAATTACTTTTAACTAGTGCTTGCTAAAATTATGAACTTATTTATTCAGGTATAAGAGTTTAGATATTTGTGTGCAAACACTGAAGAATTACTACTGGAAATTTAAATCTGTTTTTGATTTGATTGTAAGCAAAAACTGAGTCACCTATTTGTTTCTCCTAATTGGATAAAATGTGTTTAGGGTGTAATGTTGCTTTCTAAATTGTATTGGAGCTGTGTTTTAAAATTCCAGCCTTCCTGGACATGTGCCTACATGTTTTCACTCAAAATTATTTAGTTATCACCTATGCTCTAAATTTTAGAATTGTCTTGCTTCTTTAACAGAAAACAAAACAAAAAACCAACTATTAGCTGAATCTTCTCAGTAGATATTAACTGTGTTTGTGGGTTCTTTCTGAGGTTGTAGTTAGTACTGGGATAAATTATTCTCTTCAGTTATCTAAAATTGATGATTTTAAAATCTAAAACTAGTTCCTATTGTGCCTAGAACAGAAGGATACAGAGAAGACTTTATCTAGATGGATTTTATTCTTGGGTTTGTTAGCCCATTCTAGCTAGCAAGTTCATAAGCCAATGAAGATAAGCTTGGTATGGAATGTGAAATTCCCATACGAGAAAGAAAATACAGGTGTTATCTGAAATTTAGGATTGAAATTTGTATTGGAGTTTTATTTTAGATCAATTGGTATAATTATATATGAAGGCATATGTAATGTCCAAACTAACTCTCTGGAGGATCTTGGTATTAGCCTAAGTCATTGATCTTAGAAGAGGAGTGAAGAGGCGGGACCCACATAGATGATCAAACATGGAGTCCATTTATTCCAAATTCTCTAGCTTTATATACCCTAATACCCTTACATAACTATAGCACACTGCACATGCACTGATTATATACTACGCATGCAGGACCACATACACAACTTACTACTGTGACTTTTTGCCATTTGGTATCACTTTAATTATAGCACAGGTTGTCACTGCCCCCAACTTCTCAGGAAGGCCAAGAGCCCTTAGGGGAGATGGGGAGTTGAACCAAACACTGTCAGCAGGGTTCCTTGTACTGGACTAAAGGATCTTATACCTCACCCAGGGTTCCCCACTCTCTGTGGTCCTTTACATCCCTCCCTTTCTTTTGTTTTAATTGAAGTTAAATCCATCAGCATGGGAGGAGTCACACAGGCAAGTTGTAATATAACAAACAATATGAATAAACAAGATATTATAAAAGACTTCTATGAATCCCAGAAGAAAGGTGTAGAAAATAACTGTCAATTCACAACCACACATACACTTCCTTCAGCAGCCAAGAGAGATAGTCCAAAGCCAATCTATTGTCCATCACTTTCATGTCTCAGAGAATCCAATGATTCCTACAGGTTTTGAAGTCCTGCATTAGTCTCATTAACAATTATTTTTATGGTCATGGTGATGTTCATTAGCCAATTGCCATACATATAGGGTTAACTGCCATGCTCTTTCAGTGGCAGACCAGAGATGAAGCCCCCTGATGTTTCTTGAGTCTTCTCCTTTGTTTTGAGGGTCTTCTATTTTTCTGTCTCTCTCCTATGGACATCAGCATCCATGGAATTCTTTCTCCATCTGTAGAGACACAAAAAAACCTCTCTGCCCCAGGCTGTTAGTCTGTCTGGTCCCTTACATTCACCACTCTCTAGATCTCTCCACATTACCTCGTGATTATCTAAAGATACTGGAGTTGCTTGCACTGGACACTTCCCTTCCAGCGGGTTATGAAACCTGTCTGCTGGAGCCAATGCATTTTCATCAAAAATAAAAAAAATTAATAGTTTAGAAATTTTCTAGGATTATCTGTGGTTCCCCCTTTTGTTTTTGGAGGAGCATCTTGATGTCTGTTTCTCCTCTCTACTATTGCCTGTCCCTGAAGTTTGAATGGGTACGCCAGTGATGTGTGAAATCTGATATTGTGCACAAAAATATGAAAATGTTTAGAAGTAAATGCAGGTCCATTATCTGTTTTTTATTGCTTGTGGCACAGCCATAATTGAAAAATCTTGTATAAGGAATTCAGTGATCACCTGGGCAGTTCCTTTTACTGCTGATAATGCAAAAGTAAATCCTTAAAAGATGTCTACTACAACATGGATAAAAGACAGATGACCAAAAGATTTATAATAGGTTACATCCCTCTGCCAAATTTCATATTTAGAATGACATTCTTGAGTGGCCTGAAATAGAGGCGTGTTGGCTAACATGGTGAGAAGGCAATCTTCCTTTGAGTTTGCATAAAAAAATAGGACCTGGAAATCCCATATGAGAGTAGACATGAAAGAGGTAATACTTACCTGGATGTTTTCTCACTTGCTCCTGAAGTTCCTTAAAAAGCTGATATATATTAGAAGCTATAAATTGTAGTTGGGCTGTGGCAATTCTTTGTACCACACCTACTGAATAAGCTGAATCAGATATTATATTTACATCTTCTGGATAATAAGTAAGAGCTAACATAATTCCATACAACTCATGCTGCCGAGGGGACTGAAAGGAAGTTCTGACTACTCTTTTTATAGCTAAGACAAGAGTATATACAGAACAAATATTATGTTTAGACACATCTGTAAAGATGGTTGGTCTTTTAAGAGGAACCTTAGAAACCTTTTCTTCAAAAATCTGTGGCAAATTATGTAATAGCCGGATTATCTTTAAGGGGAACCCTTGTGTAATATTTGGAGCTGCAACCAATAAAATTTGCCACTCTGGGGGGGTTTCACAGCATACATTAATTTGTGCATTGGTATAATACATGTATATCTTGTCAGGTCTTATCCCAGATAATTGTACTACTCTCTTAATGGCCTTTAATAAAATTCTAGCCACAAGCAATGGGTAAGGAGTAAGACTTTGCTCTGGTTGTGCTGGGAGGTTCACCCACTCTATCATACTTTCTCCTTGATGAAGGACTGCTCTGGGTGTCTCTTTTGTGGCAAAAACTGATATTTCCAAAGGTTTTTGAGTTACTCTTTCAACCACATTGGATAAAACCAGTTCAGCTTCTCTCAGAGCCTCTTGACCTTCTTTTGTAAGTTGTCATGATGAGGTTAAAGCATTGTCTCCCCTTAAAATGTCATACAATGTTTGCAATTGATAGGTAGTCAAGCCTAACACTGGAGGCATCCATTGGATATCTTCTATCAATTTCTAAAAATCAATTAAGGTGTTCAACTTCTCTGTTCTTAAAGAAAGGTTTTGTATTATAAGTACCTTAGAATATACTTCATATCCTAAATATTGAAAAGAAAGCTCTTTTGTTCCCACTTGCAGCATTTTGGCTAAAAAACAAAAGTGACTAGATTAGCCCTTACTGAATCTTTCTAATTGCCTGTCTTTATACTTATCCTGTGTGGGTCAGGGGGATTCCTCAACCAAATTCTCTGATCTTGTCAGTCGAGCTGCTTTGTGCCCTGATTTCCAAGGCACCACATTGGGCACCAAATGTAATTTCCGGACTAGCTCTCTTTATAGCTGCTAACTATATACTGTGCAGGTGGGCTCACATAAACAACCTTTGAATCTTTTCTGAAGCTATGTGCAATTTATAATTCCTTAGTGTTTCTATGGTTTTTTTGTAGACATGCTTCTAACATTTGTTTCTCAGGTGCACATCCCAATATATCATCCATGTAATGTAATAACATAACTTTTGGAAAAGCTTTTCTTACTGGAGTAAGAGCAGTAGCAACATACATTTGACACATAGTAGGTCTGTTTTTCATTCCCTGTGGCAAAACTGTCCTTTCAAATCTTTTATAAGGTTCAGCTAAGTTAAATCTAGGCACTGAAAAAGCAAATCTTTTCATGTCCTCCTTATCTAGAGGGATAGAATAGAAACAATCCTTAATATCTATAACCCAAAGAAGCCATTCTCTAGGCAATTGAGTAGGAGATGGAAGTCCAGGCTGAAGAGTTCCCATAGTTTCCATCCATTCATTTACTTTTCTCAAATCAGTCAACATTCTCCATTTTCCAGATTTTTTTTTTTTTTTTTTTTTTTTTTTTTACAGCAAATACCGGGGAATTCCAAAGACTTAGAGAAGGTTGTAAGTATCTTTGGTCAAGTTGTTCCTGTACTATATCTAATAAGGCCTGAATTTTTTCATTGGTTAAGGGCCACTGCTCCATCCATACTGGTGTATTAATTTTTCATTGAATTGGAACAGGTGAGAGTGCAGGCAGGTCTTCCACAGCAGCCCTCCCTAAAAAGCCAAAGTGCTCAATAGTAATCCCAACTGCTATAAAATGTCTCTTCTCTTTGCCTTGCCTCAGGACACAGGAGGACAAAACTGTCACTGCCCCTCCACTTCACAAAGGCAGAGTTGAGGGAGGAAGATCCAGAGACTGAGAAAAATCTAAGAGCATATGCTCAGGCTTAGGCAGAGCAAAGGGCTGAGAAATGAAGAAGCACCACACCTCTCAAACTTTATTTTTCTGAGTTACAAATAAACCTTGCTTCTTTATTAACCTAAATCTTCTTCATATTTCCCTCAGGAGGGAGGCTCTTTTGTTCCCACTTGCAGCATTTTGGCTAAAAAACAAAAGTGACTAGATTAGCCCTTACTGAATCTTTCTAATTGCCTGTCTTTATACTTATCCTGTGTGGGTCATGGGGATTCCTCAACCAAATTCTCTGATCTTGTCAGTCGAGCTTCTTTGTGCCCTGATTTCCAAGGCACCACATTGGGCACCAAATGTAATTTCCGGACTAGCTCTCTTTATAGCCGCTAACTATATACTGTGCAGGTGGGCTCACATAAACAACTTGCTATTGTATGTAGATGACTTTTTGCCACCTGGTATCACTCTGCTTCAATCACCACACAGGTTGTCACCTCTCCCTGACTTCTCAGAAAGGTCTAGAGTCCTTAGGGGAGATGGGGAGCCGATCCAGACATTGTCAGCAGGATTCCTTTTGCTGTACTAAAGGGTCTTATACTTCATTCAGGGTTCCCCACTATCTGTGTTTCTCTACAGGCATAGTTCACCCTTCTTTCACTGGATGTGGGTGCTCCTAGCCTGGCCTGAACCCTTATCCCACTTCACTGATTATTGGGGGAGGTGGAAAGAATCTCACTCTGTTCAGCTTTTCTTTGGGCCCTACTCTGCTGGTTAGATGAAATTTCTTTAACTTTAAACATTTCTCCAATAGGACAGCTGCTCATTTCTCAATCCTTTATGTGGAAGTTAGTGCTAGTCTTTTAACAAGATATCCACCTGGGGAAAAGGGTCCTTGGCACACTTTTAGAATCCTTCTTCAGCTTATGTTTACAAAGTGTTAATACTGAATATTCGTTTTTATTTTTTAAGTCTGTTGTGGTTGTTTTCAGAGCAAAATCACTTCTCTAATGTTAAAGAACGCTTAGATAAGATGCTGTATCAAGGTTCTATTGCTTAATGTGGCAAGGCACTTCTAAGAGAAGTTTGTAAGATTCTTGGTCTGAAAATGATTATTTCAAAATAAATTCAGGGAATTTAGCATTTATTTAGTGTATCATGGTCTTGTTGTTTAATCAATATGATCTATAGCTTTCTTAAAATTTTCTTTGCACAGTGCTGGAGAAAAGAAATCCCCCATCTTCAAGTTCATCTGCTTGTAAAAAGAAAGCATGCTATGAGAATGCCTAATGTAGGTCTTATTTTAGACCTGAAGGCTCTAATATGGGATTGGTTTATACGAGAGAATTTTTTTGAACTATAAATTAATATTATTTTTCAAGTTTGAAACCAGATATAGATGAGGCCCAATAAATCAGAAAACCCCCCATCCTGGAGAAATGTCACAGCACTTCAGTAAGTGAAGGTTTGTTAATCTGAATAAAAGAAGTTTAAAGAATGGCCTTTTGAGCTCTAGTTGAGGTTAGAAGGGTCTTCTAACTTGATCCCCCAAATCCTGTCCTTTTCTATAGAAATGTTTCCCACCTATTTCTGAGTCTAGCAAGAGGATAGAATTCAGATGTGTTTTTCATACCTGAAATGAAACAGCTAAGGCTGATTAGTTTGTCCTGTCCCTGCTTTTTTTTCTTTTATAGCAAATCTCTATATTCAGACCATGACCATTAAAAGCCATAGCAAAACTGCAGGCATAAAAATCTTCCTGTTTTCTATTTGAAAATATGTAGTCATTAGGTAAATGACTGTTTTCCATCATTGATAAGTGAATATTTGTCCTAGTTATCTGCCTGTTAATAAAAATATATCTTATTAGAAATATGTTTGCATAAGGTCTTAAATCTTTCAAATTGTAAAAACATTTAGCTACTGATGCAACACTTTGTGAGACCCAGCTGCTATTCTCATGCAGTGTGACAGAGAATTTAAGTGCAATTAAAAAAAAAAAAAAAAGTAATGTTTTTGTTAGATCCATGTAAAAAGTCAATTCTATCTACAATAAGGGGGAATAATAGCTGTGTCTGTGACACAAGTAGGATTTTTCATAACTTATTTGACATGGACAGACTAAGTCATTGGAAATTGCTTTCTTGATGCAGCCACAAAAGAGGCAGCTTCTTCGGCCTTCTTATTTTTTCAGTATTCCAAGCAATGAACTTAAAGTCCAATTAAAGTCCCATCCTAAATGGGAAGATCTGGAAACCCCACCTTTACTGTATCCAAACAGAAAGTCAGGTTGTGTCAAAACTGCAAAGTTTTATTTCTCTGCTGGTGTCATATTTCTCCAATTAAGCCTGTTTCTACTCCTGATGCAGAGGAAATTCCTCAGGAGAAACAGCCAGGCCAGCACAAAAACAGCCAATTCTCTACTAAAAGAGATCACACTTTGTTTTGGCCTGCCCAGCTCTTTACAGAGTGACTAGACATCAGGTTATCCAAACTGTGGCTAAGGCACTTAAAATTGATTTATTATCTCCACTCTGTCTGGCAGAAAAGAAGATTCTATTCCTTTTAAACACACTTCCCAGGGACTAGAGCTCTGCTCTTAGTGCTCCCTCCAGCTATCTCTGCCCCACCCTGTGGTCTTCTGTCAGTTTGGGATAGGAGAACTTTTGGTCAGACTAGGACAAAGCCTGATCTCTGTCATTCTCTCTACCCTATGTCTAAGTCCTTTTGAACATTTTGGCATTTGTGACCTTGGCCACCCAAGTTACCTCTTTGCTATTTGCAATGTTACTAACCTCTGTTTCTTAGGTTTGTTCTAGGTTTTGATCACCTTCAAATGACCACCACTTGAAAACTATATTGACTAGCTTCAGGGATCTGACTAAAAATTCACTGTTTAACTAATTTTAGTCACCACCTAGGAATGTCTATTCCCACCAGGAAATAATTTCAGAAGATGAGATCATTGCCCTACATGCCAAAGGACTTTGAGCCTTATTTGTTTGGAGGGAAACTGACTGTTGGGGTGAATGGACCCTAGCAAAATACCTAGTGTTTAAGTGGGCCCCCAATAAGGTGCTAGCTAACTTTAACTTTGTACCCTTGTGATATCACTAACTTTGGCTTCAGTTTTATCTCTGTAACACTCCAATCTTATAGACCACTGTATTTCACTCCTAGTTTTTGGATATTACTTAACAAGTACACGATTTTTTCCTTGAAATTTCAGCATTGGTCTGATAGATCCTCTTCTGTTTAGGGACTCCCTACCCACTTTTCTTTCTTTTTTTTTTTTAAATTGTAGTAAGTTTGTTTATTTTTAATACACATTGCTTTATGAATCATGTTGGGAGAGAAAAATCAGAGCAAAAGGGAAAAGGAATGGTAGTGTGCAAATGGGCATTAGAAAAAAAATCATGTAGCCACTGAAAGATTAAAAGTAATTTTGCTATAGGTTAAAAATGAATTGATAGTGATTTAACCAAGATAATTGACTCTAAGCAAAAAAAACCAAAACCATAAGAAAACATTTATGAAATATACACCCTTTGGGAATATTACTGTAGTAACTCTGAAATACTTGTGGAAAGAGCCTATGTGGCTATTTTTAACCTACCCATAATGACTCAATTTCTGCATGTGGTAGTAACCAACTCAATTTATTTCAAGTCACTATGTTTTCTTGGACATACAATCTGTTGTTTAAAGATCCTATGAAAAGCATACAAATGAAATGTTTCTCATATAAACTTGGAGTCTCCTAATAAAAGCAATACAAAAAAAAAAACTGCATGTGAATACTCAGTAGTTGACAATAATAAAGAAAAAATATAATAATGGGAATATCTCTAGTTAAATATACATTGTTGGAAATTATAAACCCACCATTTTATATTTACATGATACTTCTCAGTTTACAAATCACTCTTATATATTACTTTATGTAAACCTCACAGACAACCTATGATTAGAGAAAATAATGGTATTGTTTATTATTGTTATTGTTGTTGTTATTCTCATTTTATAGATGAGGAAATTGAGATCTGAAGTTGAGTAAATTGCCCAAGATTATTCAATTATTATATGGTAGACTTAAAACAAAATCCAATTTTTTTGAATACTAGTCCAAAAATCTTTTTTTTTTTTTTAAATGGAGTAGCATTATAAAGAAATATATTTATCTCAAAGTCAAATGCACTGACCCTAATTGGCAACCTATTAGTTCTGGTTCAATGTTGGAACAAAAGAGACCCTTAAAATCATTCAATAGTTAATAGAATTAATTTATTGCTTTCATTAACATAGAATGGGTATTCTAGCATTTAACTTGAGAAGAAATGGCCCTCAGTCCTCCATGTGGAAACACATCTTGTTGGCAAGGCAAGGTGTGAGGACTTTTGCTCTTAGAGTTTTTGATGAGTCTGAAAGACCCTGACTTCATCTGAATAAATCTTATGCCATTAGGTGATCAGGAAGCCATTTCAATACAAACAGAATCTTTTCTTCCTGAGCTAATCAAGTCCCAGGAACAATTATGTTGCTTTTAAGGGGAAAAAAATAACCTAACTTGCCTATAGTGAGAGTTAAAATATTGCTCTTACCACTCATGATGTGTGACTGCATGAGATGAGTTTATAAAAAAATGAAATAATTGGCATTTTGAAGAGATGACATCACTTGGAAGTCATAAACTTCAATATGTCAGTAAATCTGTGGTACCATTGATGAGGTTAATGGGAACCAAATGATGAGGTAACTATGAACCAAATAATGAGGTAACATGATGAAGTAAATACCTAGTAATGAGGTATATACCTCAATAGGATTAATTACGGTCTAGTGGCAGTATTCAGGCTACAGGGAGTCACATGGAGCTCCCCTGCAACCTTCTTAGGATTCTGCGCAAGGATACAAAGTTAAATCAGGTCTAATGGCGGCAAGAGTCCCCTGTAAATGAATTTACAGGCCGAAAACCTAGATGGGTAAAAAGATGTTTATTGCTAGGTTTGGAAGCAAGGTTAAGATCTGATTAGTAAAAGGCATTAGATAGAGGAAGATATATGCCAAAAGCTGCGGAGGGGACAGAGAATCTCTGATGCAAACATCTTGGCTGGCATCTTTCAAATCTCTGACCAAAGATGATTCTAGCTTTGCTCTTTTTATCTCCAGCTCAGATCTGGTGGGGGGCTGGGTACAAGCCCAAATTGGCTCAGATACTGATCTCCCCCCTTGGGGTTTTAACCAGATCTTGTAAATATTTTTTTTTAATTTTATAATTATAACATTTTTTTGACAGTACATATGCATGGGTAATTTTTTACAACATTATCCCTTGCACTTACTTCTATTCAGATTTTTTCCCTTCCTCCCCCAACCCCCTCCCCCAGATGGCAAGCAGTCTTATATATGTTAAATATATTACAGTATATTCTAGATACAATATATGTGTGTAGAACCGAATTTTTTGTTGCACAGGAAGAATTGGATTCAGAAGGTAAAAATAACAGTTTACATTCATTTCCCAGTGTTCCTTTTCTGGATGTAGCTGGTTCTGTCCATCATTAATCAATTGGAATTGGATTAGCTCTTCTCTATGTTGAAGAAATCCACTTCCATCAGCATACATCCTCGTACAGTATCATTGTTGAAGTGTATAATGATCTTCTGGTTCTGCTCGTTTCACTTAGCATCAGTTGATGTAAGTCTCTCCAAGCCTCTCTGTATTTCTCCTGTTGGTCATTTCTTATAGAACAATAATATTCCATAACATTCATATACCATAGTTTACCCAACCATTCTCCAATTGATGGACATCCATTCATCTTCCAGCTTCTAGCCACTATGAAAAGGGCTGCCACAAACATTTTGGCACATACAGGACCCTTTCCCTTCTCTAGTAGTTCCTTGGGGTATAAGCCCAGTAGTAGTATGGCTGGGTCAAAGGGTATGCACATTTTGATAACTTTTTGGGCATAATTCCAGATTGCTCTCCAGAATGGTTGGATTCTTTCACAACTCCACCAACAATGCATCAGTGTCCCAGTTTTCCCACAGCCCCTCCAACATTCATCGTTATTTGTTCCTGTCATCTTAGCCAATCTGACAGGTGTGTAATGATACCTCAGAGTTGTCTTAATTTGCATTTCTCTGATCAATAGTGATTTGGAACACTCTTTCATATGAGTGGAAATAGTTTTAATTTCATCATCTGAAAATTGTCTGTTCATATCCTTTGACCATTTATCAATTGGAGAATGGCTTGATTTCTTATCAATTAAAGTCAATTCTCTGTATATTTTGGAGATGAGGCCTTTATCAGAACCTTTAACTGTAAAAATGTTTTCCCAATTTGTTACTTCCCTTCTAATCTTGTTTGCATTAGTTTTGTTTGTGCAGAAACTTTTTAATTTGGTGTAATCAAAATGTTCTATTTTGTGATCAATAATGGTCTCTAGTTCTCCCTTGGACACAAACTCCTTCCTCCTCCACAAGTCTGAGAGGTAAACCATCCCATGTTCCTCCAATTTATTTATGATTTCGTTCTTTATGCCTAAATCTTGGACCCATTTTGATCTAATCTTAGTATGTGGTGTTAAATGTGGGTCCATGCCTAGTTTCTGCCATACTAATTTCCAGTTTTCCCAGCAGTTTTTGTCAAATAATGAATTCTTATCCCAAAATTTGGGATCTTTGGGTTTGTCAAAGATTAGATTGCTATTTTTATTCACTATCTTGCCCTGTGAACCTAACCTATGCCACTGATCAACTAGTCTACTTCTTAGCCAATACCAAATGGTTTTGGTGACTGTTGCTTTATAATATAGCTTTAAATCAGGTACACTTAGACCACCTTCCTCTGACTTTTTTTTTTCATTAGTTCCCTTGCAATTCTCAACCTTTTATTCTTCCATATGAATTTTGTTGTTATTTTTTCTAGGTCATTAAAATAGTTTCTTGGGAGTCTGATTGGCATAGCACTAAATAAATAGATTAGTTTGGGGAGTATTGTCATCTTTATTATATTTGCTCGGCCTATCCAAGAACACTGAATGTCTTTCCAATTATTTAAATCTGACTTTATTTTTGTGGCAAGTGTTTTGTAATTTTGCTCATATAATTCCTGACTCTCCTTTGGTAGATATATTCCCAAATATTTGATACTATCGACTGTTATTTTGAATGGAATTTCTCTTTGTATCTCTTGCTGTTGGATTGTGTTGGTAATGTATAAAAATACTGAGGATTTATGTGGATTTATTTTGTATCCTGCGACTTTGCTAAAATTCTGAATTATTTCTAATAGCTTTTTAGCAGAGTCTTTGGGGTTCTCTAAGTATACCATCATGTCATCTGCGAAAAGTGACAATTTGATTTCTTCATTTCCTACTCTAATTCCTTGGATCTCTTTCTCGGCTCTTATTGCCAAGGCTAGAGTTTCTAGTACTATATTGAATAGTAATGGTGATAGTGGGCAACCTTGTTTCACTCCTGATCTTACAGGGAAAGGTTCTAGTTTATCACCATTACATATGATGTTTACTGAAGGTTTTAAATATATGCTCCTTATTATTTTAAGGAATAGTCCATTTATTCCTATACTCTCAAGCGTTTTTAGTAGGAATGGATGTTGGATTTTATCAAATGCCTTTTCTGCATCTATTGAGATGATCATATGGTTTTTATTAATTTGATTATTAATATGGTCAATTATACTAATAATTTTCCTAATATTAAACCAGCCCTGCATTCCTGGTATAAATCCCACTTGGTCATAGTGTATTATCCTGGGGCTGATTTTCTGAAGTCTATTTGCTAATATCTTATTTAAGATTTTAGCATCAATATTCATTAAGGAAATTGGTCTATAGTTTTCTTTCTCAGTTTTCGATCTACCTGGTTTAGGTATCAGTACCATGTCTGTGTCATAGAAGGAATTTGGTAGGACTCCTTCAATCCCTATTTTTTCAAATAGTTTACATAGCATTGGAGTTAGTTGTTCTTTAAATGTTTGGTAGAATTCACCTGTAAATCCATCTGGATCTGGGGACTTTTTCTTAGGAAGTTGGTTAATAGCTTGGTCTATTTCTTTTTCTGAGCTGGGACTATTTAGACTACTTACTTCTTCCTCTGTTAATCTGAGCAAGCTATATTTTTGAAGGTATTCTTCCATTTCATTTAAGTTATCAAATTTATCGGCATAAAGTTGAGCAAAGTAGCTCCTAACTATTGTTCTAATTTCCTCTTCATTAGTGGTGAGTTCACCCTTTTCATTTTCAAGACTATCAATTTGCTTTTTCTCTTTCCTTTTTTTAATCAGGTTTACTAAGGGTTTGTCTATTTTGTTGGTTTTTTCATAAAACCAACTCTTAGTTTTATTAATTAATTCAATAGTTTTTTTACTTTCAATTTTATTAATCTCACCTTTTATTTTTTGAATTTCAAGTTTTGTGTTTGTCTGGGGGGTTTTAATTTGTTCCTTTTCTAGCAATTTTAGTTGTAAGCCCAATTCGTTGGCCCTCTCTTTCTCTATTTTATGCAAGTAGGCCTGTAGAGATATAAAACTTCCCCTTATTACTGTTTTGGCTGTATCCCACACATTTTGGTATGAAGTCTCATTATTGTCATTTTCTTGGGTGAAGTTATTAATTATGTCTATGATTTGCTGTTTTACCCAATCATTCTTTAGTATAAGATTATTTAGTTTCCAATTATTTTTTGGTCTATTTTCCCCTGGCTTTTTATTAAATGTTATTTTGATTGCATTATGGTCTGAAAAGGATGCATTTACTATTTCTGCCTTACTGCATTTGATTTTGAGGTTTTTATGCCCTAGTATATGATCAATTTTTGTATAGGTTCCATGAACTGCTGAGAAGAAAGTATATTCCTTTCTGTCTCCATTTAGCTTTCGCCAAAGATCTATCATATCAAACTTTTCTAGTATTCTATTTACCTCTTTGACTTCTTTCTTATTTATTTTGTGGTTTGATTTATCTAATTCTGAGAGTACAAGGTTGAGATCTCCCGCTATTATAGTTTTGCTATCTATTTCCTCTTGCAGCTCTCTTAATTTCTCTTTTAAGAATTTAGATGATGCACCACTTGGTGCATACATGTTTAATATTGATACTGCTTCACTATTGATGCTTCCCTTTAGCAGGATATAATGCCCTTCCTTATCTCTTTTAATTAGATCAATTTTTGTTTTTGCTTGATCTGAGATGAGGATGGCTACTCCTGCTTTTTTGGTTTTGCCTGAAGCATAATAGATTCTGCTCCACCCTTTTACTTTTAGTTTGAATGTCTCATCCTGTTTCAGGTGTGTTTCCTGTAAACAACATATAGTAGGATTCTGATTTTTAATCCAGTCTGCTAACTGCTTCCTCTTTATGAGGCAGTTTTCCCCATTCACATTTATGGTTAGAAGGACTAATTCTATATTGCTTGCCATCCTATTAACCCTGCTTATGCTTTTCCCCTTTCCTTCCCTTTTACCCTCCTATCCAGTATTAAACTGGTAAACACCACTTGCTTTTCACAGCCCTCCCTTTTTAGGATCCCTCCCCCACCTTAAAGATCCTCCCCTTACTTTACCCTTTTCCTCGAAATTACTGTATTCCCTTCCCCTTAGCTTACTCCTTCCCTTTCACTTTTCAATGAAGTGGAAGAAGTTTCACCATAAATCAAATATGTCTATTGATACATGCTATGTTCATCTCCCTCCTTTCTTTCTCTCAGATATAATAGGTTACCTTTGCCTCTTCATGAGATGTAGTACCACCACTTTACCTTTTTTATGATATAATTTCCTTTCCACCTCTAGTTTCTAAGACAAATTGTACATATGTTCTTTACATATTTTTTTGACAGAAGTATAGTTCTCAAGATTTCTTTTTACCTTTTTAGAAATCTCTTGAGTTCTGTATTTGAAGATCAAACCTTTTATGTAGGTCTGTTTTTTTCATCAAAAATAGATGGAATTCATTTATTTCGTTAAATGTCCATCTTCTTCCCTGGAAAACGATGCTCATTCTTGCTGGGTAAGTTATTCTTGGCTGCATACCAAGTTCCTTAGCCTTTCGGAATATCATGTTCCAGGCCCTGCGTTCTTTTAATGTGGACCCTGCTAGATCCTGGGTTATCCTTATTGTGGATCCTCCATATCTGAATTGTTTTTTTCTAGCAGCTTCCAATATCTTTTCCTTTGTCTGATGGTTCTTGAACTTGGCCACTATATTTCTTGGCGTTTTGATTTTAGGGTCCCTTTCAGTAGGTGATCGATGAATTTTTTCAATGTCTATTTTACCCTCTGTTTCCAAAACGTCTGGGCAGTTCTCTTTGATAATTTCTTCGAAAATGGTGTCCAAGCTCTTTTTTTCCTCCCATTTTTCAGGGAGTCCGATTATTCTCAAATTGTCTCTCCTGGATCTGTTTTCCAGGTCTGTTGTCTTTCTGGTAAGGTACTTGACAGTCTTTTCAATTGTTTCATTTCTCTGGTTTTGCTTGACTCCCTCTTGGTTTCTCCTTGAGTCATTCATTTCTACTTGTTCCAGTCTAATTTTCAATGATGTATTTTCTTCACTCACTTTTTTTATATCTCTTTGTAATTGTCCAATTGAGTTTTTATCTTCTATGGAATTTTTTTCCATTTTATCCATTTTATTTTTTAGAGAGCTGATTTCTTTTTCCAGCTCACTAATCCTGTTTTCCTTGGAGTTGTTTACCTTTTCCAGCTCACTAATCCTGTTTTCCTTGGAGTTGTTTACCTTTTCCAGCTCACTAATCTTGTTTCTCAATGATTTGATTTCTTTATCCACTCTGTCTTTGAATGCATGGGATGACTTCTCCAGGCTCTCTTGCCAAGCTTCCCTTTCCTTTTCCCATTTCTCTTCCAGCTCTCTTGTGAGAGCCTTTTTGATTTCGTCTATGAGGTTCTTTTGTATTGAGGAGCAGCTTATATCCCTCCCAGGGGATACATCTGGGGACAGTCTGTTCCTAGTCTCCTCAGCATTTGAAGTCTGCTCCCTCTCCACACAGAAGCTGTCAATGGTTAGAGCCCTTTTGAATTTTTTGTTCATTTTGTCAGAGTAGGAATCAAAGAAAACAAACTGACAAGAGAACCAATTGGTCTGTTTTGCGGGGGATGGGGCTGGATGGTATTAATGGGCTTCCTCTACAGACTGGGGGTAGGGCAGCAGAGAGCCACTAACAGACCAGCAATGACTGTACTGAGTCTGCGCTCTGAGGCTCTGAGAACGCACCGAGTCAGTCCAGGTGGGGGTTGGGGGTGGCCGGGCTCTGAGAGACGCTGGCTTTCTGGGGTTTTAATCTTCACCTCCGGTGTTTACACCCTCTCCACCACTCCTGGCTTGCTGCCAAGACGGAGCATCCACACTGGGGCAAAAGCCCTTTCACATAAACGGCAGAGATCGTACCCCTCCCCCTCAGGTCTGAGCTGTGTGAGCTGCCTGTCTTGCTCTGGCTGCCTGCCCTCAGTCTGTGCCCAGTCTGATTGACCCTCCCCCGAGCAAACACAGACCTTTTCTGGCGACTTTCAAGGATGTCTTCTCTTGGTGATAATTTGTGGATTTCTTTCTGGGTCAAGCATTAAGTCAGAGGCTTGTCATGAAGTAAGTTCTGAGAGAAAACGAGGAGCTCAAGCAGCTGTCTGCCTCCACGCCGCCATCTTGGTCGGAAGTCGGTACAAGAAATCTTTAAGGGGGCTATGCCCTCAACACTGTCAATATAGATATTTCCTCTGTTGATGAGAATCACAACCCATACAGATAAACAGATGTTCATTTCAAGTGATCCTTGAAATTTTGAAAATCTACTATATTGCATCCATACATCCAACAAAATAGAGGATTTTCCTCTACTTTTTTGTTTTATTTTGTTTTACATTCAATGGATGTTAGTGGAGCACTTTGGGTTATCTATATGCACTTGTTTATTTTTGCTACCAAGACTGACTCATTTCTTTTTTTAATTACCTACTTTTTCATATGTGTATTTTAGCACATGCCATTTCTTGTGCATTTATTCAGTTATTTTAGTTGTATGTGACTTTCTGTGATCATTTAGGGTTTTTGTGGTGAAGTACTGGAGTAATTTGCCATTTCCTTCTACAGCTCATTTGACAGATGAGGAAATTGAAGTAAACAAGGTTAAGTGACTTGTCTATGGTCATTTAGCTAATAAGTGTCCGAGGCTGGATTTGAACTTATGAAGATAAGGCATCTTTCCACTGAATCACCTAGCTGCCCATAAGAAATGTGCTGTAGTCTATCCCAACCTAACATACATCTCTTCATTGATCTCTACGCTACTTGCATGTGATATTCAAAAATTGGCAACCATGCATCATTATAGGAAGAAATTTTTTTGTTAACAAAATAGGTCCATGTCCCAGGGAATAATGGCTTGGGATCACTATTAAAAATTACACATTTTCTCAAATCCAATATATTCTACTTTCTTCTCTTTCAATTCTGAAGCCAATTAGTTGTTAACCTGGAGTACTTAAACCAATTACATACATTTTTTCAGGCCTTTTAACTGTGTGGGAACAAGTGCTAGTACCCCCCCCCCCCTTTACTCAAAGTGACTACTTAGAGGCAAACAGAAAGCATTTATTTAGTTCTTGCAAGAAGCAGGCTATCATACTCACTAGGCAGTCTAGTAGGGTATAATTTAATACCAGAGAAACTGTGGTAAGCAGAGATTATTATTTAATCTTTAATGTGGAGTTTAAGCCACATGAGATTCTTGTCCAAGGCATTTGGTTCAGATTAATTGAGGCAGGGAACTTATATAGGGTTTTAGCTAACTAAGATTTACAAACAGAATATATAACCCGAGTATACAATATAGGGGAAACAAAAGCAGATGAGGAGGGCAAGGTTGCTGGGAGGATGGAAAAGCCATAATTTCAGGAAAGGATCATAACTTAATCCTGATAGGATAGGGGTCAAGATGAGAAGGTTGAAGGCAGGAAACAACAAGGCAAGGGGCAATACTCAAAAGGAGAGGAAATTATACTAACAAGAATTGAAATAGTGCACCTGGAGTTTATGACACAATGTTACATAAAGGTGGTCAGAATTTCAAAGTTTTTCCTGGGCTCTTTTATATAGACTCAAATTTCCAATCCTAATGGCAAGAAAGGGCAAGAACATGGAAGAGACTATTTACCAATGTACAACAATGCTTCCTTATTTGGCAGGAGCAGTGCTGATGTGGTAGAGCAGATTTCATTAATGGTCATGACTTAGGCCTAGGATCTGATCTACTTTACAATCTCTGATAATCTTCATTTATCCCACTTATAACTAAATACAAAAGCAAGGACAATAGGCATTTTTCATCCATTTGGTTTTTCTCATGTGGATCATTTAGCTAATCTCTTTCCCCAATACTATGCTGCTTCCAAGAATTTTAAAAGATTTTCATTCATTTAGTTTACTCTGGGTGGATTGTTAGATCTCTTTTAAGTGATGTGCAGTATCATACACAAATGAAAACATTTAGGAGATATCATCTATAGGAAAATTTTTGTCTATTTGTACCATTTACAAAGCAGCCTTTAGGACACTGGAAAACATCTTTGACCAGGTGGTAGCTCTCTATTTCATAATTTGCTTAACAATAATAACAATTACAGAAGCACTGAATGATGTTCTCTATATTTACATAGATCAAGGAATCTTGTTTAATGTTAAAATATAAATGAAAGACTATTTGTTAGAAGAGAATTTATGAGATTGTATTTTACTTCATCAATTCAGGCATTTTGTTTTGTTTTTGTAATCAGCAAACACTAAACACAGTCAGACTTTGTATTCTTTCACCTTTCACTAGTGATGTGCTCTTCAGTGTTAGGTATAGTTAGCAGAGGAGTTGATAAAAATTAATCCTTTAGGCTAGCAGGAAGAAGGCTCAGATGATGTAGATCAGTTTAGTTCCTTAGTACCATCTCCAAAGGTAATCCAAGCGGAAATCCAAGTTATGTCAAGACCCTCACTCATTATTGATTATGACCAATGTCTTGCATATTTAACATTTTTTTTTTCAAATCAAGGCTTATTTGACTAAGCCAGATTGAAAATGATAAAATTTTTCTCATCTTCACCCAATACTAATTTTAACTTTTGTTCCAGGCAGTCAGTAGTCTAAATAATCACAGGAACATTGAATAATGTTCTCTGTATTTATCAAGGAATCTTTTATAATCTTAAATTATGAATGAAATATCCGTTATTTGAAGAGAACCTTTAAGATTGTGTTTTGCTCTACTGAGTCAAATATTTGGGAGGGGTTGTAATCAATTAACACAAAGCACAGTTGGATCATTTGTTCTTTTACCTTTCATTGAGTTATCTAGCTGAATTTTATTAGCTCTGAAAAGAGTACTAGCTTCTATCCTGGATTCCACACTTTCTCTTACCCCATATATCCAAGCTTTTGCCAAGCCTTGCCTATTTCACCTTTGTAGCATATCTCAAATATGCTGCCTTTTTTTCTCTGACTCAACCACTAATAAAGGTTCTCATTACCTTATGCCTGGACTATTGCAATGGCCTGTTGCAGAGTGTGCCTTCCTCATGACTTGCTATCCTCCAATCCATTCCCTCATTGAGCCAATAAAGACAATTGTAAATAAAAGATGTATAGAACATAAGTGAATGGTAGTCTCAGAGTAAAAGTACTAGGGGTGAGGAGGTCTAGAAAGTCTTCTTACAGAAGGTAGGATTTGAGCTAAATCTTGAAGGAGGTCAGAGGAGTGGGGAGGCACACGTGAAGGGAAAGGTATTCCAACCATAAGTGACAACCATTGCAAAGATATAAATTTAATCCCTTAAACTATACTTAAAAGCTTTATATTATGATAGCACCTACTAGAACATAGCCTAGCACAACCTTGAAAAACCCAAGGTCATCTCCATATTTCAGGAAAGTATTAAAATAGAACTCTATGTTCATTCAAGGTCTAAATTGAAGTCTAATGTCACTGAGAATGATTTCTAAAACTAAGCAATCTAATAGCCCTGAAGCTTGTTCAGATTAGACATGTATGGGAAGGAAAATAACATTCTATCAGGGCAATTTTCAGCCCAACTTGCTGAAGTAGAACTATCCAATGCATAATTTTAACATTATGTAATCTTTGGAAGAATCTTGAATAACTTAGGTAGAGATAAACTGCTGGTTATAAGTAGTGTCAAATAGGCCCAGAATAGGTGCAAGCCTAGATTGGTTTGAACAAAGCACTGTGTGGACTGGTAACTAAGGCTACATGCAGAAGAACCCAGACCTGGAAAAGAATGATTGCAGCCACAAACAGACCACCTTCTTCCTGTAGGAAGAAGGGTGGGGACCTAAGAACCATCCTATTGCCAGCCAATAGTAGAGAAAATGAGAGAGTATGGGGAAAGAGTGAGGAGGTGTACAAGAATTGGAAGGCATCAGCTTCGGTACATAGTTTTATTTCATTTATTATCTTAATTTTTTTTCCCCATTTACCTAATTTCCTAGTAATTTTTGAAAAAAGTCTATGCCTCTGAAAAGGAGACTAGACAGAAAAAGAGATAAGGGAATAAAGAAAGAAAAAAAAAAACTAAAGAATTAGAAGATGTGTGTATCCAGCTACCATGCTGGCTCTGGAAACATTATGCAAGATAGATTGGTCTTGCAGATGTGTGTGTGGGAAAAAAAGTGAGAGCCAAATAGCAAAGCAAAAAACTCTTATTTTCCCATCTAAGATAAGCTTCTATTCTCCCTTAATCTCCTACTAACTCCTATTGTGTTTACCAGACTTGGTTTATTTAGTTGAGTAGACTATGAGTTGTCTGGTTAAGCCTCTGTTTACCAAAGTAATCTAAATGTTAAGCTAATGTCTCTACTATCCCAACCTGACTGTGACTAAAAGGGTCTATAGAAAACATCAGTTGTTTTTTGTTTGTTTGTTTGTTTTTTCAAAAAGGGAAACAAGCATTTTGTTACATTAAAAAGGCTACTGAGCTGGGAGTCATGGAACTTTGACTTAATCCAGTCATTGCCACTTTCTATAATCCATGTAGTCAATCATTTATTCTTCTTTGGTCTCAGTTTCCTTATCTGTAAAACATGAAGGATAAAGGAGATATCTTTCAAATACCTTTCCAAATTAAATCCATTGAACTCATGATCCTCAGTGAAACAGACAGATTCACCAACAGGCCATTGCAATAGTCCAGTCATTAGGTAATGAGGGCATTCACTGGAGTGGTGACAGTGTCCTAGGAGAGAAGGGAACATATTTGAGAGATGCTACCATTCTATAAGTGGTGTAATGAATAGAGCACCAGGCCTCATCTTGAGAGTTCAAATATGGCCTCAGACATGTAGTAGCTATGTGACCCTGGGTGAGTCACATTAACCCTATTTGCCTCAGTTTTCTTATCTGTAAAGAGAATTAGAGATGGAAATACTGAATCAATTCAATTTCATTTTAAATAACTTTTTTATTTTTCCCAAATATGTGCAAATATAGTTTTCAATATTCACCTTTGCAAAACCTTTTGTTCCAAATTTTTCTCCCTCCTTTCTCCTCAATATCTTCCATAGACAGCAATTAATCTATAATGTAGGCTAAACATGTGTAATTTTTCTAAACACATTTCATATTCATCAATAGGGCACAAGAAAAATCAGATCAAAAGGTGAAAGAAAAAAAAAAACGCAAGGTGAAAGAAAAAAAAAAGCAAACAACTACAACAACAAAAAGGTGGAAATACTATGTTTTGATCCATATTCAGTCTTCATAGTTCTCTCTCTAGATGCATATGGCCCTTTCCAAGAACCAAGAAAACATTGTGCACAGCAACAACAAGATTATGTTTTCTTTGTTCTACTCATCTCATTAGGCATCAGTTAATGTAAGTTTTTAAGGCTTTTCTGAAATTAGCCTGGTCATCATTTCTTATACAATCCAATTTCTTTGTCAAGAAAACTTCAGATGGGGCAGCTAGGTGATACAGAGGATAGAGCACTGGCCCTGAAGTTAGAAGGACCTGAGTTCAAATTTGATCTCAGGCACTTAATACTTCCTAACTGTGTGAACCTGGGCAAGTCATTTAACCCCAATTGCATAAGCAAAAAACAAACAAACTCCAAATGGGGTCAATCAGAGACAACTGGAAAACAATTGAACTGCAAAAATGATCCTGCTATTCTATGAGACTGGAGAGGAGACATGAATAGTTTAACCCTCATAAGAAGTTAGTTACTGAGCTGCATGAAACCCATACATTATTGGAAAGAAAAGATCATTAAGGATGAAAATCATGGCAGAAGATCTCCAGATAGAAGGGAGCAAATATTTATTAAGTACCCATTTTGTTAGGCACTTTAAACATACCATCTCATTTGATCTTCAAAATGGCTCTTATAAGAAGTTTATTCATAATTGTTTACCAGGTAGAGTATGAGTTTTCTGAGGGCAGACTGTCTATATTTTGTTTCTTTGTATCTTGGAGCTTAGCATGGTATAGCTTAGCTATAGCACATAGTAGGCACTAAATAAATGCTTTCTGACTGACTGAAATCATGTATGGTTCATAGATTGAAGAAAATATATGACCTTGTGACACAATCTTCCTCCTAACACAAAGATCCTGGATAAAATTTGGGGGCCCCTAAACTTCTCTGGTTCTTTTCCTCTCATTCCAGTGAAAACTGAAATGCTAATATCCTAAACTCCTCAAAAGCAGCATCAGTCCTCCCTACCCAATTTCCATATTTATTACTCTTACTGATTTACAAAATCAACATTTAAAACAAATTTTACTTCACAACAAAAGACACACAAAAGGTTTCAAATTGTATCCCAGAAAGTTAGGAAAATTATTGTTTTCTCTTCTTATGAGTTCCCTTTTTGTCATCTAGAAACCTACATAGTCTTTGTGACTCCCAGTAATATCTTAGGTAAAGGTAGTAAATGAACCTGTACATAAATTATGTCACCTTGAAATAATTGAAAACTTACAGACACTCAGAACTAGCTCTGAAAACAGTTGCACAAAAATACTGTTTTGTTTTGTTTTTTTTGTTTTGTTTTGGTTTTGAGCTATACTATCCTCTCCAAACCATTAGCAGTGCCTAACTTAGCATAAAGTTAATAATTAAGAAATAGTCTGGAAAAATGAGCAAAAGAAAAAAAAAAAAAGAATCAGAACACAGAAAGTTACTGTGGTGACAGGGAAAATCAGAACACAAATTCAGAAGAAGACAACAAAGTCAAAAAGGCTACATTCAAAGATTCATCCTGACCATGCCAAATACTTGGAAAAATTCAAAAAGTTCGTTTAAAAGTCAAATAAAAGAAGTAGAAGAAACATTGAGAAGAGAAAATGATAAGGATATGAGAAAATTATGAAAAGGGAGCTAATAGCTTAATTTTTAAAAAGGTACATATAAAAAAAAAAGGTACACAAAATACTGAAGAAAATCTGCCTTAAAAATAGAATTTGCCTTTTGTAGTGTCAAGAAACTGGAAACTGAATGGATGCCTATCAAGTGAAGAATGGCTAATAAGTTATGGAATATTATTATTCTATAAGAAATGAACAACAGAACGATTTCAGAGAGACCTGGAGAGACTTACATGAATTGATGCGAAGTGAAATGAGCAGAACCAGGAGATCATTATACACGACAACAAGATTATATGATGATCAATTCTGATGGATGTGGCTCTCTTCAATAATGAGATAGTTCAGACCAGTTCCAGTTGTTTAGTATTGAAGAGAGCCATCTACACCCAGAGAGAGGACAGTGGGAACTGAGTGTAGTTCACATCATAGCATTTTCACTCTTTTTATTGTTGCTTGCATTTTATTTTGATTCTCATTTTTTAAATATTTCATAAAGCTTTCATAAAGTGCTATGACTAAGAGGACCATGATGGAATTTAGTGGTGGGAAGTGGTGATGTGCAGCAATATTAGGAGCTGTAGAAAGCATAATCTGTGTACATAGTGATGCAGTAGGAGATAAGGGGCTACAAGGAGGATGGCATGGTGCTGTTAGCTGGTGGCAACTGTAAAAGAGAGTGCTAAGGGGGGGGGGGAGTTCTTGTGATATATCCAGGGTAATTCTTTCAAACTGAAACCAGGCTACTTGGTGAGAGTTGTCACCCTTAGGCATTTTTACTTAATAAAGAGCTCTGATGTGATCTCTAGCTTTTAAATAAACTCATTCATTTTTTGAGCTGTGTTCTTGCAAGGTGAGTTAGTTTCTGTCACACTAGATGACAGGAAATAGGAAATTCACAGGTGATTTGGTGAGAAAGTAAAGGAGACAAATAATTGAGAAATCTAAAGTCTATCCCGGTCTCATGTCAGAAGAAAGTCTTTGTGAAAATGGTTACACAAATAAGATTGAGAATGAACAGATTTAGAGATCATCTAGTATGGCATGTTCACATATGGTCAAGGAAGTTAAGTTCCTTATTTACTTATACCATCAGTTGATACAGTGAGACATATAGAATGCAGTCAAATAGGGCTTCAAATTCAAAGTGAATAATCAGCTAGAAGGTCTCTGTAAAATGGCCCACATAATAACAGTTTTACATCTTAGTTTAGGTTCAGAGATCACATTCTCCTTCTGTTCAGGTATCCTTTCACCTGCAGCTTTGACCACAAACAGTTTTGTCTAGGCTGCAAAAAGACACCTGGGGAAGCTGTAGGCAATGAAAACCATACTTGGCATCCTCATTCTGCAGCAGCTGTTTAGACTCCCTCACCCCGCCCCCATCCTGTGTTACTTTAGTGTTGGAAGGAAATGTAGACCACAATGAGAACAATGAAGAAATTTTAGCACCTTTCTTTATGGGTTCCCCACCCCCATAGTTCAGTGTGTGTAAAGAGATGGCTCAGATTCTAACTGCCATGAAGTGACTCTTGGCAGCTCTAGATTGTTTGGTACCAAGTGACTAACCTGGGTCAGCAATGACATCCACTCTTCAAGAATTCATCCACTCTCTGAATCCCAAAACCCTCCCAAGAGTCCTTCAGATCCAGTCAGGCATCTATTTCCAAGGTAAGCTGAACTTTCCCTCTAACAACAAAAAAAAAAGTATCAAGGAGAAAAGGTATGTAACCACCATTATTGCACTTTGAACAAAAAGGGATCAGAAGGGAAAGATTAAGAGGATCATATGAAAATTCTTTAAAGTAACAGTTTCAACAGTCTTGGAAGAGAAGATGCCATGTACCTGCTGAAAGGACCAGATAATATTAATTTGTGTGGAGTACACCTTGGTGATGGAAGTATATCAAGGAAATAGAATTGATTTTTAGAATAAGAAGTCTAGTCATCAGTCAATAAATAAGTGGTTAGAAAGTGTCTACTAGGTGCCTGCTAAAAACAAGGAATACAAAGAAGCAAAAAAGACATTCTTTGCTTTCCAGGATCTCCCATTCTAGTGGATTGTGATAGGTGATTGGAGGTTATTAAGACTTTTGTTTCTTTGGCATTTTCTGAAATGTATTTGCAGTCTTATTATGTAGAGCCAAACCTTCCTATCTGGAATAATGACAAACTTTTGATTCAAAGGTGCATCCAAGCAAATGTTCTGTTAAAGTTTACTTAACTTTATTTCAGAGTATCATTCTACAGAATCATGATTAAAAAATGAAAAAAATTCTTACAATCAGAATCTAGATTTAAACAATGAAAAAGGATAATTATGAATTCCATTGTGGGTTCTTAGAAATATTGTCAACAAGAGAGATTATTAGATTCTTTTAAAAAATCAGAATTTTATTTTTCACCATATACATTTTTAACATTTGCTTTTAAAACTTTGAGTTCCAGTTCTCTCCCTTCAACTCTCTCCATTCCCCCACATTGAGGAGAGCAATTTGATATAGGTTATACATGTGTAGTCATGCAAAAATTTCCATGATAGTCATGTCAAAAAAAATAGATGAAAAACCCTCAAGAAAAATAAAGTGAAAAAAGTATGCTTCAATCTGTATTCAGATACCATCAGCTCTTTTTCTGATGATGAATAGCATTTTTTATCCTAAGTCCTTCAGAGTTGTCTTAGATCATTGTATTGCTGACAAAAGCAAAGTTGTTCACAACTAATCATCTTACAATATTACCCTTACTTTGTACAAATATATTTCATTTTGCATCAGTCTTTCCAAGATTTCCTGAGAGCATTCTGCTCATAATTTCTTATGGCAGAATAATATTCAATTGTAGTCACATGTCACAATTTGTTCAGCTATTCCTCAACTGATGGGCATCCCCTCAATTTCCAATTCTTTGCCTCCAGAAAAGAGCTATTATAAATAATTTTACCTTTATAGGACCTTTTCCTTTTTTTCTATCTCTTTTGGGATACAGACTTAATGGTGGTGATGCCAGATCAAAGTATATGCACAGTTTTATTATCCCTTGGACATATTTCCAAATTGCTCCAGAATGGTTGGATCAGCTCATGATACCACCAACAGTACATTAGTGTCTAATTTCCCCTACATTCCTTCATTTCATTTTTCATTTTTGTCCTATCAGCCAATTCAATAGATCTGAAGTAGTACCTCAAAATTACTTTAAATGGCATTTCTCCAATCGGAGCATTTTTTCATGGATAACTATAGATAGCTTAGATTATTTCATATGAAAACTGTATCTTTTGATCAGTTATCGATTAGGGCATGATTCTCATTTTTTTTTTTAAATTGACTCAGTTCTCTGTATGTTTGAGAAAGGAATCCTTTATCAGAGAAACTTGCGTCAAAACTAGCAAACTGTTTTCCCCTCCCCCCTAAAACTGTTTATTCTTTCTCTTTGTGTCTCTGTCTCTGTCTCTCTGTGTCTCTCAGTCTCTCTCTGTGTGTGTCTCTCTCCCCCCTTTTACCCTCCTTTTTATCCTGTTCTTCTTCAAAAGTTTTTGCTTCTTATTACCTATCCCAAAATCTGCCCTCCATTCTACCACCTCCTCCCCATCTTCTTCTCCTCCTACTTTTCTAAAGGGGAAGATTCCTATACCCAATTAAGTGTGTATGTTATTCCCCCTTTGAGCCAATTCTGATAAAAGTAATGTTCACTTACTCCCCCCCCTCCACCTCCCTCATCTTCCTCTCCACTTTAAAAGTTTTTTTTTTTTATGTGAGATAATTTACTCCATTCTAATCTTCCCTTTCTCCCAATATATTTCTTTCACAGCTTTTTTTTTTTTTTTAAGATATTACCCTTTACTTACACCTCACATCTATCTGTTCTCCCTCTGTATCCTCCTAACTGCCCTAATAATTAGGAAATTCTTAAGTAACAAGTATCATTTCACCATATAAGAATGTAAAATGTTTAAACTTATTAAATCTCTTATGATTTCCTTTTTTCTATTCAATTTTGATATTTTCATCAGGAATGATTGAAAATCCTCTATTTCATTGAATGCTTTTTTTTTCTCATGAAGGATTATACTTAATTTTGCTGGGTAGGTGATTCTTGATTGTAATCTTATTTTCTTTGCCCTCTGGAATATCATATTCCAAGATCTCTTATCTATTATGTAGGAGATGCTAAATCTTGTGTTATTGTGATTGTGACTCCATAATAATTGAATTGCTTCCTTCTAGCTACATGCAATATTTTCTCCTTAACCTGGGAGCTATGGAATTTGTTTATAAAGTCCTGGAAGTTTTCATTTTGGGATCTCTTTCAGGAGGTGATCAGTAAATTCTTTTAATTTATGTTTTACTCTCTGATTTTAGGATATTAGGGCAGTTTTTCTTGCTAATTTCTCTCTCGTAGTATTTTATATGTATACATGTAAAATAGTTTTCAACATTTACTTTCATAAGATTTTGATTTCTAATTTTTTCCTCTCCTTCCCTCTCCCCAAGATAGCAATCAAGCTGTTATAGGTTATACATGTACAGTCATATTCCACTTATTTCCACATTAGTCATGATGTGAAAGAAGAATCAGAACAAAAGGGAAAAAAACTATGAAGAAGAAAAAACAAACAACAAAAAAAAGAAAATACTACACTTCCATCTGCATTCAGACTCCAATGCTATTTCTCTGGATTTTCCATCATGATTCTTTTGGAATTGTCTTAGATCATTGGGTTGCTAAGAATAGCTAAGTCTATCAAAATTGATCATCCACACAATGTTAATATTACTATATACAATATTTTCTGGCTCTGCTCACTTCACTCAGCATGTAAGTCTTTCCAGATTTTTCTGCAATCTACCTGCTCATCATTTTTTATAGAACAATAGAATTCTAATTCATTCATATAACACAACTTGTTCAGCTAATTGATAGACATCCCCTCAGTTTTCAGGTTTTTTTTTTTTAACCACCACAAAAGAGCTTCTAGAAACATTTTTATACATATGGATTCTTTTCTCTTTTTTTAATGATTTCTTTGGGATCTAGTAGTAGCATTGTGGAATTAAAGGATATGCAGAGTTTTATAACCCTTTGGGCACAGTTTCAAATTGATTTTGAGAGATGTTATCTAGGTTCTTTTTATAATGGATTTCAGGTAGTACAATAATTTTAAAATTGTCTCTCCTGGATCTATTGATCTGGAGATCAATTGTTTTTCCAATGAGATATTTTACATTGTCTTTTTTTCCCTCATGATTTTGTTTTATTGTTTCTTAATTTCTCACAGTCATTAGCTTCCATTTTTTCAATTCTGATTTTTAATTATTTTTTTCAGTGAGATTTTGTGCCTCCTTTTTCATTTGTCCAATTCTATTTTTGAAGATTTTTTTTTTTGTTGTTGTTGTTGTTGTTTCAATGAGTTTTTGTGCCTCTCTTTCCATTTGGCCAATTCTGTTTTTTTCAAGCATTCTTCTCCTTATTGGCTTTTTTTATACCTCTTTTACCATTTAGCCTATTCTGGTTTTTTTAAGTGTTATTTTCTTCATTATTATTATTATTATTATTTTGGATGTGTCTCTTTTACCAAGCTGTTGATGCAAAATTTTTGCATCACTATCTTTTCTCAATTTTTCCTCTACATCTCTCACTTGGTTTTCAAAATCCTTTTTAAGCTCTTCTATGGCTTCCCCCAAAATACTCATACTTATTAAATGTTTTGTTGAATTAAATTTATGATCTTGACTTCATTGTGTGTGTGTGTGTGTGTGTGTGTGTGAGATGAACTTTATTGGCAAACCACAAGTTACACAGCCTAAGTTTTTTTTTTTTTTTTTACAAAAGACTACATATATTAACCATATATTCCAGAAAATCTGAAAGGAGCAAAGCTTTTAAAGCATTTTTGATAGTCTAAATAATCAAAAGGGAAGCCAAGGTGACAGAGGAGGGACTTGTCTGAGCTGTCTCCCAAACTCTTCCTTTTACAAAATGACTCCAAACAGATTTTAGGATGACATCTCATAAAAAAAGATGGAGTAAAACAAATTCCCATCTCAGGACAACTTAGAAGGTCAGTAAAAAAAAAAAAGACCTATTATGCCAGGGTGAGAGAGGAGCTTAGTCTAGCACAAGCTGAGCCAGTGCAGACTGGTCCTAGCAAACCAGGAACAAGCCTTAAGGCAACTGAATCAGTGGCAGCAGTGATAGTTTCCAGACCTCTCAGCTCACAAACAGTAAGGGGATTGAACAATTGGTCACAAGGATATTACAAGGGGTCTCTTTGGTAGCACTGAGACAGGTCTCTGATACTTTGACCACATGTGGATCCTGGGTGGCAGTCCCAGGGTGAGGGGGAGCACTAACATTCCAGAGCTTAGCAACACAATATAATGGGGACTTTTTTCACAGTTCCAGATCAGAAGAGAGTACTTGTTGTCGCCACAGAATAGAGCACAGAGTAAACACCTCTCCTTAGATCATACTATTTTTTAAAAAATTTTTTTTCATTATAGCATTTTATTTACAAGATATATTCATGGGTAATTTTTCAGCATTGGCAATTGCAAAACCTTTTATTCCAATTTTTTTCCCTCTTCCTCCCCACCCTCTCCCCCAGATGGTAGGTAGACCAATACATGTTAAATATGTTAAAGCAATGTTAAATACAATATATTTATACATATCCATACAGTTATTTTGCTGCACAAGAAGAATTGGACTTTGAAATAATGTGCAATTAACCTGTGAAGGAAATCAAAAAGGCAGGCAGACAAAACTAGAGAGATTGGGAATGCTATGTAGTGGTTCACACTCATTTCCCAGAGTTCTTTTACTGGGTATAGCTGGTTCTCTTCATTATTGAACAAATGGAACTGATTTGGTTGTCATTGTGGAAGAGAGCCATCAGAATTGATCATCATATAGTTTTGTTGTTGAAGTATATAATGTAGATCATACTATCTTGAAAGAACTGAAAATTTATAGGTCCCTAGAAGTATTTCTGAAAACAGCTATATAAAATCCCTGAAGTTTAAGACAGTTCACTCTCCAATTTGGAAGCAGAGGTCCACTTTAAGAAAGAGTTGAAGTCAAATAATTGCCTGAGAAAATGAGGAAATGGGGAAAAGAAAAATGTTTTAGATTGTATGTATAACTGCATGAGTACAAATACATACACTTATATACTTGCACATACATAGACATAAACCCATAGTCTACTAGGTATAGTAGAATGGTAGAAAGAGATAAGTATAAAGCAGAACCCAAAAAAAAGTTCCAGAGAAAGGGACAAGAGGTCTTTCCTTGTGTAATAGAGGAAAGGGTAAGGAAAGGCTTATTGGAGGAAATGGCATTGAAGTCAGACTTTAAGAAAAAAGGAAGTTCAATACTTGGGATGGTAGAAAGAAGGAGAATTTATCACATTTGTGCTGGGTCAAGAGAGGTGGCAATTTGCATAAGCAAAGATATGAAAAAGAGATGTATATTATGAGAATAAGGGACAAAAAGTATGATGAAAAAATCAAAGCCCCGTGGAGATCCTTGATCATTAGGATCAAGAAATTTAATATACAATGAAATATCACTGAAAATTTTCAAGATAAGTGATTTGATAATCAATCATTTTGGCATAATAGGAAAGTTACTTGGATGTGGAAAATAAAATGGAGTGGGGATCAACTCAAAACAGAAATACCATTTATAAGATTAATATAATAGTTCAATAGGGCTTTTCCCCAAGGTAGAGAGGCACATATTCTCCTTCAAAGACTGCTGTCCTCATATTTTACTTTTGGTCCTCTTTGGCCTGTACCGCTACATGGCATAAGCATCCCCAAGCCATCAGTAACAAGATTTCATTATTATGGAATTCTTCTCCCAAGATCTACTCCATCCATCAACCTCCTTGGAGGAGAAAGGTAAAATTCTCTAATAGATGGGCTATTCCCTTTCTTGATATGATTTTACCAATGGTTAAATTCCATGCTGGCATTTCTTTTACTCCTCCCACCACCTACTGAATTTGCCACAGATAGAAGGATTCTAAATTAAAGTTCTGATAATCTAAATGAGAAATAATAAGGGGATGAATTAAGATGACTGTAATGGGAAGGAAGACAAGTTAGAGACAAAAAATAATACATACATAGTTATATTAGGACTGCTTGAAGGAAGAAGGTACTGATTAAAAAAAAGATCAAAAGTAACTTTTAGGCTACAACCCTAAGTAACTGGAGGGATCCTAGTTCCAGTTCCAAAAAGGGCCAATTGGCTTTACTCTTATTCTTAGATTAGAGTTTAATTTTTTTTTAATGGATGATTCCATGATCACAGACTATACTCTTAATTCAGGGGAACACATAGGTTCATAAACATTATTGGGCAGAATTTTGGAGGTAGTCTATCTATAATTTAAAATATTTGTTAGGTACCTACTGTGTGACAAACACTATGCTAAGTTCTGGAGATACAAAAAAAAAGGGAAAGATAGTCCCTGTTCTCTAATAGGGGAAATAACATGTATACAAATAAAACAATCTAATTCTTCATTTTAAATCTAGCCTTCGTTAAAAAATAATAATAAAAATAAAAATAAAAAAATTTTAAAAATTGAGGTTCAGAGTAAATTTTGGCTAAAACTCTAGAATTTGAAGCAATAAAGCTGGGGATCATATCCAAGTTCTACTCAGCATGGTGCAGTAAATGAGTACTAACTCTAGAGTTAGAGAATCTGCTTTTGAATCCTTTCTGTAAAGCTTAATACCTTGGTGGTCTTGAATAAATGTCTTAGCTTTCCTGATCTTGAATTTCTTTATCTGTAAACATGAGTTTTAGACAGAAGGTCTGTGATGTCTCTTCTAGCTTGATACTGACAACAATACCAAATATAATGTTCTTTCTTTTGAGCTAAGTTTGCAAAAATGCAGGATGACATGGGGTCACTTATAGCCCTCAGAAGCAAAATATATAATTCTTGAACAAAAGGAACATGTAACTACGAGAAGAAAAATGGAGACCCAGATTCAATTGTGGTTGTTCAATCATTTTTTAGTCATATTTGATTCTTTATGATCCCATTTGGGCTTTTCTTAGCAAAGATTATGGATTTGTTTGGCATTTCCTTTTCTAGTTCATTTTATAGATGAAAAAATTGAGCCAAACAGAGTTAAATGAGTTGCCCAGAGTACACAGTTAATAGATGTCTGAAGATAGGTTTGAACTCAGGTCTTTCTGACTTTGGGCTGGATACTTTATCTACTGAGTCATTTACCTGTCCCTAATATGTGAATGCTATAAACTTAAAACAACTTGAATTCCAGATCATGAGGCTAAGTACTAGGAGAAGCTAGAAGATACAGTGAATAACACAGTGGGCTGGAATCAGGAAGACCTGAATTCAAAAATAGTCTCAGACACATATAACACTTTTTTTTAAACATCTTATTAGAGTAAATTCGCATTAGAAATGAATGAGAAATTGACAAGCAAAGGCACTGTGATGAATGGGAATTTTAATTAACAGAATTGTAACAAAATGTATCTTTAATTCTTTTAACTCTAAAATGAAGGGGGTTGATTTAAAGCAATCTCTCTCTTACACACACTCTCTCTCTCATTCTCTTATCCTCTCTTCCTCTCCCTTCTCTGTCTCTGTCTCTCTGTCTTTCCCTCTTTCTTCTTCTCCCCATCTCTCTCCCTGCCTCTATCTCGCTATTTCTGTCTTTCTCTGCCTCTGTCTGTGTCAGAATCTCTTTGTCTCTTTTTCTGCCTCTCTGTCTCTGTCTCTCTATCCTCCTCCCTCCCTCCCTCCTTCTCTTCCTTTCCTCTACTAGTAAAGTCAAATTTTTTATTGAATGTCTACTGATGGATACAGAATACTTGAGAATTTCTGAGTTAATTGTTACTAAGCCCATTATGATCTATTAAAAATAGCCCTTATCAATGAAAACTGAGAAATATAATACATATTAAATGAACATTTATTTTATTAACAGATTCTCTGTTTTTGAAATCCTTATTTAGCCCAAATTAAATTTCATATTTCAGAGGATCAACAGAAGTTGACATTTTTGTATCTGTTTCCACGTTGTGTCAATGAGCAAGTTATCCTTCCCCCATTCCTTGAGTCAGATTTTACTTCTTCCCTTTTGTTTCCTAATTTTCTTGAAGTATGGACTAGTTGCCACCTCATACTCTCTAATTGTGTGATCCTCACAGACATTAATTAGCCTTCTCTCCCTAATGAAATTACATTTATATATTTTCATATTTACTTGTGTTCATGTAGTATTCCTATTCCACATTGAACACATGCTTTTTGAAAAGAAAACCTATTTTATTTTATTTTATTTTATTTTATTTTGCCTAATATAGGTCCCAACATATCATAGGTGCTTGATAATGTTTGTTGAATTTAATTTCTTGGAGAAACTTTTAATTTCAAAATATAGATATAACCCTAAATACATTTTTTTTCTTTCTGTTTCAAGATGATAACAATTGACATAGTTGCTAAAGGTAAAAGGGAAGCCCCTGATATGACCTTGTAAAAACTAAAAGATGAGGATGTATTGATTTTATTTTAACCCTTACAGTACATAATCTGACCACATCTATAAAAGCAAAATGGTTTGATCTCACAGGGTAGAAATTCCCAATAGAGTGTCCATGTATCTAGGCATGAATGAAAACTTTGTGTCTCTGATTTGGTCCTGCTCATATTCTGTCATGCAGTTCCCTTAGGAGGACATGGCTGAGCAAGAAATCTTATGCAGAACCATGGAGCATATCAACAGGGTGATTTTTGAAGGAACAAGCTATACAGGAAACAGTTTTGAAGCATCAGCATGTTAAATTGCTTCTTTTTCTACCAGAATAAAATCACATCTTTATAGTGTCTTATGGTTTACAAAATACCTTCCTCAGAATATGTCTGTGAGAGTAAGCATTCCTTTTCCTTTTTATAAACTGAGACACAAAGGGTTAGATGACCTATTCAAGACTGCATTGTGTGAAACTGCATCTATGTTGAAACATAGATTTCCTATATGGCAAGTAAGGCTTCATTCTTTGTTTTGTTAATCATACATTTTCATATACCAGTCATTTTTTTTGATATATCCAACTCCACCCCTCATTACTCGAGAATAGAACTGAACATTGCTAACCGTGTCTGAAAGCATATATTTCTGCTAAAGAGAGCAGTGATATATTACTTTAGTTATGCAGTGTTTGGTTCTTTTTCATATTCATTTCATTTATATTATTGTAAGTATTGCTCATATTCTGAGTCTGCTTATTTTATTCTCTATCAGTTCATAAAATCTTGTCCTGTTTCTTTGAATTTATTCATATCCTTTTGCATGATGATATTCAATTACATTCATTAACACATTTTGTTCAGCCATTCCCAAGGGGGCAGTCACTTCTTTGCTTCCACAAAAGGTGCTGTTATGAATTTTCCATTATATATTGAGCCTCTCTTTCTCATACTCTTGGAGTATGTGGCAAGTAGTGGGATTATTGGTCAAAGACAATGCACTATGGGGCAATTCACAGCTCTATCCACAGTGTATGTTTGATTGTCTTATCATAGCTATTCCAACGTTGATTGCTTCCATTTTTGATATGTGCAACACTGCCCAGGACTCTTACATTATGCTGCCTTTTCATACTGAATCCTCTGCTGATTCAGAACAATTTAGAAGTTAAATTGGTTAAAAGGCAAGTTTCCAGGAATGTTATTGTAGGAGAATGACAAGAGTAAAAATGCTTCTGTGTGACCTCCAAAGTCTTGTGGAATGCTTTTATTTTATAGGAAACATGTAATTCTGTCCCCATTTTACATAGGGAAACACTAGATCTTGGCCAGAGTCACACAATAAGTTAGTGGCAAGATAAGAACCATTATTTAGATGTTGTGACTCCCCAGACCAACATTCTTTCCATTATATTATATTATTTCTCCTTTATGCTCTTCAGGAGATGATTTCTGATTATAACAACTAGATGTTTAGAACTGTTAATAATCTCAGTATTATCATTCCATTTTTGGCATGAAGATTATAGATTCTTCTGGTTACTAACATATTTTATGAAAATGAAGTTTTAAAAATCATTAAAAATAATTTTAAGGACAACCAGATTTAAAATTAGGAAAAAAGGTGATAAATTTCCATCTTCTCATCTCAGTTCAAGGCATTTTTTTCCTATACTCATAATGTAAATCAAATGGATTTGAGTATCTAAAAGGTTCCATGAGTTAAATCCTGTCAGAAAGCCTGAGAAGATTTAACTCTCACGAATTATTGGCACAAAAAAAATTAATTCTGGTTGCCAACATACTTTCTTTTTGCCTTCTATATTGATCTGCTCATCTGAAAGCTTCTCCTGTTCTAGCAGGAATTGTTCTAATGGGTCATATAAAGTTGTTTTTTTGTTTGTTTGTTTTATTTTGTTTTGTTTTTTGTTTTTTCTTTCTGTGTTAGAAGGCTGAGGAAACAGCCTGCTTATTTATAAAGCACATCAGGGAAAGGGTTGGAGAGTGGTAGGAGTTGTAGCTATAGAGATAGCCACATTGGGAAGAGAGAAAATAAAATAAACCACACTTTGAATCTTAAAGATGAGTAGATATTTGGGCATTCCCCAAGTACTGTTGTGGTAAAAAGGACATTCAGGTAGATGGCTGACTCCATAAGAAAATTCCATTATTACTGAGCTTAACTGAAATGTTAGAAGAGATGGGAAGGAAAATATCCATTCCTCCTTTCTTTCTTTCCTTCTTCCATATTTCCTATCCTTTCTTCCCTTATTCCTCCTTTCTTTCTTTTCTTCCTTCCCTCTTCCTTCCTTCTTTCCTTCCTTTCCCTCTTAGGGGCTAAGATCAGAAGTGTATTACACATGTATAAGAATTACACATGTTTAACATATATTGGATCATTTGTCATCTAGGGGAGGGAGTAGGGGGGAAAGAGGGCAAAATATTGGAATACAAGGTTTTGTAGGGGTGAAGGTTGAATATTATCCATGTACATATTTTGAAAATAAAATTCTTCAATTTAAAAAAAGTATATTACACTGAATGTGTGAGAACTTTTATAATTTGTGTGGACATATACACATATGTATAGAATATGTGTCTTTATATATATGTATACGTATGTACATACACATACAATATGAGGAAATTTAAAAACATTATTCCTTAGTATGACAGGTATCATTACTATAATTTAGTGTATATGTATTTGAATACTCATAATATCTACATACTCCCCAAGTCATTTGCTGTTTCATATATCTACTTATGATTTATGACATTAGTAACCACATATAATATATCCACTTTTAATGAGGGATTATTGCCATGTTCTTTCCTTAAGATCTCTCTCATCAACAAAGACATTTCTGTACTCTCCATTTTTAGATTCCCCTCTCTCTATTAATAGAAGCAACTTCTTTCCTCCTGTCATCATATTGGTCTGATTCATAGTTCTACCCACTCAAGTGAAAGCACAACATGCTTAACATGCCATTTAATGCCTTCCTTGGAGTTGTCTATTCTTTTGCTCTTACCTCATTTAGATCTCCCAATTGTTCTTTAACAATGTAGATTTTCATTGCTGGACCTGAAAATATCATTGCCTAACCTTGGCATGAGGGGCTTTTAAATAATTTTACTTAAATAACTTTCCTTACTTTAAATAATTTTACTTAGTAATTTTATGACAACTACTATTTATTTACAATTTAGTATGTTAATATTGTTGAGGCAAAGAGAGAAAGGCTCTGTGTCTTCTTTCATTTGTTTGTTCTCCTCTCTCTTCCTCCTTTCCTTCCTTCCCTCCTTCCTTCCTTCCCTCCTTCCTTCCCTCCTTTCCTTCCTTCCCTCCTTTCCTTCCTTCCCTCCTTCCTTCCTTCCTTCCTTCCTTCCTTCCTTCCTTCCTTCCTTCCTTCCTTCCTTCCTTCCTTCCTTCCTTCCTTCCTTCCTTCCTTCCTTCCTTCCTTCCTTCCTTCCTTCCTTCCTTCCTTTTTTAATACAATCTTGCCCAAACTAAAATTGCAGCAGTTATTCATAAAACCTGATCTCATTATTCATTAGCATGGAAACTTTAAACTGTTCCTTTTTTTGACCTAGGCTGGTTTGTCCCATCTAGGTAGCATGGTGGTCCCCAGATCCTGAGGATTCATCATATTGGTACTAAATTTAGTTGGTGAGAACCAAATCAGCTTTTGTCCTACTGTAGCTCAGAATTTTCAAGCTCAAGTGATCTACTAGCTTTCATCATTGTCATACCTAGAATATTCCTTCTTTTGTTTTGAGTAATAAACACTATATTAGAAACTGGCTTTCATTACATTCAAAATGAGAACTCACACATACTTCTTTGTCTTTGTTCTTTAAAACCCTTCCCACCCTGGCTCTTGTTTTAAGACTAGTAAAAGATACCACAAGCTAGACAATGATAAACTTCTGCATTGATGCAATAAATACAAGATAAATCCATCTGTAAAGCTAATGCAAATAGAAACTAGTTACTCATTTTAGGGCATGAAAAATGCCTTCATGCTCAGTAAAGTAAGGTGTTGCTTTCTCCTTTCCCCCTCTTTCTATTAGTTTTTAATCTTTAATTCTTACTTTAACAAACACCACAAAGAAGGAATGTTCCCACATACAAAGTAGAATAGAAATAGTGTTACATATGAAAAAACATCTCTAGTGAGTACAGCTTCACTTTAAAAAAAAAAATATGTGGTAAATTCCACATATTGATGCCAATGCTTTCTTGCTGGTTTGTATTAACTTTATGTCATCTTTAAAAGTACTTCAATTATCCTTCTTTTCACCTTCTTTTTCTTTTTTTGGCAACACTCCTTATCCTCTTACTCCAATATCTTCCTTCTAATATAAAAAGAAAAACACAATCTTTATAACAAGCATAGTCAATCAAAAAAATCTATACTTGGACAAAAACATAGGTATAGTTTTAGACCTTAAATTCATCATTGAGAGGCTTGCTGTCTTAAAGAAGCCTTCTTCTATATCTATATCATTGCCTGTATTTGATGTGTTTCTATATAAAGTTTCTACTGATAAAGCTTAAAATAGCAATATAATTTCTGCTACAATTTGCTCCTGTTAATACAACATTAATTGAATGGTATAGAAAATCCAAAGATTACTTAAGAGTTTTTCCATACCTTAGATTTTTGTGAGGGGGCTTAGAAATATCCTATAAGAGCTTTTTACTACCCATCCACAATTTCTTTTTAAATCACCCACATACCTGGGTTTGACTGGGCAAATCTTTATTTCCATGACTGTTGCACCTGTTAGAAGTATTGAGGGTACTTTTTTGTAATGGGAGGAAACTCCCAGAACAGTTATTCTAACAGGGCCTCCATCTGCTGAAAATTTCAGCTGCATGAAATCACTACATAATCCGAAGAAGAAGAAAAAAAAAACTGTGAAATTTTTTTTTGCAGGAAAATCAACAGACATCTAAAGAATAGTGTTATGTCTAAAAATTCTCCATTACTCTTTATCCTTGATTTAAACCACTGTCACCCAATATTTTCCAATGGCCAAATATTATGATGAATTTAGTCCATATTTTCCAGATGCTCAAAAAGGACTTGTTCCAGACATTCTGAAGATAATGTTATTTTAGAGGCAAGGAATTAAGTGTTTCAAAAAACTTTAGAGTTATTGTAATCCAACTATCTTATTTTGCATATAGATGAGAAAATTAGAAAGTCTAGAGAAGAATCTTAATTCCAAGATCCCATAGGTAGTTAGCATTAGAGCCAGAAATTGAATCCAAGTCTGATTCTAAAGCCAATGTTCTTTCCCCTAAACCATACTGATGGTTTTCCTATTAATTGTGTCTGACTCTTCATAACTACTTTTGGGGTTTTCTTGGCAAAAGTACTGGAGTGGTTTGCCATTTTCTTCTCTAGTTTATTTTACAGATCAGGAAACCAAGGCAAACAGGATTAAATGACCTGCTCAGAGTCATACAATTGCTAAAGGTCTGAGAATCCATTTGGACTCAGGTCTTCCTGGTTCAAGAATCAGTGTTCTATCCACTTCACACCATAACTGCCATGATCCTTATAACAGTGAATCTTAAATACATTTCATTATTATTTATTAGCAGTTATTGTGAGATTTACTAAAACCAAACTATTAAAGTAACTGAGTCAAAGAAACAAATTATTAGGATGATACACATATTCATCTTTAGGTAGAGTTGCTCTATTTGAATTGGGGACATGCAGCCATTAACTAGATGAAAGTAAAACTTTGCCTCAAAAGACTCTGAAACAATTGTGCAAATATTGATATTTAGTGGCTTATATATTATATATACTGGCCATGCATTTATGGATCTAATGCAGGTTTGAGAGTTTATATTGCAAATGTTTTCTCTGTTTTAATGCCAATATAATTATTTTATGGCTAATTGCACTTGATTATTTTTGCAGGTTTAATTTAATTGGAGGCACGACCAGCAAAAAGTTCCAAATCCCAATTCTGAAAAAAAAAGCCTAGCTTTCTATTTTTTCATTTTAGCATTTCACAGAAAAACATTCCACTAAAGAAAAAAAAACTTTTACTTTTCTTCCATACCATTGTGTGTGTGTGTGTCTTTTGTATGGTCCACAATGATTTGAGCTACATCAACTAGAACCAAATCAAATAGCAGCTCTTTTGGAATAGTGCCCTCTCTAGTGATACAAGATATTTCATTGAAAGAGCTTCTGTTAAAGGAAATAATGCAGAGCAGTAGTTTTTCATGGAAAGTAATATCTCTAAAGTAGTATTGAAAATGGAAGTAAAATTATTAAAACAATTCTGTGTGATTTGTAGTTATTCTGTAATAATTTTCTCAAGCAGAAAGCATGATTCTTTGATGCTTCTAGGTGATGATTTTGGTTGGAAGGAACTGTCATAGTGTTTCATCAGAATCTATTTGTTCATTTGTCTGTCTTCTATTCACCTCCACCAATGATGAATTTAAGTAATTTATGTCTAAATATTTCAATAAAAGAAAAATGTTCTTTGTTGTTCACATTTGAAATAGGTAATGATTTAATAAATACTCCTCTGAGGTAACAGTGTGAGATAAGATTCCAAGAAGGCAGACAAGGATCAATTCTGAAAAGCTATTTCTTTGAAAAAAAAATTCATATTTGGTCTTCACTGACTTAGTGATATTTGACATCTACAGATTTGGCTATATCATATCATAGATTGGATTTGAAGGGACTTTGGAGATTATATATAATTTTATACATGAGAAAACAATCCCAGAAATGTTGAATAATTTGTCCAAATAGATAATATTAATAAAAGAAGCATTTAGTAAATACCTGTTATGCAGTGGGCACTATGCTAAATACTTTATAAATATCTCATTTGATTATCACAACCCTGTAAGTTAGGATCTATTTTTTCCTTCATTTTTACCATTGAGGAAACTGAAACAAAAAGAGATTATGTCTCTAAGGGTTACAAAACTAGGGAATCAGGCTTTGCTTTCTCCAAGGCACAGCTCTATTATACTACCTTCCTTCCTCTGGGTCGTTCTCATGACAGAGATATGCATTTAATCCAGGCCATCTTATTCCAAATGCAAAACTCTTTTCATTGGGTCAAATCTATGTTTTTAGATGTCATCTTGTTTTAAGCAAAGTTTAACTTTTTTCCTCAATATTTTTCATTTTCTTAGTCCTCATGCTTTAGCTTTAGGATAATTTTGCTGACAAAACTATATTGGTTACTAAAACACGGGTCAGCAAAAGAGTTGCCTTTTCATTGTAATTAAAGTCACTGGGGAAAAATGAGAAAATAAGGATCCAAAATCTTAAAACTTAGATATGTAAATGAACCTGAAAAGTTTAGTACTTTTTTTAAACTTGGATTATATATAAAAGTGAAAGAAGCTTTTTCTCCTAAGCTATGAAGAACTGTGATAGGAAACAAGTGTGTAATAAAGCAAGAAAAGATGAAAATAATTACTGCTGTATCATATTTAACAATGGCAGAACAAAATCAACTAGGAATACACTTTCTACATTATTTGCTTAATTGAGGATATGCCAAAGATGTGGATAATTAAGTACAATAGAGTATTCAGATCTGCTATAGGGCATTCATACTGGATAATTTGCTGTTTAGTGTGGACTTACATCAAGAATCAGTTAAAACAATTCTAAATTTATATGCTCTCTCCCCCCACACCCCTCAGCATAATGATTCCACCAACATAGACAACAAATTTTTCTTGTTCTTTCTTTCATAAACTCTATCCTGGGGAAGGTGTGATGGTAAATCTTTCTAATAGAGACAGAAAGAAAAAGTAAATGTGTAAGTATAATTTCTGTCAGCCGTCACTATAGTTTTTAATGATATAAAAATTGAATTGCTGAATTGGACCATTACTGATGTTTGTTATATGTTATAAATGAAATTTATACTATACCATAACTAAAATCATTCTTTAAAATAGATTATAGGGCAAAACAAACAAATCCAGAAAATAAATCAGAGCAAAATAAGTAACTTTGAAGCATTTTTATATGCTCAAAAATTCTCATCTCTTGACATTTAAAATTCTGACTTGTTCCATATACAAATGTGTCTTTCTCCTCAATTTTTTTTTTTTTAGAATAAGTCTTTCTGTGTCAAGTTTTAACCTGAAAATGAGGTTGACATTCACATTATCAACCAAGGCTTTGGCATAAACTTTCAAGTTGAGAAAGCTATTTGAATGAATCATGGTTTTTTTAAAGTGAAAAATTGTTTTAAATGGAAATGAATTATTTATTGTTTGACAAGGAGATTTTGCCTGAAGAAATGAAAACTCTACCCAGAAAAAGGAAGGGTAACACCTACTAATATATATATTTGGATTAAAGGCTCAAATTTCTTATTTTAAGGAAAAATCTTAGAGCAAAGGGAATTCAACCTTAACTGGACTAGGTTTATTCACAGTATTTTTTTGCAAGTAGAAGAAAGAACACACTTAACTAAGTATGAATTCAAACCACACACACAAACTATTGATTATTTTCTCCTATTCTATTAATGAAATAAAAAAAAATAAAGATATGGTAGATTCATGCCTTACTCATGGAAATTTTACATAGCCTTGATTCCTTATCTAATTCAATTCTCAATTCTTCTACTTTTTTTTTTTTTAAAGCAGATAGTTTTTCACATAGTCCTCATTCTCTTGCCCTTAAGATTTTTACTCAGTCAATTCATCATAACTTTATTTTCCTTGAAATTGCAATTTAAGGTCAACTTCTTCCAAGAAGCTATTCCTAATCTCATTCTCTACCCCAATACCTACCCTCTTCTTTTAATGAATTTTTTTTTTAATTTATCAGTCAATATTTTCTATAGCTAGCAACCTTCAAATGCTGAGGATCATAGATTTGGAACTGAGAAAGACTTTAGAGGTCATTTAATCCATCCTCCAATCCAACCTCATGTCAGAACTGTATCTAGTTTTTACCATCTATCATAAATTCCTATAGGTCACCGTTACATATTTTGTGTTATCAACTGCCTTCCTTGAATGAATAGCTGATTACTGAAGCAAAAGCATTTGAAAAAATCCTGTGTAATTACATTTAGCTCTCATTTTGCCTTGGTATAAAATTCTATAAAAATAACTTATTAGTAGATTAGAAAGGTTCTGAAAGATCATTTTATTTTTTTCATGCAAGTTTAATCATATATCCAAAATGAGAAAGGCCTGTGTTCAATCATTGCTTCTGACACATACTGACTGTATGATGTTGGGCAAGTTATTTAACCTTTTATTTCTCTAAGCAATTCTCTAAAATTGTTAGCTCCAGAGAAAGTATTATGGTAGAGAATTCCTTCTTTCCAGACTTCTTTATTTCAGTAAAATTATAAGGCCATTGCTTCTTCTCTTATGTTTCTAGTAAAAGTAACTGAGGGCTCAGTTTTCCTCTCCCTAATTAGGATTTCAAGGGTAGAATAGTTTCTCATATCTTTTGCATCAGTCATGAACCATACTATCTGTGAGGTTTTCTTGATAAGGACCATAGAGGAAAAGATTTTTAAAAGTTAATAAAATACTTTTATTGTTGTCACACTAGCTCATTTCTACTATTGATGGCCTATTGAGCTATTCATAATGATTTGAATAATTCAAGATTTTTAATAATTGTCTACTTTTATTTTTCAAAATGCTCTTTGCAAAACTCTTAAGTAATTCATATGGATTAATAAAATATGATTCATAATTTCATTGGTCACTGATGATTTTCCCAGTGCCTCAAAGATGTTAATTAGTGAAATTGATATATCTACTTTTATCTACTTGTATTGAGAGTAACAAATTTGCATATTTTTTTTGGTGTCTTGAAATATAAATGTTGGTGTGATGAAAAATCTTTATATTCAGACCTGTGATCTATATGCTTTCCCTTGTTCAATTCTACTAGCAAGTTTCTGTTTCAGAATAATGAATAATTGCTATGTCAGAGACATATGCCATTTGACCTATATATTTTTGTTGTTCAGCTGTTTCAAAAATGTCCAACTCTTTATGACTATTTGAGATTTTCTTGATAATGATACTGGAACAGCTTACCATTTCCTTCTTCAATTCATTTTATGGATGAGGAAACAGGCAAACTGAGTGAAGCAATTTGCCTAGGATCACATAGTAAGTAAATGTCAGAGGCTAAATTTTGAACTCAGGTCTTTGACTCTAGGTTTGGTATTTTTGTCCACTGCACCACTTAACTGTCCTAAGTTACATAGACCATACTGCAAAGATGACACTTTTAAAGAAACAGAATCTTAGCCTTGGAATGGATTTAGAAAGTCATTTATTCCAACTCATATAACTCCCACCAAAAAGAAAACAGGGTACAAAATATCCCTTTAGTAGTTATTCATGTCTGCTTGAAATCTTGGGTTGGGATAGGGAAGTTAAGTGATTTACCACTTAAGCACCTTACAATTAATAGAGGTCTGAATTATATCAGATGCTTCTAACCCCAAATCTAGGGCTCTATCTACTAAGTGACATAACCTCTTTAATAATGTTTAAAATCATATTTGACTATTCATCAGGATCCTAGAGATAATGTTCAAAAGCATAACTAAAATTAAAAAAAAAAAAAAAAAAAAAATAAATAAAGAAAGAATTCAAACTTCACGCTTTCTTTTTTTTTAAATCCATTTGTTGATATTATTATATATCATGAATAAGTGATTTGACAGTTTTTAATAATTACATGTAACAACAATTTTTAACATTTATTTTTAAAATTTGAACTCCAAATCATCTCTTACCTTCTTCCCTCGTTGAGAAGACAAGCAATTTGATATGTTATATGTGTTGGGTCATACAAAACATATTTCCATATTAGTCATGTTGTCAAAGAAAACATAGACTTCACTCACTCAAAAAAAAAAATGTAAAAAATATGCTTCGAGGTACACTCAGACTCTGTCGGTTCTTTCTTCAAAAGCTAGATAGGAGTTTTATCATGACACTCCACTAATTTTAGAAAGAGCTTGAGCTTTTTTTCTTCTAAACTAAAAAAAAAAATAGAGAGAAAATAAGTCAATAGGAAGATATAGTTTTCATTTTAGGTTATTAATATAAGCTTACTGTCTAAAATGATGGAGGTAATTATCCAATTGTATTCTTTCTTGGTTGTACCAAATTTAATATATTATGTTCAGTTTAGCTTGGCACATATTAAGAGAGACATTGGCAAACTGGAGAATGCCTGTAGAAGCATGATCAAGGTGGTATGGAATTTCCAACTAAAGAAAACTTGAAAGGATAAGGAATATCTAGAACAGAGAAAAAAAGACAGGGAACACCTAATCCCTTCTTCAGATGCATGAGGAGTCTGTAAGAGAAATTAGACTGAATATGTATGATTCCTGTAGCCAGAATTAGGGCTAAGGAATACAATATATGATTCTTGTGAGCAGAACTAGGGCTAAATTATGAGACAGATTAAAATTAAGTACAAAGGGAAAAAAATTTTTTTTCTCTTAATTTAAGAGCTTTTAAAAATTGGAATGAATAATTTATTCCTAGGTAAGGAGGTTTTGGCAACTGAAGGTATTCAAGCAAAAGCTAGCCAGCAATTTGTCAATTATAGACAAGGATTTATATTTCAAGTAAGGATTGATGTCTATAACTAGATATCTAGATTTCCTTGATTCATGAACCCCTGAAAACAACTCTAGATTGAAGAAGCATACTTGGTTCAGCAGCATCTACTTAAAACTATAGCTTTCTTTTACCAGGCTAAATCAAAATTAGATAAATGAAAGTAAAAACCAAGAAAAATCACCTTATAAACACAGGAGTATATATTCCCAAAGATTCTTATGCCATGGGTGGGACATATTTGGGAAAAGGAACGTGCATAGGAAATACGGGTAACCAAGATAACTTCTCAGGATTCCAACCTAGCTTTGACTCTGAAGCTATTGTTTGCTGCTTCTCTGCACTGCCACATTTTGATTTATTGAAAATATCCTTTGAGCCAGCAACTGGTGACTTCTGCTGAAGGGGAGCTGCTTTTTGTCCTGTCCCAACTCAAGGATTGATCACAGCTCTTAAGGTCCATGGCCTCAAGGTTATTTTTTTTTTTCCTCTAATGTGAATCAAACCTATAGCCTTACCTAGCTACCAAACAAAATACTTAGGTAAAGCCTGTCTTTTGAACTGTTTTTGTTTTCTCCCATTTATACCTCCTTCAGACATTCTATTTTATTTGCAGTAATAAATGTCCTTTTGAATCTTTTCATACTATGATTGCTAGTAATGGGTTGATGTAAATTACATAGGAGCTTTAGTAAAGAAGGCTGATGGGTAGGCTACAGCTCCCAATCTTCACCCTGAAATCTTAAAAAAATTACTTCTTTCCCTGCATTTCTAGGGTTACATATATTTATCAGGTGAGTTAGTGTAGTATCTCTTCTAAAAAAATAGCAATAATAATTTGTATAGTACTAACCTCAGTATTGTTATAAAGATCAAATGAAATAAAGCATATAAAATACCCTGAACACTTTAGTTGTATCATATACATATTAGCATATCTAAATACTATATTCATATAATATAGTATATAAGTCTACTGATAACATTTTGGTGAGATTTATTTCAACTCAATCTAAAAAATACAAGGTGTCCCAAAATTGTTAGTATAGTTTTAAGCTTTAATAACTATTACAGCCATTGAAGCTGAAAACTACACTAAGATTTTTGGGACACACTGTATATATTAGATATATGTTACACGCGTGGTAATTACAAAGCCACAAATGAATTCTTGTATTATAGCACAGTCTATCTTCCTAAAACCACTTATTGAGCTTACATTATATTAGGGGTTTCTAGGCTTTTGTGTTCTATATATGTTGGTTTTTCCATCGAATTCAGAAGAAAATGAATTCTAAAGTTTAAGATATATGTTTTTAGAAGAAATAAAATAGATTAGTTCTTCATAAAGTCAACTTTACATTGGTATGTTTATTAGAAATAAAGCAATAAATTAGTGAGACTCTTTATTATATTTTAAGTCAACTAGTAGTTTTTCTTTCCCTATAGTTTTTGAAAGAGATACCTATAAACCATAATGCAGCCACCATTTTGTTTCTTGCTTTGGATTTGATCAAGAACGGGACTAAGAATTCTGATTCACAGAAACATGTTGATATGAAGATAATTAAAGCCATATGAACATATGCTGTAAGATTGGACAATGGTTCTCCAAGAGTACACCAAAAGTTTTGTCATCACATTGATTAGAAATCAACTATGACTTTCTGTTTATTGTGAAGTTGGTCTTTCACTGGGTCATTGTCACTGATTGTTTTTCTAATTCATATGAAAAAGATTTTACATCCAAACTTGATTTGTGTGTTTTGGTCAGTTCTAAATTATTCCTTTGACTCTCTTTTAACTTTTCTTAATTCGTTACAATGCTCCCTCTCTGTCCCATCGTGCCCCATTTTTTTTACTGGCCTTAATCCAATCTTCCATTTGTTTTTCAATGAAGCTGCTAACTTCTAAAAATTTCAATAGCAAGGGCAGCTAGGTGGTGCAGTGGATTCAGGAAGACCTGAGTTCAAATTTGACCCTCAATCTAACCCCAATTGCCTCAGGGGGAAAAAAAAATTTCAGTAGCATGATTACAGATATTTACTAATCCTCCCTGTACCTCCTTGACAAATTTCTCAAAAGGGTAAATGGGGAGTGGGAATTATTTGTAACTTAGGTTGGAAGCCCTTGTAATAAGGAACACAGTCAGAGAAGTCGCAATTTTTGTTCTCCAAAGTTCTTATTTACCCATACATCATTGTCTCTAATACTATTACCTTATTATGATGCGCAAGCCACATCATTCTCTAGTGGAGAAAGGGATTTTTAGTCAGTGAAGAGGGTACTAGATTTCTAGTCTGAGGTGTTATGTTTAAATCTACCTGTGTTGCCATAACTAATCCATTTGCCTTCCCAGAGTCTCAGTTTCCTCATCTATAAAATTAAAGGAGCTCTCTGCCTTCTTTGCAGAGATGATAGACTATGGGTATGGGATATTACATATACTGTCAGTAAAAAAGCAGTTACTAATTGCTAATCATTCTAAATAAGCATCATCAGATTCAGTTGACGTTCAGCAGATATGACTTTTCCTTTTTCACAAGAAAAAAATTTTTTCTTTTTTTTTAAATAAAAGAAGGCTCACTGGAAGTGAGACACATTTAGAAATAAAGGTGATATAAAAACAAATGATATTATAAAATCGGATTAAACTTGTTTTAAAAGTTCATAAAAACAAATTTGAATGATTGAAGAAGGGCATGTGAACCTTGGTATTTCTAAAATGACGGGCATTCCCTGAGCAAATCCACTGCATATAGTATATTGTTTCTGCTGGGGGTGATTCTTAGGAAGGAAATGAGAAGTTGTAAATGCCAGCAGGTCCCTGACCACTCTGGTTGATATAGAGCACTTAGAAAAAACACACATCAAATTATGGCAGTTCCCCCAGTGGTATTTTCCACCCATTATCTCCTTGGAGTGCTTTGCTTTTCACAGAGACATGTAAATGAAAATGGTCCTTGCCAGTTATTAAGCTGCTGCTCTTGAATGGCTAATGGACCAAATTTTCATTCCTTTCTAAGTTCAGATTTCCCCATGGAAGTCAATAGAAGCTTCAGATGTCTTGCTACTGATCTGCTTCTGATTTGCAGTATAACCTTAGGCAAAACTCTCCAGCTGTGAAGAAGCTTCCTTAGCTGCAAAATAGGCTTCCTAGGGACTATTGGAACTGAGTCTTCAAGATGGGAAGGCATCTTGCAACCATAAAATGTGGCAACAAAATCTAAAGTCAAATTTTACTGGATTCCACACTCCCTGAGGGCAAACCGTGTATAATTCTGCACCATTCTCATCCTAGCAAAGCAAATGATTCCCCAACACATGTCTTTTAAATGATTTACAATGAGGGGACAAAAAATATCAACTTTCAGCTGCCCAATTAATATTATTTAACATTTTATTTCTTTACCTCAAGAATCCACAGTCATCTTAATTAGAATAATAGAATGTGCCAGGCACTGTCCTAAGGCATTGTAAGAACTGGAAAGGGCCATAGATATTATATTGAAAAAACTGATGCTCGTTGAATAGAAATAACTTGTTTAACTAGAATGGAATCAGAATTGGGGGCTAGATCCTAGATTTCCCAATTCCCAGCACATTGTCCTTTCCCAGCAAAATTCTGGAATTTTTTTTGTGGGTAAGGATTGCTATTATGTCAAGCTCAGGACAAAGCCCACTAGTCTTAGTTAATGAAATCAAACTACCTCCTAATATCTTGATAGGTTGAAACATTTTGTTTTGTCACCTGCATGGGATTGCCTCTAACCTGTGGTTAACTGGAACTGAACAGAGCAGGCTAGAGATGGGAGAGTCAAGAATCAAACAGAAGCTTAATTTCAAAGTGAGGGAAATAAATTGCAAACAAAGGTATATGTGTTGGTGCACTGCCCCTAGTTGAGGGGAAGGGGACCCAGTTTAGTATGGGGGAGATCTCAATACTTATACCAATAGGTACATAGTGAGCTATAGCCCTGACAATGAGAGATCACAGCAATAAAGTAACAGATTTGATTCATAGTAGGGCTTCATGATTAGACACAATTCTGGGATTTTTCTGTGGTTAACATCATCTAGTGCAAAGGATTGTTGTGATACTAAGCTCAAGGCACAACCTGCTTATTTGCTAGGTTTTCTACATTTGTAAAATGATTGCACTCATTCAAAATCAATGAGAGTATATTTGTGATTTTTTTTTAAAAGGGAGAGATAGAGAAAGATAAGAAAAGATTCCTTAGTAGTTTCATCTTCTCTCTAACAAATGACTGATGAAGTTTTACTTAAGGAGCCACATTTTTTTCATCAATTAATATTCATTAAGCATCTACTAAATAAATACTCATCCACCAATAAACTCACAAAGATTCATTCACTATCAGTTATGTGCCAGACATTATTCTAGGTGCCAAAAATACAAAAACAAAAATTAAATAGTACATGCCATGGAGTAGCTTGTTTTCTTTAGGAAGAGTAATCATGCATAGAATATACAAACTATATACAGGTCATTATTCCTCTGAACCTATTAAAAGACTTCAAGAACTGCCCTGACTGAAAAAGAAAATTCAGCCTTTTGGAATTGAAACTATCCCAACTTAGGCTGATCATCAGACATATATTTGTCTTCTCTTGAAGAAAAATATTAGGGTTAGCTAAGATAGAGAAATAGCCTTGAAGTCAGGAGGACCCAAGTTCAAATGTGGTATCAGATACCTACTAGCTGTATGACTCTGGGCAAGACACAACTCTAATTTCCTCTGAGAAAAGAAAAAAGAAAAATATTAATGATGCACTGTGTTTTAGACATTGCTGCTGAAAATGATAGTTATTAATTTAACATAATTCCAAACCCAAGTATTTGGGGGTTTGAGAAGGGTCCAAATGTTCAATGACTGTCTTCCCCTATTCCCTCCCATGCCCTCAGATTCTTACTAATTCAGGATAAGTTGTGGTAACGTTTATAAGTGTCTTGAGCAAGGAAAAGGTCACAATATGAAAAAATACAGTTTTGAGTTAACACACTACTCCATTTAATAGAACAAAAGTCAGTTAATCTCCTAAAACTCCTCAGGTCTTTCTTTAACTGCTCCTCTCAAGGGTTCAAAAAAACTTGGATACTGCCCATAGGTAAGTCATAACTCCCCCTTCACTTCAGGAGAAGGGAAAGGCCATGATCTTAACTTGATAAGAGGTATTTCTCTTTCAAAGTTTGGTTAACACCTTTAATCCATTTTTCTGAGCTTTTGTTCTTAGCCTTGTTATGTACTTCCCTAAAGGGAAAAGCCTGAAAAAGATGTCAAGTGGAAGAAATATTTATTTTTTTAATACTTTTAGCTGAATTTAAAAGAAGGTTTGTAATATATTCCATGCCTCAGTGTCTTTCCAACTTGATAGAACTTGCTGGAACTCACATCCTGCTTCCAGAGCCTTCAAGAATATTAGTTCTTAGGAGTCTCTTTTGCCCCCAATTCTCTTGAGACTTGATAAGGAATTTAAAAAATGCTTTAATAAAGTACTAATTAAAGAAGACAGCTTGCATCTGGTTAATTTGTGAAGAACAAAGGAGAAATAAGATATGTGGCCCTCATCATCTGTCTGTATGATGAGTCTGCCTTCCTTAAGTCTGTCCCTATTCTAATTTATCCTTCATTCAGCCACCAAAGTATTTTTCTTAAAAGGCAGAACTTCAGATCATGTCACCCCAGCAGCGGCTCTCTATTGCCTCCAAGATATAAAATGCTCTGTTCTTTCTGTTTCAGAACCTAACCACCTCCTACCTTTCTATTCTTCTTACATCATACTCCCCACCACATATTCTTTAATCTGGTGAAATTGATTTTTGGGTTATTCCATTAAGACACCTCATCTCTTGTCTCCCGGTGTTTTCTCTGGATATCCCATGCCTGGAATATTCTCTCTCTACAATTCTACCTACTGACTTCTCTGGCTCCCTTTAAGTCCCAACTAAAATCCCTTCTTTTAATGGAAGTCTTCTTCAGCTCCTTTTTATCCTACTTCCCTATGTTATTTCTTATTAATCTTTTATACAATTCATTTGTACATATTTGTTTTGTTTCTTATTAATCTTTTATCTAACACATACTTATATATGTTTGTTTGCAATTTGTACCTCCCATTATATTGTAAACTCTTTGAGCAAAAAGGTCTGTCTTTTGTTACTTCTCTTGTTCCCAGGCTTAGTGTAAAGTATGGTACATTTATTACAAAGGAAATTAATAAATGTTTATTGATTGATTGGCCCATGAGGGGAGCCTATTAGTTTTCATGGACTTGGTTATTGTATTTTCTCTCTAAAAGGAAGTTCTTCATTCCAGGAGCCAAACATAATTATGATAACAATAGTTGACATTTGTACAAGGTTTGCATACAATATTCCATCTGAACCTTACAACAAGCCTGATAGGTAGATGCTATTATTATACCTATTTTTACTATTAAGGAAAAATGAGGCTGAGATTTTAAATTATTTGCCTGGAGGATCACCCAGCTGTTAAGTATCTGGGGTAGGATTTTAAACCAGGTCTTAACTTTTTTTCAATGTAAAAAAAGTGTCATAAGATACTTTTTAATATTATACATTGCATACATATGACACTCAGTGTCATAAGAACTCCAGCTGTAGGCTTTAAGATGTTCTTTTAAAACCTCTTTTTCCTGTTTAACCTCCTTAGCAATGTAGGGACTCTTATAGAAACTTCAGTTTTATTTGCAATTAGAATTCCCTTAGGGAAAAGGATCCACATGGGCAAAAATGTTTGTAGAAGTCCTTTTTGTAATGTCAAGGAACTGGAAACTGTGGAGATGCCCATCAATTGGAGAATGGCTGAATAACTTATGGTATATGAATGTTATAGAATATTGTTCTATAAGATCAGCAGGATGATTTCATAAAGGCCTAGAGAGATTTACATGAACTGAGGCTAAGTGAAGTGAGTAGAACCAAGAGAACATTGTATACAGCAACAACAGGATTATGTGATGATCAATTCAATAGCAAGATGATTCATGGTAGTTTTAGTGATTTTGTGATGGAGTCTGCACTCAAAGAGAGGATTGTGGGGACTGAATGTGAATCACAACATAGTATTGTCATTTTTTGTTCTTCTGTTTATTTGCGTTTGGGTTTTTTTCTCATTTTTTTTCCTTTTTCATTGGATTTTTCTTGTGCAGTAATTGATAATTGTGGAAATATGTATATTTCTCTATATACATATATATAAATATATATACATGATACATATTTATATACACATATAAATATATATAATAATATATATGTATATGTATATATGATATTGTGGAAATATGAATAGAAGAATTGCACATGTTTAACATATATTAAATTACTTGTCCTCTAGGAGAGGAGGTAGGAGGAAGAGAGTGAGAAAAAATTGCAACACAAGGTTTTACATGGATGAATGTTGAAAACTATTCATGTGTTTTGAAAATAAAAAGCTTTATTAAAAAAAAAAAAAAGAAATCCCTTTAAATTCCCTCACCAAACCCTAAACCTTTAAATTCTGCTCACCAAACTCTGCCTAGTTTATAAACATTGTCTTTTCAACAAACTGCCAAAGCTCTCAAAAGATGTACCTCACCTTCCCTATCCACAACCCAAGGTTTTCTCAAAAGGTTCCTTTTTTTTTTTTTGAAAAATTTTTATTAAAGCTTTTTATTTTATTTTTTAAAATTATTATTATACCTTTTTATTTGCAAGATATATGCATGGGTAATTTTTCAGTATTGACAATTGCAAAACCTTTTGTTCCAATTTTTCCCCTCCTTCCCCTTACCCTCTCCCCCAGATGGCAGGTAGACCAATACATGTTAAATATATTAAAATATATGTTAAATACAATATATGTATATATGTCCATAGTTATTTTAGTTAGTTAGGATCGAACTTTGAAATGATATAGAGTTAACCTGTGAAGGAAATCAAAAATGTAAGCAGACAAAAACAGAGGAATTGTAAATGGTATGTAGTGGTTCACACATTTCCCAGAGTTCTTTCACTGGGTGTAGCTGGTTCTATTCATTATTGAACAAATGGAACTGATTTGGTTCATCTCATTGCTGAAGAGAGCCACATCCATAAGAATTGATCATCATATAGTATTGTTGCTGAAGTATATAATAATCTCCTGGTATATAATGTTCTCTTCTCTAAAGATATAATGTTCTCTGGGAGCAGGTTTCTTGGAGGGATTTTGGAGGCAGCCTTCATTTCAGTTCAGAATAATCACTCCAAATGCAGCCAGGGATTAAAGTCCAGATCCTTTATTTTCTCCTTCAAAGTCTTGTCTCTTTTCCTGGGCCTGGTTAGCTTTCTTAGAGGTCTATTTCTCTCCTTGGTTCCGAGAGTTCTCTCCTAATGTGAAGAGTACAAAGGTGGAAGTTGGAATGAATCTTCTCTGCCTCAGAAAGTGGGATTGTGGGCTTCTGTGGGCTTGTCCCTGAGAGCTTCTTCCTTATTTCTGCCTGACTTGTGAATCTCCTTGACTTGTGAATTTCCACCTTATATATGCTCTCTAAAGGTGTGAAGTCTAATAAGTATTAAGTACATAAACACTTAGCACCTTGTTTCAAGTTCTGGCCCATAACATTGGTCCTGCTCATTTCACATAGCATCAGTTCATGTAAGTCTCTCCAGGTCTTCCTGAAATCATCCTATAAAGCTTTTTATTTTCAAACATATGCATGGATAACTTTTCAAAATTAACCTTTGCAAAACCCTGTGTTCCAAATTTTCCCTTCCTTCCTCCACCCCTCCCCTATTTGGCAAATAATCCAATATATGCTAAACATGTTAAAATACGTGTTAAATCCAATATATGTGTATATATATGTATATATATATATTTGTACAATAATCTTGTTGCATAAGAAAAATCAGATCAAAAAGGGAAAAAATGAAAAAGAAAACAAAAAGAAAACAAACAACAACAAAAAGAGTGAAATGTGTTGTGATCCCCACTCAGATCTGGCCTCAATCATCTCATTGTTGGAAAGGGTCACTTCTATCAGAATTGATCATCGCTAACCTTACTGTTGCCATGTATAATGATCTCCTGGTTCTGCTCATTCATTTAGCACCAGTTCATGTAAGTCTCTCCAGGCCTCTCTGAAATCATCCTGCTGATCATTTCTTACAGAACAATAATATTCCATAATAATTCATATTCCATAATTTATTCAGCCATTCTCCAATTGATGGGCATCCATTCAGTTTCCAGTTTCTGGCCACTACAAAAAGGACTGCCAGAAACATTTTTGTACCTGTGGGTTCCTTTCCCTCCTTTAAGATCTCTTTGGAATACAGGCCCAGTAGAAACACTGCTGGGTCAAAGAGTATGCACAGTTTGATAACTTTTTGAGCATAGTTCCAAATTGCTCTCCAGAATGGTTGGATCTACTCACAGTTCTACCAACAATGCATTAGTATCCCAGCTTTCCTACATCCCCTCCAACATCATCATTATCTTTTCCTGTTTTTTTAAACCAATCTGAGAAATGTAGTAGTATCTCAGAGTTGTATTAATTTGCATTTCTCTGATCAGTAGTGATTTAGAGCACCTTTTCATATGACTAAAAATGATTTTTTTCTGAAAATTGTCTGTTCATATCATTTGACTATTTATCATTTGAAGAATGGCTTAAGTTCTTACAAATTTGAGTCAACTCGCTGTATATTTTAGAAATGAGGGCTTTATGAGAACTCTTAAATATAAACATTTCCCCCCAATTTCTTGCTTCCCTTCTAATCTTGTCTGCATTAGTTTAAACAAAAGGTTCTTTAGGTTTTCCAAAGAGAAAGGGAAAAAAGGCTAACATTTATACCCTGGAATATGTGATTGTGTTTAACTTCTGATGCCAACATTGCCTATATGATCTTGGGCATGTTATGTGCCTTCTCCTGGGCCTTGGTTTCCTTATCCATAAAATAAAGGAAGTTAGACCAGATGTTAATAGTGACTTGCAATATAAGCAATTTGAAATGATCTGCAAACCTTAAAATGTTATAAAAATATGAGCTGTTGTTATGAAAATGAATAAATATTATTGATGAATTTCTTTTTTTTAATTTATTATATTTTTTTTATAATATTATCCCTTGTATTCATTTTTCCAAATTATCCTCCCCTCCCTTTATTCCCTCCCCCCGATGACAGGCAATCCCATACATTTTACATGTGTTACAATATAACCTAGATACAATACATGTGTGTAAATACCATTTTCTTGTTGCACAATAAGCATTAGATTCCGTAGGTACATGTAACCTGGGCAGACAGATATTAGTGCTAACAATTTACATTCACTTCCCATTGTTTCTTCTCTGGGTGTAGCTACCTCTGTCCAATATTGATGAATTTCTAATGTTTGATCTATGCCTTAGGAAAAACTATGTCATCCATAGTAGAATGATGTTTTTTTTTTTTTTAAATAGTATTTTAAATTGATTCTTATCAAACAGTATAAAGTTTTACTTTGTTCTATGAAAGTAGTTTAAAATAGATATCAGCCTTTAGAGCTTTTTTTATTATAAAAGTTAATTGAAGGAAAGCAAAAATTAATTTTGAATCTAGAACAAAATCCTTCTTTTCCTGTTTGAGGCAATGAACCATAACTAAACTATAAGTTCTCATTCAAAAAAAGTTGTTATTGCAAATTATTGCAATATTAACTACTAATAGATACCATCCAGTTGCTAAGTGGCATGTAGTATTGTATTGGTACTGTCAGACTTCATTCTAGTTGCTTTTCAGATGCATGTCTTTCAAAAGAACAAAGTAGAAATATTCATAGCATTATCTTGTCTTTTAAAAAATCACATACTCACTGATCTGTAAAACTCAATAATTGGCAACATCACCTAGTTATTAACAAGAACTTAAAAAACCATGCCAAAATTTATGGAGAAAGTGAATCTTTAATTCATCTATATAAGTGTATAGAATATTATTTTGTGCTATGTACTATTCATATTATGTGTTATATGTATAATATATATATATATATATATATTACTAGTTTTTTTGAGTTCCAGTTCACATATTTCCAATTGCTTGCTAGGTCTGGCAAACTTAACCTATCTAAAACAGAACTCATTATCTTTTCCCCTAAACTCGACCTTCCTTTAACTTCCCTTTTTCTGCTGAGAACACCATCATTCTTCGCAACTACATTGGTAGCTTTTCATGCTCACTCATACCGTATCACTGAATGTGGAGGCATTTAAAATCAATTCCCAAGTCTTGTCCTTTCTATTTCCATAATATCTCTCACATTAATTTCCTTTTCATTTACTTGTCTACCATCTTAATTGAGACCTTCATCACCTCTCACCTGGAAAAAACCACTTTCTTGATCTATGTCTCTCCTTTTCAGCCCATTCCCACTTAGTTCTTTAATTAGTATTCCTAATGCACAGATCTAACTATGTTTTATACCATTGTTCTAGGAGCTTCATAGATTCCCTATTAACTCTAGGATAAAATACTAATGCTTCCTCTTGGAATTCAAAGACTTTATAATGTAGTTCTATATTTTCAGATTGATTACATGTCACATAATACATGTGTGTATATGATTCAGATTTTCAAGTTGATTACATATTACATGATACATGTGTATATATAGATACATATATATGTATCTATATATAAAATCTCTCACAGACTATATTCTAAATAAACTAGTCTTCTTGCTATTTCTTGTACAAAACATTTAATTTTCTATCTTTGTGCCTTGTACAGATTATCCTCACACCTTCTCATCCTTTATCTTGGAATCTGTAGCTCCTTTTGAGGTTTGGCACAAGTGCTGCCCTCCTATGAGAAATCTTTTCTGGACTAGATGATCTCTAAGAGTCCTTCCAGTAAAGTGTAATCCTATGATACCCCTACCTGCTAGTGACACTCCCCCTAACCCCATTATTTTCTATTTATCTAGTTGTTGCCATTCAGTTGTTCAGTTGTGTTTAGCTGTTTGTGATACCTTAGACAATATCATGTCAATATTGTCCATGGGGTTTTCTTTTTTCCCCTCCTTTTTAAAATATTTTGAGGCAATTTGGGCTAAGTGACTTGCCCAGAGACACACAGTAAGTGTTAAGTGTCTGAGGTTAGATTTGACCTCATATTTGAGGTTCTCCTCACTCAAGGGCCTGTACTCTACCCACTATACCATCTAGCCACCCCAGGAATTTTCTTGGCAAAGATTCTGGAGTAATTTACCCTTTCAAACAGCTAATGAGTGTTTGAGACACAATTTGAGGTCAGGTCTTCTTGACATCAGGCCAAGTATTCTATTCACTGAATTATCTAGCTGCCTCATTCATTTAGAATAAACTGTAAATTTACTTTTCTATGTACATTCAATTTTACTCCAGTAGAATATAAATCCCTCAAGGAAAAGAACTATTTCATTTTTGACTTTGTTCTCAGAGTGTCTAAAAGAGCACTTAATACATAATAGAAACAATACTTGTTGAGTTAAATAACAGTAATATAAAATAATTTCCTCAATAATTGCAAGAGACATCATTGTTTTTTCATCTTTCATTCCCAAGAATTTCAGTTTTGGAGCTTTGTACTCTTTAATTTTTTTTTTTCTTGTCTAGAATCTATTTTATCATGGAGTTATATCCATTCCTTCTGCAATTAATGTCATTAACTTACTCATTTCCATTAAATTGCTTATTTAATGCTATCAGACTTAATACTCATGGTAAATTACAGCAACATTTAATCTTCTAAAACTGTTTTCCTATTTGTACTTCCTAATCCTATTATATTCATACTGACCAAATGACTTTTACAACAGTATCCCTTTTTCTTCTATATTGTCCACTTTTCATCATTTATTCTATATTGTTTCACTGTGCTGGCTAAACAAATTTATTGGATGGATGACTTTTATTTGATTCTTTCCTACCTGCAGTAGAAAGCTTGAATTCATTGACTTTTGTGATGCCTTGGATCATACCATGGCAATATTGTCCATGGGTTTTTCTTTTTTTCTTCTTTTTTTTTTCCTTTTTAAATTTTTTTCTGAGGCAATTTGGAGTAAGTGAGAGTCATACAGCTAGAAAGTGTGTTAAGTGGCTGAGGTCAAATTTGAACTCAGGTCTTCCTAAATGGAAAATGACAAACCATTCCTGAATCTTTGCCAAAAAAAAAAAAAAAAAAAAAACCTTAAGGACAATATCGATGTGCTTTTTGGTCCACAGGGGCATAAAGAGTCAGACAAGACTAAACAATATTGCTTAATTATGTTGACCTTCAGCAATTCAAACTTACCTCTTAGTGTCTCAGTTATTTCAAAAATATCCCCATTAACATACTTCCATAGAAGATTTCAATAGCTCTTAATAGTAGGAACTTATTCATCATGGTAGTCTAGGGAGGGGACAGGAAGGGAGGGATCTGTAGGGCCAGGGTAAGTCTACTTCTTAGGTTATGCCATCAGATCTATGGTGACCCAGCTACTTGTGCTGTATGTTTTAGCTACTTAAAGCAGATTCCTTTTTCTGCTCTATTTTTATGGGGACCACAAATTCCTCCCAGCTATCTGATGTCATACTCTCTAAATTCAAACTACTGATAGTGCATAAACCTACCTTTTCCCCAGGGAATTTACTAGATTTCTTCCTAGAAGCTTATGAGTCAGACTACATATAAAATGAAGGGATTAAACTAGAGATGATCTCTAAGATTCCTTCTACTTCTAAATTTATAATCTTCCCTGCCCATGTAATGCTCCATCCTTTTCCTCCAGAATTTGTCCATATTGATCTCTAAGCCTCTGCAGTTACATTTCTTTTAGCTAGAAGATCTTTTTCCTTCTTCTCTACTCATCCCTTTACAATTGTATTACATATTTCATCCCTAAACCTCTATCTTATGATAATAAACATAACATTTCTGACTAATAGTTTAGGGGGAAAGGGATATTCAATATCATTTACTTCTTTGAAAATTCAGGTCAAAATTTGCTACCTTGTGGAAATCTTCCATAATTGACCACTTCCTTCCCCTCTCCCCCACTCTTTTCTTCATTGCCCATATAATCAGATGGTATTAGTGCTTTAGTTGATTTATATCTTCATTGCAGAGCTCACTTCTATCTCTTCTGAACTAGATTGAAAGATTGAAGTTGGAAGAGGAAGTTCTCCCCTCTTTTGTGTCCACTTATAACTTTTCTCTAGTGTCCATATTCAGGAACCATTCAGTAGTGACCCAAAAGGAGAAAATCCCATGCCTTCAAAACTATTCCTAGGATGCGTACCTACTGGCTCACAGTTTTGAAAAAGGACTTTCTCATTCTATAGATGAAGAAATCTGAGTATCAAGATAGTAATCTATTTCTACAGGAATGAAAAATATTTATAGAGCCCTTTACAATTTTATTGTATGTTTCCTCCCTAAATCTCCATCTTATGATAATAAAAAAATAACATTTCTGACTATTACTTTGGGGGTTGGAGGGATATTGAAATCTCATCCACAACAGATGTGCAGTGGTGGCAAAAAGCCCAACTGAGAGAGATGATATGATTTGGGAAAAATAAATGAATGAATTAAGTAACATAAATACATGATGTTGTTAACTGCAGTTTATTTTTAGACTTTATGTCCCCTAAATAGTATTATGGACATATTTGTTTTAAGTCTATGCAAGTAACAGCAAACAGCATAGACCTGCTAATCACATCAAAGAAAATAAATAACCTGAAGCCCACTTGGACTCTAGTGCACTGAAATGTAGTTCAAAAGCAAGCATGGTCTTTACTTTCTATTACTCTATTCACCTTTCAGCAATTGAAATACAAAAATACTCAATAAAGTACAAACATTTTTCTCAGAATATCTCCCTAATTCTAGCCATGCCTTCCTATTAACCTGCCTAGTCCCCCAATAAAAAATTCAAAAGCTTTGTCCTTTTTCATTGCTTGCAGTACTTATCATTCTTCACCTTTGAAATTGATTTGTGTCCACAGATTCCCCTCTTCATTGATGAATTTAGCATATGGCTCACCCCAATACTTGGTATATAGTTTTTGATGTCCCTTCTAATCTTCTGTCTTCTAAATCAATCTCCTAAATCAGATGGACTGATAAGTAGTGCAGTAGCTAGAGTTTTGGGCCTGGAGTCAAGAAGATTCATATTCTTGAGTTCAAATTTGGCCACAGACTATGTGGCCCTGAGAAAGTAACTTAGCTCTATTTGCCTCAGTTTCCTCATCTGTAAAATGAGCTGAAGAAGAAACTGGAAAACTACTCCAGTTGGTTGGCTAAGAAAATTCTAAATGGGATCATGAACTGTTAAATACAGGTGACTGAACAAATTAGATGATCTTTATTACTACTATTCTATATTACCTATAGGGGCTGGTCACATTTTAGACTCAGGATACAAATTATTTCACTTCCAAGATCTAAAACTCTGAAATTTCCCTCTCTGATCAGAAACTCATAATTTTCTTTTCATTCAGTTAATTCACTTTTAATGTACTTTGTGTCAAGGTCTTTAGATAATCCCTCCTGGTTTTGTTAATCATTGGATCATTGACTTAAAGCTCAAAAGGACATGTGACATAGACTTACATGATTACAAAGAAACTGAGCATCATGGAGATTAAATGACTTCCCTAAGGTATTGAATGTGTATCTTGTACTTGAGGCATGATTTAAACTTAAGAACTTCAAGCTCTAAATCTAAAGTACACAAAATTACCCCTCTATCACAAATTTAAAACAACATTTACCATGTAAAATGTACAACATACCATATACATAAATACCAGCTATTTAATTTTTTTAGGAAGGGGGGGAAATATGGTCAAGGAGATCAGGAAAGACCTGATAAATAAGGTAAATAAAAAATGTATTCAACACCTAGCCATAATTGTTCTTAATCTTTAAGATAACACTAGAAATATACCTTATTGCCTTTCATTTAATCTCATTACTTATAGAAACAATGCATACCAATACTTATTCAAGGTCATACTCCTAGTTAGGAAACGAGGAAGAACAAAACCCCAGCTTTCCCAGAATAGTTTTATTTCTACTTTAATGTCTATGTCTGGGAGCATTTGCCTCATCATGAAATAGTTACTATACTGTTATAAATTTAGCACTAGATACCAGGCACATTTCACAAAATCAATTACATAATATATTCTATATAAAATGAACTCAGGTAAAAACTGTTCTAAATACAAGATAATGGCTGTAGTGACACAGTAGTTAGTCTGAAAAAAAAATCTGGTGCCTTTGGAATGTTGGAGTATTTAGAATCAACAATATGATAAGGCAATCAACAGATCTAATGATATTTCTGGAAAGCTTTATTAATTTTGGTCCATAATTCCAACCTGTGTCTTCCTAATCTTGCTAATATCATTTAATGTCATCTATTCTGTTGCCTAAGAATAAGAAGAAAATAGTCAATGAAAAGTCATGATGTTGTATTGTATCATTCTTACCAATATTGTAAGAGAAATATTGAAACTGTTGGTCAAAATACAGCATCTTTTTTTAGTAAAAACATTAGAGAGCAAAGAAATAAAGAGAGCTTTCCTTAAAATAATAAGCAGTATCTAAAATCTACAGCAAGCATTATTTGTAATGGAGAAAAGCTGGATGCATTTCCAATAAGATCAGGGGTGAAATAAGGATGCCCATTATCAGCACTATTACTCAACATTATATTAGAAATATTGATTTTTAGCAATAAGAAAAGAAAAAGAAATTAGAATAGATAGTGAGGAAATAAAATTATCATTCTTTGCAGATGTGCAAAGAATTAGAAAATCCTAGAAAATCATCCAAAAACTTATTGGAAACAATTCACAGCTTTAGCAAAGTTGCAGGATATAAAATTAATAAATAGTCAGATTTCAAATGATTAAGTTAAAGCCATTTAGAGTTATATGAAAAAATGCTCTAAATTACTATTGATTAGAGAAATGCAAATTAAAACAACCCTGAGGTACCATCTCACACTTGTCAGATTGGCTAAGATGACAGCAAAAGATAATGATGAATATTGGAGGGGATGTGGGAAACTAGGACACCAATGCATTGTTGGTGGAATTGTGAAATGATCCACCCATTCTGGAGAGCATTCTGGAACTATGTCCAAAGTGCTATAAGCTGTGCATACCCTTTGACCCAACAGTGCCATTACTGGGTCTGTAGCCTAAAGAAATCATTAAGGAGGGAAAATGACCCACATGGTCAAAAATGTTTGTAGCAAAGAATTGGAAAATTGGTATATGAAAGTAATAGAATATTATTGTTCTATAAAAAATGATGAACAAGCTGATTTTTAGAAAGGCCTGTAAAGATTTATATAAACTAATGCTGAGTGAAACAAGCAGAACCAGGAATACATCATATACAACAAGAATGTATGATGATTAACTATGAAAGGCTTTGTTCTTCTCAGTGGTTCAATGATCTAAAGCAATACCAATAGATTTTTGGACAGAAAATGTCATCTGCATCTAGAAAAAGAACTAAGGATACTGAATGTAAATCATATCTTCTATGTTCACTTTTTTTTTTTGCAATTTTTTTTAATCTCCCCCATGATTTTTCCCTTTTGTTTTGATTTTTATCTCCCAACATGATTCATAAAGCAATGTATATTAAAAATAAATTTACTATAATAAAAAAAACCATAATGCTAATTTCCTAAAGATATTATTGGAAGAAAAGAAAAAGAATCATTTGTACAAAAATATTTGTGGAAGGATTTTTTTAAATGAGTTTTCAAAACTCATATGTAACTTATGTGTTTAGTAGTTGGGGAATAACCAAATGTATTGTGATAAAAAATGTAATGTAATGTAATGTTGTTGAAGCATAAAAATGAAAAAAATAAATAAAATGAAAAAGCTTTATTAGAGCCTTTTAATAATCTGATAAATTATTTTTAATGATTTTCCAATGAAAAATATTATAATTAGGTAATACTTTTTTTTTTTTTTTTTTTTTTTACCAGATTAACATTTGTTTGATATACCAACTGGATTAAAAAAAATATTTTCCCCAATTACATATAACAATAGCTTTTTTTTTTTTCCTTATGAATTATGTTGGGAGAGAAAAATCAGGTTAAAAGGAATTAAAAAAAAAAAAAAAAAAAACGGTGAACATAGCATGTGTTGATTTATATTCAGTCTCCATAGTTCTCTCTCTGGATGTGGATGACATTTTCCATCCAAAGTTTATTAGGATTGTTTGGATCACTTGAACTGATGAGAAAAAACAAATATTTCATAATTAGACCATTGCACAATCTTGCTGTTACTGTGTACAATGTATTCTTGGTTCTGCTCATTTTGCTCAGTATCAGTTTATGAAAATCTTTCTAGGCCTTTCTAAAATCAGTTCATCATTTTTTAGAGAACAAAAATATTTCTTTATTTTATATACCATGACTTATCCAGTCATTCTCCAATTGATGGATATCTATTCATTTTCCAATTCTTTGCCACCATAAAAAGAGTTGCAACAAATATCTTTGCACATTGAGTACATGGCTTTTTGGGATACAGACCCAATATTTCCAGTGCTGGATCAAAGGGTATATATACTTTTATAACCCTTTGGGCATAGTTCCAAATTGCCCTCTAGCATGATTAAATCATTTCATAATTCCTCCAATGTTACATTAATGTCCCCTTTTCCCTACATTTCCTACATTTATCATCTTTTCCTTTCATCTTAGCCAATCTGAGAAGTGTGAAGTAGTACCTAAGAATTGTTTTAATTTGCATTTCTCAAATTTCTCAAATGATTTAGAGCATTTTTTAATATGCTTTCATTTCTTCATCTGAAAATGGTCTGTTTATAGCCTTTGAGCATTTATCCCTGCCTCATTGCTTCTGCACTTACCAGATATGCTGGTTCTTTCTCACCCAGGATCATGTCTGGATAATACGATTAGACCTGGTGTCCCTAATTAAGGGACAGAATCCCAACTCCAATAGCTGTCCAGGGAGTGAAAGATTCTGTGATTTGTGTTGAGGTTCCTTCCAAACTCAGCTAACCCCAGGGATAGCCCCCCTGCTGTTTCTGTGGATCTAGCCTGGAGGCGTTTACACTTCTCCCGGGTTAAACTCAAATCCTGTGTTGTTGTTTTTTTTCAAAATTTATCAGGTGACCCTAATAGAACCTCTGTTCTATTCCCATATTATTTGCTTTTCACTGGATTAGGTTTATCCTCAGGTACAATTTTGTTTTATTTGTTCTAAGGGCTGTATCACATCATGGGGGTAATCTAAAGAGCTTGGAATTTTCAAACTTATTCTGCCATCTTCCCAGAATGCTACCTAATGTAATTTTTAAAAATAATAATAATACTGTATGGATTCCATCCACAAATGTTTTCTTTAATAGAAAAGATTATGTTTCAAAAATAAAATTTTAGAGGGAAAATGTGCTGGAGGAATAAGAGGACAATAATAACTGATTTTCTCACTAAAAAACAAAGCAGGGATGGACTAGAACCAGCTCAAACTTGTATTAGCATATACACTTCTCTGGATATGGATGACATTTTCCATCCAAAATTTATTAGGATTGTATGGATCACTTGAACTAATGAGAAAAAACAAATCTTTCATAATTGGACCATTGCACAATCTTGCTGTTACTGTGTACAATGTATTCCTTGGTCTGCTCATTTTGCTCAGCTATTTTTTTTTTTACCAGATTAACATTTGTCTGATATGATACCAACTGGATTTAAAAAAAAATTTATTTTTCCCAATTACATGTAACAACAGCTTTTTTTTGGTTTATACATGACATTAAAAAAAAAACACAGAAAATGGTAAATACTGTAGCTAAATTTTGATTTATTATTTATTATCTAGAGTTAAGAAAATGATGGAAGAAATGTTAATATTTCATGCTAAACTTTTTTTTTGGAGAGTTGATTGCTAAACATTTACTACTATTATTTAGAAAGAACATCATTACTCATTTAATCCAATCTATTGCCCAAAAGATATTCCCTACTCTAGCAAACCTGACAAACCCAGTTTCTGTTTAAATGCCTCCAAGGAGGGAAAAGCTATGCTATCTTTCTAAGTAGCTCATTTCACTTTGGGACAACTCTAAATGTTAGAAAATTGGGGTGAGTGAGTAATTGTGTGTGTGTGTGTGTGTGTGTGTGTGTGTGTGTGTGTGTGTGTGTGTGTATGTATTTCCTGATAACAATTCAATTTGTTCCTATGCAGCTTCTATCCATTTCTTCCTGTTCTTTCTACTAGGTGATGTATTGAATAGTCTGGGGTCTAGCTTTGGGTCAGGAAAACTCATTTTCCTGAGTTAAAATCTAACCTCAGACATTTACTAGCTTTGTAACTCTGTGCAAGTCACTTAACCCTATTTGTTTCAAGTTTTTCATCTGAAAAATGAACTAGAGAAGGAAATGGGAAAACCTTTTAATATCTGCCAAATAAACCCCAAAATGTGTTCATGGGTCAGACAGAACTGAACAATAGCAGCAGGGTCAAATTAAAAAGAAAAGTTTCTTCTGTCCTCCACATAATTGTACTTCAGATATTTGAAGACAACCATCATATCTCCTCTGACTTTTCTTCTCTAGGTTAATCAGGCCCAGTTTCTTCTGAAGATTTTCATAAGTCATGGACTCAAGCCCTATATCATCCTGGTTGCTCTCCCCTAGATACTCTTGCAGCTTGTCATTGTCTTTTTTAGACTGCAATATCCAGAAGGAAACACAATTTCCCAAATGGAGTCTAAGGAAGATAGATTATAATGGGACTTTATTTTCTTCCCTATTCCAGAAACCCTCTGGCTCTGCTTAATGCAATCTAAAAATCACATTTTTTCTGGTTACCAGATTATATTACTGACTCATAAGGAATTTTCAATCTAGTATAAGTTCCTCATCTTTCTTTTTTTTCCAGAACAACTACTGTTACATTAACCATATCTCCTGGATTTTATACTTATGATCCCAAGTGCAAGACCTTCCATTTATCCTTATTGAATTTCATCCTATTAGATTCTGCCCAGTACTCTATCTTGTCAGAATCCTTTTGAATACTGACTCTGTCATTCATCATCATACCTAGCTTTGTGTCATCCGAAAATCCAATGAATGTATCATATCTGCTTTAATTCAAATCACTGATAAAAATGCTAAATGGCACAGGGCTTCCTATATTTTCCTGAACTCTCCCCACTAGAGACCTACCACATGATATTGAACCATTAGTAACTGCTCTTTTAGTGTGTCCACCTAATTAGTTCTGAACATCTATATGATGATCTAAGCACATCCTTTTTTTTTTCCACCACAAAAATAATATGAAACATTTCATAAAAAACAAAACAAAACAAAACAAAACAAAAAAAAAAACCCTGGCTAAAACCTAGATAAACTGTATTGACATTGCCATTGTCTCCTCTTCTTTGTTGCCTATACTTTAAGGCATTTATATATAGACATTTGAGGACATGGGTTTTATTATCAGTTCCAGTCTTGGATTTGTCTCCTGTGATTTCATAAATATTCTAGGTATTTCATTCTTTAGTATCTAACTTGGTATGTGTGTGTGTGGGGGGGCATGTGTGTATGTGTATAAAACTATCTATATTGATACCTATCTATTATCTATATCTATATCTATATCTATATCTATATCTATATCTATATCTATATCTATATCTATATCTATATCTATATCTATATCTATCTATCCATGCAAGGATGGGCTGGAGCCAGCTTAAATGTATCATTTATAAGCCCTGTTTTAATTTTTTAATATTACAAATTACACTTCAGAAATTGCCAAATGCTATAAATAAGATCTTGATTCATTGTCTAGACTTATTTATTGCCTATTATCTAGACATAAAAAAATGATGGAGGATGATAAATATATATATATATATATAAAGTCTTCTTCCCCTTTTCTCTTAGCTTAAAGACCTTTTGATGAAATTTAGAAAACTAATGGCAAATCTATTTTTACCTACTTTTTAAAAAGGTATACATCATCAATGGCCAGGAATTTATTAACCCTATATTGGTAGCTATGATGTAGAAATCTAGCTGTCATTCTCAGCTGCCACAATTTTAGCTTATTTTCACTACTCACATCAATTTTTCTTTTGTGTCCCTTGTGTTCAATGGGCGAAAGTGAGGAAAATATAACTGGGCCTTATAAACTTCAGTTTCTAGCTCAAGATTTTCTAATTGGTGATACTATTTTTAATGTTCTTTTTAAAAGTGTCATTTGTGCCTACAAGAATCACCTGGTGTCCATTTTATATAATTAAAATCCTCAAAAGAATTCATGGTGGCTCAGTGCATAGAACACTGAACTTAGAATCAGGAAGCCTGCCTCAGACATTTAGTAGCTATGTGACTATGGCAATTCTTTTAATCTCACTTGGCCTCAGCTTCTTCTTCTGAAAAATAGGTTAGTACTAGTGTAATGCTGGAGAAACTGAGGCAAGATATAAATTAGAGAGTTTTTAATTTTTTTTTTTTTTTTGGATTTCTGAGAGGGAGAGACATGCTGGGGGCATGTTTTCTGACAGGTTGGGGGTAGGACCATAAATTCTTACAAACTGGGAGTTAAGGAGGTGTCCAGATAGAGATAAGAAGTCTGAAATTTAGAGTTATAAACAATGTCAAATAGGTATCTGAGATAGGATATCTGGAGTGTTATCTTCTGGAATGTCAGATCTCCACAGCCCTAATTATCTCAATTCTAATGAATAGAAAAGGGGGGTTGCAACCAGGGAAACTGAGGCAGAACAATAAAAGGGATCTGTGGCACAACACTAGAACTACATAACAACTTTACTGGGAAAATCAAATAATATAAAGTTTCTAAATTGCTTTGCAAATCTTAAAGTACCATGTGAATGACAAGGCTTATCATCATCATCATCTTTATGATTCCATCTATTTGGCTCTTCCCTCTGGTGAGACAACTCTCAGCCCAGCTAAATCTCCCTTTCCTATGCAACTCTGGCCTATGTTCAACCATAACTTTCCCACAGGGGATCCGTCTTCAATTTTTTTTTTTTTTGGATATTATGAGAATGTTAGTGGATGACCTGGACAATCTATCTGTTACCTCAACTCTTGACACATAACCATGTTGCTTTTCAATCTTAAATTTTCCCAATAACATTCTTTGGTTCTATGAAGTTCCTTATTTTTTTTTTTTGTTTTGTTTTTATCTGCTTATACTTATCATATATTTTTCCTTTATCTTCTGATATTCACTTTTAATTTTGTAATGACTATTCATGATACTCAGCCCTATAAAAACTCTGATAGAATGTTGTCATTCAGAAAATTGGTCTTTCTTTCTTGGAGAAATTTGTGATGAATTCAATGACCTGAATGTAATCCAGGCCACTTTTCTTCTGAATCAAATAATCACAGCATGAATGAAAAAATAATTCTTTAAATTCTTCTTCATATACATTTTTCCTATATAGATGATTAATCCAGCATCTTTTAATTGATTATATGTCTTACAAAAGTCTCTAAAATAATTCTGTGCTTACTATATTAATTATAATGAATTATCCATGAAGAATGCTGATATTTGTATTTGACATTTAACTAGATAGACAACCAGTGAAGTTTTATATATTTATGTGTCTGTATTATTTTAGTATTTTGAATGTAAATACTTACAGTTGCTAAATTTTTAAAGAATTACTTTTTCATTCATGCTGTGATTATTTGATCCAGAACATGACCCTAAAATATAACATTGTTTTAGTAAGAAAGTAAGATTTGCTTTATAAAAGCCCACATTTTGACAATTATTCCAGGAACATTTTATAGCCCATTCAACCAATATTTATTAAGTCAACAAATATCTATTAGGTATGTACTTTGGGCAGGGCGAAGTGGGGAAGACTTTAACTTTATGGGTGCCATCAATGATAGAACAATTCTTAGTGACCTTTTCTATTGCCTTAGGGAAAAATACTGGGAATTTAAAAGGGGCAGCATGATAAATTGTGTAGGACTTGGAGTCAGGAAGATTTGGGTTTGTTAGGTAGTAGATTTGTGATCTTGGGTCATTTTTTACCTCACTGAGCCTTCTTCCTCATCCATACAATGAATGGAGACCCTAAGGTTTTTGTTTTCTACTCCAAAACTATGCTCTTATATTACAAATATAGATAAATTTCTATGTATACATATGCATAAATGCATTTCTATTTATTCTCAATCATGAATATTTATCAAGTGCGTATCGACCATTGGATAGAGGATTAATCTTCCTGGGTTCAAAATCTGGCTTTGGACATTTAGTAGTTGTGGGATCCCAGGCATGTCACATCCCTATTTGCCTTAGTTTCCTCATCTGTAAAATGAACTGTAGAAGGAAAGGGCAAAACATCTTTGCCAAGAAAACCTCAAATGAGGTCACAAATTGTAGGACATGATGGAAATCACTGAACAATGCTATAAGTCAATCACCCTGCCAGATTGCTGGGAATATAAATACAAAAATGAATACTATATACTTTTGGTATGATGTTTTTTATATATTTATTTCATTCTCTGCCCTTAAGGAATTTGAATTCTATTATGAGGGATGTAAAATGTTCATAGATAAGTAAATGCAGAATACATGTGACATAGATACAAAGTGATTTGGGAGAGAGGCATTTACAACAAGAGGAATCTGGAAATAGTCCTTTAGCTAATCCTTAAAGTGAACTAGGGATCCCAAGAATCAGAAATAATGTGGAAAAGCCGTTCTAGGTATGTGTCAGTTATAGAGTCCAGACATAGAATTTTATGTATGGGGAACAGCAAATAGGCAGTTTGGAATATAGAAGAAAAATAATGTGTAGTCATCTTGGAAAGGTAGGTTGGAACTGGATTATAAAGAGTCTAATTTCTAAGAAAAAGTATTCATGTTTTGTCTTAATTTCAACAGGCACCATTCAATGGCCTTTTGAGTATTGATATATTCAGATCTGTGATGTAGAAATATTAATTTGGCAGCTGTGTGGAGGATGGACTGGAAAGGGGAACTGCTGAAAAATCAGTTTGTCTATGCTAGTGGCAGAATGCATAGAGTCAGAAAGATCTGAGTTCAAATCTGGTCTTCCACACTAGTTATGTGATCTTGGGCAAGTCACTTAATCTGTTTTCCTCAAGTGTAAAATGAAGAGAATAATACCTACCTTTTTATCCTTTATATAGTTTGCTTTGTGTATATTTGTTTGAAGGTTGTCTTCTTGATTATATGTAAGCTTCTTGGGATCTGTCTTTTGCTGCTTTTTGTATCCCAATAATTTAGCATGTGGCTAGCATATATTGTGCACTTAATTAATTGATTGCTTAACTAACTCATAGGGGTTTTGTGAAGATCAAGTGAAGATACTTGCAAAAATACTTAGCACAATGATTGGCCCATAGTTGCTGCTATATAAAAGCTTATTCTCTTACAAACTGGTCCCTATGATAGGTAAGAAGGTATAGTCTAGGGTGAAAGAAGATTTGAATATGAAAGATTAGAGGTGCATTAAGTAAATTCTTCAAACACATGTGCAAGGAATTTATCTCCTCCTTAGTCAGATTCCTGAATAATTCTATACTATAGGAGATTCAGATTGGTCAAAAACCTGTAAAAATCTGTCCAACATAATTAGACTCAACTGGTCTGTCCAATTCCCCTGGAAAGCTCTCTCAATAATTCACCTGGAAAATTGAAATTGCCATTATAATAGTTTTTCTCTGCCCTATCAACCATCAATTCTGGAGACATGATCACTGATTATCTAATTTCACACTTATGAACTTTCTGCCCAGAGGTGAGCCTTCTTGGTAATTGGGTCTGTCCATTGTGAAGTAGGAAGTACTCCCATCTATTCAAGTGTCTCGTTCTATCAGTGGGTAGGAGAGTTAAAGAGTCCCCACTAACTATCCTCTCTATTGTAGTTGTGAAGGCAGCTTGAAACAAAGAGCTTTGCTTCTAAAACAGCAGACTTCAATTCAAATCTCAGTTTATGTTCATTGTCTATATGGCCTTTGGAAAGCTATTTAACTTTCCTGGGCTATTTCTGTGAAATGAAGGGATTGGACTAGATGACCTCTCATATTCCTACCAGCTCTAGGTCTGTGATCCTAAGAAACTGAAGTCTTGCCATCATTAACCTTAAAAAAGCTTATGTGGTGACTCAAGATGAGCACAGAGGAGAATGGCAAATAATGGCCAATTTTATATTTTTGTAATTATCATTACACAATGTGATTAGACAAGGGGAACAGCATGAGATAATTGACAGAGCTAAATATGAAATCTAGAGGACTTGGGTTCAAACACTGCTTCTGACAATTTTGAACTGTGTGATCCTAAGAAAGTCATTAATCTAAGTCTCAGTTTAATATGGTGTAAAACAGAGATCATAATACATTTAGTAACAACCTCAATGAGTTGTAGAATTCAAATGAGATCATATATACAAAGTGCTTTCCAAAGCTTAAAATACTATATAAATGTAAGTTATCATTATCATTGTTATTTATTACTATTAAAGACTGAATGAATAGAGGAGAGGTCTCAAAGTAGGGAAGACTGAATTCAAGTGCTATCTTTGATATATATCAGCTATATGAGACCGAACAAATCTTATCATCTCAATGAACAAGTCATGTAGTCTTAGTGCTCTAATCTGTGTTAAGGACCATGCCTAAGTGAAGGGGCAGTTCAATTCTCTGAGAGCCTCCACAGCTGTGAATCCTAACATTTGAAGGAGTTGCAAAATAGCCTTTACTAACACAGATGTTCCTGTGGATTGGAATTGAAATAAATTGGAGGCACGAGGGAAGAGGAGAGAGTCCAGATAACGCAAATGCCTCTCAGTGGAGAAGTCAGAGAACAGCAACTGCCTCTCAATCTCTTTGTATCATCATCATCCTCTCTCATGAGGAGATCCATTCTATAGGTCTGAGTTAGATCTCCAGCAGCCATTGGCAGGTGGCTTCCGTATCACAATAAATCTGTATGACTATAAATGAAGAAATTTCTGGGTAACAGTTCTTCACCCAGGTATTCTGGTGCCATTGAAATGATAGAACTTGTTCTTCTTGGCATTATTATTATTATCTTATTACACAATCCACACTTGACCAATGACATACATTTTCATGATAACCACTAATATGGTCTCTTTGAGACTAACTGACTTAACTGAGATGGAATCCATGAATGGAACTTTTAATTTACTAAGCCCTAATTGTGTTAATTGACTTTGAATAACCATTATATATTATATTGGTACTGAGGGTCCCTTCTCTTTATGTAAAGTAAAAATTATTCCCAGTGTTTGAAAATAAAATCAGAGAGAAGAATATCAAAACAGTAGTAGCTTTTGTCCCCACATACATATTTAACATGGTAGGGGAGATGGAAAAAAAAATATTAATAAAAAGGCTTTTGGTTGCTCTGATGTGATCTCAGTACAACTTATGTGGATTTTCAAACTAAAGATGGGTTTTTAAAAGGATACAAATGTAGTTTTTATTGAGCAAAATATCAATCCCAAAAAGGTGATTTCAAAGGCACATGGCTCTTTAATTACAGCCTTCAGGGGCATTGTTTGATCACTGAAAATAGGTAGCCTTATTCCAGCTTTCTCTGATGTTTGGCATTGTGCTGCAAACATATGTCTTGCTTTGGAAAGAATCAGTCTGTAAAGATTTAATAGATTTAGGTTTTGCATGTCTGTGATGTATTCCTTGGGGTTAAGAGGAAACCATTAAAAAAAAGATTCTTATGTTTATGTATATATATATGTATTCCAGGCACATTTTGGCTACCATAATACTGTTGTGCATATTAAATTGCATGTGGCTTTTCAGGGATCATAAAAATAGATGATGTCCTTCAGTCTGGGATCAAGCCTCCTGGTGAAAAGAAAACTCAGAAACCTTTTTAAATGACGCATGACTAAATAAACTAAAAACAATCATTGATTTTGGAGTCAGAGAAGTTGAATTCATTTGCTGCCACCTTTAACAAGGATTTACCTTCCTTGAACCTCAGTCCCCTTATCTGTAAAATGAAGTGAGTTGGACTGGATGCCTTCTATTATTATCTTTCAGATCCAATTTTTTTAATGACTCTAGAAGTTAATAAAGGTAGATTAATAACTAAAGGAGGGGTTTTATGATAAGAGTTTTGAATTAATTTCAGGTATGGTTAGCTTTGGATCACATTAATAACTCCCTGAGCTATTTTTAGCAGTAATTTTTAGCAACAAAATGATTGACTAATTTTGGGTGAATAAAATCCTCCATTGTCAAAATTAAGCTTATTTTATTTTATTAAAGCTTTTTATTTTCAAAACACATACATGGATAATTTTTTAACAGCGACCTTTGCCAAACCTTGTGTTCCAAATTTCCCTCTTCTTTTCCTCAACCTCTCCCTCAGACGGCAAGCAATTCAATACATGTCAAACATATGCAATTCTATACATATTTCCACAATTATTGTGCTGCACAAGAAAAATCAGATTAGAAAGGAAAAAAATGAGGAAGAAAACAAAATGCAAGTAAACAAATTTCTATTTAACAAAGTGAACCAAGAATCTTGCATTTTTAATGATAGATTGAGTCAGGTCCAATATGGGGTTACTTTATTGACTGTTAAAATCTGACAGTACTTTATAGTCCATTTAATCTAGCCCCTATCTTTTTTTCTTCTTTGTTTTTTCAGCTAACAAGCATTTATTTTCTCTTCCATTTCTTGCTCCCTATTTTAAAAAAAGAAAAAAAAGAAAAAAAAAACACTCTAACAAATATACATATAGTCAAATGAAGAGAATTCCCATATTAGCTATTTCCAAAAACAGGTTTTATTCTGCATCTTGAGTCTATGACCACCTTTTTGGGAGTTTGGTAAAATGTTTCATCATAGATTCTCTGCATTTGTGGGTAGTCATTGCACTAATTATACTTCTTAAATCTTTCAAAGTATATCTTTCCCACTATTATTATAGAAATAATTGGTTCTCTTGTTTTTGCTTATTTTACTCTGTAGGCATAACACTGAGATGATATGAATAAAGTACTTTATAAACTTTAAAATACTATGCATTTTTGTTGTTCAGTCATTTCAGTGGTATCCAACTTTTTGTAACTCGATTTGGGGTTTTCTTGGCAAAAATACTGAAGTGGTTTATCACTTCCTTTTTTATAGATAAGTAACTGAGTCAAACAGAATTAAGTAATTTGCGGAGTCTCACAATTAGCAAGTGTCAGATTTGAACTCAGGAAAATGAGTTTTCCTGAATTCAGGACTGGCATTCTATCCATTGTATCACCTAGCTGTTCTGTGCTTTGTACTCAGGGAGCCTGTAGTCAATTTGACTCTTTTTGGTTTTTAATTTGTATCTCCATCCTGGTATTGTCCATCTTTGTAATCTTACCACTTCTAATGTTATTGGTCCTCTTTGAGAAAGGACTACAATAACAACACCCTCACCCATCATCCATTCAACCCAAATTCTAGTTGATTTATTCATAGCTACTGAAGATTACTCCAATTAATTGAGACCCAATCTTACTTTCTGAGGACTATTCCCTTTTTTCTGAACAGGGAAAAGCTAAGGTGATTCTCATCTTACCTCCATATTAAACTATTTTTCAAACAGGATTGTCTTACCTTTGTCGGGGGAGGTCCAAGTGATATACTGTTAGGTCAATCAGAAGGAATCAGGATCCACATCTAGGTTTAAAATGTGATGCTGGAGAAACTGAGGCAAGATAGAGATAAGAGAGTTTTTAATATTTTATTTGAAAGGGAGAAAGTGTGCTGGGAGCATGCTGCCCCCAGGGCTGATGTCCAAAGCTTCCAGCAGCTAAGATGAGTTCTCAATGACATATATATGCAGGTGGCTCCAAGTTATCAGGGGGCAGACCGAGGCAGGGGCAATGAGAGAGGGAATAGACTATCATTCCGGTTCTGACAGGGTGAGGGGAGGCACCAAACATTCTGATAAGTTGGGATCAAGAAGAACAATGTCAGAATGGGGGGAGACACCTGACATTCTGATAAGTAGGAAGGGCTGGGGTCATGATGTATAAGATAGAAGATTTTTCTCCTTATCAAACAAACTGAAGATTAGGAAGGAGGGATAGTGTTGCAGGATTGAGCAGAACAATTAGGAACTGAGGCAGAACAATTCAGGGAAACCAAGGAAGGACAATTTAGGGAAATGGAGTCAGGACAATAAAAAGGAACTGTGTCACAACACTCACTGAAAGTTTTTCGTCATTGCAAGAGACCATTGACCCAATTTATGGATTACTGATAGGCTAATAAATTGATCATACTCAGAACCTTCTCAGTGTACTTTAATTTAAATTCATAATAGGTCATTTTGTGTTAAGGGACAGGTTAATTCTCTGAGAATCTCCACAGCTGTGGATCATAACATCTGAAGGAGTTACAAGGCAGCCTTTGCTGATACAGGTATTGTGGACTGGGAATGAGATAAATTGGAGGCAGAGGGAAGAGGAGAGAGGTCAGACAACGCCTCTCAATCAGAGAGGTCAGAGAACAGCAACTGCCTCTCACAAGAGGAGATCCATTTTGGGTTGGATTTTCAGTAGCCACTGTCAGGTGACTCCCGTGTATTCCAACAGCTCCCATGTATTCTAACAATTTTGTATTCAATCTCTATGATTGACCTTGGCTTCTATATTTTCTCTTTAAAAATCTTGGTTTATTGAGGATGTTGTTTTCCTATACTAATCTCTGAGAAGTTGGCCTTTTCCCCTTTATTGAAAGCATCTTTGTATCTTTATATTGCAATGCCAGAGAAACTGTGGCAAGACAGAGATTGTTTTTAATCTTTTAATGTGGAGCATTTTAGTCTAGCCAACTGAATGGAACTCATGTTCAAAATCATTTTGCCTGAGGAACTGAGGCCGGGAACTTATATAGGGTTTTTGCTGACTAGGGTTTAACAAAGGCAGATAAAGGGGAGCCAGGACTCTGGGAGGACAGACACATCATAATTCCAGGAAAGGATCATAACTTAATTCTGACAGGATAGGAGCCAAGATAAGAAGGTAGAGGACAGGAGACTTCAAGATGAGGGGGAATTATCCCAGCAAGGATCAAGATGATACACCTGGAGTTTATGACACAATGGTATGTGAAGGGGAGTAGGAGCCTCAAGGTTTTTCCTGACTCAATTCTCCCAGTCCTAATGGCAAGGAAGTGGGGGAAGGCTTAATAACTTTATTCAGGGCATTATAATATTTTCAGTATTAAGAACTTTCCATCTTTCCTCTACTAAACTGCCTTATAAAAAATTTAAGTCATGGATTAATATCTATTCTTTCTCTGAACCTTTTGAAAACCTTTCTCCTTAAATCTAGCATTCATGTCAGATGTCTTCCCAGTATTTTTCCTTCTTTTGAATTTGAAGATGGATTTCCATCTTTTCTACCATAGAAATCCATTCTTCCTTGTTAGAATCATTTCCAGAAAAATAATTCACCTTTGCTTTATTCAGTTTCACAAATGAAATTATCATTAAAACAAGTAAACAATATGTTAACTCATTTGCTATTGTCAGAGAGAAAGCAAGAGACAGAGACAAATAGAGACAGATAGATACAGACACAAACACACACAGACACACACACATACACGGGTCCAGGAAATATCCATATAATTGAAGTGCTTGTTAATGTAAGTTGTCTTTATGCTAGTTTTAATGTTTGTTTCATGAACTACAGATAATTCTTTTTTCTGCCTTGTGGTGTATAGTCGGCTTCCATAATAATATAATGTCTCTTGCCCCTGCAGTAATTCTCATTTAAATGCTCTCTTTGATGCTTCCTCTCCTTTGGCTCTTGGTCTTTTACTTATGAATACATTTGGTTAATATTCAGTGCTACTCTGCCATCTCTTTTAAATTTGCTCTCTTATAGGTACCATATTCCAGTCAAGAGTTACATGTTTCCCATAACCTTCAAATTTGTGTAATAATCTAGAAAAAGGTGGATTAGAATTTCTACTTTACTTTGCTTATCATCACTCATACTTCAGTTATTTTTTAATGTACACCTGAAATTGTAAGTTTTAATAATGACCACTTTTTAAATATGTTTAAGGAGTTACTGGTTTATTCTATGGTTCTTCTTATGCCTGGTATTTTCTATGGTATTTATTTGGCAAGTAGATAGATCATCACTGCAAAAAATTGCACAAACTGAGCAAAATAAATAAATGAGACATTTTTTTTTAAATTATGCCTGTTTTCTAGTTTTGGAAATTGAGGCTCAGTGAGTGTGGTTTTGTCCAAGTCATCCTAAATAGCTAAGGCCAAGAAGAGTACATAGGTTTTCTGATCTCTAGCCTTGTATGTTTTATTTTGCATCAAACTACCTTTCTTAGTAAATGACTGCTGTTTTTCTTTCTGTCCTTAGATTTCTCCTCCTTCCTAGTTTTTAGTTTATGCCTGATGTAGCAAAAATTCATCATAAATTCCAACAATCTATGATTTGTTTTTATTCAGATTTCAATATCACAAGCTAAAGTACCGAGAAGAAAGCAAACTAAAGGCTTTAGTAGAAAAGTAGCATTTACTTTGCTTATTGACTAGATTTATTCCTTTAGGTCCAGTCAAGTCAAATTAAGTCAACAAGCACTTATAGTATTAAATACATAAGATATGCAAACCACTAAATTAAAAATTCAAAATACCTAAAAAAGGCAAAAAAGGTAGTCCTTGCCCTTAAGGAGTATACATCCTAAGGACAGAAAAAATATGTAAACAGGTAGATAGATAAAGGATATTGAGTTGATAGGAGGCATTCTACTAAGGGAAGTATCTTCTGCAGAAATGAGAGCTTATGAAGTCTGTGTAGTCCAGAGGTAAAACCCAATGGCCTTGGATGCAGTGGATGATCTTGGTATCTTCAATGTCTGACTAAGTTCTAAGTTCTCCACAGTGCCTGCTTCAGCTGCCTTCATGATCATATGTTGGAGTCCAGCTCCAGTGAATACAGAGAGTGTGAATGATTATCCAAGACCAAACAGAAGATAGGCTTTGCAATTTCCATTTGTTAATCTGAGTGCCAGTGTTTATATACCTTTTAGACTAGTGTTACAATATCATTAGCTACCTTCAGATGACATCATATACCTTCCAGGGTTAATGCACAATTCATACTTTGACATTTCAGTATCCACTTTAACTATCAATAGTAAGGTACTTATCAACACAGAATTGCAAATAGCATAGTTGTAATGCTCATCAATATACAACACAATAGTTGTGATTTTATCAATACCAAAGTACTTGTCAAAACAGAGTAGTAAATAGCAGAAATTATCATACTAATGTATTCTACCTCAAGTATGTCTTTTAATTCATTGTTAAAGGGTAAATAATATAGTTAAAATGTCTTGTTCCTGTGGCATGCATTCTCCATTAAGATTACCCTAAATTTATCAAGTGTGTCTTTATAATTCCTTGTTAGGGAGATCATGAACCCACAGTTTGAATGACTAGCTGCCATTCCTGGAACAGACTCTTGCTATTTATGGACTTATTCAATACTGGCCCTCTACAATCATAAGAACACAATTTCTCACCAGGCCTTTTCTCCATGGGAAATCTTCATATTTGGTGGTAGAGATTCCCCCAACTCACCAATGGATTTGAGGTCTGTTGGTTATCTTCAACCTGGGTTAGCCTGTCTGGCAAGGCAAAAGCATGTATAGTACAGTGTGACCACTGAACATGTTATAACTTCTTGCAGCCACTGGTGAGAGTTGGGCAAAGGTGAACACTAAAGGTGGATGAGAAGCCTTGAAAAGAGTTCAAGTCCTTATTGAGTACCTAATATAACCCCTATAGAGCAAAATTATAAGAAACTGGAAAAGTAGGAAGTTGGAGAAAAAGCAAGATTGTAAAAAACTTTAAATGCTGAACGGAGGAAGTAAGCAACCTTTGGAGTTCTTTGAGTATGGGATCATATGATGAGAGCTAAACTTTAGAAAAATTACCTTGGCTATTGAAAGGAGGATGTATTTAATTGGGAAGAGATTTGAAGTAGTGAGACTAGTTGATGAAAAACCTTGAAAAGAGATTGAGAAAGAACAGTTTGGATAGATAGGAGATCTAAGAGTGTATCCAGAAAGACAAGGTAATCAACAATAGTTTGCTATTGTTTGTATTATAATGTTTGCATTAGGCAGCTTGATGATTTAGTAGATAGAGTCCTAGACCTGGACTTGAGATGACCCAAGTTCAAATCTTGCCACTATTAGGCAACTCCCCTTACTTTGATCTGCCCCAGTTTTCTCATCTATAAAAAGGGAGTAACGATAGCACCTATACCCCAAGGTTTGTTTTGTTTTGTTTTTAAGGATAAAATGAGATTAAATTTAAAAGTACTTTGCAAAACTTAAATGACTATATAACTGCTTACTTGCTAAATTGTACAAAGAGGCTGGGAAAGGAACAGGATCAAGAAGAAATAATTATATTTTTAAATTTAAAGATCATTGTTGATTTTGGAGAGGACAGTTTCAGTTGAATGGTGGAGTCAGAAGCCGGATTGTTTATGGTTTAGGAGAGAGTGAGAGGAAAAGAAATGGAAATAAATAATGTATATAGTTTTTTTCAAGTAGTTCAGCTACCTTGGGAAGAAAAGACATAGGATGATAACAAATAGGGTTTCTGGCATCAAGTGGGAATTTTTTAAAGTTTGGAGTAGACATGATTATATTTGTAAGGAACTGAGAAGGAACTAGATTATAGGGAAAGATTGAAGATAAGAGATAGGGGAAAATAAAACGATGATATGGGAATTACTATGTAGAGAGAAAGGGTGGTTTAGACAAGGAAGAGGCCTGCCTCTTCATCTGAGATCAAAGACAAAGAGGGGAAAGGAAGAAGGTGTCTTAATTATATAAAATGATGATGAGAGGAGAAAATTAAAAAAAAAAACAAAAAAAACAGTCTCAGTTTTTTTCCCATGAAGTTTGAAGTAACATCATCAGTGAAAAGAATTCAGGGTCAAGAGCTATGATAGATTTGAGGAAGGGTGAGAAAATTTGAAGCAGCTGCTGTGGAAAATAGACTAAGCAATAAATTAAGGTTTTAGATAAATGTGTTTGTATTAAATGTGATTAAATTCATTTTAATAATGGAAAGTTGATATGATATACATGAAAGAAGTTGCATGAATGATAAATTATAAAGAAAAGAAAATCAAGAAAACAACTGATACATAAATACAATAATATGAGCAATAACAATAAATCAGCTGAAGTCTACTTTATTATAAATAGCTCTGGCCCATAAGAACTTATAATGAAACAAACCTTCTCCTTATTACTAGAGAGGTGGGCAATCATTGATATGGAATCAGGTTGTTTTGTTTAAGTGTTTCCCTTTGGTACAAGTGTTTATTTTACAGGGAGGTGAAGATAAGGAGAAATTGTTGTTGTTCAGTTGTTTTCAGTCTTGGGTGACTCTCCTTTGATGCCATTTGGAGTTTTCTTAGCAAAGATATTTGCTATTTCCTTTTCCATTTCAAATAGATGAGACCGAAGTAACTAGGGTTAAATAACTAGTGTCACCCAGCTAATGTGTCTGAGATCAGATTTAAAGTCAAGGAACATAAGCCTTCTTAACTCCAAACCTAGTACTCTAATCACTGTACCACCTGGCCATCCCAAGGAGAAATTACTGTGGTATAAAAAACTAAAAGCATCAACAAACCTTTAATAATTCATCTTTATCAATTGCTAAATGGAACTAAAATGATATTGATTATCATGATGACATAGGTTATTCCAAATATTTTCATGTAGATAACATCTTTTGAGATACCCTATGTACCCAAGATATTGACTTCTTAATCTTATTCATAGAGATAGTAGAACCTGAATCACTTTACAATTAAGTTTTTTTTCTTCTCCTTTAGGTTCTGTTTATGAAATGTTTGGAAATGAATGCTGTCTATCAACAGGAGAAGTGATCAAAGTAAATAGTTTCAAAATAAAGAAGATCATGGCTAATACTTATAAAGAAAATGAAGATGGCCAATGTTCTACTAAATTTGAACTGCCTCTAAATTTTCCAGGTACAGTATTTTGTGGTCATATTATAAATTGTGTCTCTTCATTTGAGAAAACGCAGACATGTGGGTTTTTGTTTTTGTTGTTGTTTTTTAATGCATTTATACAGCTAACAGGAATGAAACAATTGTAATCACTCTAGGGAAAATGATTTGTCATCCTCATTCATAACTTTGTTTTATATATGTTTGAGAAATCTTTATTTTAAAATGTAATATTAACTTGGCTTATTTTGATTTGGAATCCATACAATTCAAGCAATTGAAAAGAATGATAGAAATTCTTAAGCTTTAAATTTTCTCTTTTTTCCTCTTAAACTTCCTTTACTCAAAAGTCTGAGTGATTTATCTTTTGTAAGGAACATTCCTCCTCCAACCCCCCCCCCCTTTACATCCAGGCTCACATTTATGTTGTTAGACATTTTTCCAAATGAAAGCTATTTTATTTGATAATGATAATAGTAAGAGGTTGGATTTATGTTGTGTCTTTCTACCTTAGGCCAATTTCCTTTTCAACTAGCAATGTTTTCAAACAGATGTGCAGATTTTTCCCCTCCCACCAGAAGGGATGTTTCCTGTTAAAGTTAAGGCAGCTAACTTTTTGCCAATGTTTTCATAAGGCCAGTTGTTGCTCAAGACATCCCTTTGAGTTTTCCTATTTACATTATTGCATGATTTGGGTTGCTGGCTTGGAGAAGTTATTTGAGATATATTTGCAGTTAGGGATAGTCAGACTTAAATGGAGAAAAATATTAATAATGAATATAGGATCAGAGAATGCCTTCCTACTAAGATGGTTATCAACAACATATAACTGCACATACTCTCCCTCTCCAAGGTCCTCTAGCTGTGGATTGAACATGTATACTGGGTTTAATTCTGAGGCCCCTAAAGAGAATGATGATCCTTTTCTAAAATTCTCTGGATCATTATTTCCTCACTTTAGGGCTCTGAGGAGAATCACTTATAGCCTACATCTGACTCATTTCCCATAAGAGTATTGGAAAGATACAACTCATCAAATTTGCAGGGTGTGTGTGTGTGTGTGTGTGTGTGTGTGTGTGTGTGTGAAAAATTAATCCCATGGCTAATAGAGTTGGGATCTAAAATGACATTGACTATCTAGAATGTTAGACTGACTCTAATAAGATGAAATTCAGCAGGGATAAATGTAAATTCTTGCACAAGTTTTCAACCTGTAAAAAGTACAACATAGGTATGTACAGTTAAATGTGTCCGAAAAAAAATCTTGGGATTTTAGTGAGCTACAAGTTCTGGATATTGTAGCAACAAAGAGAATTTGAAATGCTTTAAGAGAGGTCTTTTGTTCTAGGAACATAAGAATATATTAGTCTGGATACTTTGTTCTGATGAGACCACATTTGGAATATTATTGTAAGTTTTGTTTACCACATTTTAGGAAAAACACTGAGAAAGCTCTCTTTGAGGATGGAAATTATGCCATTTTTTTCTTCTTCTTTGCAATAATAAATTATATTATAGATTTAATTAGACTGAATCAAAGACTGTTGGACTTGAAGTTAAGAAGACCTGAGTTCAAATTCTGACACTGACATTTATGTGCCAGGGGCATGCTGGTAAATGTTTTAAAACTAATTCTTCAAGGGAAAAAATTACTCATATATAGTTACAAGTATGATTTCCATTATCAACATTTTTGCTGTTATTAAGTTTAACAAATAGCAAAGTAAGAGCTTAAGCCCTTTGACCATTTCTGAGATCCAAAAGTACATCCTGAAAATAGCTGTCTCTGGCATGCCTTTGCTATGTGATCATGTCGAATCTTACCTTAGTCACTATGTGACTTTGGGCAAGTCACTTTACCTTAGAAGCTTTCAGAATATTAGACTAAATGACTTATCCCTATACCTTTTAAAATCCATGATCCTATGATCATTTGAAGACATCTGATAGGAGTAGGGGGTTGTAAAATGTTAACAGGCTTTGGCTCACTGGAGAAACCCATATAAAATAGTAATACTCTTTAATATTATCAAGAAATAAGGTTTTCAGGTGATTCATGGAAATTAATGTATATAAAAATTTTACTTCTTATATGAATTACATGATTACCAGATAAATTTTCTACAAAGCCTTAAAAGATTTCAGTTATTTTGATTGAAGAGAGATGTTTTCTCTTTAATATAGAGAGTTGTTATCTTAAGAGAAGCATTGAATTGGCTAAAGAAAAAAAAAAAACAATTAAACAAATTACTCTTTTTCTCCATTCACAAAATAAGTATATGTTTAATATAAAAAAAATTAGAAAAGAATTTTCTCATTGATTTATTTAAATGAAAGATACATTTCCTGTTTTGATATTATACAAATAATATTCATGACACTACAATTTTCAAAAATAATGGAAAACACACTCTATGTTATTTTCAAACATTGTTAATTATATTATAACCTACCTCTTATAATCTAATCTTTATGGTTAGACCTTTAAACTGTTAAAAAGGAATCTAACTTAATATTTTTTTGCCTGACTCTTCCTTCTCAATGCTTGAATCTCAACTGCATGTAGAAAACAATATTGAATTTACTTTAAAAAGAAATTTGCAAATATTTTTATTTCCTTAAAATAAAACTTCTGTATTTGACACATACATAAATTAATATAAATAATATCTCAAATATAAATATTTGAGGATAGATATAGATATATATTTTGTTTTGTGGGATTTTATTGTTTTGTTTTGTGTTTTTTTCTCCACCAAATTTGATAGTAACAGCAGCCATCTAAGGAATCTTCCGTATAACATAAAATATGTATGTGTATTTTTCCATATAAATACACATCCAAATATATACATATGCATTATACACACACACACACACACACATATGAGGAGGGGGAGGAAGGCAGGAGAGTATTAGTCAATAAAAACAAATCAGTTAATATTGATTTTTTTATATTTTCATTTAGACAATCATTTGTTAATTGATTTTTTTTTCATTCTAATTTGAATTTTTGATTTCATCAGGTTATGAAAACTCTAAATAGATACAAATTGGCAAGTGACTTATTTATCATCTTAGAAAGTTGCCTGGGACTTTGAGAGGTAACTATCTCTTGCCTATGCTCTCATAACTAATAAGTGTCCAGGACAGGAGCCTAGAGTTTTCTTGATTTCAAGGCTGGCAGAGATGTAGTTCATTCTCCAAATGTGAAGCATTATCCTATGGTCTGGACTCCCCTGGAAGGAAAACCCTTTGTGAATGCCAGAGAAATAACCTTTTTCCCACAACATTTGAAAAGCTCATCTTAACTGTAAATTTGGATCCTCGTAGCAGCTGCTCCCAACATATGAAGTCTCACACATGGTGCCCTTTTTTTTTTTCTTTTCTCTGAGAAGCTTGTTGTTCACCAAAATTCCTCTTTCTCAGCTAGATCCCAGAAGTTTTAAATTTGGAGTTAATAATGAGGCAATCCTTGAGGCTGGTACTGGTCCATGAAATCTCCCTTTTTTGGCTCCTAGTTTAGATTTTGTGATTGACTGCCTTTGAAATCCCTTTTCTCTGCTTAGGAAAATCAATTCAGGTCCTCTCATACTTAGAGCATATAGAGAAGCAAGCCTTAGGAACCCTTACCACTTGGTCATATAGTTTCTTTCTTCATAGTTACCATATCACTGATAGATTATCCCATTGATTCCTCAAGACTGAGGTCAGAAAGTAAATATCGAGGAACTCTCTGCTTGGCCTATCATGTTAGTCCTCCAATTCCTCAATAAGCTTTTGGGCCAAGTCAGCCACCAGCAGAATTTGGCTAGATTTACTCATCTTTGTTGTGTCTCCCTGGAAGAAAGAAAGATGAGAAAATGTTGCATCACCCTAGATCTGTTAATTCCTTTTTTTAGGTCAGTACAAAAGGGTGGCTCTTCCTATGACATCCCATCTTATACAATAGGAGAGGGGGAGAGAAATCATTCTTTGGGATAGACTACATAGGTGTGTAAGTCTTTCTCCATTATAGTTAAGAGGTTAACCCAAGACATTCATAGATATGTATAGATACATATTGTGTGTGTACGTATGTATGTGTGTGTATGAGTGTGTTTGTAATTTATGTACAATCAAAAGTCCCAAAGATACCCTCAAGAATTTGTGACGTATCAAGTTGATGGGGAAACTCTTCATCAACCCCCTCGAAATGATGTTTTCAGGAGAGTGGCAAGTTTCCTTCTCTTAGCTTTCTATTCTCCCACTATGAGTCAAACTGAAAAAATGATGTCAATTTGTGTGGCACTTTTAGAACCTGCCACTAGTACCCTCTTTTGCTCTAATTGTTTTGTTCTGCCTTTCCATCTTTCTAACTACTTTGCATCTGCCAGTCTGCTTGCCAAGTCCAACCTTCCCTGAAAAGCTCTGTGGGAGCTATCCAACCTGAATTCCAGATTAGACCCAGTAAAGCAGATAGTTTTATTTTAACATTGATGTTGACTGAAAATTGAGACCAGCTAGGTGGTGAAGTGAATAGAGGACCTGGAATCAGGAAGAAAGATTCTGGAAATCCAATCTAGCCTTAGACATTTACTAGCTGTGTGATCCTGGACAAGTCAATTTACCCTGTTTTCCTCAGTTCTCTGTGAAATGAACTGGAGAAGAAAATGGTAAACCATTCAGTAGTTTTGTTAAGAAAATACCCAAAAAGGATCATGAAAAACCAGACACACCTGAAATGACTGAACATCAGTACCAATTTTCTGGGGCTCCGAGCAGTTAAAAGGTCTTAATTAGGCTTGTATAATAAGTGTCAAAGGCAGGATTTGAACTTAGGTTTTCCTTACTCCAAGCCCAGCACTCTGATCACACTAGGTTTCAATTCTCTTGTACGGCTTATCAAACTAAGTGTAAGTAAAACTTAATGCACTACTTCAAGACCTAGGAAGAAAATGGAGAGGAGCTTTTGTGTATTGATGATGATGGTAATAGTAGAGATGTTTGTCTTTGTTTAGCATTCAAATCAAGATCTATTTAAAACTTCAGCTTCAAAAGGGAAACTATATTTTGCTTATGTTGGAAAATGGTATGGTTTTCTAATTTGAATTTAATGTGAATGGATTTTAATTGTTTTGCATAACCGTGGGTAACAGATTTTGGGGGGAATGCTGCATGGTAAACATCAGCAAATATGTCAGGCAAGGCACCACATTAGGGGGAAACACCACAGCATATGTTGACAGCGAAAGAAGAATTGCTGCTGTTCACCCTTCACACCAGAATAATTTTTTCAATATTTACCTCCCATGTGTACAGTGAGAAACATATGGGTCTTTCCATAATCGTAAGCATAAACAGGTGGCTACTTAGGTAGGTTTAATTCACAGGCAGCATCCATATTGAAGCAAAGCAATCAGCTCCACATGGCTCCCCAACTCTTTCTGCTAACATTCCATTAGCAAAATTAAGACCATTTAAATAAAGAGGAGTGTGGAGTCCTCCCTAAATTGGTTTCAAAAAAACCCTTTTCAGAGCCATGAATAACAGAAGGTCTGAGAAGTGTCTTTGCATTTTGTGATTTCTTTTCTTTGAAGGTATAGTAGCAGCTGAGTATAATGAGACTTTGAGTAAATCAACATTCACATTTTAAATATCCTGACACCTTTTTGTTTTGCTCTATAATCTGCTTTTTATAAATATGTAATTGTAATAGTGAACTTTAAGCAATGCTTGGAGCAGGAGGTTAGAAGAAGTGAAAGGTGGGGTCATTCCCCCTCTCCTCTCATTTTGGGGCATGCGATGGGAATCTAGGAAGCTTATCTCATTCATGTAGTCATGTAGGCTTGGTCTAACATAAATTCCTCCATGGATTCTGAATTATTCAAGGGGACTTCTGTTGTCAATATGATCCCTGGAATAGTTCTGCATGCTGGGAGGTAGAGAAGTTAGCTGTTCTAATGTGCTCTCTCTTAGGAATTCTCAAAACCAATTGTCAATTTGGGGCAGCATTAGATATTCCCCTTTCTATTAAGGGGGTTTCTGATATTCCTTTGAGATACAAAATATCAGGAGGTCTCTAAAGCCTTTTTTGTAAGGCATGCTTTTTATTGAACATTTGTAAGACTCACTTTTACATTATTAAAAATATTTTACAATAAGAAAAAATCAGCTTAAAAAAAGAATATTTTCCTTGAATTCATCATTGTACAGTTTAAGCCAAAGAATATGGTATCTATATATGTCATTCTACAAGTATCAATACAGAATACTTAGGATTCACTTTATCAAAATACACTACACACATATGTATGATACTTACTGATAAATATTTTCACAATTAATTAATAAATTACATCCACCTCTTTGGGTTTGTTTGTGTTTTTCTTTCCACAGACTGAATCAACCTTTAAGAGGAAGGGAACATTGTCTCCATTCATTCCCAAAGAACAAGCAAATGAAATAGCTACAAAGTGCTCTGCTCATGTAAAATTCTACCAATATTTATTGGCAAGATATTTCTGGGTTTTCATAATAGAAGGTAACCACAAAAGTCTGAAAACAAAGTATACATTTTCTACAGAATTTAAGTCATTTGGCAGCTTTGTTGGATCCCTAGAGCCTTTTGAAGCCTCCTTTCTTCACGAGGAAGGATATAATTTTCAGACTGGTAAAAGAATGCTATTCTACTTTAATATAGAGAAAAGTCACAGGGAATGAGAATGACCTCACTAGAATTTGCAGTTTACAGTAACTTTTAGGCATATAATATTATGTTTATTTTTAATCTTTACTTTTTTGAAGAGAAAGGTATTTAAATATAAATTACTGCATATAACAGTTTCATGGACAAATTATCATTCAAGCAGGCCCCTTAGGCAGAAAAGGCAAGATTTCTTGTGCTATCTTTACGAATAAAAACCGTTTATTAAATATCCATGGTATGTCGGACACTACACGTTATTGCACTTTCTAAAGAATGCATAAATTAAGGAGATGAGATTTTAAAAAATGTTTTGGTGTAGGTTTCAGAGATTATTGAATCATGGTTTTGCAAAATATGTAGGGAAAGAAAGAAGGAAGGAAGGAAGGAAGAGACACGACACACAAAGATTTAGGCTTAGAATCTATTTCTTTACTTATATGCAGATTCAATTTAAACTATTTCAAACAGGTATGATTCTAACCTATTTTTGAAGATAGATTTACAACTGCACAGCCTCCCTGAGTCTGTCCTTTCAATCTTTAACAATTCTCCCCACTGGAAGACAATCCTATATAATTGTGATAGATTTTTCATGGTACAACTTCAATTCATTTTCACTTTCTTTTTGTTTGTGAAGATGGGTTTCAGTTGACCACATTTCTTTCTATGAGAATCTCTCATATTCTTGAATACCATACTTAAATTTCCCCTAAGTGTTTTATTTGGAATTGAAAGATTTCAGTTCCAATTCAATTCAACATATGAATATATCATTTAGTGCCTGCTGTTTAGAGAAGACACAAAGTTTAGATAAGATATGTAGTGTCTATCCTCTTATAGTCTCGAGTAAGAAAGAGAACACAGATAGAGAGCTGGGCCTGGAAACAGGATGATTCATCTTCATGAGTTCAAATCTTACCTCAGACACTTATAGCTGTATCACCCTGCTTAAATCACATGATCCTGTTTGTCTCAATTCCCTCATCTGTAAAATGAAGTGGAGAAGGAAATGATAAACTGCTCCAATATGTTTGCCAAGAAACCTCCAAATAAGGTCACAAAAAGTCAGACACAATTAAAGAAAAAGAGAAGTTAGAACTATACTCTGATTATCACAATACACAATTAAATACATGAGAAGTGCATTAGAGAAGTAGAAAACAAAAACAAGGGAGAAAAATATCATTTTGGGGAATCAGAAGAACCCTAATAATGGTTAGTAGTCATGTAGCACTTTGAAAAGTCTCATTGGAAATGAAAGCTTATCATGAATAGAGATTTACTTACTGTCTCAGTACCACAAGTATTCCTTTTGATACTTTGATCAGGGAAACATATAATTTTCTTCACCATTTCCCAATTGCATTCCATATCTTTTGCAGTGATATTCATTAGCCAGATAATCTAATATGCACCAAGTTAACTTCTTTACCTTATTCAAGCTTACAAGTTCTTAATCTTTTTTTTTTTGAGCCATAGACCCCCCTGTAGTTATTTGATAAAACCTTTGTAGCCCTTCTCAGAATATTTTCAAATATACACACACTCACAAAATACATAATATTACCAATTATTAGCAAAAATATTTTTCCTTTTACAAATTTACAGACTTCCTAATCTCAAATCTACCACCTTCTCAGAAAAAGTTAACCCCTTGCTACTCTATATACATGAAGATTGGAGTACATGAATCTATCTTACTCCCTCAAATAAGATAGTACTTGTTGTCAACATTGGGATATAAAATGAATATAAATTGCCTAAGCTAAGTGTAACCTGGTTTTCAAGTCTTGATCATCTGCATAAGACTCTTCTAATTAGAGGAGAGAATAATGACTCCACACTGTGTCTAATTAAAAAATGAGTTGGCAGAATAGAGAAGTTGTTTCCTTCCTTTGAGAAAAGACATGCAGTT